>NC_030834.1:23026950-23693061 GCF_001704415.2 Capra hircus
TAAGGTGGTCTGGGACTCCCATCTCTTAAAGAATTTCCCACAGTTTGTTGTGATCTACATAGTCAAGGACTTAAGCACAGTCAGTGAAATAGAAACAGATGTTTTTCTGGAAATCTCCTGCTTTCTCCATGATCCAGTGAAAGTTGGGAATTTGATCTCTGGTTCCCCTGCCTCTTTGAAACCCAGCTTGTACATCAGGAAGTTCTTGGTTTTCACATACTTCTGAAGCCTAGCTTGAAGGTTTTAGGGCAAAACTTTACTATCATGTGAGATGAGTGTAACTATAAGGTAGTTTGAACATTCTTTTTGGCATTGTCCTTTGAGATTGCAATGAAAACTAACATTTTCCAGTTCTGTGCCCACTGCTGAGTTTTCCAAATTTGCTGACGTATTGAGCACAGCACTTTAACAACATAATCTTTAAGGATCTTAAATAGCTCAGCTAGAATTCCACCACACCCACTAGCTTTATTTGTAGTAATGCTTCCTAAGGTCTGCTTGACTTTATACTCCAGGATGTCTGGCTCTTGGTGAATGAGCACACCATCCTGGTTTTCTGAGTCATTAGAAACTGGCATAGCTCTTTTGTATACTCTTGCCACCTCTTCTTAATCTCTTCTGCTTCTGTTAGATCTTTACAGTTGCCCATTTAAAGCTGTCCTTTACTGTGCCCATCCTTGCATGAAATATTCCCTTGAGATCTCCAATTTTCTTGATGAGATCTTGACTCTTTCCATTCTGTTGTTATCCTCTTTGTGTTGTTCATTTAAGGACGTCTTTTTATCTCTGCTATTCCCTGGAACTCTGCATTCAGTTGGGTATATATTTCCCTTTCTCTCTTGCCTTTCACTTTTCTTCTTTCCTCAGCTATTTGTAAAGCCTCCTCAGATAACCACTTTGCCTTCTTGCATTTCTTTTCCTTTGGGATGGTTTTGGTCACTGCCTCCTGTACAGTATTACCAATTTCTGTCCTTAGTTCTTCAGGCACTCTGTCCACCAGATGTAATCTTTTGAATTTATTCATCACCTCCAGTGTATATCCATAAGGGCTTTGATTTAGGGCATACCTGAATGGCCTAGTGCTTTTCCTACTTTCTTCAATTTAAGCCTGAATTTTGCAGAAGGAGCTCATGACTGAAACCACAGTCAGCTCCAGGTCTTTTTCTGCTGATTGTATAGGGCTTTTCCATCTTTGGCTGCTAAGAACAGAGTCAATCTGATTTCCGTATTGACCTCTTGGTGATGTCCATGTGTAGAGTCATCTCTTGTGTTGTTGGAAGAAGGTGTTTTCTAAGACCGGTGTGTTTTCTAGACAAAACTCTGATAGCCTTTGCCCTGTTTCATTCTGTACTCCAAGGCCAAACCTTCCTATTACTCCATATAGCCCTTGACTTCTACTTTTGCTTTCCAATCCCTTATGATGAAAAGGGTATCTTTTTTGGTGATAGTTCTAGATGGTGTCGTAGGTCTTCATAAAACTTGTCAGCTTCTTTAGCATCAGTGAATGGTGTCTAGACTTGGATTACTGTGATGTTGAATGGTTTGCCTTGGAAAGGAACCAAAGCATCTCAGTTTTGAGATTATACCTAGGTACTCTATTTCAGACTCTTTTGTTGACTATGAGGGCAACTCTATTTCTTCCAAGGGATTCTTGCCCACAGTACTAGATATGATAGTTATCTGAATTAAATTTGCCCATTCCCATCCATTTTAGTTCACTTATTCCTAAGATATCTATGTTCAATCTTGCCATCTCCTGCTTGACCATGTCCAATTTATCTTGATTCATGGACCTAACATTCCAGGTTCCTATGCAATATTTTTTAATATATTTATTTTAATTGGAGGCTAATTACTTTACAATATTGTATTGGTTTTGCCATACACTGACACGAATCTTTCCAGGATCAAACTTTACTTGCACCACCAGACACATCCACAGCTGAGCACTGTCTCTGCTTTGACCCAGTCATATCATTCTTTCTTGAGCTATTAGTAATTGCCCTTCACTCTTGCCCAGTACATACTGGACAGCTTCTGACCAGGGGGGCTCATATTACCATGTCATATCTTTTTGCCTTTTCATACTGTCCATGGGGTTCTCTATGCAAGAATACCTAGTAGGTTGCCATCCTCTTCTCCAGGAGACTGTGTTCTGTTGGAAATATCGCTATGGTGTGTCTGTTTTGGGTGGCCCTCCATGGCATGGCTCATAGATTGATTAAGGCAAACAATAAGACAAGATTGTGATCCATAAAGGGTGTGTGTGGGGGGGAAACAGGTTATAATGATCATAATTCAACAAGAATAATTCTTCGTCTTAGTTATGTACTAGTATCCTGACTCACATCTGCATACAGAAATCTGAAATCATCTGTGCTGTGGTTAAAGTTTGCTCTGAGATTCCCTCTTCCACAGCCTACTTCATCTGAGGCTCTGTCACCACAAACTTGCTTTATTTGAATTTCAGCGTATAGGTATAAGTACCATTTCTCCTTTCCAACCCCATAGTCTTTCCTCATTTTCAGTAAGGTTTTATTATTTACTTTCTAAAATTGGGATTGGAGAAACGAGGGCATTTTTGAATAAAATTAGATATGGCCTCTCTCTGAATATGCAGGAAAAGCTGCAAATTATTTGACATGTCTTAATATTTGTGAGAAGAGAGAAAGAAGAGAAGAGACTGAGGGAAGATTACAATGCCTGAGATAAATGTTTGAAATTGCGATTGACTAAATTAAGGGTAAAAATAAAAGCTATAAATGAAATGCTCTGTTTTATGGAAGAAATATTGTGTGAAAGGATGATCGAGTGACCCTGTCATACGTTTGTATCCTCAGGACCCTAATATCGAGAGGGTTTGAACAACTTGAAAGTGGCAGTGAGAACTGAGAAGTATGAAAGTGGATTGTAAATCGTCACTTTTCAAAATTTGAGTTTTATCAGGAAGAGAAAAGGTGCTCTAAGACTTTACCCAAAGCTTGATGACAGTAGAAAGTTAGTTCAAGTCCAAGTATTGAGAACCTATTTTCTTCATTCTAGATTATATCACTAAATTGTCAATAGGATGATAAAGTTGTAAAAAGAACTTAATTTTATATTTCAAGTCATATAATTGATTTGTTTTTAAAATACCACATTTTATAATACTACTAATAAAATGCTTTATAATATTATTAATAAAACACTTTTATAATACTACACACATCAGTACTGGATATAACACAGAGATTTATATAGCACATCTGAAAAGAAAAAGCACAAAGACTGGAAAGAGAGAGCAAATTATTTTTTAGCTCACAATTTCATTCCTTAAAATTAAAATATAAATTAAGAATCTCTTTTCTGTTCAGACTTGCTCCCTGTGTTTCTGTTATGGGAAATATGAATATAAAAAAGAAGCATGTGTCTTCCAGAAAATAAGCTAGATAATTTGGGAAATTGCTTTTAATTTCTGATTACAAAGCTAGCACTTGGCACATTCACGAAGCAATATGCAACATCTTTGTGACCATAAAAATTGAATCTCAGTTCCAAAACCCCTTAACTTCCTCACTGGGAGTAGCTTAGATTCCAGGAGAAATGGTAAATCATGTTGATGTCACTGCTCATTAGCTGTCGATCATGTTAGATTTAACACTACAATTGTCTGTTATCTGTTCAGATGAGGAATGGGCACAGCAAGTAAAGCGCAGTCTCAGATTTTTGTGCCAGGCTGTAATCCCAGTCTGGCCATTCTGTTCTGTGCATCCCAGGGCAAGTCACTCAGCCTTCCTCTGCCCCAGTTTCCTCAGCTCTCAAATGAATATTGCATTGACTTCCATAAGAACAATGTGGGAGAAGAAAAGTAGGATGCTAAAGTTCTCCTTCTCTTTTAAATGGTAAAAAGACTCATTAAAAAAAAAACAAAACTGATCTTCCACCTCATAGCTAACAGTCCCCTCCTTCAGTGCTGTATTAAGTATTTATATTGGAATTCATTTTAAAAGACATGCTGGAAATATCATTAAAAAAACAAGATGCTTGAAGTGTCCAAATTGTATGGTGTAAACTTTACACAGTAGAAAGGCATTTTGTATTCTGTTCCCAGAAAATGAGTCTCTAAACAGCTACTAATGTTGAGAGAGAGTGAAAACAGTACCGTAAAGTCCACTTACCGTGGCAATCGGAAATTCTCCCTATCTGTGATACTTGATTCTCAAAGGCACATTTCAACACAATGACAGTCAAATTTTGCTATTTAAGAAAATGTCCTTTTTTTTTCCAGTTGGTTTATGGAAAATGCTGTAGTCAGGTTTTACAGCCTGGAAAAGAAGCAGCCTAGCAACTGAATTTCAAGAATGATGAAAGATATCTCAGTCAAATGGTGCTGCCTCTTGAGATAGGAAATAGAAGAGGACTCTAGCCAAGTCTGACAGTAAAAAAGAAACCCAAATAGACATTAAAAGGGCAACACATTCTCAGATGGATAGAAGTTTTAGAAAAATGTGGACATTCACAGAGAATGACCCAGTCGTTGTTCTGAGCTTATTTTACATACTTCATGCACTCTAAAAGGAAGCCCTTTTATATAGAAAATACTTTTCCAGTAGCTAATTGGATGCAAACTCCCCATCACAGTTTTTGGCATTTATTTACTCACAGATGTGGATTTAGGCTCCTCATAGTAAAGTCACTCAATTCTCAGACCCCCTCATGCGCTATTAACAGAAAAACTTAGCCATTAAAGCGATTTTGAAGGAGCTGGAAAGTCTTTTGCCTACTCATACTTGTGTCATCATTGAGGGATAAAACAACATGGGTGGCTGTGAGCAGCATTCACACTGAGATCACAAGCACGAGAAGCTGGTTGGCAAGCACTGTTACACATGCACAGCAGGAGAAAAGGGAAAAAATCTTTAAGGAAAAACAAATTTGCCAGAAACACAGCTGGAGAGCTTAACTGGGAAAGTGGAAAGCCCACACTATTTAAAGCAACAAGGATCAACAGGAAAACATGTAAGAAAAAGAATAGGGGGAAAAGTAAGTCTTATGGGCTTCTGTTCTAACAGCAAGCAGAAAAACTTCCCAAGAACAAGAAAGATACAACATGGCTTCCATAGCCCTGGTGATTAATTGGAAAGCACCACTGTTTATGAAAAACCTTGCAAACACATTTCAAGGTGCTGAAGAAGACTCTTGAGAGTCCCTTGGACAGCAAGGAGATCACACCTGTGAATCCTAAAGGAAATCAACCCTGGATATTCACTGGAAGGACTGGTGGTGAAGCTGAAACTCCAAAATTTTGTTCACCTGATGCAAAGAGGCGACTCCTTGATAAAGACCCTGATGTGAAAGACTGAGGGCAGGAGGAGAAAGGGTTGACTGAAGATGAGATGGTTGGATGGCATCACCTACTCAAAGAACATGAGTTTGAGCAAACTCTGAGAGATGGTGAAGGACAAGGAAGCCTGGCATGCTCCTGTCCATAGGGTTTCAAAGAGGTGGACATGACTGAGCAACTGAACAACAACAATCTGGATGAAGATAAAGCCACTGAGCCAATAATTAGATTTCAGATCTCTCAGTTTGTTATAAGTGGGGGAAAAGGTAAGGTCCACCTTTCATGTAACAAGTTAGTGGCAGAGAGGAAATGATGCCAGTTTAGCAGTTGATGGCATGAAGGAAGGTACAGAGAGAAGCCTGATTAGCCGTCATGAAGCGAGGCCAGTGTGGACAGCTCTCTCCATCAGTGCTGGAGAGATGCCCCTGGAGGCCTGGACCTGATCCTCTGGCTGTCTCTCTGTTGCGTCTCAGCAGGGGCCACACAGGAGAACATGGACCAGGAGAAGAGGCAAATACTTCACCCATCATTACTCCTACTAACCTTGGCCAGGCATACCTAGATCATGAGTATAACCTGTCTTTCCCCCAGAGGTGAAAAATGGGAAGATAAAAGGACTGGTGACACTTTAGTTTTGGTTTTTATACCAGAAATCAGGCTTTTTCAGTGCTGGTATTAGAAATTTAAATAAGATTCACTGGTTATTCTTCTCAGCTGAGGAGCTTAGGTGAAGGTCTATGTGCTGTAGTCCTTTGCTATTCCATGGTTTCATGGTTGTTTCTCGTCTTAGCTGATGAAGAGCAGCAGAATATGCCACAACGGAACATGCCACTTTGGCACATTGATTAGTTTGAGCTGTCGGCACTTGAAAAACAGCAAATACAGGGAGATAGTTTCTCTGAACTCCCAGTCTCTGCCTATAGATGGATTTAGCAAAAGCAACTCAGTTGTCATAAATTCCCTCCCCAGGAGTTGCATCAACCAGGGAAAACTGACTCATGTCACAGGAAAGGAGACTAGAAATGACATTACACCCAGACCCACTTTGTCACAAACTATTCACACCTCCCATCTATTCTTCGAAGGACCCATTTGTCTTTCCTAAACGTCATTTACTCTCCTCTAAGAAACCTATATTCCCCTCCTCTTTCTCTATTAAGATGATGTTTAAACTTGAATTCTAAGCCACCTCTTTGAATTACTCACATTTCCCTAGGCATCTCTTAGGTATATGAGGGATACATCTTCATAAAATTCTGTTTGTTTTTGTCTCTGGTTAATCTGTTTTTTATTATAAGATTTTCAGCCAAGAATGCATAAGGGTAGAGGAGAAATTATTTTTCCTCCTTTACACTCAGAATAAGATTATAAATCCCTTAGCTTAGAATTCTTTTATAGTCATCCAAGCACCAAACAGAGTCAGATATGCTATAAATGATAAATTGAGATTAATACCCACTTTTATTCAATACCTGCTCCTTGCTAGGCATTCTGCTGGTAGCTTTATTGTTGATTCAGCTGAAATCGAATTGATTTTTATATTAACTCAGAAAAGGGGCACTTTAGGAATCATAATAGTGCCATTTAGTATATTACTGTTACATCCGCAGGCATCATTAAATCACTCAATAAATATTTGTTGACTCTATGGATAAATATATTTAGAAAGCATATAATTCACGCAATTGAAAACATATTAGAGAGCATGGTGAGAGTGAATGGAATGTATGTGATTCAAAATTATACAATTATGGACATATTTTTCCATTTGTAAACTGGAAAAGCTATATGCAGCTTTTTCATGTCTTCAATGGGTCAGATGATATGTCAGGGATGGTAGTGGGGGCTTCTTGTAACAATGATCCTAAAAAATGCATCTCAAATTTGAACTTCAAATGTAAGCACCGGTTCTGAATCTATAGCACTCTAAATTTGGAATCTTCTGAATCAAATTAATATATTAGATAAAACTGAGTTATTTATTCAGCTGATTCTATTGATAATACAATATTCAAGTCATTGTACTTAAAAAAGGAAGAATTTTATTGATGCTTAGATTTTATCTTTCTTTTTTGGAATGCAGAGCATGCAGGTCTATGTCTCTTTATTTTTCATATTTTCCATATATATCTGTATCAGTCCATATTGTCAGCATTCTATTTTAGGATTTATCGTAGCAAGATTATGTTAAAGGTTTCCAACTTCTGACTTATTTCTTGCCCTTATTGCTCAGTCTCAAGATGTATTCCCAGAGCATAAATGTCATCATGTTTATTCATATATTAAATAAAGTCAGTTTAGCACATTCTACTCACAAGGCATCTTTCAGGAAGGTTAGAGATGCAGCAATGAGGAGGACAAGCAACAACTCTTTTGTCACATATCCGCTGCCCAGGAATTTCATCAGCCTGGGAAGATTGATTCTTGTCACTGGAGAGGAGACTAGAAGTAAACACTATACTGAGACACACTGTCAAAACTATCACAACTTCCATTCATTCTTCTACGGGCTCGTTCATCTTCCCTAAAACCTTTAGGTGGTAAGGTAAGGTGAAGTCGCTTAGTCGTGTCCGACTCTTTGCGACCCTGTGGACTGTAACATACTAGGCTTCTCCATCCATGGGATTCTCCAGGCAAGAATACTGGAGTGGATTGCCATTTCCTTCTCCAGGGGATCTTCTCGACCCAGGGATCGAACGCCAGTCTCCCACATTGGAGGCAGACACTTTAACCTCTGAGCCACCAGGGAAGCCCCCTAAAGGTCTACAACGCACTGCCCTTTCCCTATTAAGATGGCATTTAAGCCTAAATTCTAAGCCACTTCTTTGGGCTATTTGTTCTTCTCTGATATCTCCCAGCTATGCCTGGGGGATGTTGTTGTTTAGTGGCTAAGTCGTATCCGACTCTTTGTGACCACATGGTAGCCCACCAGGCTCCTCTGTCCATGAGATTCTCCAGGCAAGGGTACTGGAGTGAGTTGCCATTTCCTTCTCCAGGTGATCTTCCCAACCCAGGGATCAAATCCTGCTTGCCTGGTAGATTCTCTACCACTGAGTCACCAGGGAAGTCCCAAGCATGAGGGATACATGTTAATAATCGGCTTGGTTTTCTCTTGCTAATCTGTCCTTCATTACTAGGGTCCCAGCCAAGAACTCAGAAGTGTAGACAGAAAACTATTTTTACTCCCTTACACTATGAACACTTGGCCACAGGACAGGGCACCAGCTGGCTGCACACAGCGGTGGTTTGTGTTCCCACCTGACCTCCTCTGTGCATTCTCTGTGTAGTGACCAAAGTGCTTCCTCCAAAGCTTGCATAGAGATGGACCTCCATATTCTCCCACTTGTTTTCTGATTGCATTTTATATGTTATTTTTTCAAATTTTAGAATTGTATTTTCTCCAGAGATCTGAAGAGCTGTGTTTTAGGCCACAATACTTAATTTAGGCGTCTAACCTGATGATCTGAAAAGGCCATGGCCCTATTATAAATTGGTGACCTTTGTAAATTGCATTTAACTAGTTTAAAAATACCCATCTTACTATCAAGAAACTGTACAGATTGAAAGTTTGACTAGAAGAATAAAAAAGAAATGTTTAGAAGCATGTCAACTGCTGGTTCTAGGAATGACTGAAAATATCAGTATCCAGGGTGAACACTGATACATATAAATATACACTTATGTCCATGTATATATAATTTACATCTCTATATAAATACACTTATATTTTAATACATTTGTATTATTTACTTATTGCACATAGTAATTTGGAAAAGGTAGGTTGGAATGAATAGGAAAAGAAACAATAATAAAGTCACCTGTTTAAAATACTCAAAAATCGAATTTAAAAGATCAAAAATTCACATATTTTAATTCATTTGAATTATTATATGAGTTTAAGGATGAATTACAAAGTACTCATTCATCACATTATTTCCATGATATGGTATTAAGTGGACAGCAAGAAGATCAAACAAATCAATCCTTAAGGAAACTGACCCTGAAAACTCATTGGAAGGACTGATGCTGAAGCTGAAGCTCCAATACTTTGGCCACCTAATGTGAAGAGCCGACTCACTGGAAAAGACCTTGATGCTGAGAAAGACTGAGGTGGAAGGAGAAGAGGGCAACAGAGGATGAGATGGTTGGATGGCATCACCAATTCAATGGACATGCTGGACAAACTCCAGGAGATGTTGAGTGACAGGGAGACCTGGCTTGCTGCAGTCCATGGGGTCACAAAGAGTCAGACGTGACTGACTTGGTGACT
Organism: Capra hircus; assembly: GCF_001704415.2. Taxonomy (NCBI): domain Eukaryota; kingdom Metazoa; phylum Chordata; class Mammalia; order Artiodactyla; family Bovidae; genus Capra; species Capra hircus. Next base: position 23,036,544 of record NC_030834.1, read on the forward strand.
GAACAACAATAACAAGAGTATTAAGGTGAAATTACACTAATGTGTGGTCCAGGGCCATCTGCAGAATTTGCATTTTAACAGTACGTCAGTGCTCCCTATTAGACGTATTTATGCCCAGCTTGTGTTTGGTCATATTCCTAAACTAGAAAGCTAACTGTTTCTATTTAATCTGAAAATAAAGCTAAATGAATTAGCTTATTTTCCTAGTACTTGCCCAAATTATTTTCTATTAAAAATGAAAAACAATCCTTTTCAGTGAAAAAGGAACTGCACAGTTTAACACTATTGATTCTTCATTCAAGGGAAAGAAAGGGAACAAAAATAATAGTAAATGATCTCATGGAGATTGTCATGCACTAGACACTAATGTCCAAGTGTTACTCATTTAATTCTAACCACCACTTAGAACGAGAAGCTATTATATCACTTTCAATAAGCACAACATTTAACATCTTTGATTCACATAAAGAGAAATCTATCCTCTTTTACCTTTGCTTCCAAGCCTTCTCAACACATCATGTGGAAAGTCCTTCTTACACTAATAAGCACATTAACTAATTTCTAGCCTTTCCCCTCAGAGAAAGAGCTGTTAGAGGAGTTTTCAGTCAAACAATATGTCTATAGGTAAGATATAATAACCTTGCTTTGTTTTTGTTGGATTTATCTTTTAATATACTGTCTTTTGGCAGGTGCGATGCGTTTCCAGTTTACTATATTGGTCTGAAATTTCCTTTAAAATAGCTTTATTTACATAGAAGTAAGTATATGTGTTATATAAATATGTGTAAAGCCATGAAGTTTATAGAAAGTGACTAATGTTTGGAAAACAGAAATAAGAAAAAGGTTTTCTCACTAGGCTGAAAATTGAATGGACTAACTGTGGGAAGGTGGCTCCCCAGAAATGTAGGAACGGGGTAGACACTGGATGTCTGTAAGGAAATTTACACAGTGCTCCCCAGGCTACACCATGGGAGGACTAGAAAGGTGCTTTGGTCTTGAAGCTCCGGGGAGCTATGGTTCCTACAGCAGCAGTCCAAGCACTTCTGATAAGCTCCATGAGAGTAGTAAGTGCCTAGGAATTTGATGGGTCTAAAATCACTCTCTGGATAGGATACAAGGTGGCTTTGGAGAAGTAGGTTGCATATAACTTTTAGAAAGTAAAGTGAAAGTGCTGCTGCTGCTAAGTCGCTTCAGTCGTGTCCGACTCTGTGCGATCCCATAGATGGTAGCCCACCAGGCTCCCCCGTCCCTGGGATTCTCCAGGCAAGAACACTGGAGTGGGTTGCCATTTCCTTCTCCAGTGCATGAAAGTGAAAATTGACACTGAAGTTGCTCAATCGCATCCAACTCCTTGCAACCCCATGGACTGCAGCTACCAGGCTCCTCCATCCATGGGGTTTTCTAGGCAAGAGGACTGGAGTGCTAGTCGCTCAGTGTCTGACTCTGAGGCCCCATGACTGTAACCTGCCAGGCTCCTCTGTTCATGGAATTCTCCAGACAAGAATACTGGAGGGGTAGCCATTCCCTTCTCCAGGGGATCTTCCCAGCCCAGGGATAGAACCCAGTCTCCCACATTGCAGGCAGATGCCTGAACATCTGAGCCACCAAGGAAGCCCCATTTTACTTTTGAAGATTTTAATAAATTAAGAATAAGCCAGGGTGGTGGCATTTTGGGCAAGGAAAAAGCAAGAGAATAGGGATGCAAAACTGGTAAATTATATTTGAAGAAACTCAGACTGTGTAGAAAATACAAAAGTAACTTCTTGAGAATCAACCTATCAAAAACATGAAAAGAAATGGAAATAGATATGATTATTTAAAAACAAGAGAATGGTTTGCTGTCATATTTATAGAATTAATTTTTTTATCAGAATATTATTATACACTAAAATTTTGAATTATGATAAACCATTTCTGCTTCTACATGGAAATGAATTCATATTAATGAGTGAAGGGTAAAGAATAAAATTTTTGAAAGAGTAAGCACAGTGTTTACCTTACCAGATATCAAAAGAATTATTATAAAGCTATATTCAACCAGGTGGTGCTGACTCAAGGGTGAAAAAGTAGATTGATGGAACACAACAGAAGTTTCAGAAATAGACATACATAAAGGTTAATTTGAAGTTTTGGGGAATACCAAATGTTGGAAAAATATGAAGAAACAGGAATTCTTAAAAACTGCTAGTGGGAAAATGCCCTGGAAATTTATTTTGGAAAGAGATTAAGAAAATACCTGTTAAGCTAAGATTGAAGGCAGGTGGAGAAGGGGATGACAGAGGATAAGATGGCTGGATGGCATCACTGACTCAATGGACATGAATTTGAGTAGACTCCAGAAGTTGGCAATGGACAGGGAGGCCTGGCATGCTGCAATCCATGGGGTGGCAAAGAGTTAGAGATGACTGAGTGACTGAACTGAACTGAACTGAACTGAACAGTTAAGTTGCAATTGTGCATGCCCTATACCCCAGAATTTCCTTATATATACAATAGAAAGTCCCAAACTTTTAAAACATATGCAAAAGATGTTTTGCAATGCTGGAATATTGGGAAAAAATCATATAAATGCTCCTTAATATATATGTGTATGTGTGTGTGTGTACACACACATATATATTCCTGGAGAAAGAAATGGAAACCCACTCCAGTATTCTCACCTGGAGGATCCCAGGGACAGAGGAGGCCTGGTGGGCTACTGTTCATGTGGTCACAGAGTCAGACACAACTGAATGACTAAATATATATATATATATATATATATATATATATATATATGGCACCACACTCCAGTACTCTTGTCTGGAAAATCCCATGGATGAAGGACCCTGGTAGGCTGCAGTCTATGGGGTCGCCAAGAGTCAGACACGACTGAGTGACTTCATTTTCACTTTTCACTTTCATGCATTGGAGAAGGAAATGGCAACCCACTCCGGTGTTCTTGCCTGGAGAATCCCAGGGACGGGGGAGCCTGGTGGGCTGCTGTCTATGGGGTCGCACAGAGTTGGACACGACTGAAGTGACTTAGCAGCAACATATTTAAACAGAAGCCTCCCTGGTGGCTTAGACAGTAAAGAATAAGCCTGGAATGCAGGAGATCTGGGTTTGGAAAAATCCCCTGGAGGATGGCATGAAAACCCACTCCAGTCTTCTTGCCTGGAGAATCCCCTTGGACAAAGGAGCCTGGCAGGTTACAGTCCATGGGGTTGCAGAGTCAGACATGACTGAGTGACTAAGCATATAACATATTTAAATGTGCATTAAAATAGAAATATATATATGTGTGTGTGTGTGTGTGTGTGTGTGTGTGTGTGTGTATGATATACTTAAAGAGTTGAAAAACACCAGTGAGTTAAAATGAATTGTGACGGTGGTGGTTTAGTCACTAAGTCTTGTCCGACTCTTGCAACCCCATGGACTGTACCTTGCCAGGCTCCTCTGTCCATTGGATTCCCCAGGAAAGACTACTGGAATGGGTTGCCATTCCCGCCTCCAGAGTATCTTCCCAACCCAGGAATCGAACCCCGGTCTCCACTGTAGACAGATTCTTAACTGACCCAGCTATGATTTCAAAAGTCAACTAAACTAGTTCTATATGTACTAACATTCATAGACAGCAGCTAATACAATGTTCGATGACAAAAACAAACAATATCAATATAATCACATATGTGTTTACACACACAGTTATGCCCATATGCATAATCCATAAACATAAACATTTCAGGACAATTACTAGCTCCCTTCTCTCTACATGTGAACTTGTACGTATTTGTGCTCTATGTACCTTTCCTGCAAAATGAGAGTGATAAATATGACTAGTATTTAAGTGTACACTGAAAATATATAGACAAATCTAAAATGAAAACAGGATGAGGAAAAAAAAATGGTGAGGGTTCAAATGTGTTTACTATTGCTCCAAGAAGAAAGTCTGTCCTGGGCTGAGCTTCCTAAAGGAAAAAAACAAAAACAAAAAACCCTGAAATTTGTAATCAAGGCAAGAGAGGACTTATCTACTGCCTAACAAGTGGAGCTGTGTAGTGTACTGGAAAGAGGGAATATATAGGAGAGGTGTTAGTCGCTCAGTCATGTCCTACTCTTTGCAACTCCATGGACTGTAGCTGGCCAGGCTTCTGCCCATGCAATTCTCCAGGCAAGAATACTGGGGTAGGCAACCATTCCCTTGTTTGAGAGTTAACTAAGAGGTGGTTAAGGTAATTTATAGGAAGGGAACATTTATTATTCATCCATACATAAGAAAAATGGCCACACTGAGCTCAAATCAAATTCTAAGAGCTTATTTTATGCCCCTGAGATGGATTCCATCAGATAGTCTCCTGGAAGCAGTGACCTGAGGTGACTTGCTGAAAGCCACAGGCATGATCTCATGCAGCTGTTCCTTACAATTTTTTGTATGTAACAGATTAGACAGCAATAGGCTACAGATCAATGCATTACCAGGATGGAATCCAACTTCAGTGGAAGAAGTTTCATGCTCTAAACACAATATGGGCAAAGACACACATCAAGAGTATGGTAGCTACTCAATAGTTAATCCATCATTCCCCAAATTTCAGTTTAATGATACAAATGAAAGAGCATTGCAACTCTCTTAATGTAAAGTCAGATGTGAAAGGTGGAAAATGATGAATCATTCATATTCATTAGATTGCCCACCAGAGTGTTAATAAAAAGCTAGGAATAAAACCATCATATGACAAGCAATTCCACTCCTTTGAATTTGAGGAAGTCAAAACTGAAAAAGACACATGTATCTCAATGTTCACTACAGCACTATTTATAATAGCTAGAACACGAAAGCTACCTAGATGTCCATTGACAGATGAATGGATAAAGAGGCTGTGGTACATATAAACAATGGAATACTACTCAGTCATAAAAAGGAATGCATTTAAATCTGTTCTAATGATGTGGATGAAACTAGAGCCTATTATACAGAGTGAAGTAAGTCAGCAAGAGAAATATAAATATAAATAATTATAAATATAAATATCATATATTGACACATATATATGGAATCGGAAGAGATGGCACTAATGAACATATTTTCAGGGCAACAATGGACACACAGAACAGACATATGGACACTGTTGAGGAGAGGAGGGAGAAGGGGAGGTGTATGGAGACCGTAACATAGAAATTTACAATAAGATCTGTAAAATAGAGAGCCAAGGGGAATCTGCTGTGTGATTCAGGGAACTCAAACGGGCTCTGCAACAGACTGAAGGATGGGGTTGGGATGGAGATGGGAGGGAGGCCTGGGAGTGGGGGGACATGGACATGGGTGTACCTATGGCTGATTCTTGATGTATGACAGAAAAACACAAAATTCTGTAAAGCAATTATCCTTCAGTTAAATTTTTTTTTAAAAAAGTCATCACCCAGAAAGCACTCCATGACACCAATAAGGTTTAACATACTTTTAGTTCAGTTCAGTTCAGTCACTCAATCAAGTCCAACTCTTTGTGACCCCATGGACTGCAGCACACCAGGCTTCCTTGTCCATCACCAGCTCCTGGAGCTTGCTCAAACTCATGTCCATTGAGTTGGTAATGCCATCCAACCATCTCATCCTCTGTCATCCCCTTCTCTTCCTGCCTTCAATCTTTCCCAGAATTAAGGTCTTTTCAAATGAGTCAGTTCTTCTCATCAGGTGGCCAAAGTACTGGAGTTTCAGCTTCAGCATCAGTCCTATCAGTGAACACCCAGGACGGATCTCCTTTAGGATGGACTGGTTGGAACGCCTTGCAGCTCAAGGGACTCTCAAGAGTCTTCTACAACACCACAGTTCATCAATTCTTTGGCACTCAGCTTTCTTTAAGATCCAACTCTCCCGTCCATACATGACTACTGGAAAAACCATAGCTTTGACTAGATGGACCTTTGTTGGCAAAGTAATGTCTCTGTTTTTTTAATATTTTGTCTAGGTTGGTCACAGTTTTTCTTCCAAGGAGCAAGTGTCTTTTAATTCCATGGTTGCAGTCACTATCTGCAGTGACTTTGGAGCCCAAGAAAATAAAGTCTGTCACTGTTTCCATTGTTTCCCCATCTATTTGCCATGAAATGATGGGACAGGATGCCATGAATCCTCGCTTCTGAATGTTGAATTTTAAGCCAACTTTTTCACTCTTCTCTTTCACCTTCATCAAGAGGCTATAACCTAACATACTTTAGATTTTCTTTATTAAAAATCTTTAAGTAATGCTGCAAAAAATAGTTTCAAATCTAAATGGTGAATTTATTTATTGAATAAGATTTCTAATTTCCCAGGGATATTTAAATGAGGGCTGGATTACTAAATTAATACTAAAAGCCTATAAACTATGCTAAGTACATTTGAGAAATAGTCATTAATTGAACAAATAAATCTATTGAGCTATATATGAGTACAATAAAAATACACTAAAACAACTTATCACTATTTTTTCATATTATATAGAAATATCTTAGATATTTCAATTTTAATCTATCCTACTTATCTTCAATGTTATCAAATATACTTTACAACTAATTATTTTGTGTACTTTTGAAAAAGGAAGAAATGAAATAAAACATTCTCAATACTAAATTAGAATGATATTCAACATTCAACCTTTTGACCTGCTCACAATAATGAAGTATGTCCACATTTTATCTGAATTTCATAAATTAGGTAAAATGTTATGTTTCCTTTGTAGTTAATAGGCCATATTATATGAATTGAACATATCCTCTTTACTTATTTATTACCAGACTGAGCCACGCCTGACCCATTAAAACAATAAATAATCACTAAAAAAATGTGGAAAAGAATGAAAGATGGTGATTTTTTAAAATTTCAGTTTTACTGATATGTAATTGATGCAAAATTGTAAGATATTTAGTGTTTGTCCTAGTGATCTGCACATTGTGAAAGGATTGCCTTCCATCTAGTGAATTAACATATCTGTCACTTCATATACTTGTCTTTTGTGTGTGATAATATTTAAGACTTTTCTCTTGTACATTTCACTATACAATATAATGCGATCAATTGATACCCACCATGTTTACATGAGCTCCTCAGACTTAACTGATCTTACAGCTGAAAATTTCTGAGACTTTAACCAGCCACTCTGTATTTTTCCTACCTTTGGCTCCTGGCAACCGCTTCTGCCCTTTTTGCTTTTAAAATTGAGTAATTTTTACTCTTCTGTTTCTATTTTAAGCATAATGACCTAGAGATGGGAATACCAGACCACCTAACCTGCCTCTTGAGAAATCTGTATGCAGGTCAGGAAGCAACAGTTAGAACTGGACATGGAACAACACACTGGTTCCAAATAGGAAAAGGAGTACGTCAAGGCTGTATATTGTCAGCCTGCTTATTTAACTTCTATGCGGAGTACATCATGAGAAACGCTGGAGTGGAAGAAACACAGGCTGGAATCAAGATTGCTGGGAGAAATATCAATAACCTCAGATATGCAGATGATACCACCCTTATGGCAGAAAGTGAAGAGGAGCTAAAAAGCCTCTTGGTGAAAGTGAAAGAGGAGAGCGAAAAGTTGACTTAAAGCTCAACATTCAGAAAACGAAGATCATGCCATGCGGTCCCATCACTTCATGGGAAATAGATGGGGAAACAGTGGAAACAGTGTCAGACTTTATTGTTTTGGGCTCCAAAATCACTGCAGATGGTGACTGCAGCCATGAAATTAAAAGACACTTACTCCTTGGAAGAAAAGTTATGATCAACCTAGATAGTATATTCAAAAGCAGAGACATTACTTTGCTGACTAAGGTCTGTCTAGTCAAGGCTATGGTTTTTCCTGCGGTCATGTATGGATGTGAGAGTTGGATTGTGAAGAAGGCTGAGCACTGAAGAATTGATGCTTTTGAACTGTGGTGTTGGAGAAGACTCTTGAGGGTCCCTTGGACTGCAAGGAGATCCAACCAGTCCATTCTGAAGGAGATCAACCCTGGGATTTCTTTGGAAGGAATGATGCTAAAGCAGAAACTCCAGTACTTTGGCCACCTGATGCGAAGAGTTGACTCATTGGAAAAGACTCTGATGCTGGGAGGGATTGGGGGCAGGAGGAGAAGGGGACGACAGAGCATGAGATGGCTGGATGGCATCATGGACTCGATGGACGTGAGTCTGAGTGAACTCCGGGAGATGGTGATGGACAGGGAGAGCTGGCGTGCTGCGATTCATGGGTTCGCAAAGAGTCGGACACAACTGAGTGACTGAACTGAACTGAACTGAACTGGAGTACACTGAACAGTATTCAAGGGGTCTGGATAATTATAACAGACTTTCACAGTCCTTGTACACCTTCCCTTACCTACACTCCACTTTGAAATCTATTTAGTTAAATTTGTGTGGAATTTGGGGAATTTTGGAAATACACAGGCAGTTTTGGTGACAGAAGACAAACAGCTGATGACATATCAGTTCAGTTCAGTTCAGTCGCTCAGTTGTGTCCGACTCTTTGCGACCCCATGAATCGCAGCACGCCAGGCCTTCCTGTCCATCACCAACTCCCAGAGTTCACTCAGACTCACGTCCATTGAGTCAGTGATGCCATCCAGCCATCTCATCCTCTGTCGTCCCCTTCTCCTGCCCCCAATCCCTCCCAGCATCAGAGTCTTTTCCAATGAGTCAACTCTTCTCATGAGGTGGCCAAAGTACTGGAGTTTCAGCTTTAGCATCATTCCTTCCAAAGAAATCCCAGGGCTGATCTCCTTCAGAACGGACTGGTTGGATCTCCTTGCAGTCCAAGGGACTCTCAAAAGTCTTCCCTAACACCAAGTTCAAAAGCATCAATTCTTTGATGCTCAGCCTTCTTCACAGTCCAACTCTCACATCCATACATGACCACAGGAAAAACCATAGCCTTGACTAGACAGACCGTAGTTGGCAAAGTAATGTCTCTGCTTTTCAATATGCTATCTAGGTTGGTCATAACTTTTCTTCCAAGGAGTGTCTTTTAATTTCATGGCTGCAGTCACCATCTGCAGTGATTTTGGAGCCCAAAACAATAAAGTCTGACACTGTTTCCACTGTTTCCCCATCTATTTCCCATGAAGTGATGGGACCGGATGCCATGATCTTCATTTTCTGAATGTTGATCTTTAAGCCAAATTTTCACTCTCCACTTTCACTTTCATCAAGAGGCTTTTTAGTTCCTCTTCACTTTCTGCCATAAGGGTGGTATCATCTGCTTATCTGATGACACATAGAACTCACTTATTATCACTGCATGACTCATTGGCTTCCTGGTGTCTCAGATGGTAAAGAACCCGCCTGCAGTGTAGGAGACCTGGGTTTGATATCTGGGCTGGCAAGATCCCTTGGAGAAGGGAATGGCTACCCACTCCAGTATTCTTGCCTGGAGAATTCCATGGAAAGAGAAGCCTGGTGGGCTACAGTCCATGGGGTCACACAGAGTGGGACACGATTCAGGGACTTTCACTTTTTCACTTTCAGGTGACTCACACAGGTGTCAAGTTTTCCCTCGCACCCACCTGTGTGCACCCTTTTCCTGTTCACAACTTGGCCTCCACTGCCTCTCCCAGGAAGGAAGAGGGTATTTCACACACACACATTTTCAGCAGACCAGGCAGCTACAGAGATGGTCTCTCCTCTGCCTCACCTTTTTCTAGTGACCTATTGGGTTTGGTCACTGGCTAAAGGTAATCACATTTTTTCTGCCCATGTTACTAAATAAGGAATCAGAAGTACTTTTGCAGAATTTCACTGCAACAAAGATGATATATCAGTATCATCACTCCTCTCTGGGAGATCTAGAAAAAGTGAACATAATTGAATTGAGTTAAAATCAATATGAGTAAGTGTTTAAATGTTTGATAAATTCTAACCCATTTTAGTAAATTCAGTGAGACCCATTTTAGTAAATTCAGCAATGAATGAAGAGGCAACTAACTTCCAATTTTAGCAAATTTCTTCAAAATGATTCATGAATAAAGGAATAAAATTTTGATTCATTAGCCAGTAAAAGAAAAATCCTGTTCTATAAGGGTCTGGCATATTCATTAAGATTTTATCTCTCTGAATGCAAATAAAATATGCAAAACATAATTCTTACTAAATAATATCCCACTTGTGAATTTATCACTGTTTGATAATTAATTTTATTGTTGAAAATTTGTGTTTTTTAATGGATCATTTTTAACCTTATTGTTTATTTTAGGGTCTAGAAGAGATACATACTCCACATTTTGAAAAAATTATCTAGGTTTTTAATATCCACAATTACACACATTTTGCCATCACCCCTACCTCTAGCAATATCATTATTTGCACATAGCAAATGCACAGAAAATGTTTAAATAATTAATTTCTGTTTGCTCTCCAGCAACAGAAAGAGCAAGGAAAATATTTAAAACTTAGGTCATCTCGTCATTTTTTATTTATACACTATTAGCTAAAATGTCAACAACCAATGTCACCAAAGTATCTCAAGTGTGGAGAGCTTCACTAAATGAGCCACCCATGGAAATAGGAAGGAGGGAATGTATTAAGTATGGTTAAGCTTTTAGAAAATAAAAACTAAAATGGTACTGTAAATGAACAAATATATAAATAGAGACCCTAATAAGAAGTATGAGTTCTCAGTCTTCCCCCCCTACCCCATTGTGAGCCAACCATACAGTCTCTCTGCCCTTAACACTTTCTATCAGGCACTATGCTAGGCCTTGCAATTTTTTTTTTAATCAAATGATGTAGTATAAAGATCCTGCACTGAGTATATACTGAGTTAATCCACTGATTCTTTACATCATTAAGATTAGTTAAACATTTGGGATCTTGTATCAAGTATGGCAAGATGAGAAGACACAATTTCTTCAGAACACTGGATTTCTAGCAATCACGTATTTGCAAACTATATCCTATATATTCACTTGTGTTAAACTGTCCCAATCTGCTCTCTTTTGGAGGCAGTGTAATTAATGAGGGGCTTCCCAGGTTGGTGCTGTGGTAAAGAATTCCATTTAACAGAGGAGCCTGGCAGGCTACAATCCATGGGGTCCGCAAAGAGTCAGACACAACTGGGCAACTTAGCATACACACAAACACATAATTAATGAGGATTCTGAACGTAGGAAATCAGTGGAGTTAGGGAGTGGCGCATGGAAAAATAAAAAATATATATAGATTTTTATGCATAAGTGCTCAGTCATGTCTGACTCTTTGCAGCCCCATGGACTGTAGCCCACCAGACTCTCTTGTCCGTGGAATTTTCCAGGCAAGATAATTGGAGCAGGTTGCCATTTGCTACTCCAGGGGATCTTCCCGACCCAGGGATTGAACCTGTGTCTCTTGAGTCTCCTGCACTGGCAGGTGGATTCTTCGCCACTAACGCCACCTGGGAAGCCCTTTATGTGTATATGCATGCTTATTTTTTTCTCTTGATTTTCTTTTGTATATCTAGTTTAAATACAATTCTGCATCTAGTAGACAAATAGACTAAAAAAATCAATGAAAAGTTCCCCTGAGTCTAAGCAGATGTTATATATGTCAGAGAGTGACATGGTTTAAGGTGAGTGCTTTTGTTCCACTGACACAGTGGCTGTCTACTGCAGTGATTTAAGGTGCAGTTAAACATGAGTGGTTCTAAAGTACAGTAGGTCTGTTGGGTTGATGACTTACTCGTGCATAGCCTGTTTTACTGCTACCCAACACAAAGACAGTGTGAAGAAAAAGTCCTGGAGAAGGATAGAGCCAAAAAAAAAAAATCACAAATACAGAACACTCCATAAGCTGTGGAAGGCAAAGGCAAGAGCAGCCAATGCAAAGTGGGCAAGTATTAGAAAAAGAACGTCCAGGGCCACAACTTTCAAAAATAAAACTAGTATCCCATCCATCAAAATACTTCAGAATATCAGTACTAAAATAGGTCATATAATTAAGGGCTAATTTCAATTATGATTTTTACTCATAGGAACAATTATAAAGAAAACAGTGTTGGAAGTTGAAAAAAATATTAATACTCTAATATGACAGAATCCCTGTGGGAGACCTGGGTTTGATCCCTGGGTTGGGAAAATCCCTTGGAGAAGGGAAAGGCTACCCTCTCCAGTATTCTGGCCTGGAGAATTCCGCGGACTGTATAATCCATGGGGTCACAAAGAGTCAGACACGACTGAGCCACTTGAGCCAATATGACAGAAACCTTCAAAAACACTAAAAGCTAATCTATAAATAGATGATAAGCCTATTCAGTGTATTATTATTATAATAGTTGTCTGAAGAAAAATTTAATAAGCATATATAGAGGATAATGGTAGTGAAATAATTAAATAAATAGACAAGGCAGTACATAGTAGTAGAAATAAAGCGTATCTTTACAGAGAACATATTGAGAAATTGAATGGCACAAATTGATTTCTCAGAAATCAAAGCTTCGTTTTATCAATAAATGGAATTTCCGGGTGGTGCAGTGGTAAACAATCTTCCTGCCAATGCAGGAGACACAAGAGAGGCAGGTTTGATCCCTGGGTTGGGAAGATCCCCTGGACTAGGAAATGGCAACTCACTCCAATACTTATGCCTGGAAAATTATGTGGACAGAGGTGCCTGGCAGGCGACAGTCCTTGGGGTTGCAAACAGTTGGCCATGACTGAGTGACTAAGCATACACACACAGATTAGAAAAAAATAGAAGTTTAAAACATTTGAAAAAAAATTCTTAGTAAATAATTATCTTTATGGTTCACACAACCAAAAAAAAAAAAAAAGGTTTAAACAATCTGTAGGAGATATTCAACACAGGGATGGCAAATTGGTTATAGCATACATGCCCATTCTGATTTATCTATAGTAGCTGCTTGGAGAGATGGGTGGAGAGTGTTTCTCCCAGACTCTGGGGAAAGCAATGCAATGATTGATTTACGACGGTACGCTAACTTGGTGCAGCATATTTGCTCATATTTACCATCCTTTCTTTTCTTCAAAGAAAAAGGAATTTCAAAAGTAAATGCATTTTTTGAGATTTATATCCACTGTATCACACAGACACACATAACCATGAGATGTTTTCCTAAAATAGTAAGATTCCAAGGCTGGGAAATGAGTTGTCTCATATGTTTGTTACTATATTTTTCACAGTGCTCAATGTATGTTACTGATGGAATATATTACAGTTCAAGTCCATAATGAACTTCCAAAGTGCACAGAATGAGGCAACAGACTCGGGGAAGAGAGAGCGAACTGCACTCGTTTTTCCAGAGACAAAACAGCATCACTCATGTTTTGTATAATGTAGCTTCAGAGTCTGGATAGCATCCCCAAGAGTTACTATTCTTCATTAAGACAAAAAGCAAAGCACTTCCTACAACTTTTCAAACTATCAGTTATGCCAAGATAACTCAGTTCTGAAGAGTTGAGAATATTGAGATAAAGGTAACAAATTAAGAGAAATTAGTGAACAAAAGCAAAGTGAGAGTATGCTACTGAAGAACCGTTAATTGTCTGAATGCTTTTCATAAATATTATTATAAAAGTGTGCATATATATGCAAATATGCACATAGATACATATACATGTATAATAATATAATCATATATTTGGAGTCCATTATTCACATTAAACTCTCCTGAAATCTCCATAATCTTTAATAATTCCAGAAAGATGAGAAATCTTTGCAATTAATTTGTCTTTAATATTTTTCAGAGAAGGAAAATTTCAATTATTCATCAATAACCATGCCTATCATCTATATTCAATTATCATTCCCCAGTTTCTCTAGCTTTCTTTCTAAAATAATATATATATGCAAAATAATTAGGTAATTTATATTAAAATACTTATAAAATATGAATCATAATTTATATTAACAAATGATTTAGTTCTTAATTTACATAGGCATTTTCCTTCTTTTTAAAATATTTATTTGTCTTTAAATTTATTTTTTAATTGGAGGAAAACTGCTTTACAATGTCGTGTTGGTTTCTGCTGTACAACAATGCAAGCCAGCCATGATTAGACATATATCTCATCTCTCTTGAGCCTCCGTCCCCTACCTACCCCACATTTTCATTCTTTTAAAATCTTTTATGTTCCCCTTTTGAGGTACATATCTATGTAAGATTTTCTAAATTATTTCTGTAACAAGATAGGGTATTAAATAACATATTTTTTTCTGAAGCCAATAGGGATGCAAGACTCTAAGATCTTATCCTTTTTCTCATTTACAATTTACTTGTACATTCAAATGTTAATATAGGTGTAGATTTAAGCACACAATGAGGCCTACACGATGCATGCATTTACAAGGCAGAAGTAAGAATGATTATTAGGTGTTTGACTAGGAGAAAGGGATGACTCAAAATGGGCACTGAAAGATAAGTAGAATCTGAATAGATTGTCAGGAGAAAAGGTATGATTCACCAGAGGCCAAAGCCCAGACAACATGAGAAAGTGATGCAAGCTGGACCATGCAGGTAAGAGTTGTAAGGGAAGCAGGTTGACAATCATTTTTACAATATGAACTTGGGTTAGATCATGGAAGGCTTATATTTTTAGGCAAAAAAAATTTAAATTTTATGATAAAATTAAATAATATATATAGTGAAGAACACTGGAAGAATTTGGGCTAGTGAATAGATAGATGTAATTAGTGTGTTGCGGATATTAACAAAAGGAAAGGAAATGAAGACTGGTGAGAAATGGCCATATATGAAAACAAGATTATTATAAAATATCAGGTTATTTTCTACACTGATTTCAAGCAGAGAAGATTAAAAGTGAAATCAGAAGAGTTATGGGTTGTTTAGGGCCAAAGATAGGCTAAATTCAATTTTATTCACAATACTGAGAACAATGTCTAGAATGTAGCAGAATTCCATAATATATAAAAAAAGGACAGGAAAATGGCAGATAGAAAAACAGTTATTAAATACATGTTCTGGGTAACTACTGGGCTAGGTAATTTCACATTCAATATTCACTACATTGTTATAATAACCTAGAAAATCATTTCTATGATGCCCATTTTCACTTAAAAGGACAGACTAAATGAGGTTATTAGAAAGCATATTCAGAATCACTTAACAGATAAATTATGTCTTAAATTAATAACTGAAAAGGTTGCATAAATCTTGAGCCCAGATACTCTTCATTGAGCTACAGGAAACTAAGAAAAATTCTAAATTACTTGAGTTATAAGGTAAGGATCCTTAAAGGTCATGAAATAAGTATGAAAGTATCCTGAAAAGGTCAATATTTAAGCATCCCCTTGAATTTAAATAATCTCTGCTAATAAGCATTAGTTTTTTAGTTTCCCCACTCAAATACAAAAATCTCAAGGAGTGTTTGCATGTTTGTGTTAATTTATCTTGAAGCCTCAACTGTAGCTACACAAATATTTAACAAAAACTTTGAATGAATGACATTTTATAATATGTTTTTCTATCTTTTTAGTCCTGAAAACGATGAGTTAATATTCCTAGATTCTGTGGTATGTTTTCATGTTGTTATTAGAGCTACTCAACTATTTGAGTTTATGATGAAGTCATGATGGCACAGTAGTAGGACATGTGCTCATCTTCTCCTGCAAGAGCGCCAAAATCATAACTTCCTGCTGAACAACCATCAACAGGAAATGTTGGATTCCACACACACAAAAAGATGTCCAATGTCCAAGGATAAAGGAGAAGTCCCACCAAGATGGAAGAAGGGGCAAAATTGCATTTACAATTAAACTCCATACTGGCCAGAGATGCTCAGAGAGCTCAAACGAAACCCTGTAAGCACCAGGATAACACACAGAGACTGAGCCAGACCTGCTGTTGAGTGCCTGAGTGTCTCCTGCGGAGGTACGGGTCAGCCATGGCCTGCTGCAGGAGTATGGACTCTGGATACGGTAGACCTGGGTATGGCACAGCCTTCTTGGAGGAGGTCACCATTAACCCCACCAGAGCTGCCAGAACATACACAGGACTGGAGAAACAGACTCTTGGAGGGCACAAACCAAACCTTATGTGCACCAGGATGCAGGAGAAAGGAGCAGTGACCCCACAAGAGACTGACCCAGACTTGCCCATGGGTGTCCAGGAGTTTCTGGCAGAGGCGTGGGTCAGCCATGGCCTGCTACGGGGTCTGGGGCACTGAGTGCAGCAGTACTTGCACTGGACCTTTTGAAGCAGGTCCCATCATCTTCATTACCTCCACCACAGTTTGGCCTCAGGTCAAACAACAGAGAGGGAACACAGCCCCACCCATCGACAGAAAACTGGATTAAAGATTTACTGAGCAAGCCCCACCCATCAGAACAAGACCCAATTTCCCCTTCAGTCAGTCTCTCCCATCAGGAAGCTTCCATAAGCCCCTTATCCTTATCCCTCAGAGGGCAGATAGAATGAAAACCACAATCACAGAAAACTAATCAAACTGATGACATGGGCCACAGCCTTGTCTAACTCAATGAAACTAAGAGCCATGCTGTGTAGGGCCACCAAAGACTGACGGGTCATGGTGGAGAGTTCTGACAAACCATGGTCCACTGGAGAAGGGAATGGCAAACCACTTCAGTATTCTTCCCTTGAGAATCCCATGAACAGTATGAAAAGGTAAAAAGATAGGACACTGAAAGATGAACTCCCCAGGTCAGTAGGTACCCAATATGCTCCTGGAGAACAGTGGAGAATTAACTCCAGAAAGAATGAAGGGATGGACCCAAAGCAAAAAGAGCACCCAGTTGTGAATGTGACTGGTGATGGAAGTAAAGTCCAATGCTGTAAAGAAAAGTATTGCATAGGAATCTGGAATGTTAGATCCATGAATCAAGGTAAGTTAGAATTGGTCAAACAGGAAATGGCGAGTGTGAACTTCGACATTTTAGGAATCAGTGAACTAAAATGGACTGAAATGGGTGAATTTAACTCAGATGACCATTATATCTATTACTGTGGGCCAGAATCCTTTAGAAGAAATGGAGTAGTCATCATAGTCAACAAAACAGTCCAAAATGCAGTACTTGGATGCAATCTCAGAATAATCTGTTAGTTTCCAAGGCAAACCATTCAATATCACAGTAATACAAGTCTATGCCCCAACCAGTAATGCTGAAGAAGCTGAAGTTGAACAGTTCTATGAATACCTACAAGATCTTCTGGAACTAACACCAAAATAAGATGTCCTTTTCATCATCAGGGACTCTAATGCAAAAGTAGGAAGTCAAGAGATACCTGGAGTAACAGGCAAATTTGGCCTAGAAGTACAGAATGAAGCAGGCAAAGGCTAATAGAGTTTTGCCAAGAGAATGCACTGGTCATAGCAAATACCCTCTTCCAACAACACAAGAGAAGACTCTACACATGGACCTCACCAGATGGTCAATTCAGAAGTCAGATTGATTATATCTTTGCAGCCAAAGATGGAGAAGCTGTTTACAGTCAGCAAAAACAAGACTGGGAGCTGACTGTGGCTCAGATCATAAATTCCTTATTGCAAAATTCAGACTTAAATTTAAGAAAGTAGGGAAAACCACTAGACCATTCAGGTATGACCTAAATCAAATATCCCTTATGATTATACAGTTTAAGTGACAAACAGATTCAAGGGATTAGATCTGATAGACAGGTTGCCTGAAGAACTATGGTAGAGATTCATGACATTGTACAGGAGGCAGTGATCAAGACCATCCCCAAGAAAAAGAAATGCAAAAAGGCAAAATGGTTTTCTGAGGAGGCCTTACAAATAGCTGAGAAAGGAAGAGAAGCAAAAGGCAAAGGAGAAAAAGAAAGATATACCCATTTGAGTGTAGAGTTCCAAAGAACAGCAAGGAGAGATAAGAAAGCCTTCCTCAGTGTTCAATGCAAAAAAAATAGAGGAAAACAATAGAATGGGAAAGACTAGAGATCTCTTCAAGAAAATTAGAGATACCAAAGGAACATGTCAGGCAAAGATGGGCTCAATAAAGGAAGAAATGGTATGGACCTAACAGAAGCAGAAGATATTAAGAAGAGGTGGCAAGAATCCACAGAACTATACAAAAAAGATTTTCATGACCTAGATAACCACAGTGGTGTGATCACTCACCTAGAGCCAGACATCTTGGAATGTGAAGTCAAGTGAGCCTTAGGAAGCATCACTATGAACAAAACTAGTGGAGGCCATAGAATTCCAGTTGAGCGATTTCACATCCTAAAAGATGATGCCGTGCAAGTGCTGCACTCAATATGCCAGATTCACCAACGCTATGGTCATGAGTTTAAGCCCCAGGAGCTGGTGATGGACAGAGAAGCCTGGTGTGCTGCAGTCCATGGGGTCACAAAGAGTCTGACACGACTCAGTGACTGAACTGACTCAACTATTCTAATAATTATGACTTTCATATTATGCAGATTGTAGTCTCCCAAAGGTTTTAATATCTGTAATTGTTAAGAGAGATGACATGGATCCAGGACAAAAAGAAACCTTTCAGAGTCTTTTAGTAACCTGTAAATTTTACTCTCACCCTACAAGGATCAGTCATTTATAAAAAATATATACAGTGCATTCCTTGAAAATATAATTACCACTGAAATTAGTGATACAAGACTAGTTCAATACTTAACAAAGAAATGCTTATACATTCTTGATATATTTGATACACAAAGATTGATTAAATTTACTGTCAGAAATGGATAAGAGGATTTATTAAAAATAAAGCAAAGGTTTCATGTGATTGTCAATTCTGTATACTGGCAAACCATGAGTTTTATAAGAATTACCTTTGACTAACCATGCAATAGTGAAACTAACCACATGATTGCTTTTATTTCAAATTGCTTAGACAAATAACAAAATCCAAATAAGTCCTCATAAATGCAAAGTAAGATGTCATTAAGCAAACCAAAGTGACTCAGTGAAATATCTCAGAAAGTCTAATTATTCTGATCAATAAGCATATCCAGGGATGACTACAGTTGTATTAGAAAAACAGTTTATCATTGAAAGCTTTTTTTGAATATCTATATTTTAAATATTGTATATAATATTACTTCTAAATGATTTATTTTCAGATTTCCTTGGAAATCTAATTCTCTCAAATGCTATCAAGGTAGAAGATAACAGAAAAGGCAAAATTTAGATGAGACAGAAAAATGTTGTTTGAGGATAGTAATCACCTGCTTAAAGTACAGATTATACAAAGTCATGTCTTTATACCCTGTAGAACAAATTAAAATACATAATTTAGAATACCAAATATTTGCAAATAATCCTACCTAGTTCTTAAATGAAATGCGATAAACTTTGATTTTTATTATTCATTTTATGTTGAATTTGAGAAAATAATTTTTAAAGTTAGGCATAAGCATTAAAGACAATATACACAATCTGTAATAAACATTTCATTTTGTGTCATTTCAAACTTTCTCATTTCATAATGAGATTCACAACATTTCTAAATGATAATTGAGTTCACAAAAAATTTTGGCAGAGAGTATAGCAAGATTTCCTGTGAAATGTCATGGCCTTTAAAAAGTAAAACTTCACCATAAGAAAAACAATAGAAAACATTAAAAAATACATGACTGGATATGATAAAATACCTATACTTGCTTCCCTAGTGGCTCAGATGGTAAAGAATCCACCTGCAATGTGGGAGACCTAGGTTCGATCCCTGGTTTGGGAAGATCCCCTGGAGAAGGGAACGGTTACCCACTCCAGTATTCTTGCTTGGAGAACAGTCCATGGGGTCACAGATTCTGACACCACTGAGTGACTTTCATGTACTTGCATTGGAGTTAAAAAAAAAGCAAAAACAAACAGTAAGGAGGGAGCCAAAGTAATCCATGTTCTGTTTATAAACCCTTCAAGGTAAAACCTTCAAACCATCAAACAGGCACTCCATCAGTTACACTTTGACAATCACCATAAGAGTAGGTCTATTAGTTACTTGGCACTGTGACAACTCCATCTTAAGAGAAGCCTGCAACATGTTCAAAAATTTCCATTAAATTTTTAACAGAGTGAAAATCTTATAACAGTGTATCTTAGATTTTGCAGACATCAATATAACAGATGCATCCAATCCAATGGGAAGCAGTTCTTATACTTCATCTCTATTTATCAATTTGGTAATGTCTTATGTCACTGATTTTTAAATGCTGCTGAATTATAAATGTAGTACATAAATTAAAAAAAAATTGAATCAAGAAAAAAATTTCTTTTTTACCTGCCCCAAATAACAAATATTAAAAATAATCCAGCGAGTAGATTTGCTGTTTTGGATTTAACAAAGGAGCTCTCTTATAAATAGATTTATTGACTAAGTTTGTAAGAGACTCAAAATGGTATCCACTGTTCCCTTGTCAATTTTGTAGACTAGTTCATGGATCACATCTTTCTTAGTGGCCTCTGATTTTAAACAGAGATTTTTAGAAAAGTGGGTGATAATACTGTGTATTTATATATAGGATTTAGGTTACCTATATGTGTGTGTGCTCAGTTGCTTCAAGTGTGTCTGACTCTGCGTCCCTATGAACTGTAGCCTGCTAGACTCCTCTGTCCATGGGATTCTCCAGGCAAGGATGCTGGAGTGGATTGCCATTCCCTTCTCCAGGGAATTTCCTGACTCAGGAATCGAACCTGGGTCTCCTACATTATGGACAGATTCTTTACTGTCTGAGCCACAAGAGAAGTCAATAAAGTATACTTAATACAGTATAACTAAATATCCATAAGATTAGAGGGAAAGACAAACTTTGCAGCACAGTCCATTCAACTAGAAATATGTATGGATAAAATTTTGAACTCAATTATCCAATTTATTCTTTTTACATATATGGAAATTGAGGCCAAGAAGAAATCTTCCACAGTTTGCCCAATTGGATTTGGTCCTGTTAGAATTTGACACTAATGTTCTACTCTGATATTCTTTCCTGAAGCATAGAACTGCTTTCACCCAAATGTAAGAGCAATCTGGTGGGTACAGTTGTGAGCATTCATCATTGAAGTTATTCAACTGATTCATCCTTGTCTCACTAAATCTTGTGTGTAATGTAGGAAAAACTGTCTTCCCAAGTATATGAAGAATGTACTTTGGTAAAAATGCACTGCCACTCAACAAAAATCGAAGAGTTGTGTGTTTTTATTTTATTCAATATGAATCTTATCATACCTTGAATACAAGAACTAGTATTAAATTACTATCTAGTAGGACCAAGAGATGAATAAGTAAACAAGAATAATAAAGAAGATGAATAAATAAACAAGAATACTAAAGAGTGGAGATTAATAATGTCCTTAAAATATAAGGGGCTTCCCTGGTATCTCAACTTGTAAAGAACGACGGGCAACGTGGGAGACTCCGCTTGATTCCAGGGCTGGGAAGATCCCCTGGAGAAGGGATAGGCTACCCACGCCAGTATTCTTGGGCTTCCCTGGTGGTTTAGATGGTGAAGAATCTGCCTCCAAAGCAGGAGACCCCCGTTCGACTCCTGGATTGGGAAGGTGCCCTGGAGGAGGGCATGGCAACCCACTCCGGTATTCTTGCCTGGAAAATCCCAATGGACAGAGGAGCCTGTTGGGCTATAGTCCAGGGAGTCACAAAGAGTCAGACACAAACTAGGGACTTTTACTTCACTTAAAATATAAATAGGCGATTTAAAAAAAACGATAAAGGAGTTAAAGAGAGGGAGAAGTCACTACTATTTTGGAAAATCAGCAAGTGTTTCCTAAAAGATGTAGAGAATAAATTTTAATTGGTCAAAAATTTTGTTTTCTGTGTCCCATTATATGAACAACACTGTACTGTACATTATGAAGAATGACTAATAACAAGAAATTATTTCAATCAGATATATCATATTAATATTAGATCGTAATTATTTATTATTTTACTATTTATGTTATTTTCATAATTTAATTAGTGGCTCAGATTTTGGTTTAAAGCTTATTTTATAAAAATGGAATGCATGGCAAAACTACTGACCCCTCCTACTGAGTTGTGTGTTCTGTCTGTACAGATAAGTACACATACGCAGAGGGCTTTATTTAACATTACTTTACTCTTCACAAATATTTTGATATCATTATTTCTGAACCAAGCGAAATTCCAAGAGATTTGTTCAAATTTGTGCTCCAGTATATGTGGGAAAGAAACCACAGGCCACAATCCCCTGATAAATCTCATGCAGTATTCAATGCATTAGAATATCTCCCATCATAAATAATGGCCAAATAATTCAAAATAGTACAATTATTTTAAGAATATAAAATAAATTCCCAACCACATTGGAGCTCTGTGCTATTTTTTTTTTTAAAGAGCTCAACTGTTTCTCTAATCCAGCAAACCAAGTCTCTTTATAAACTAAAGTTTGTTTTACTGAGATTCCTCAATTTAGTAATCTAGCTCCCCTTTAAGCAGACCACTTGATATATTATTATTCTTATGTTTAATATCATAATGCTGGTTCACAATGCTTTGGTGTATTCCAGCCTAGCTATTAATTGAGGTATATAATCTTAAAAGGGCTTCCACAGTGTCTCAGCCATAAAGAATTCACCTGCAGTTGCAGGAGATGCAGGTTCAATCCCTGGATCGGGAAGATCCCCTGGATGAAGCCATGACAACCCATCCCAGTATTCTCGCCTGGAGAATCCCATGGACAGAGGACCCTAGTGGGCTACAGTCCGTGGGACCACGAAGAGTCAGCACAACTGAAGTGTCCACGCACAGAAGCATAAACTCAAAAATGCAACGAATACAAATATATAGAAAATAGATTGATGATTTAGAGTACAGAAAAATTTGTTATCCTTTGAAGATAAATGATATACAAAAAGGATCAGAATCTGCAATGCAAGTATTTCAACAATAATTGTTTATCCTTGAATTCATATCTTGCAATTCATATGTTATAAGATGTTAGCATAAATGAATGTTGATAACATCCATCAACATTGTTTCTAAATCATTTCATTGTGGGAGTACCGCAGTGAGGAATAAAATACGAAGTTTTAACTCAAAACATTAAGTTTCCAGCATAATTTTAATGTTTGAAAGCTGAATAATTTAGAAAAAGGAAAATTTAGCCATTAAAAAAAGTACTTTTGACATTCATGTCAGTGGGGCTTAAGTCAGCATGTCTGTTCTGATAGTGCAATTTGCCTGGCTTTATATTGTCAATTATAATTCCACTTTCCTGCTAAGTCGATACAATTAGATTACTACAGGGACTTCATTACAGCCACAGGGAGGACAGCAGCTGAGGTATACAATTTTCTTCCTATGATATCGGCACTACTAAACAGTTACTGGAGCAATGGTCTGCAAAGGGACAATAAAAGCTGCTGTCTTAAATATTGTTATGTCATTATATCATCTGACAAAAGATCACCAAGCTTAAAAATGTTAACATGACAGAAATTTTCCTTTTACCATTAGTTGACTTGTGAAGGTTACTACAAACCAGTTCTTTCTCATTTATTCACTTAGACATAATCCAGATTGCATATTATCTCCAAGGCCTTAGATTCCGAGTGTGAAATCTGAGGCTTATGGATGTCTGAAATGCCTTCAGGTAAATGTGTAAAAATAAAGAGTAATGAAATATTCCTCTGCATTAGACTGCTATTTGCTCATAACAATACCAGTTTCATGACTGAAGTTTACATCTTATTCTGATACAGTCCAGTATTTTTTGTTACCACCATAGCTTTAAACTGTATACGTTAGGTTTCATATTCAGAATTCTGTTTCTAAGTGGCATACTAATTGATGCCTTTCTTAATTATACAAGGTCTATTTCTTCTGAGTTTTATGCTCTATTTTCTGCCTTCTGCCTTGGTGCAACATATCTCATGCACATTGTGTGTGACAGTTGCTCAGCTGTGTTTGACTCTTTGTGACCCCATGGACTGTAGCCTGCTAGGCTCCACTGTCCATGGGATTCTCCAGGCAAGAGTACTGGAGTGAATTGCCATTTCCTTCTCCAGGGGATCTTCCCGAACCAAGGATCAAACTCAGGTCTGCTGCATTGCAGGTGAATGTTTTACTGTTTGAGCCAACAGGGAACTTATTCATGCACCTTATCGAGTCTTAAAAACCTGGAATATATCACTAGTTTCCTTATTCTAAAAGCAACAAAGTTTAATAAAATAAATATTGCTTTCAAACAAAGATTAACAGTTATGAAATTTCTCTTACCCCAAAATTTCAAGACTATTTACTGGAAATTTTTTATTTTATGTTATGATGGCATTCAACTAAATTTTACTGGGTGCTTACTATATGACAGGCACTGACATGGGCTCAGTTCAGTTCAGTTCAGTCGCTCAGTCGTGTCCGACTCTGTGACCCCATGAACTGCAGCACGCCAGGCATCCCTGTCCATCACCAACTCCCGGAGTCCACCCAAACTCATGTCCATCAAGTTGGTGAAGCCATCCAACCATCTCATTCTCCATTGTCCCCTTGTCCTCCTGCCCTCAATCTTTCCCAGCATCAGGGTCTTTTCAAATGAGTCAGATCTTCGCATCAGGTGGCCAAAGGATTGGAGTTCCAGCTCACGAACACCCAGGACTGATCTCCTTGGGAAATGGAATTTTCTCTTTAACGTGCTTTAAGTTTAGCAAGACAGATAGCCCAGTAGAAAAGTAGTGACAGTATAGTGTAGTAAGTGTCATTCTGGGCTCCCTCGCCCAGTGATACAAAGCCGTTTATCATTAAGCATTCCAATGATGTATTTAACTCAAGCATGAATTCTATAATGTGCAAATTCACTGCATTTTTTTTTTGCTTGTTTGTTTCTGTTGCCTCTGGCATAGTGCCTTCAAATAAGTACTGAATGATCTTTGTCAAATAAATAATAGCAACTACATCTGCCCTGGGTAAGTCAGATTGAATAATGCCCCTTCTTCCCAAAGATGTCCATATCCCAGTCCCTCAAATCTACTAATTTATCACCTTATATGGTAAAGAGACTTAGCAGAGGGGATTCAAGTAGGGGTCCTGAGATGGGGAGCTCATTCTGGATTATCACAAAACTCTTTATATTCAAAAGGGAAGCAGAGGGATCAGTTAGTGGTAGGATGTATGCTGTCATACGATAACAGAAGTGAGTGATTGAAGCGATTTCAGGGAAACAAATATACGCAGGGGAAAAAATATATGCTAGCCAAGAAACATACACAGCATT
Organism: Capra hircus; assembly: GCF_001704415.2. NCBI lineage: Eukaryota > Metazoa > Chordata > Mammalia > Artiodactyla > Bovidae > Capra > Capra hircus. The sequence continues at coordinate 23,061,677 of NC_030834.1, forward strand.
TAGAAACTGAAAAAGACAAGGAAAGGGATTCCCTCCTCATCCAACCAGTAGGAATACAGTATTAGGAGCATCCTGATTTTAGACATCGAACTCCCAGGATGGGAAGAGAATGACGCTGAGTTGTTTAAGCCACTAAAATTCTATTAATTTGTTGCAGTAGCAATCGGAAACTAATACACTCACTTTTCAAGAAACTGCCAAATGAAGTGCTTTATTTTATCTCACATTTATATGAATTGATTTCTAATTTGGCAAGCATGGATACAGCAGTGAAAGGATAAGTGTTTTCAAGTATTAAGAAGACATTTACATGAACTTAAAACCGATGAAAGATAAATGATGAAAAATCAGTCATACTGTTTCTGAAAAATTATCCTATATTGAAACTTATTGCGCACTGGAACATCTTATACTAGGTTGGATTTCATGCCCAGAATCACACCTGCTCCTTCAAGGGAATAGGCTGAATTTGGATCCAGGGTTAATTATTTGATGAGACAGCAGTTTTCAGACTTGAGTTTGCCAGGATCAACTGGAGAGCTTGCTAAGACACAGATGGTTGGATCCCAACCTCAGAGTTTGTGGTGAGAGTCTAAGAATTTGCATCTTAATGGTTTTTAAGGATATTTATTCTGCTGGTCTAAGACCAGACCTTAAGAACCCTTAATATGGTGGAAAAAACATGAAAAAAAAAACCTGGGTTCATGTATTTGCCACTTTTCAGCTGTCTAATCCCTTAACTCCAGTGACTTTCAGCATCCTTTCTGCTCAAACATCTTATAGTTCTGTTAGAATGATCAAACAATGTATTATTTATAAAAATTAACAAAAATGTTAAGTTATAAAAACACAATGCCTATAATTAATAAAAGGCAGGAGTTTATGCCAATGGTAATATTATTTAATATTCTTCATAACTTTCTGTGAAAGGGCATATTAAGTACTTACTTGCTATCTTCCATACTCTCTGTATGTAATTTGGTTACTTTTCAGATTAAAAAGAAAATATGTATGAATGTATATTGTGCATGTGGATGTGGGTAAGGGGTACTACAATGATTGTGAAGTGAAATTGGCTCAGTCATGTCCAACTCTTGGTGACCCCATGGACTACACAGTCCATGGAATTCTCCAGGCCAGAATAATGATTATGTGAACTCTTTCCTTATTTGAGAATCAGACACTTAAATTTCTGATTTAAGCCTTCTTAAAAATTATTTTTGTGCCTACTATTATAGAACCATCATTGTATCTGTACTGCTACAGTTCATTATTGAAAACTCAGTCGATACTCGGCATGGAGAAAAGGAGATATTCATGTATCCTAGTTAGTAAAACATTTGTTTTCTTATTTTAGAATTTTTCTGTACTAAATTATAATACCTAATCTAATGTTAGGGTTTCATATCGTATAAGTGGCTTTGTGTGTGCTTTGCTTCTTAATTTATTATCACCTGGAAATTTGATTAACATCAATAATTATGATGAATGAAACTGGGATTCTTTCCATGCTTTCCTGTGTCCCACTAGGCCATTCTCTGCTGGAGAACCTCTGTCATTCATTACCCTTTATTTAAAGCCCTTCAGGCAAAATTAAATACAAGTCATCTCAAAACAACAGTGATTTTTTTTTTCTTTAGAAAATATACTAAATATTTTCTCAAAGTCAAGGTACATCTATACCTGGAAGCTATCAAAACAAGTACATAAGTATCTGAGAAAATGTGTATGTATGTGTGTACTCACACAAATATAAATATATATCATGTGTGCAAACACACACACACGCACGCACGCACGCACGCACACACACACACACACACACACACACACACACACACCATGAACTGCTAGGCCGCTGGAAAGGGAAAAGGAATTGTTGCATAGGTAGAACTGTAATGACACAGCGTGTCTGACAGACAGAACTGTGGGCTGGAAGGCTGGTGACTGCTATAGGGTCCCACAGAGCTCCTTCAGTAAGCAGCTGGCTGGCCTCGAGGAAATCTCGGTCTGTTTGCAGCTTCATTTCTTTTCCGTTTAACAATAAGGGTCCCAACTCTTGACTTCTAAAACCCTTCTACCTTGAATATTCTGTGATTTGGCTTTGGTAGAATGCCTTCAGGAGAAAATAAAGCAAAAAATCCTTTCTATAATACCTTATGGAGAAAACAGAAGTGAAGCCTCAATGAGCAGAAAATTAAATTGTTCTTATAATGTTCCCATTTTCAAAAATGCGACTCTGCCATGTTAAGGTAGCAGATGTCCTGAACTCTGTAACACTTTGATGGGAGAAAAAATTTTAGGTTGTCTAGTAGGTAGGAAAAATAACAAATCTCCTCAAAATGAATGGCAAATGCATGTTCAAGAAGACACCATAGAAACAGGCAGCTCTGGGCCCTCCAGCTAATCAGTTTACAGTGTTAAATAATGAGAGAGATAAAACCTGTCACCTTCAGACAGATGGACTTTGAATCCTCCAGACAGGCTGTGGTCTTTATCTCATTTAGTATCTGTCATAATGATAGGTGAAAATATACTCTGCAGTGTTTGTAAGCCTTTCATCTTAATGGATTGATAGCCCCAGATGCGACCCGTTATGACTAGCTTCCAGCAAAATATTTTTCAGAACCTCCCCAATTAGACCATGGACTTTTGGCAGAAGGGGAAAGTTTTGCATTAACCACCTTTTACCTGGCATGTGGTATAACACTACCATAGAGAATGTTTCAGAGTGAATGTGAAAGAAGGGATAAATTCACTTGCATCTAAGCATATCTGGTGAAAGATAATGGTATAATAAACAAATGATTCAAACTTTTAACTAGGGTCATTAGCATGTGATAGACAAATGTACATTTAATTTTAATTACTAATAAGTAGATATTTCTGTATGGCTTAAATAATAACGGTTATGGAAAGTGCATGGTAATAAAAATACCTGCTTTTTTTTCTCTTTGAAAATTGAACCAAAATTTCATGAGACTGCAGTAACAGCAACAACTTCAATAACATTAAGTGATAGGTCTAGAATATCTTTGACGCACTTCAGTTAAAAATAAACAGCCTCAAAAAAACTGTCATCAACCTTTCGGAAATGCTGAAACCTAAGTCATAGAAACAGATTAGAGAGTTCAAAACAACTCATGGTTGCCTTTAAATACCTGAGGTAGTGTCATATTTACCAATATTACAGCATTTTCAAAAGTTAAACTGTGAGCAGCTATGAACTGCTTACACACATTCTTAGACAGTTTAAACTATTTTCAGAATGTGTTAAAAGATTTTAAATTGAACTCCCCTAACAATATCAGACTTTATGAGAGGACTGCTGCTTGATTTCTCCAAGCAAGGCATTCAGTAAGCATTGCTTAAGGAACCTTTGGTACAGGGTCCTACATGGATGACATAAAAGAAGTTCAATGATTTTAAAGTGAGTTTGGGGCTTCCCTGGTGGCTCAGACATTAAAGCGTCTGCCTGCAATGCGGGAGACCTGGGTTCGATCCCTGGGTCGGGAAGATCCCCTGGAGAAGGAAATGGCAACCCACTCCAGTACTCTTGCCTGGAAAACTTCATGGACAGAGGAACCTTGTAAACTACAGTCCACGGGGTCGCAAAGAGTCGGGCACGACTGAGTGACGTCACTTCACTTCAAAGTGCGTTTGGGAGAGGAAAATCATTAAGCTAATATTCAGTGCTTTCAATAGTATAACAGATATGAACAACTGAATCAATAGATTACAGAGATACAATCTCTTCACAGGAAAATGTGATTTACATTTTTATCATTTCATTTTTTTTCCTCCAGGGTTGATTCACCTAGGAGCAGTGTGGTGCATAACAGTAAAACTGTACAGAATCACACTTTGCTTTCTCTAACTTAAGTGGCCTAAAGAGCATATACACAAAACAAGAATTCCTTCTGGCACAACCATCTCTAAGTATTTACATTATTTTTAATTATTCCTATTTCAAGTAATCTTTTGAAACATATGTATGTACATAATTTTTTGTCTGAATCAGGGATTTTTAAGAGATATTATTGGAGAAAGGAGAAAAGTCAAGAAGAGATTCAAGATTTTGCTGTATATTATGAAACTGACTTTCAAAAATTGCCAGTCTCAGATAATGATGACCATTTCATTGGACTTGGAAATGATAATTATTAAGTGTTTAGTTTTATAATAATATAGTTTATTATATCTGTTTTCAGATGAAGTATTTTTCTCATATGTTTTCTCATATGTTTTTTATATGAGAAGATTTTCTCATATGTTTATTAGCAATTTGTATTGCTTCTTTGAATGACTCGTTTAAGTCTGGCAGTCTTACTAACTGAATTGAAAGTTTTCTTGCTATTTTGTATATGCCCTCTATACACAAAGTATATCAAGGTTTTGTCACAGTTGTTTCAAGTATTTTCCTAATCGCTGGTGTCTTTTCTAATCTATTATCACTTCATTTATGTATCTTGAAAGAGATTTGGTAAGTCTCTGATTCCCCTTGTTGCAATCACCCAGGGAATTCCAGGCTACAACTCCTACCTCACCCCCACCTATGACAAAGATTTAAGCATCATGTTCACATTCTCTGTCTCTCTCCACCCCTATCCATAGTAATTCTTGGTATTTTTAATGATGCCATCTTCACATTTTCCTCACTAGTGGAAAAAAGCTATTCAGTCACCAGTGATTGATTACAAGATTGCCTTTTCACCCTATACCTATAGTAGCAGCATGAGCACTATTCTTTGCTGGTCCTCACTCTGCTCCCTGCCTCATCTTGCCTATTTGTTGCTGGATTTTCTGAATTCACCCCGCTGGCGATTTGTTGAGTGCCTGAGGAATCAGCCTTGTTTGTTTCTCCATCTATTTGCTGCTACTGCTGCTACATCGCTTCAGTCGTGTCCAACTCTGTGTGACCCCATAGATGGCAGCCCACCAGGCTCCTTCGTCCCTGGGATTCTCCAGGCAAGAACCCTGGAGTGGGTTGCCATGTCCTTCTCCAGTGCATGAAAGTGAAGAATGAAAGTGAAGTTGCTCAGTCGTGTCCGACTCCCAGTGACCCCATGGACTGCAGCCCACCGGGCTTCTCCACCCATGGGATTTTCCAGGCAAGAGTACTGGAGTGGGTCGCCATTGACTTCTCTGATCTATTTGCTAATCACATCTATATGTAATAGTGACTGAGAAATATAAATCTCCATATATTCCTTTGGAATCTGGAATCTATAATCTTTACTGGGATAAATTGCCTACTTAATATCTTCATCGGGCTCTATCCCCAATGAGAAAGGTTGGAATTGTATAGCCTATGATGACTGTCAGTCATTATGAGGGCCTTTCCAACATGAGGTACTCAAACTTTTCAGGCATTTCCTGATAGGCAGGTGCAAGTCAGCCAAGTGCACATTTCCAAAGGAAGGTGCAAGTATAATTCAATAGCAGTCGACATCTACACCTGGGAGATGATAAATCAGTTAGTAAAATATATCATGGGAAGGCAACCATAGCACCTACCATAGTCTGGAATAAAGATGCGATAACTATGTCATGAACTTAACTAAATAAATGTATTTCTATTTGAAAAGGTTTTTTTAGTTAAATATATGTATATAAGGACTTTCCAGATGCTCAGTGGTAAAGAAGCCAACTGCCAATGCAGGAGACACAGGTTTGATCTTTGGATTGGGAAGATCACGTGGAGAAGGAAACAGCCACCCATGCTTTCCCAGGCAACAACTTGCCTGGGAAATCCCATGGACAGAAAGCCTGACAAGCTATGGTTCATTGGGTTGCAAAGAGGCAGACACGACTTAGCCACTAAATAACAACAGCAACAACACATATATCTTTTTATAGACGGTTTTATACTATATTAAGTATAAAGTTTTTTAAAAGAGTCAAATTAATTCCATAATTTTATTTAAGTATAAATTAGATCAAACATGTACAAAATAAGAGAGTAATATAACTCAGCACCCCTTCATTGATCACAGTCTTGTTGTGGTGAAGGGGCTTGCATAACTCAATGAAGCTATGAGCCATGTCTCATAGGGCAACCCAAGACAGACAGGTCATATTGAAGAGCTCTGACAAAATGTAACCCACTAGAGGGGGAAATGGCAACCCACTCCAGTATTCCTGCCAAGAAAACCTCATAAGCAGTATGAAAAGGCAAAAAGATATGAGTCCTCCAGGTTGGAAGATGTCCAATATGCTACCAGGGAAGAGCAGAGGGTAGTTACTAATAGCTCTAGAAAGAATGATGCAGCTGGGCCAAAGCAGAAACAAAGCTCAGTTGTGGATGTGTCTGGTGGTGAAAGTAAAGTCTGATGCTATAAAGAACACTATTGCATAGAAACTTGGAATATTAGGTCATGAATCAAGGTAAATTGGACATGGTAAAGCAGGAGATGGCAAGAGTGAGCATTGACATCTTAGGAATTGGTGAACTAAAATGGAACAGAATGGACAAATTGAATGGAGATGACCATTATATCCACTACTGAGGGCAAAAATCCCTTAGAAGAAATGGAGTAGCATTCATAGTCAACAAGAGAGTCTGAAATGCAGTCCTTCAGTTCAATTTGAAAAACAACAGAATGATCTCAATTCATTTCCAAGGCAAGCCATTCAATATCACAGTAATCCAAATCTAGGTCCCAACTACTAATGCCAAAGAAGCTGAAGTTGAATGGTTCTGTGAAGACCTACAACACCTTTTAGAATTAACACCAAAAAGTTGTCCTTTTCATCATAAGTGACTGGAAAGCAAAAGTAGGAAGTCAAGTGCGTGTATGCATGCTTAGCTGCTTCAGTCGTGTCCAACTCTCTGCAACCCTATGGACCATGGCCTGCCAGGCTCCTCTGTCCATGGGATTCTCCAGACAAGAATACTGGAGTGGGTTGCCATTTCCTTTTCCAAGGAAGTCAAGAGATACCTGGAAAAACAGGCAAGTTTGGCCTTGGAGTACAAAATGAAGCAGGACAAGGGCTACCAGAGTGTTCTCAAGAGAACACATGGGTCATAGCAAATACCTTATTCCAACAACACAAGAGATGACTACATAAGGACATCACCAGATGGTCAATACTGAAATCAGATTGAATACATTCTTTGCAGTTGAAATGGATTAACTCTACACAGTCAGCAAAAGCAAGACCTGGCACTGACTGCCAGATCATGAGCAGATGATCATTATATCCATTACTGTGGGCAAAAATTCCTTAGAAGAAATGGAGTAGCCTTCATAGTCAATGGAAGAGCCTGAAAAGCAGAGCTTCAGTTCAACTTCATGAGCTCCTTATTGCAAAATTCAGGCTTAAATAGGAGAAGTAGGGAAACCACTATACCAGTCAGATATCACCTAAATCAAACCCCTTATGATTATACAGTGGAGGTGAAAAATAGATTCAAGGGATTAGATCTGCTAGACACAGTGCTTGAAGTATTATGGACAGAGGTTTGTAACAGTTTACAGGAAGCAGCGATCAAAACCATCCCAAAGAAAAAGAAATATAAGAAGTCAAAGTGGTTGTCTGAGGAGGCTTTACACATACCTGAGGAAAGAAAAGAAACGAAGGCAAGGGAGAAAGGGAAAGATGTACTCAACTGAATGCAGAGTTCCAGAAAATAATCTAGGAGAGATAATACAGTCTTCTTAAAAGAACAATGCCAATAAATTGAGAAAAACATACGAATGAAAAAGACTAGAAATCTCTCCAATAAAACTGAATATATCAATGGAACACTTTATGCAAGGATGGGCATGACAAAGGTAAGAAACAGAAAGGACCTAACTGAAGCAGGAGAGATTAAGAAGAGGTGGCAAGACGACACAGAAGAACTATACAAAAATGTCTTAATGATCCAGATAACCACGAAGGTGTGGTCACTCACCAAGAGCCAGACATCCTGGAGTGTGAGGTCAAGTAGGCCTTAGGAAGTATTACTATGAAGAAAGATAGTGGAAGTGATGGAATTCCAGCTGTGCTATTTAAAATCCTTAAATTTGATGCTGTTAAAGTGCTGCACCCAATATGTCAGCAAATTTGGAAAACTTAGCAGTGGTCACAGGACTGAAAAAGTTAAGAGTTTTCATTCCAGTCCCAAAGAAGGGTAATGCCAAAGAATGTTCAAACTACCACACAACTGTGCTCATTTCACATGCTAGGTTATACTCAGTATCCTTCAAGCTAGCCTTCAGCAGTACATGAATCAAGAACACTTAGATGCACAAGCTGGGTTTAGAAAAGGCAGAGGAACCAGAGATCAAGTTGTCAACATCCATTGGATCATACAGAAAGCAAGAGAATTCCAGAAAAACATCTGCTTTGTTGACTACATTAAAGCCTTTGACTTTGTGGATCACAACAAAGTGTGGAAAATTCTGAAAGAACTGGGAACACCAGATCATTTGTCTCCTGAGAAACTTGTATGTAGGTCAAAGACAGTTAGAACCAAACATGGAACAAAAGACTGGTTCCAAATTGGGAAGGAGCATGTCAAGGCTGTATATTGTCACCCTGCTTATTTAGCTTCTATACAGAGTACATCATGTGAAATGCTGGGCTAGATGAATCACAAGCTGGAAACAAGATTGCTGGAAGAAATATCTACAAGCTCAGATATACAGATGATACCACTCTAGTGGCAAAAAGGGAAGAGAAACTAGTTGAAAGTGAAAGTCGCTCAGTTGATTCTAATTCTCTGCAATCCCATGGACTGTGTAGCCTGCCAGGTTCCTTCTGCCCTTGGAATTCTCCAGGCCAGAAGACTGGAATGGGTAGCCATTCCTTTCTCCAGTGGATCTACCCAACTCAGGAATTGAACCAGGGTCTCCTGCATTGCAGGCAGATTCTTTACCAGCTGAGCTACCAGGGGTCTCCTTGATAAGGGTGAAAGAACAGAGTGAAACAGCTGCCTTGAAACCCATCATTCAAAAAACTACGATCTGGTTCCATCACTTCATGGCAAATAGAAGGGGAAAAAGTAGAAATAATGACAGATTTTATTTTCTTGGGCTCAAAACCCCCCACAGACAGTGACTGCAGCCATGAAATTAAAAGACGCTTGCTCTTTGGAAGGAAAGCAATGACAAACCTAGATAGAATATTAAAAGCAGAGATATCACTTTGCCAACAAAGGTCTGTATAGTCAAAACTATGGCTTCTCCAGTAGTCATGCATGGATGTGAGAGCTGGACCATAAAGAAAGCTGAGCACTGAAAAATTGATGCTTTTGAACTGTGGTGTTGGAGAAAACTCTTAAGAGTCCTTCAGACTTCAAGAAGATGAAATCAGCCAATCCTAAACCCTGAATTTTCATTCAAGGGACTGTTGCTGAAGCTCCAATGCTTTGGCCACCTGATGCACAGAACTGACTCATTGGAAAAGATTCTGATGCTGGGAAAGATTGAAAGCAAAAGAAGCGGGCAGCAGAAGATGAGATGATTAGGTAGCATCTCTGACTCAATGGACATGAATTTGAGTATGCTCCAAAAGACAGTGGAGGACAGAGGAGCCCGGTATGCTGCAGTCCTTACGGTTGCAATGAGTCAGACACTAAATTTAGGGTTGGACAACAACAATAACTCAACAATTTACTTAGGAAGCAAAACTTTAAAATAGAGTCAAGCCTTATGGTGACCTTTTACTAATCAGTTTAACTTCAAAGTAATTGAGACTATGACCTGAATATGAACTTTTCAATGAACTCTTCATACTTTGACTACATATGTCTTTAGGATCAATAAAATGTATGCGTTTATACTTATATAAATTAACATATTTTTATAAGTATAAACTACATTTCTCTAAAAAATTATTTATCTGCTAACATTATTTGTAAGATTCATTCATGCTTAATGTGTGGCTATACTTTATTCATCTCACTGTGAATCCTATTTATGATTATATCACAATGTATATATTCAATAACCTTTTGATGAGCATATGGATTGTTTTTATTCATTTTAAAAATTAATTGATTAAACATTCCAGTCCATTCTTCTTTGTGCATGTTTGAGGTTTTCTCTAAGATTCTTCCTTAAAGAGTGTAACTTAAAGAAGCATCATTTTAAATATTATTAAAACTAAATATGTAGAACTAAGCACTTAGTTTCTTGAATTTGTCTCTGTTTTGTCAAATAGAGTGAAAATAAATAGTTAAAAGAAGGTCTGTACAGGTGACTTTTTGGACAGTTCATATACCTTTTATGCATGAAGGCAGAAGCTATTATTCTTCCCTAAATCCAGTCCCATATGTGGGACATACTGGGTGGTGCCTGCTAATTGACTGTTTAGGAAAGCTGTTTCTGACCTTCCCTGGGATTAACTTTTCTCATTGACTGCAGAATTTTGTTTCAAAATAATACATCTGAAAAAATCTACAAAGATACACTGTAGTACTGCATCAGACAAGAATGTGGAGAAAAGGGCCTTTCTTTATGTTCCAAGTCCTATGCTGGAAGATTTACATAATACTTTTAAAATTAATCATTAAAACTGCAGAATGTTAATATATACCAATTTTTCTGCCATGAAGAAATAATTGTCCCCAAGTTACATAGCTAACAAATGGGGCGAAAAAAAACTGGATTCTAACTCGAATTTATCTCACAACATGGTATGAAGTTGACTTATATGGATGACATCTTAGTAAAGTTGGTTTAATTAATAACAAATAAATAATTAATACAGATTTTGCATATTAAAATCATAGCTATGTTTTAAGTGTCCAAACAAATTCCAATTCTTTTAGAAGATAGTCCCCATATATACACTGAGATTTTTTTCTTCTGTTTCTACAGTATCATTTTCTACTCATGCAGTCAGTCAGTCAGTCAGTTCAGTTGCTCAGTCGTGTCCAACTCTTTGTGACCCCATGGACTGCAGCACACCAGACTTCCCCGTCCATCACCAACTCCCAGAGCTCGCTCAAACTCATGTCCATTGAGTCAGTGATGCCATCCAACCATCTCATCCTTTGCCATCCCCTTCTCCTGCCTTCAGTCTTTCCCAGTGTCAGGGTCTTTACCAATGAGCCAGTTCTTCACATCAGGTGGCCAAAGTATTGGGGTTTCAGCTTCAGCATCAGTCCTTCCAATGAATATAGTCTCCGTACATTTTATAGCCAGAAATACTGAGCACATGATAAGTTGTATTACTTGAGTATGGTTACACATTAAATTAAAATGCCAAAGAAATTCTTTTATCTATGTAAATATTTTAGTTATGGCCATTCAAAAACAACTTTTAACTTAAATAAAAATACTGGTAAGGAAGGTTAACGCAACAAAAATATCAAAGTAATGGCTTATTTCAAAGAGCTTTAAATGAACAATATTTTAATATTAATTGTATTTATTAAACAAGGTCATCACAAAGATTTTGGGTTTTTGTTTTTCAGGTAAATTTTATTTATTTTATTATTTTTTAAATACTTTATTTTACTTTACAATACTGTACTGGTTTTGCCACACATTAGGTAAAATTTAAATCCTCATTTAAGTTTAATGCTGAGAGACAGAAAGATCCACAAATGGAATTTAGATACGACTGATTATTTTTTCTTGCCACTGACATAAACTTCAGTTTTGTTACCTGTAAGGTACAAATTTATCTTATTTCCCTGATAGCAGGTTTTTGTTTGTCATAGGTTTTCAGGTTTTGAAACAAAGTGAAGTTGCTGCTTTCTCATGAGAATTTCCACTCTATTTGGTGATTAAGTTCCTTGAGGTCAGGACCCCAGACCTATCTTTATTTAGAGCCTCTCAGAATCCAGGGCAATTTTTGACTGCATTTTAAGCATTCAGTAAACTATACGATGAAATGATTTAGTTGTACATGACCTGCTGATCTTGCCAATGTAAGACTGCAAAGCAGTGACTCTCACATTGTTACTATGGTTAAATATGGTTATATTTATGGTTAAATATATTATATTTAACCATAGTTATATATATGTGTATATATATATTATATTATAGTTAAATATATTATATTTAACCATAGTTATATATATGTATATATATATTATATTTATGGTTAAATATATTATATTTAACCATAGTTATATATATGTATATATATATCTCCTAAAAATGATTCAATTTCGTTAACAATGCAACCCAACTAGAGCTCAGAAATCACACTGCTTTTTCTGTGAGCAACTGTCTACTATTATCATTTAAAATATCCTACTCTCATTTGTTACTTTTATTTTAACCTATGAAGCATATATCAAAAATGTTAATGTAATGTTACAAATTCACTTTCTATATTAAGCAAGGTACCCATGGACTCCCAGAAAAGAGGAATGACAAAGCACCGTCATTCCATTGCCAACCTAATCAATTGTCAGTGGCTGCCTGGAGTGTTCTTTTTCGAGAGGAATTGTGAAACCTAGTGTAGGTTCAGCAGGAAAGCATGCCAAGATCAATTATTGATGTCTGCCATGGGCATACGAGAGAGTGGGTGACAATATATAAGCCATGAACTTTCTTATCTGTGCACTAAAGCTTGAAATATGTAGTCATTTTAATTATTAAGAGATAGGCATATTCTCACCAGATGAGTGTCATGACAGGAACAATAAACTCTAAGAATGTACACTGACTTTTAAAAGCCTTGTTTACTACATGTTTCAATGAAGTGATAATAGACCTCTAAAAGGATCATCATTCTTCCAGGGTACTACTGTCAGAGTAATAGAATGTCACAGTTCATACTATTATTTCCTTTCTAAGGATAGACTGTTACATTAGTTTTCCAGATAAATTTTTAAAATTGCAGGAAGAATATTTGTAACTTTTACTTAAATGTATTCAGATATGTCTACTGATACTAAAAAAGGAAAAGAAAGAAAGAAAGAAATCCAGAGAGGTAACTGTTTAACTCCACAGCCTTCTACTGTCCCTTTATTTCAGAACAAGATCTGGCTTTGACCTGCAAAAACAGATCACTTGGTAGCAATGACTTTGGGTATCAAATTAAGCAGTAATAAATGTCAAAGTTCTCTCTTTGTCCCCAAAGGATATTAATTAATGCTAGTTTTACTATTTATTATCTCTTCTATCCCCAATCTTGATCTGTGATATTGTAACTAGTTTCAGTTATCTGATTTCTCTTCCTTTTTCTGTCTTTCCTGGTGCTTGTTTTCAATCTCCTGATTTTGGTCCAAACTCTTGCCACAATAACAACCCAAAAGGATTCAGAAGACTACTCATCCCCTTACCTGTAAGAATGCTTCCCGGAAATGCAACAATCCATAAGTAACAGCAAATGGTATCTACATTGGGTACAAAAATATTTAGGTAACTTCTGGAATTTCACTCATTCAAGTTTAGTATCAAACAAAACAATTATAATTGACTTAATTTCTAACTTGCAGATATTGGCAATTTTTCTCTGGGATTCTGTAATATGATCATTTTGAAGAACAGTAAGGCAAGACTAATACCCTCATATTAAAAACACTGAAATTTCACATAAGGATTAGAAAATAATCAATAAATGAAACGAGAGAGTATGCTGAAATGAGGCAATGAAGAAAATTCTCCTTCTTAATTCTGGTTTATTTTACTTATACATAATGAAATAATTACAATTTCTATGTAAATTCTTATATGTCAGAAAACACATTCATTATTTAACCTCCCTCTGCATAAGCATCATCCCTAATTTATCAGCAACTCTGGCCAACTGCACGTTTAAAATATATCACTAATAAATTTATTTTTCTCTAATTTTCCTACTACTGCCAAGATGCAAAATAACATCAAGCCCTCAGTTGAGTTCAGTTGCTCAGTCATGTCTCACTCTTTGCGACCCCATGGACCACAATACACCAGGCATATCCGTCCATCACCAACTCCTGGAGTTTATCCAAACTCATGTCCATTGAGTTGGTGATGCCATCCAACCATCTCATCCTCTGTCTTCCCCTTCTCCTCCCACCTTCAATCTTTCCAGCATGAGGGTCTTTTTAAATGAGTCAGCTCTTCACATCAGGTGGCCAAAGTATTGGAGTTTCAGCTTCAACCTCAGTCCTTCCAATGAACACTCAGGACTAATCTCCTTTAAGATGGACTGGTTGGATCTCTCTTGAAGTCCAAGACTCTCAAGAGTCTTCTGCAACACCACAGTTCAAAAGCATCAGTTCTTCGGTGCTCAGCTTTCTTCATAGTTCAACTCTCCCATCCGTACATGACTGCTGGAAAAACCATAGCCTTGACTAGATGGACCTTTTTTGGCAAAGTAATGTCTCTGCTTTTGAATATGCTATCTAGGTTGGTCATAACTTTTCTTCCAAGGAGTAAGCATCTTTTAATTTCATGGCTGCAGTCAATATCTGCAGTGATTTTGGTGCCCCCCAAAATAAAGTTAGCCATTGTTTCCACTGTTTCCCCATCTATTTGCCATGAAGTGATGGGACTGGATGCCATGATCTTAGTTTTCTGAATGTTGAGCTTTAAGCCAACTTTTTCACTCCCCTCTTTCATTTTCATCAAGAGGCTTTTTAGTTCTTCTTCACTTTCTGCCTTAAGGGTAGTGTCATCTGCATATCTTAAGATGACATATTGAAGAAAGTAGGGAAAACCACTAGACCTTTCAGGTATGACCTAGATCAAATCACTTACGATTATACAGTGGAAGTGAGCAATAGATTCAAGGGATGAGATCTGATAGACAGAGTGCTTGATGAACTATGGATGGAGGTTCGTGACACTGTACAGGAGACAGGAATCAATTCCATCCCTAAGAAAAAGAAATGCAACAAATCAAAATGGCTGTCTGAGGAGGCCTTACAAATAGCTGTGAAAAGAAGAGAAGCCTAAAGCAAAGGAGAAAAGGAAAGATATATCCATTTGAATGCAGAGTTCCAAAGAATAGCAAAGAGAGATAAGAAAGCCTTCCTTAGTGATAAGAGCAAAGAAATAGAGGAAAACAATAGAATGGAAAAGTCTAGATATCTCTTCCAGAAAATTAGAGATACCAAGGGAACATTTCATGCAAAGATGGGCTCAATAAAGGATATAAATGATAAGGACCTATCAGAAGCAGAAGATATTAAGAAAAGGTGGTAAGACTACACAGAAGAACTATACAAAAAATATCTTCATGACTCAGTTAACCATGATGGTGTAATCACTCACCTAGAGCCAGACATCCTGAAATGTGAAGTCACGTGGGCCTTAGGAAGCATCACTAGGAACAAAGCTAGTGGAGGTGATGGAAGTCCAGCTGAGCTATTTCAAATCCTAAAGATGATGTTGTGAAGGTGCTGCACTCAATATGCCAGCAAATTTGGAAAACGCAGCAGTGGCCACAGGACTGGAAAAGGTCAGTTTTCATTCCAATCCCAAAGAAAGGCAATGCCAAAGAATGCTCAATGTACCACATAATTGCACATATCTCACACGCTGGTAAAATAATGCTCAAAATTCTCCAAGTCAGGTTTCAGCAATATGTAAACCATGAATTTCCAGGTGTTCAAACTGGTTTTAGAAAAGGCAGAGGAACCAGAGATCAAATTTCTAACATTTGATGGATCTTCATAAAAGCAAGAGAGTTCCAGAAAAATATCTACTTTTGCTTTATTGACTATGCCAAAGCCTTTGACTGTGTGGATCACAATAAACTATGGAAAATTCTGAAAGAGATGGGAATACCAGACCACCTGACCTGCCTCTTGAGAAATCTGTATGCAGGTCAGGAAGCAATAGTTAGAATTGGCATGGAACAAGAGACTGGGTCCAGATAGGAAAAGGAGTACATCAAGGGTGTATACTGTCACCTGCTTATTTAACTTCTATGCAGAGTACATCATGAGAAAAGCTGGGCTGGATGAAGCATAAGATGGAATCAAGATTGCCGGGAGAAACATCAATAACCTCAGATATGCAGATGACACCACCCTTATGGCAGAAAGTGAAGAACTAAACAGACTAATGATGAAAGTGAAAAAGGAAAGTGAATAAGTTGGCTTAAAGTTCAACACTCAGAAAACAAAGATCATAGCATCTGGTCCCATTGCTTCACAGCAAATAGATAGAGAACAGTGGAAACAGTGGCAGGCTTTATTTTGGGGAGTTCCAAAATCACTGCAAATGGTGACTGTAGCCATCAAATTAAAAGACGCTTACTCTTTGGAAGAAAAGTTATGACCAACCTACACAGTATATTAAAACGCAGAGACATTACCTTGCTAACAAAGGTCCCTCTAGTCAAGTATGTATGTGAGAGCTGGACTATGAAAAAAGCTGAGCACCAAAGAATTGATGCTTTTGAACCATGGTATTGGGGAAGACTATTGAGAGTCCCTTGGACTGCAAGAAGATCCAGCCAGTCCATCCTAAACGAGATCAATCCTGAGTGTTCATTGTAAGCACTGATGCTGAAGCTGAAACTCCAATACTTTGGCCACCTGATGTGAAGAGCTGACTCATTTGAAAAGACCCTCATGCTGGGAAAGATTGAAGGTATGAGAAGAAGGGGACGACAGAGGATGAGATGGTTGGATGGCATCACCGACTCCATGGACATGAGTTGGAGTAAACTCTGGGAGCTGGTGATGGACAGGGTGCCTGGCGTGCTGTGGTCCATGGGCCGTGAAGAGTTGCACACGACTGAGTGACCAAACTGAATTGAAAGCACTAAAATAGCCCATTTATCAGTCGCCATTTTTACATGTGGCCTCATCACCTTCAATCCATTTTTTATCTACCAATTTAACTTGCTTTCAATATTTATATTTGACTATTTCCATTTCCTGCCTCATATCCACCAGTGCTCTTCTTATTGATCTCTTATTTGGTTTATAAATCCCTTAACCGATACCACCCTCATTTCTCTACAAGTTCTAGGTGCAGAAGTCTTGCAGTTCCTCAACACCACAAAAAGCTTTTGTCCTGGAGGATTTAGTTTGTATTATCCACTAGCTGTTATGTTCTTGCCCTGATTTCTCAGCATTCTGGTTCCACCTTATCCTTGTAGGTCATCAGGTATCAACTTATCTTTGCTGTCTTTTGTGACCATATCAACTAAGTAACCCCCATTGTTTCTCATAGCAGTCTATTAAATGGGTCAGAGTCCTTCCAGCAACTGCAATTAAAACGTGTTGTTTTGCTTAATATTTTCCTTACTCCACTACACTTCTGATTGGAAGGGTGTAGAATATTTTATTTTTTTAACTATTATTTTTTAAATACTTTTATTTTTACTTTATTTTACTTTACAATTCTGTATTGGTTTTGCCATACATTGACATGAATCCGCCATGGGTGTACATGCGTTCCCAAACATGAACCCCCCTCCCACCTCTCTCCTGGTCATCCCCGTGCACCAGTCCCAAGCATGCTGTATCCTGCATTGGACATAGACTGGCGATTTGATTCTTACATGATATTATACATGTTTCAATCCCATTCTCCCAAATCATCCCACCCTCTCCCTCTCCCTCTGAGTCCAAAGTGCGCTATACACATCTGTGTCTTTTTTGCTGTCTTGCATACAGGGTCATCATTGCCATCTTTCTAAATTCCATATATATGTGTTAGTATACTGTATTGGTGTTTTTCTTTCTGGCTTACTTCACTCTGTATAATCGGCTCCAGTTTCATCCATCTCATCAGAACTGATTCAAATGTATTCTTTGTAACAGCTGAGTAATACTCCATTGTGTATATGTACCACAGCTTTCTTATCCATTCATCTGCTGATGGACATCTAGGTTGTTTCCATGTCCTGGCTATTATAAACAGTGCTGCAATGAACACTGGGGTACATGTGTCTCTTTCAATTCTGGTTTCCTCGGTGTGTATGCCCAGAAGTGGGATTGCTGGGTCATATGGCAGTTCTATTTGCAATTTTTTAAGGAATCTCCACACTGTTCTCCATAGTGGCTGTACTAGTTTGCATTCCCACCAACAGTGTAGGAGGGTTCCCCTTTCTCCACACCCTCTCCAGCATTTATTGCTTGCAGATTTTTGGATCACAGACATTCTGACTGGTGTGAAGTGGTACCTCATTGTGGTTTTTATTTGCATTTCTCTAATAATGAGTGACGTTGAGCATCTTTTCATGTGTTTGTTAGCCATCCATATGTCTTCTTTGGAGAAATGTCTATTTAGTTCTTTGGCCCATTTTTTGATTGGGTCCTTTATTTTTCTGGAATTGAGCTGCATAAGTAGCTTGCATATTTTTGAGATTAGTTGTTTGTCAGTTGCTTCATTTGCTATTATTTTCTCCCATTCTGAAGGCTGTCTTTTCACCTTGCTTATATTTTCCTTTGTTGTGCAGAAGCTTTTAATTTTAATTAGATCCCATTTGTTTATTTTTGCTTTTATTTCCAGAATTCTGGGAGGTGGATCATAGAGGATCCTGCTGTGATTTATGTCTGAGAGTGTTTTGCCTATGTTCTCCTCTAGGAATTTTATAGTTTCTGGTCTTACATTTAGATCTTTAATCCATTTCGAGTTTATTTTCGTGTGCGGTGTTAGAAAGTGATCTAGTTTCATTCTTTTACAAGTGGTTAACCAGTTTTCCCAGCACCACTTGTTAAAGAGATTGTCTTTACTCCATTGTATATTCTTGCCTCCTTTGTCAAAGATAAGATGTCCATATGTGTGTGGATTTATCTCTGGGCTTTCTATTTTGTTCCATTGATCTATATGTCTGTCTTTGTGCCAGTACCATACTGTCTTGATGACTGTGGCTTTGTAGTAGAGCCTGAAGTCTGGCAAGTTGATTCCTCCAGTTCCATTCTTCTTTCTCAAGATTGCTTTGGCTATTCGAGGTTTTTTGTATTTCCATACAAATCTTGAAATTATTTGTTCTAGTTTTGTGAAAAATATGGCTGGTAGCTTGATAGGGATTGCATTGAATTTGTAAATTGCTTTGGGTAGTATACTCATTTTCACTATATTGATTCTTCCGATCCATGAACATGGTATATTTCTCCGTCTATTAGTGTCCTCTTTGATTTCTTTCATCAGTGTTCTATAGTTTTCTATATATAGGTCTTTAGTTTCTTTAGGTAGATATATTCCTATGTATTTTATTCTTTTCATTGCAATGGTGAATGGAATTGTTTCCTTTTCTTTTTCTACTTTCTCATTATTAGTGTATAGGAATGCAAGGGATTTCTGTGTGTTGATTTTATATCCTGCAACTTTACTATATTCATTGATTAGCTCTAGTAATTTTCTGGTGGATTCTTTAGGGTTTTCTCTGTAGAGGATCATGTCATCTGCAAACAGTGAGAGTTTTACTTCTTCTTTTCCAATTTTGATTCCTTTGATTTCTTTTTCTGCTCTGATTGCTGTGGCCAAAACTTCCAGAACTATGTTGAATAGTAGCGGTGAAAGTGGGCACCCTTGTCTTGTTCCTGACTTTAGGGAAAATGCTTTCAATTTTTCACCATTGAGGATAATGTTTGCTGTGGGTTTGTCACATATAGCTTTTATTATGTTGAGGTATGTTCCTTCTATTCCTGCTTTCTGGAGAGTTTTTATCATAAATGGATGTTGAATTTTGTCAAAGGCCTTCTCTGCATCTACTGAGATAATCATATGGCTTTTATTTTTCAATTTGTTAATGTGGTGAATTACATTGATTGATTTGCGGATATTGTAGAATCCTTGCATCCCTGGGATAAAGCCCACTTGGTCATGGTGTATGATCTTTTTAATGTGTTGTTGGATTCTGATTGCTAGAATTTTGTTAAGGATTTTTGCATCTATGTTCATCAGTAATATTGGCCTGTAGTTTTCTTTATGCATAGAAACTAATGAAAATGAAAACACAACAACCCAAAACCTGTGGGACATTATAAAAGCAGTGCTAAGAGGAAAGTTCATAGCAATACAGGCATACCTCAAGAAACAAGGAAAAAGTCAAATAAATAACCTAACTCTACACCTAAAGCAACTAGAAAAGGAAGAATTGGAGAACCCCAGAGTTAGTAGAAGGAAGGAAATCTTAAAAATTAGGGCAGAAATAAATGCAAAAGAAACAAAAGAGACCATAGCAAAAATCAACAAAGCCAAAAGCTGGTTCTTTGAAAGGATAAATAAAATTGACAGATCATTAGCCAGACTCATCAAGAAGCAAAGAGAGAAAAATCAAATCAATAAAATTAGAAATGAAAATGGAGAGATCACAACAGACAACACAGAAATACAAAGGATCATAAGAGACTACTATCAGCAGTTGTATGCCAATAAAATGGACAACGTGGAAGAAATGGACAAATTCTTAGAAAAGTATAATTTTCCAAAACTGAACCAGGAAGAAATAGAAAATCTTAACAGACCCATCACAAGCACAGAAATTGAAACTGTAATCAGAAATCTTCCAGCAAACAAAAGCCCTGGTCCAGATGGCTTCACAGCTGAATTCTACCAAAAATTTAGAGAAGAGCTAACACCTATCCTACTCAAACTCTTCCAGAAAATTGCAGAGGAAGGTAAACTTTCAAACTCATTCTATGAAGCCACCATCACCCTAATACCAAAACCTGACAAAGATACTACAAAAAAAAGAATATTTTATTCTTAAGAAAGATGCAATATCCAGCAAAATGCCTCACATATAAGTGATAGATACATATTTGTGGAAAGAATGAATAAAAAAGAATTCTCTAACATGGCATTTTTGTGGTTACTGCTGTTGATGGTGATGTGACTATCATTACTGATAGTAGGCTGTTGGCTTACTTATATTTTTTATAGTTGAGACTATTAGTAGTGATATTAGGCAAATTATCAAAGAAGTAGAGAAAGTAGAACATAATTCAGTGTCTAAAGCCAGTATCACTGTTTCTAATAGTATCTGATACTGTCTTCATATTCATTGTGTATTCAGGGAGCTTGCTGAAATGGAAAATTATTGGTCTGTTGTCCAACAACCCTGGATTTAAACCTTGGCTCCTCTATGTACCGGCTGTCTATTCTTCAGTTTCCTGTCTGTAAATTGGGCATAATAACCTCAACCTAATGGACCTTTTTTGGATATTGACCAAAATAATAAATATACATCTCCATATAAAGTAACAACATATAATAAGAACTAAATTGAATAAAAGTTGTCTCATTTCTTTTCCAATGATCATCAGCACACATTTGGTGTCCTTTGTTTGCCAAAGTGTTAACTGTCCTTCAGACTGGAAATATCCAGCACTGATATTTTTCACCTCTGCAACATGATAATTATTGCTTAAATGTAACTTTTATGAAATCTCATTTTCTTTCAAAGTCATGATAAACTTCACCTCCTATACTATTAATTCATTCAATTTGATAATTCAATAATAGTTTATGTCCTGATTTAAAAATACTCCATTTTCAAACAGACATCATTTTCTTCACACTGTGGTACATTGATTCTTCATAACATTTATGTAAGAAAATTTGGCAGCAGTTATAAGACACATGCATTTTGAATGCTGCCCAAATTGACAACAATTTCAATTAACTATCAAACTGTGAGTCCCAGAAAAAATGCACAGAAATAAAGTGACAATTATCAAATAGCTAGAAAGGATTATTGATCTCCACTTGTGAGGCCTACTTAGTGAAGAAAAGAGAAATGGAAAATGGAAAGTGTCCAAAAGAATAGGCTTTTTAGGCTTATCTCAATCTTTCGCTTAACACTGACAAATAGAAGCACATACAAAAACTACACAAGTGCGCCTCGTGTATAGTACATTTCCACAACATTAGCACAAAGATTTCAGAATATCATTCCAAAACGTCTTTAAAGTTGCAGTAAAAAATATGATTGGGCCACTTGCATATATGTTCATGCTGTAAGAGACAAAGCTTTCTGAAAGTTTCCAACAGATGACAGGACAGGATATGATCCGACGAATGAGGACTAAGACTTCAGTGTGATCGATTGTTGTCAGAAAGAAAAGCCTGTCCTCCTCTTTCATCTCTTGATTACTGTGAGCACAACAGAAAGATAATTACAATACAAAAAACAAACAAAAAAAACTCTGAAGAACTGCTTTTTAAAAATGAAGTGTCAAAATTCCCCTCAAGGTGTAATGACAAACCCACAAATACACTTTTTTAGAAATTGATTTCAACTTAGACTTGAAATTAGAGCTTTATCTTAGGCTTCTTTTAGAAGGCATCCTAAATGGAAACATACCATTTTAAAGTTTTGGGCTTTAAAAAAATATGACAAAATGAAGATCCAACCTCCTCCAAGATCATTAGTACTCTACGTTACTAACAGAATTCTTAGGACGATTGAGATGAAAATAAACTCAAGTAATTAAATAGGAGGAAAAACATTAGAACAAACAATTTCATATTTAAACTTCTTTATGAATGATCGAGGGTTTTTTACTGGTTCTGTTTCATTTGTTTTGTATAATAAAGTGGTCAGATGTGTGTTTCTATTATGAACTATTTTTAAACTGTTCAGTTAATTATGTATTGTTTTACCTTTAGGAAAGACAATTTGAAGAGCGCAATGACTTCTTGTAGCTAAATATAGATTCTATTTGAGATTATAATGATATGGAAATGAGCTCATTAATATTTAAGAGTAAACAGGATTTTTGCCTGTAGTGATACTTATTTTATTTATTTACTTATGTATTCCCTTATCTTAGTATTATACAATGTCAGTGCCGGGATTATAATAAAATGAATTTATTTCTAGGTTGAAAATTACTTTGGAACAGTACCAAATTACATGAACAGAAGCTTCCAAGAGGTAATACCTACCACCAGCTGTCTATTAGTCACTTTGAGATCACTGGAAGGAAGAGGTTAGGTAAATAACATTATAATTTTCTTTGAAAATCCTTAATTAGGTGTTCTGGCATAATCTGAAGTAGTACACACAAAAAAGTAAAGTTTAATTGAATACACTGAGGTAAATTTTATCCATTCAAAGACTATATAAGGTTTAGAAAAAAAATAGGTGCCATGCTATTCAGCACTTTAGAAACCAGTATTCTTAATACATCAGTTTCAAATCTCGTACCCAGAACTGAAGCCTGGGATAAATTTGTTTTTCTTACAGGTAAGTAATGTGTGCTTTCTCAAAAAGCATTGATTCATATATATTTTTCATCTCTAAGTAGTACAAGAAAAGAACTAATCAGGAGGAACTAAGAAGGCAGAAATTTCTCCTTCTTCTTCCTTTATATAAAAAGTAATGAGTATGACAGCTTTTACTACCCTGATTTTTTTAAATGAGTCAGCAAATAAACTCAAGTTAAATAGAAAATATTGAAAAGAGGATGCACTGGTGTCTATAAGTATGCTCTTAGTGAGGATTTCAATTGCTACTATTTTTTATTCAATTGATTTATTTTGAAGATCTACTAGTTATAAGCACTGACTTAGGTCTCACTGGATATCCACAAGGAATAAGACAAGTTTCTCACTGCAGGTTAGAGGCGAGTTTTTTAAGTGGAAGTAGAGGATGCAGAGAGATGACCATGATATAAAGCAGAAAACATGCTTCAGTAAAGGAAGAAGATCAGATGTATCTGTTATGAGATCTCATAATAAAAATACATTACTGCAAGGGAGTAAAGATTCAAATGTGTAGGAATTCACAGGAGAGTTTTGTGCTCAAAAGTATATACACATGAACATATAGATAGTGTCTTCAGAAACTGAACCTTCAAGCTCAATAAGATGTAAGATGTAAGATAATCACAATCAAATATTCAGATAATGTTAATGGGAGTGAAAACCAGTAGTTCTTTCAATATACACTTAAAAGTCAAAGTATTTCTTTCTTTTAAAATTAAATTTACTGATTTGTTAGATATTCTCAACCACAAAAGACTTAAATGTATATCTAATAATTAAAAATATAGGCAAAATTCAGGGAAGGGATCTTCTGTTTCCAAACAGTCAGATAATGATCATCAGCTTGACAGTGATCCAGGGATTAAAGTCACCTAAATTGCTTATTTGGCTTCTTTAATAATTTTTCATTTTTAACCTCTGGCTCAAAAGTGATACTTATTATGAAATATCTAAATGCTGATTCTTTACCATTAAGAAGCCCATCATTTTTAATTTTGAGAAGGAATTTCTACCCCCTCAGGGGAATAGGTTAAAGGAATGTGTATGCATCTGCGTTTATTTGCAAGCATAAGATGGATTGGGAAAATCTGGAAATTTTTAATACTACATTTAAAAAATTATTTTCAGAAATATAAAACATTCCAGAAACATTTTATTGGTCTTTATTGAATTTTTGAATTTTCATTGGTCTCTATGTCAAAATTTATACAAATTCAGTTCAGTCGCTCAGTCATGTCCGACTCTTTGAGACCCCATGAATCGCAGCACACCAGGCCTCCCTGTCCATCACCAACTCCTGAAGTTCACCCAGACTCGCGTCCATCGAGTCAGTGATGCCATCCAGCCATCTCATCCTCGGTCGTCCCCTTCTTCTCCTGCCCACAATCCCTCCCAGCATCAGAATCTTTTCCAATGAGTCAACTCTTTGCATGAGGTGACCAAAGTACTGGAGTTGCAGCTTTAGCATCATTCCTTCCAAAGAACACCCAGGGCTGATCTCCTTCAGAATGGACTGGTTGGATCTCCTTGCAGTCCAAGGGACTCTCAAGAGTCTTCTCCAGCACCACAGTTCAAAAGCATCAATTCTTTGGTGCTCAGCTTTCTTCACAGTCCAACTCTCACATCCATACATGACCACTGGAAAAACCATAGCCTCAACTAGACAGACCTTTGTTGGCAAAGTCTGCTTTTGAACATGCTATCTAGGTTGGTCATAACTTTTCTTCCAAGGAGTAAGTGTCTTTTAATTTCATGGTTGCAGTCATCATCTGCAGTGATTTTGCATTAATAATGTCATAAATTAATGAAATTTCATGAATTAATGAAGAATCATGCATTGATTCAGGTTGATTTATTTTGTTCTTTGCTGAAAAATATCTTCAGCATAAAACTCCTTCAAATGCTAATGAGAACATTTTTTTTTTCTCAGTAGAACGTCCAATCCAAAAAATGGCAGTGAAACTCATTAGTGCAATATCATTCACAAGAAGCATTTCAAATGTAACTAATGTTCTAATACGACTTGTGTTACCAAAAGATTGGAAGAAGTCCAAATCAATGTTCAGTGAATGGTTTAATAAAATATGGCAACTCAACACAATAGATGATGCAAAAGTATGTCACTCATGAGCCAATGTGATAAATATCAATTGTATATATATTAAGTAAGATATATGTAAATATGGTGTGTTAGCATGTATATATCAAAGTCATTGGGACTTTTTAATAAAACAATTGGTAATTCATTCTGCTCTACATCAAATCATCATTTCTTCAAGGGAGAAAATAAGTCATTAAAACAAAAAGAAAAAAATATTGTTAAGCTTTTTCTCCAAATTAGGATTTCTGAGACTAATAGTTATGAAAATTTGTGTTTTCACATGTAAGAACAAGTCTTTCAATTTCCTGTGGTAGATTAGGGAAATTTGGGATTTATAGCCAGCAAGTTTGGATTAGGCAGAACCTAGAAATTTTTTCCAATAATAAAATTGACAAAGTTCAGCGTTTTTTTTTTTCTTGTTGTTGTTGTTGTTTTATTTTTATGACTGCAATTCTGTGATGACAGGTGGAAGATTTTCTTTTTTAAAAGGCTTTTGATCTGGGGAGAGGAATCTGTTCATAGGATGTAGGTTCACAGGTCAAGTAGAAAGGGTCTACACACTCTCCTTCCTGGTACCCAGAGTGACTCTGTTGCCAGGGTGCCCTCTGAGTGGATGCCCTCAGCAGAGAGATTACTTATTGAGAGGCAGCAGGGGAGTTTTTAATATACTTTAACTAGAATGTAAATATAGAACTTCATGTATATTTAGTTGCCTCTACAGGAGTGGTCCCCAACCTTCATGGCACCAGGACTAGTTTCAAGCAAGACAATTTTCCACATACCAGTAAGTAAGGATGGATTGGGGATGATTCAAGAATATTACATTGATTGTGGACTTTATTTCTAATCTAATGCCACCAGTGATCGGACAGGAGGTATTGGTCCATGGCTTGGACATCGGGGACCCCTGCCCTAGAGATTTTTTTATAACAATATAATAAGTCATTTCTATTTTACTGAATTGCATAAAAGTAATAAGCTTATAAGTTTTGATTGGAACCATATTTAAATGGATCATTGACAGAAGAAATATTGAAATAGCATGTTAGAGTCTCTTTGGATAAAGTTTATAAAGCTTGCTATTTTGGGACCATGAAGTTTAGGTAGCTTAAATTGAAATGTATTGAATTGCTCCTGTAAACAGTATTTTGCTTGTCACTTGTGTAACAGGAGTTAGTGAGTAGTTTCTTACTAACCCCAATCATTAAAAACATATCCTTATAAATCACGGTGCATGCAGAATTAGCAACAGTATACTCCATTAGTTTTTATAAATAATATGCACACCACACTTCAAATAATTACCTTCCAAGGCAAAGATAAGGTTTGAATGGGTTAGAGTAATTAAACACGTAAGAAAGCAACAGCTTTAATAAACTTTTAAATCACTCATTTAAAACCTAATTCTAATTATGAAACTTGGCTTAGGGAAAAACAAAAGTAGCCACTACCCTTAACATAAAGAAATAAAAGACCTAATATTAAACCAGCTAGCAAATACATATAAAGAGTCAGCATCCTTCAAAAAGGGCAAGTACAGAGAGAGATTAGGAAGATGAAAGTACAATCTTTTACTGTGCAATTGGCTGTGAAAAAGACTAGCTATCAGGTACTGAAGATAAAGTCTGCTTGAAACATTTTGCAATTTACCAAGATTTGGGGGCTTATGCTTTAGAAGGGGCATGGGTAAGTTATGAGGGCCTGGTGAACTTGGCCATCCATAGACAGGGAGAAAAATCTAAATCAAAATGGCAACCAATTCACATTATTCCCATGGTATTGATTGATGCTATTAAAGAAGTGGAAAGCAAAAGACAGAATCAAGCAATGCTCTTTTGCCACCAAACAACTGATTTATTGAGATATTAACAGCTTGTTATCTTCAAGCTAAAATCATTGATAGCTTAAACAATGTCAGTTCACCTACTGCCTTCAGTGAGTACAGGTCCTTCACTGAACCTCATTTGAAAACATACTGTGAGTTCTGTTTACAGTGAGGCTTGATCTTTCAATTAAAGTACAGCAAATTATGTCAAGTACAACTTCCTAACAACACTGCATCTAGATTAAATGTAATGTCGACAAATTGGTAAAAATAACCTGTTTATTTTGGGTGGAGAAATGGCTCAACAGGATGGTCAGTGATGCAATCAGGCAGAAATATGGACAATCTAGAAAAAGACTGTCCATCTAGTGAACAAAGATTTTTGGAACACTGGACACATGCCTGATACTCTGCCAGGCCGGGTGATGGTGACCAAATTCCTGCTTTTAAGGACCTCATTGTATATGAGAAAAGACAGACAGAGAGGCAAATAATCAGAAACAAAAATGTTTCAAAGCAGAGGCAAATAGAAAGAACAAAGAGGGGAGTGCAAGAACTTGCCCTTTCGCTTGAATGAAAACTTCACAAATGAGGTCACCTGTAAAGTGAGTCTTGAAGAAGTTCAAAAGGACAAAAGGACCATCCAGAGTGAAGCAAAAGCATATGAAAGTGTGAAACAGAGGCACTCGGAGACCTCAGTTTAGAGACAAGTGTTTCTATGGCGAAATTTCTCTCTTTAGTGAAGTTTCTTAATATGCTTTAGCAAACTCAGACTCTATCATGCTGCTGCTAAGTCGCTTCAGTCGTGTCCGACTCTGTACGACCCCATAGACAGCAGCCCACCAAGCTCCCCCGTCCCTGGGATTCTCCAGGCAAGAACACTGGACTGGGTTGCCATTTCCTTCTCCAATGCATGAAAGTGAGAAGTGAAAGTGAAGTCGCTCAGTCGTGTCCGACTCTTAGTGACCCCATGGACTGTAGCCCACCAGGCACCTCCATCCATGGGATTTTTCCAGGCAAGAGTACTGGAGTGGGGTGCCATTGCCTTCTCCGAGACTCTATC
Source organism: Capra hircus (assembly GCF_001704415.2). Taxonomy (NCBI): domain Eukaryota; kingdom Metazoa; phylum Chordata; class Mammalia; order Artiodactyla; family Bovidae; genus Capra; species Capra hircus. The sequence continues at coordinate 23,089,729 of NC_030834.1, forward strand.
ATGCTATTACACAAAGAAGTCCTTGAAGCAGATCAAATGTTTCGTGGTCAATGTCCGGTAAACTAACTGAGAAGAGTAAATGTCAAAAATGCTATGTAGGGTGGACTACCCAGTGAAATACCTGGAGTCTTTACAAAGAATTTCAATATCTATGCTTTGTTTCAATAAAGTTCTCTCTCAATGTAATTATTAAATGTTTTAATTATATTTCAAGTATTTTTAGGGCATAATAAATATATTACCTTTGGTTATCCCCCAATTCTTCCACAATGCCTTGCTTTTCTCCCAAAAGCCCTGTAAAAGATTTTGCACAGACTTGGAATACAGTGAGCATATGTTAAAATAAAGAACAAGTAGGTGATGAATGAATCTATAGATGGAGATTCCTGTTATTCTTCAGGAGAAAACAATAGAACATAGAAAAGAATTGAAGAAAATGCCTCAATCATACAGCAGATATCCAAGTGAAAGGAAAAGTAGCATATAAATTATAGCTACCTAATGAATTTAAAATATTAAATGTTCTCAAACAACCTTGAAAAACTAATGTGCTTTTAGGTAGCAAAAGATGAAAAATAGAAAATAGAAAATACATATTTCTCTATATAGTTGGAATATTGAAAATAATATATTCTCTATATTCACTTTGTCAGAGAATTTATAATTCTCACCCCTCTTCAATGAACACACAAGGAAAAACATGCAAAAAATGTAAACTAAAATTTATAACATGTATGAAACTGAAGTCGCTCAGTCATGTCCGACTCTTTGCGACCCCATGGACTGTAGCCTACCAGGTTCCTCTGTCCATGGGATTTTCCAGGCAAGAGTATTGGAGTGGGTTGCCATTTCCTTCTCCAAGGGATCTTCTCAACCCAGGCCTCCTGCATTGTAGGCAGACGCTTTACTGTCTGAACCATCAGGGAAGTTTTATAACATGTATAAATGTCTATATATAAATTAAATAGCAAACACGGTTATGTTTTTCTGTTTATCTATAGACGCTCCAATACTTTGTCCACTTGATGCAAAGAACTGACTCATTGGAAAAAACCCTGGTGCTGGAAAAGATTGAAGGCAGGAGGAGAGGGGAACAACAGAGGTTAAGATGGTTGAATGATATCAACTCAATGGAAATGAGTCTGAGCAAGCTCTGAAAGTTGGTGATAGCCTAGAGTGCTGCAGTCTGTGGGGTCACAAAGAGTCAGACTGAGTGATTGAACTGAATTGATGAATTTATTCAAAAAGACATCTGTGGCTTTTGTCTTTCAGTATGTATTAATAAGGGATATTTGATATATCGTGTGTGTGTGTGTGTGTGTGTGTGTGTGAATGGCAGCTTGACTCAACAAAATTCAGCTTCCAAACTTACTTCAAATATTTTTTATTCTATTTCACTTTTGAGTTGGTATGGCAGGTGGTTTGTAGTTAGAAAATGCTTGAAGAAGAGAAATACTTTACTGTAGAAAGATAGCATATAGATATAAAAGAAAAAGAGGCTATTAAGTATTTTATAAGAGAGTTGAAAAAATATGGAGTTGGGACACATTTGAAATCTATGACATCTAATAAAGGAATAGAAAATGAAAGTAAAATATATGAAGAAATATAAACCATATTAATTGTATTTACTGCTGTTCATCATTACAATGTTACAGATGGAATCAAACTTTTTATCATTTCATATGTATAAGGAATGCTTATCATAAAATTTTAATAAAGCAATTAAATTTAGCAAAAATTATTGTTAACACAATATAAAAAGTCATTTAAAATACATATCATTATGACAATAGAGGACAAGAATTGTGCTGATACACATATTTGGGCACTTTTTCTTAAGGACTGAATGAAGAAAATAGTAAGAAAAATACAATGAAAATCTCCTTTTTTCTTTAATAAACAATAGATTCTAACATGATTTCAACATCACTTTTGAAGAGAACAGTAAACTCTGCTACCTGGATCTTTTTCAAACAGAAAATTTAATACATCAAATTTGGGGAACCTGTTCTTACATAAAACAACAATTATTCCAACCGAGGTGAAAGTTTCAAATATTTTTTCACTACGTGGAGTAAGCAATGCATTTTCCATCAGGACTCTGTGAGCATGTATTGCATATGTACATACGCAGTTAAAACTACTGCTTCTGCAAGTGTCTGCTCCATTCTACTGCATGACATTTCTCTCTCTCCCACTCAACTCCCATCCCATTCTATCTTACTCTCTTCTATCTTACCTGTTCTACTTCATTTCATTTAGTTTGAAATAATTTCTAGAAACAACCCATTAAAACAATTACAAGACTCTAACTGATCCGGACTGCAGTGTCAAAAACACTATTAAATGAAAGCAAATTGATCACAATAACCCTAGAGATTAAAAAAAAAAAAATCACAGGACGACATTATCTCTGCTCTAGTTCTCTAAAAACTAATCTTACCAGATGCATGCTTCATCAGTCTATTATTATATTTTACCAAGTAGGTTTGGATAGTGAACTAATATTTATTTTTAGTCTGAAAAATCATATAAATTTAGTGTTATACAAGATGTTCTTGTTTAGTTGCTAAATCATGTTGGACTCTTTTGGAATTCCATGGATTGTAGCCTGTGAGCTTCCTCTGTCCATGCGATTTCCCAGGCAAGAATACTGGAGTGGGTTGTCATTTCCTTCTCCAAGGTATCAACCCGACCCAGAGATCAAACCCATGTCTCCTTCACTGGCAGGGGGGTTCTTTATCATTGAGCCAGCAGGGAAGCCCTATCCAAGACATAGAAATCATCTAAGGCAAAACTTAGACTTATGAGAATGTATAAAATATTCTTCCTTTCAAAATGGGGTCCAGTCTCTCAATAACCTTAGTAACGGGTAATCGACTACTACTTAAAGCAACTGATTGTTTTGCAGGATAACTTTAATTTACTCTAAATATAACCATATCTTAATTTAGAAACTTTGGTAAGAACTGATCAATGACACTGGTGTTAAAGTCCAACAATAGTAAAACTCAAATGGTATTGTCTGCAGGTTTAAAATGCAAAAGTTTTACAGATTTTAGAAAGACCATGGTAGGATAATTTTTAATAAGAAAGGGGTATTTTATTAATTCTCACATTCATCCAACTCTATAATTCTCTATTTATACACTGTCCTTCACAGACACTTATTAAATATTTTAACCTTTTCCTTTCAGGGTGAAGACTGGGCTCTTCGAATATTGTGGGTCTTGGGATGGTGAAAAACTGAGCCCTATCTTTTGTCTCTAGCAAATAAAACCCCAGCAGATTCTGTTATTCTAGATAATTGACAAAAAAGGAAGTTGTTCTGCTCACTTTGACCACATAAGCCTTTTCCATAGTTATTAGGGGAGAGTTTGGGTGATCGTGGTTTTACTCATTGTCTTTATTATTCCACGGGCTTCCTTGGTGGCTCACACGGTACAGAATCTGCCTGCAATGCAGGAGACCCAGGTTTGATTCCTGAGTTAGGAAGATCCCTTGGAGAAGGAAATGGCAACCCACTCCAGTGTTCTTGCCTGGGAAATCCCATAGACAGAAGAACCTGGTAGGTTACAGTGCGTGGGGTCACAAAGAATCAGACAGGGCAGAGCAACTTTTACTTCACTTCACTTTATTATTCCATACCCATGTGTTAATTCTCTCAGCTTGGAAACCTTTGTTCCTATGATTCCATTGCAGATATCTTATCTTCATCTCCACTCCCATCACACACAAGCCTCTAGCCTCCTTCCAGTCAGAGTTCCACCTAACTTTCCTGACATGGGTTTTAGCTGGAGCAGTTCTGCAACAATAGCATCCCTATACTGGTGTCTGGCTCTTAGGGTTTGGGCATTGAGTAGATATTTAAATTTTACTTAAACCATTTTGATGCTCATTACTTACCAACAGGAGAAATAATATTTAAAATAATATGTTACATTGCAACTTCCCAATAGTCACATAGTTTATTTTTATACTGCCAAGTTATTATATAATCATGCAATAAGTAACAAGCAGAATTACCACATGCCCCACACTATATGAGGCATGGGACACTGAGAAGTAGCCGGAGAGAATATAAATTAAATCAATGAAATGGCTTCAGCTCCATCCTCACGAACTTACACATTTAATGAGAGGCACAGAACAATTATATTTAGTTTTTTTTCTTTAATACCCCTTCTACTTTTTAACCAGCAATCTATTTCTCTTTTTTCCCCACTTTTCACATGCCTTTAATAGACTCTCATGTACTCTCATGCTTTTTAGTAAAAAGAAAGGAGCAATGCATATTTATGGAAAGAAAGGATTCAAAACTGGAGCACAGTTCTAAAAATTATAGAGTAATTTTGGTTGGTAGAAAATAGGGAAGAAAAGAAGGTATCAATTTTAACTTCCTTTGATAGACAGTTTTTAATTCCCCAAAGCCTTTCAGAATACAAAGTAAAAAGTGTATTAATTATATCTTTAAATGTTGTGTTCATATTTATCACATTTGTTTTTACCAGATTTATAATTCAGTAAAGTTATTATTTGTAACTCTAAAGAACATTAGAGACCTTGGGGAAATCAATATGACACATTTTTCACCATCAAATAATATTTAGAGCATCATTTTACTGTTCTAAATCCTCATGTCTCTTTTATCTAGACTTTTATTATGTCTCTCAGTCATAGCTCTGACTTATATAAGCCATATCCTGATCTGAGAATTCTATCTTTAGAATGTTAAGTTTTCAAATGATGAGCTTTATGATGTAGTTTCCAGAAATGTATTTTGGCAGAACTCCAGGGATGCTTCTTTTTTAAGCTTTACAGTCAGTCCTAACTATTATGTACTTGAAGTTTTAGAGAACAGAATAAATGTGAAGTAGATTATTCAAGGAAGACTTCCAGTTAGAGAAATGGCTTTCATTGAGCCTTCAAAACAAAGTAGTATTTAGCCAGGCTGAAAAGCAAAGGCTCACAAGGTAAGAAAGAAGATACAGAGATAGAAGGACGTAAGCAGAAACAAACAGTGTAAGTGTAAGCCTCTTCCTGATTGGAAAAGGGAGTTCATGTTGGAAAATGTGCGACAGGAAGTTTGTGTAATTCATTTTCCTGTGTGGAGACTTTCAAAATATAAAAGTTATGTCCAAAAACTTACTTTGCAATCAGAAAACCTTAGACAGTAAGTAAAATAGATATAACTTCCCTAACAGAAGTAGAAGATATTAAGAAGAGGGGGCAAGAATAAACAGAAGAACTATACAAAAAATATCATCATGACCCAGATAATCACGATGGTGTGATCACTCACCTAGAGCCAGACATCCTGGAATGCGAAGTCAAGTGGGCCTTAGGAAGCATCACTATGAACAAAACTAGTGGAGGCGATGCAATTCCAGTTGAGCTATTTCAAATCCTAAAAGATGATGCTGTGAAAGTGCTGCACTCAATAGGCCAGCAAATTTGGAAAACTCAGCAGTGGCCAGAGGACTGGAAAAGGTCAGTTTTCATTCCAATCCCAAAGAAAGGAAATGCCAAACAATGCTCAAACTACCACACTAGCTCAAATCACACTCGTCTCACATGCTAGCAAATTAATGGTCAAAATTCTCCAAGCCAGGCTTCAACAGTACATGAACCGTGAACTCCCAGATGTTCAAGCTGGTTTTAGAAAAGACAGAGGAACCAGAGATCAAATTGCCAACATCTGATGGATCATCAAAACAGCAAGAGAGTTCCAGAAAAAACATCTACTTCTGCTTTATTAACTACGCCAAAGCCTTTGGCTGTGTGGATCACAATAAACTGTGGAAAATTCTTCAAGAGACAGGAATGCCAGACCACCTGACCTGCCTCTTGAGAAATCTGTATGCAGGTCAGGAAACAACAGTTAGAACTGGACATGGAACAACACACTGGTTCCAAATAGGAAAAAGAGTATATCAAGGCTGTATACTGTCACCCTGCTTATTTAACTTCTATGCAGAGCACATCATGAGAAACGCTGAGCTGGAGGAAGAACAAGCTGGAATCCAGATTTCTGGGAGAATTATCAATAACCTCAGATATGCAGATGACACTACCCTTATGGCAGAAAGTGAAGAAGAACTAAAGAGCCTCTTGATGAAAGTGAAAGAGGAGAGTGAAAATGTTGGCTTAAAGCTCAACATTCAGAAAACTAAGATCATGGCATCTGGTCCCATCACTTCATGGCAAATAGATGGGCAAACAGTGGAAACAGTGTCGGACTTTATTTTTTTGGGCTCCAAAATCACTGCAGATGGTGACTGTAGCCATGAAATTAAAAGACGCTTACTCCTTGGAAGGAAAGCTATGACCAACTATACTGCACATTCAAAAGCAGAGACATTACTTTGCCAAAAAAGGTCTGTCTAGTCAAAGCTATGGTTTTTCCAGTGGTCATGTATGGATGTGAGATTTGAACTATGAAGAAAGCTGAGTGCTGAATAATTGATGCTTTTGAACTGTGGTGTTGGAGAAGACTCTTGAGGGTCCCTTGGATTACAAGGAGGAGCAACCAGTCCATCCTAAAGGAAATCAGTCCTGAGTATTCATTGGAAGGACTGAAATTGAAGCTAAAACTCCAATACTTTGGCCACCTGATGTGAAGAGCTGACTCATTTGAAAATACCCTGATGCTAGGAAAGATTGAATCGAGAGGAGAAGGGGACGACAGAGGATGAGATAGTTAGATGGTATCACTGACTCAGTGAACATGGGTTTGGGTGAACTCTGGGAGTTAGTGATAGACAGGGAGGCCTGGCATGCTGCCGTCCATGGGGTCTCAAAGAATCGGACACGTCTGAGCGACTGAATTGAACTGAACTTCCCTTTGAGGTACATGCATCCTTTTGAATGATGTCAGGACATGGAAGCAACCTGAATGTCCATCAACAGATGAACAGATAAAGATGTTGTGGCACATATATACAGTGGAATATTACTCATGCATAAAAAGAAAGGAAACTGGGTCATTTGTAGTGATGTGAATTACCTCGAGTATGTCATGCAGAGTGAGGTAAGTCAGAAATGGGGAAAAATATCATATATTAATATATTTATACAGAATCTAGAAAAATGCTACAGATGAACTTATTTGCAGGACAGGAATAGAGACATAAAGAAGAGACTTGTGGACATGCAAGGGCAGGGGGAGAAGGATGGGGACGAATTGGGAGAGTAGCACTAGCATATATACACTGCCACGTGTGAACCAGCTCGCGGGAAGCTGCTGCAGAGCACAGGGAGCTCAGCCTGTGCGCTTTGATGACCTAGGGGGGTGGCATGGGGGGAGGCGGGTGGGGAGGAGGTTCAAGTGGGAGGGGATAGATGCTTACATCTGCTTCACTATGTTACATAGCAGAAATGAAGACAACATTGTAAAGCAATTATACTCCAATAAAAAAATATAGCTTCTCTTTAACAAATAAAAAAGCAGAAGACCTTTTTGAGACTTCACTGGTTTTTCAGTAAAATGGGAATAATTATAACTTCATATCATTTCATATACCCAACAAATATTTACAGAGTAGCTACTACATGATAGGCACTGTTCTGGGTACTTCAAATAATTTTACAGTAAAGCAGGTTAAATATCTATCCTTGCAAAGCCTACATTTTTATTACGGAAGACAGATAAAAAGTATAATAAAAAGTAAATTGTATGATGCATTATGTAAATTCTTCAGAGGAAAGAAATGGAGCAGGAATAGGGCATCAGTTTGAAAGACATGTTGAATAGGTCATTGCACTTTTAAATAGGTTTGTCAGAGTAACCTCCCTACCGAGAGGAGCCCATTCATATATCTGAAGGAAGATAATTCCAGCAGGGAGAAGGGCCAATGCAGAGGCCCCAAATTATGAATTCTCCTGGCATATTCAAAGGATAACAAGAAGGGCAAAGTGGTTATGGTGGAAACAAGGATAGATAATATTCGGAGGAGACAGAAGGGTAACACTGGTGGCTCGGCAGTGAAGAATCTTCCTGCCAGTGCAGGAGATGTCAGTTCCATCCCTGGGTCAGAAAGATCCTCTGGAGAAGGAAATGGCAGCCCACTCCTGGGTAATCCCATGGACAGAAGAGCCTGACAGGCTACAGTCCAAGTGGCCGCACATAGCTGGACACGACTTAGTGACTTAGTGAAGGAAGGGTAACAAGGGCGGGGATGGGGCATGCAGCTCATAAAGCGATTTCTAGTCATTAAAGATACCTTTTATTCAGTAAAAAGTGGAACTACTGCAGAATTTGGAAAGGGGGGGGCATGATCGTTAAGAAGCTTAGGAAGTAATTCAGACAAAAGATGATGGAGGTTCACCCAGGGTAATAACCATAGCAATCATGAGAAGTGGACAGATTGTGCTATACCATATTTTTAAGATATACCCAAAGGATGTCTTAGCCAATTGAATGGGGATGATGAGGAAAAGAGAAGAGCCAAAGATAATTTCAACATTTGGCCTGGAAATATCAAATAATGGAGCAGGGATATATGGAAATGGAGAAGATTGGGTCAGAACATATTTTGTGGAAAATAGTACAAATCCCATTAATCTCTTAGATGTCCATGTGGATATAAGAATCTGGAATTCAACAGTACAATATGGTCTCTAGATATAAATTCTGAGCTACCAAATCATCACACAGATGGTGTTTAGAAATCTAGGAGCAGATGAGGTGATTGAAGGAGTTTGTATAGAAAGAGAAGTGAAATCTGGGGACTCTCAACTCATCAAAGAGAAGAGATTTATAAGAAGACAAACTAGCAAAAGTGACTGAAATGGATTAAAAGGCGAATTTGGGAGGAAAAATAAGCACTGCATGTGTTGTCCTGACAAGAGAAACAGAAAACGTACCAAGGAAAGGTAGAGAGCACCATCAAATGCAGCTGATGCCCACTGACAACTGGCCATTGGACTTCACACCATGACACTCTCCCATCAGTTTCCTGAGGACTGGACTATGTTCTTATGTATTAATATTTCTTTGCCCTATAATCTAGCAGAGAGCTTGGAAAAGCCCACGTGCTTTATTCTTTCCATCACAAAATCTGATTGTCTACATAAAGCACTATCCTAATATAGAGACCACACAAATTTTACAGAGTTAGAAACAATAATCAGGCTTTGCGTGAGCATGTGTTTCTGTTTATGGTTCTCTCTTAAAAAAAGAAAAAAAAAACAAACAAACACTAAAAGCCAGTGGGAAAGTGATGGGGAAATAATTAAAGTGACTGTCTAAAGTTGGCAAGTTCCTCGGGTGACCCTAAGGAAGACACAGTGTTATATGAAAAGAGTGTAAAAGATGTACATCAGGATACCAGAAGACCAATGGGGCCAGTGATACACTGGAATCACTTACACTTACTTATCCTATTACTGATTTCAATTATTTTTAAAAAATCTGAACAAAGTTAATTAATAAAATATTTTATTGTTTACATTAGCTATCTAAGTCTATTACTAAAATAAAAGCAGTTAATTCTTCACCCTTCTCCTGTGTTCAAGCAAATCCCATGCATCTACTTGATCTCCCCAGTAGCAGGGAGGAAAGACTATGCCTATGCTGCAAAGGCCCTGATTTTCTGATACCTCGGAGGACGAAGTTCTCACTGGGGTCACACCAAAACTCAAACTACCTCCATGGGCCTTCCTTATTAGAACTCAATTTAGTTGCTTTGAACTTAGCAATGTCTTATCATAAAGTATTATTTTAATTTTAAAAATGCAGACACAAGAAGGCAAAATAACCAACGAACTCATCACAAAGAATATAACACCAGGGCAAAGAAAAAAGAAATTCAAATCCAGCTTGAGAAGTGAATTAATTTGTTGGGAAGCAACATTCAGACCACCTTAGTCTGCACCAAACACAATTAATAAAGGGAAAGTACAGAATGAGTATCTGAATATTGTTGTAATTAAAAGGAACATCTTTACTTTGCACGAGGTAAAACATCCCGAGAAGCAGGTGGCCATCCCACTGTTGAGCATGTAACAAGCCAAGACGACATATTCCTTTGACCTCTGTCTCTCTCAAGACAATAGGAACAATGATTACACCTCGTGGGGACCATAGACGGAAAAAGACAGAGATTTCAAAATTTCACCCAAAACATATGCTCCTCTTTCCTTTCTATAGAATCTCAGCTAGAGATTACACTTTTTGCCAGCTCCTTCGCACCTCCAATGTGGCAATGAGGTTATGAATGGAAATGATGTTTACAATTTTCAGCCCATTTCCATGAAGAGGCGGATTGCCCTTTGCTCTTTCTCTGCTGGGGTTGGGATGTGGTCATCTTGTTTACAGACAGATTTCATGCTGAATATGTCAATGATTTAAAGAATGGCAGTTCAAGAAGACAAGAACCTGAGTTCTGAATGGTCTTAGGAACAGAACAATTTCCCCACCGTGGACAGCATGTAACACCCACTTCTGGACTTTACTATGAGTGAAAAATAAATGTTATATTTGGCCACTGCATTTGGGGTTCTTTTGCTTTTGTAATTTGGCATGCACCCTCACCAATTTTCAGAGAAGTCCCTAGTATAGTTTCTAGCACATAAAGTATATTCCTCTTTTCTTTTCTTTTTTTTCTCCAATATATATTTAATAAATATTTACTACATGGCAGGTTATTGTGTGCCTCTCTGAGTCCTCAAACTTGTGAACAACTTTACATATGCATATTTAATTTCTGAAAAGGCCAATAAAGATGTACAATATAAAATATATTTATATGAATATATAAAAATATATTTTCTTAAATAGCTTACCCTATCAGATTTCACTAGGGAAGTAAGTAAAAGTTAACTGAATGCTCACCTCTGCTGAAGCCTTAGAAATATTCTAATGACAAATGTTTTTAAAGCCAAAGAAGTGACTTTTTTAGGGTTCTAGTATCTGTTGTGCCAAATAGCTGCAAATTATTTGGCAGTATAGAAAATAAAATCAGTAGACTGCAAATAAAATTAATAACAGAGGAGTTAACAGAGATAAATAATAGTGTTTACGGAAAACACAGGAAAATAAAGCCAGTACTGTTTCCTATGCAGGTCTATGATAAAAGAGAAAGAATTGTAAGGAAGCAGCAATTAAATTCCTAACATCAATTCTAAAAATGAGATTCCATAAAAGGGACACATCCTTCTTTTATATGTAAAATTCTTACTTAGAGGTGTTTTCATTTAGTGTACCAGTGTCTTCTACCTATTAATCAATTTTTTAAATGTGTAAACAATTTGCTTTATACTATCATTTAAGAAACATGAAAATTGGACCTTTTGTCAACCTTATCTGACATTTAAACTAATATTGTTGTTGCAGTTTTTATGCATTTCTATTTAAATCTGCTCACTTTGTTAAGTGCTCCATAATTTAAAGATAAGTTATTGTTCTTTCGGTAGAATTGAAGTGTGTTTTTAACATAGTACAATATGTCTTGATTAAATTGCATATTTTGAGGACTTTATAACTGATCACTGTTTTCTCTTCATGGATCATCCAGTGACATTAACTGGAGCAGCTTCTCCTTGATGCATGGCCACCCAGTGCGGAGGACAGGCTTCTCAGAAAGAAAGCAGACAGCCTCTGCCTTTCTGAAACTCATGATCATGCCTGCAGAATACATGTAGTATGATGCTATTCTTGTTTTTACTGCATAGTTTTTTTTTTTTTTATCATTGTCTGAGCATGACATAGGCAGACTACATGTGGGCACAAGTCTAGCTGGAGCTTATTCCCAGAATATACTTTAACTATCAATAACTGACCATTGCTGGAAGGCAAATAGTATTATAATAGTTCCCTGAGTTTCAATTGTGGGGATCATAATACATAGCTTCCACATTAATAATATAGATGAAACCCTAGTTGGTTCATTATATTTGAAGATGACATTAAAAGTTGCAGAATTATCATCACCTTGGAAGGTCAAATAAGAATTCACAACATTCTGAACTACTTAGAAAAAGATACTGAGGTCCTAAAGAAATGAAGTTACCAGCAGAATTTTATCCAAGGCTTCTTTGGAAGGAATGATGCTGAAGCTGAAACTCCAGTACTTTGGACACCTCATGAGAAGAGTTGACTCATTGGAAAAGACTCTGATGCTGGGAGGGATTGGGGGCAGGAAGAGAAGGGGACGACAGAGGATGAGATGGCTGGATGGCATCATTGACACGATGGACATGAGTTTGAGTGAACTTCGGGAGTTGGTGATGGACAGGGAGGCCTGGCGTGCTGCGATTCATGGGGTCACAAAGAGTCGGACAGAACTGAGCGACTGAACTGAACTGAACTGAAAGTCCATTGACAACAAAAAAAGGGTAGTAGCACACTATTGCTATAGTAGGTTTTTGAAAAATATTGGCTTATATTCTAAAAGGCTAAATGTGAGTCTCCAAAATGTCAATGATTAACTTAATTCAGGAGTATTACTTCTTTGCTTCCTCTTTCTCTTCCAAACATCCCCTAAAATTCACAAAGTTCCTCATAAAATATTCTCCTCTTGCTCCTAGCTTTAGATAACTATGGACTTAGATTTAACTTTTGTTCCTAGCTATTATGAATTGTATTCGTCCCCTTCCCCTCAATTCATCAGTTGAAGTACTAACCCCATTAGAATGTGAACATATTTGAAAATAGGATCATAGCAGATGTAGTTAGTTATGTTAGGATGAGGTTGTACTGGAGTAAGTTGTGAAGAAAAGCTTTACAATAATTTAGCACTTTGCAAAGAGGAAATAGAAATATGATGAATAAAAGTAAATAAAATACAACAAAGTACTTTAAATTATATAAAAATGACTAATATGAAAGCAAACAGTAATTCAATAGGAGGCAAAACTGTTGAGACTATAGGAAAACATTTTCTTGCATTTGCTTTAATTTGTCATTAAGTTCTTTATATATAATACTTTTTAAAAAGAAATTTTGTTAAAAGAATAAGGTCCAAAAAAGGGCAAAAGGTGTCAGATGGCATGGTTCCCTCATCAGACCTGTCTTGTAACCTTCCTAACAACATTTACAAAATATTTGCAACACAATAATGTCTGTTAACTCAAATTGCATTAATGTCATGAATAACCACATCCTTTAACATTTATGATCTGTATTTATCATCTGGCAACATCCTATTTATCTTGTTCTCCTTTTTTCTATGTATTGTTTACTACATAAGAAATTAATAATTTTTGAAATGAGAAACAATGAAGATGCGATTCTGGCTCTCTTTATATTAGCTCTGTGACCTTAGGCAAGTTACCTGCTACCCTTCTAGGCTTTACAGTTTTCTCTCAGCTAAAACAGATATAATAACTCACAAGATAGTTTGACAAAATAAAATACTGCTTAACATTTATCAAATATGAAAGAAAAGTTATTACAATGAAATAAATACATTCTTAAGAACAAACATTTATCATTATTTTTAATTTCATAACTAGAAAAATATTGGCAAATGATTATAGGAAGTATGTTGTGTACATCTTTGTGGGTTCAGGAAAATGCATTACCCACAATACACAGCCGTTTTATCTACTTAGGGCAGTCATTCCAAATCTTATGTCTTGCTCATTTACTTCTAATTTCTGGTTAACTCTGTTGTACTTTGTTGGCTTAAACAAAAAGTTTAGCCCCAGGGAAAGCAGAGCTTGCATAAAGATACACCTTTGTATTTTTCAAAATATTCTGAAGCTAAAAGTTAAATCTGAAAGCTAAATTCACATAGCCAGTTTTATTAACATTAGTTTAGCCCCACAGACAATTTGCTCATGCAAATTGCTGTTTATTTTACATTAAACAAAAAAATTCTTAGTTTTTAGATATAAGGATCAATTGTGGCAATGCAGAAATGAGTACTAACAGTCCTTTTGCTTTTGACTGAGATCCAAGAATATCAGCATAACTAATTCTAATAAATTTTATAGAAATTTTGACAAAAAGGACAGAATCTAAGTAAATCAAGATGACAGGTAGTTTGACTTTTTTTTTAATAAAGAAAAACAGTCATTCTGAGACTTGTTTTCATTTCAGCAAGTTTTTTGAAAGCCTTAAATAAATTTTTAATCCCCACCTCTAATTTCTGTCAGTTTGACATACTGATCTTTTATGAGTTGTAATGAATATATTTGTGTCTTTACCAAATGAAATTATGAGTTGAAGGAGAAATACATTCTCTATTGTTTATTTAAGAGAACAAAAAATGACAGTCAATATTAAAGGGATATCTATCTCATTTCTCTGTTTGTTTTAGATTTTTTAAACCACCCAGACTTAATGTCACACATTTAAAATATTGGGCCAGTTACAAATAATATTTGAAATTTCATAAATCTATAGTGAACAATTATTGCAAAAAATACTCAGAAAAAATCCTTCTTTTAAGATGTTATTGAAAGTCTTTTGAATAAGTCAGATTGAACCCTTACTTAGTAGAGCAGAAACAGGTAATTTATAAGAGAAAAGTCTGTGAAAAAGAGATGTCTTGAAGGAATTAAACCACTGAGGTTTTCAATTTCACTGAAATACCCCATGGATATTAATGGAAACCTGACAGGAATGAATGACTCTCAGATAAATGCTGAAAAAAATAAAATCCTAAACACCATTCTTGGCATTATTAAGAATAAGAAACTAATGCCTATGTCAAAATCAAGAAAGAATTGCTAAATTTGATAGTTTAGAAATAAATTAAATGCTGATAAATGACACCCGACAAAGACCAGACAATGAAGGCTTGCAGAAGAAAAGATGCCCAAACTAGGCATGAAGACTGAGAAATAAGTAATCAAGTGAGAAGACTGGAATATTAAGTATTTGAATTATAAATATTAAATAATACTGAAATGGCCAGTATTTGCTAAATCATGGAGAAAGCAAGGGAATTCCAGCAAAATTTCTATTTCTGCTTCATTGACTATACTAAAGCCTTTAACTGTATGGATCACAACAAACTGCGGAAAATTCTGAAAGAGATGGGAACACCAGACCATCTTATCTGTCACGTGAGAAACTTGTATGCAGCACAAGAAGCAACAATTAGAACCTAACATGAAACAACAGATTGGTTCAAAATTGGGAGAGGAGTACGACAAGGCTGTATATTGTCACCCTGCTTATTTAAATTCTATGCAGAACACATCATGCAAAATGCCAGGCTGGATAATTCACAAGCTGGAATCAAGATTGCTGGGAGAAATATCAACGACCTCAGATATACAGATTATACCACTCTAATGGTAGAAATTGAAGAGGAATTAAACAGTCTCTTGAGGAGAGTGAAAGAGGAAAATGAAAAAGCTGGCTTAAAACTCAAACAATATTAAAAAAAAAATTTAGATCATGGTATCCAGTCCCATCACTTCATGGCAAATAGAAAGGGAAAAGTGTAAACAGTGACAGACTTTATTTCCGTGGGCTCCAAATCACTGTGGACAGTGACTGCAGCCAAGAAATTAAAAACAAAGCAAACAAACAAACAAAGAAAACACTTGATCCCTGGAAGGAAAACTATGGCAGACTTAGACAGCATATTAAAAAGCAGGGACATTACTTTGCTGACAAAGTTCTATATAGTCAAAATTATGGTTTTTCCAGTAGTCATGTATGGATGTGATAGTTGGACCATAAAGAAGGCTGAGCATTGAAGAATTGATGCGTTTGAACTGTGTTAGAGAAGACTCTTGAGAGTCTCTTGGACTGCAAGAAGATCAAACTAGTCAATCCTAAAGGATATCAACTCAGAATATTCATTGGAAAGATTATGAAGCTCCAATACTTTGAGTTCAGTTCAGTCTCTCAGTCGTGTCCAACTCTTTGCGACCCCATGAATCGCAGCACGCCAGGCCTCCCTGTCCATCACCAACTCCCGGAGTTCACTCAGACTCACGTCCATCGTGTCAATGATGCCATCCAGCCATCTCATCCTCTGTTGTCCCCTTCTCCTCCTGCCCCCAATCCCTCCCAGCATCAGAGTCTTTTCCAATGAGTCAACTTTGGCCACTCCAATACTGCGAAGAGCTGACTACTGGGAAAAAACCCTGACACTGGAAAAGATTAAGGGCAGGAAGATAAGGGGGTGGAATAGGATGAAATGTTTGGATACCAATACCAGCTCAGTGGCCATAAGTCTGAGCAAATTCTGGGAGACAGTGAAGGACAGAGAGTCTTGGAATGCTGCAGTCCATGGGATTCCAAAGAGTCAGATATGACTAAACCTTTAAACAACAAGAAGAGGTGAATAAAAGGTTGAGATGTTTGAGGGCATGAAATAAGTTCTACATGGCTGTAAAGTAAAGGTGAAAGGAAATATCCTGACAGGTAAAACTGTAAGGAAACATAGCCCCATGCATCAGCAGAAAATTGGATTAAAGATTTACTGAGCATGGACTTGCCCACCAGAGCAAGACCCAGTTTTCCCCACAGACAGCCTCTCCTATCAGGAAGCTTCCCAGTGTATTATCCTCATCCATTAGAGGGCAGACAGAATGAAAACCACAACCAAAGGAAACTAATCAAGCTGATCACATGGATCACAGTCTTGTCTAACTCTATGAAAATATGAGGCATGCCATGTAGGGCCACCCAAGACAAATGAGTCATGTTGGAGAATTCTTGCAAAAAGTGGTCCAGTGGAGAAGGGAATGCAAACTACTTCAGCCTTCTTGCCTTGAGAACCCCATGAACAATATGAAAAGGTAAAAAGATATTCTAAAAAATGAACTCTCCTGGTCAGTAGGTGCCCAATATGTTACTGGAGAGAGCAGAGAAATAGCACCAGAAGGAATGAAAAGGCTGAGCCAAAGTGGAAACAATGCCCAGTTGTGGAAGTGTCTGGTGGTGCAAGTAAATTCTCATGCTGTAAAGGACAGTATTCCATAGGAACCTGGAATATTAGGTCCATGAATCAAGGTAAACTGGAAGTGGTCAAACAGGAGATGGCAAGAGTAAATACTGACATTTTAGGAATCAGTGAACTAAAATGGACCAGAATGGGAGAATTTAATTCAGATGACCATTATATCTACTACCATGGCCAAGAACTGCTTAGAAGAAATGGAGTAGCCCTCATAGTCAACAAAAGAGACCAAAATGCAGTACTTGGATGCAATCTCAAAAAGAGCAGAAAGATCTTGGTTCATTTCCAAGGCAAACCATTCAATATCATAGTAATCAAAGTCTAAGCCCCAACCTCTAATGCTGAAGAAGCTGAAATTGAATTGTTCTATGAAGCCTTACAAGACCTTCTGGAACTAACACCAAAAAAAATATGTCCTTTTCATCACAGGGGACTAGAATGTAAAAGTAGTAAGTTAAGAGATATCTGGAATAACAGGCAAGTTTGGCCTTGGAGTACAAAATGAAGCAAGGAAAAAGGCTAGCAGAGTTTTGCCAAGAGAACACACTGGTCATAGCAAACACCCTCTTCCAGCAACACAAGAGGAGACTCTACACATGGACATCACTAGATGGTCAATACCAAAATCAGATTGATTATATTCTTTGCAGCCAATGATGGAGAGGCTCTTTAGAGTCAGGAAAAACAAGACCGGGAGCTGACTGTGGCTAAGATCATGAACACCTTATTTAAACATTCAGAGTTAAATTGAAGTAGGGAAAACCACTAGACCATTTAGCCATGACCTAAATCAAAACCCTGATGATTATACAGTGGAAGTGACAAATCGATTCAAGGGATTACATCTGATACACAGAGTACCTGAAGAACTATACGCAGAGGTCTGTAACACTGTACAGGAGGCAGTGATCAAAACTATCCCCAGTAAAAAGAAGAGCAAAAAGGTAAAACAATTGTCTGTGGAGGCCTTACAAATAGCTGAGAAAAGAAGAGAAGTGAAAGGCAAAGGAGAAAAGGAAAGATTTACCCATCTGAATGAAGAGTTCTGAAGAAAAGCAAGGAGGAAAAAACAAAAAGTTCCTAAGTGAAAAATGCAAAGAAATAGAGGAAAACAATAGAATGGGAAAGACTAGAGATCTTTTCAAGAAAATCAGAGATGCCAAAGGAACATTTCATACAAAGATGGGCACAGGAAAGGACAGAAATGGTATCAACCTTACAGAAGCAGAAGATATTAAGAGGTAGCAAGGATATACAAAAGAACTATCCAAAAATGATCTTAATCACCTGGATAACCACGATGGTTGATCACTCACCTACAGCCAGACATCCTGGTGGGTAACGTCAAGTGGGCTTTAGGAAGCATCACTATGAACAAAGCTAGAGGTGGTGATGGAAGTCCAGCTAAGCTATTTCAAATCCTAAAAGATGGTGCTGTTAAAGTGCTGCACTCAATATGCCAGCAAATTTGGAAAACTCTGCAGTGGCCACAGGACTAGAAAAAGTCAGTTTTCATTCCAATCCCAAAGAAGGGCAATGCCAAAGAATGTTCAAACTATAGCAAAATTATACTGATTTCACATGCTAGCAAAATTCTCCAAGCTAGTCTTCAATAGTATGTGAACTGATACTTTCAGAAATACAAGCCAGATTTAGAAAACCCAGAGGAACTAGGTATCAAATTGCCAACGTCTGTTGGATTATAGAAAAAGCAAGAGAATTCCAGAAAAAATCTACTTCTTCTTCATTGACTCTGCTAAAGCCTTTAATTGTGAGGATCACAACAAATTGTGGAAAATTCTTAAAGAGATGGGAATACCAGAGCACCTTACCTGCATCCTGACAAACCTGTATTCAGGTCAAGAAACAACAATTAGAACCAGACATGCAACAGTGGACCTGTTCAAAATTGGGAAAGGAGTATGTCAAGCCTGTATATTGTCACCCTGCTTATTTAACTCATATGCAGAGCACATCATGCAAAATGCTGGGCTGGATGACATAGAAGTTGTAAACAAGATTGCTGGGAGAAAATCAATAACCTCAGATAAGCAGATGACACCACCCTTATGGCAGAAAACAAGGAGGACTAAAGAGCCTCTTGATGAAGGTGAAAGAAGAGAGTGAAAAAGCTGTCTTAAAACTCAACATTTAAAAACAGAAGATCATGGCAATCGTTCCCATCACTTCATGGCAAATAGATGGGCAAACAATAGAAACAGTGACAGACTTTATTTTCTTGGGCTCCAAAATCACTGCATCAGTGCCCATAGCCATGGAATTAAAATACACTTGCTCCTTGGAAGAAAAGCTTTGACAAACCTGGACAGTGTATTAAAAAGCAGAGAATCAGTTCTAATGAGGTGGATGAAACTGGAGCCTATTATACAGAGTGAAGTAAGCCAGAAAGAAAAAACACCAATACAGTGTACTAATGCATATATATGGAATTTAGAAAGATGGTAACGATAACCCTGTACGCGAGACAGCAAAAGAGACACAGATGTACAGAACAGTCTTATGGACTCTGTGGGAGAGGGCGAGGGTGGGATGATTTGGGAGAATGGCATTGTAACATGTATAATATCATATGTGAAATGAATCACCAGTCCAGGTTCGATGCATGATAGAGGATGCTCAGGGCTGGTGCACTGGGATGACCCAGAAGGATGGTACGGGAGGGAAGTGGGAGGGGGGTTCAGGATGGGGGTTCATGTACACCCGTGGTGGATTCATGTTGCTGTATGGCAAAACCAATACAATATTGTAAATTAATTAGCCTCCAATTAAAATAAATAAATTTATATTAAAAATAAATAAATAAATAGGCTAAAAATAAAAAGTAGAGACATTACTTTGCTGACAATGGTCTGTTTAACCAAAGCTATGGTTTTTCCAGTAGTCTTTCATGGATGTGAGAGCTGAATGATGAATCCTGGGCACTGAAGAATTGATGCTTTTGAACTGTGGTGTTGGAGAAGACTCTTTGAGAGTCCCTTGGACCTCAAGGAGTTTAACCCAGTCAATCTTAAAGGAAATCAATGCTGAATATTCATTGGAAAGACTGATGCTGAAGCTGAAGTCCAATATTTTGGACACCTGATGCAAAGACCTGATTCACTGAAAAGACCCTGATACTGGGAAAGATTGAAGGCGGGAGGAGAAGGGGATGGCAGAGGAAGATATGGTTGGATGGCATCACCAACTCGATGGACATGAGTTTGAGCAAGTCCCAGGAGATGTTGAATGACAGTGAGGTCTGGTGTGCTGCAGTCCATGGGGTCTTAAAGAGCTGGACATGACTGAGTGACTGCACAACAGCAAAGGTGGGACATTAGCAGAACCTACTTACAGAGAACCCTGCTGAGATCTTAGAATGACCTGTATGTATATATGGGCCCCTCACTTGGCTGTTCACCTGAAACTATCACATTTTCTGTTAATCGGCTATAACCCAATCTAAAATAAAAAGTTAAAAAAAAGAGAATGATCTATTTCTCAAGAACAATTAGGGTATCATGAAGAGTTATAAGTAGGAAAATGATACGATTCAATTTTCACTTTAGAAAGATTACTTTAACTACAGAATAAATAACAGAATCGAGAAATTCCAAACAGAAGAAAAGGAAAACCAGGTAGAAGTTTACTGAACTCTAACAAAAAGCAATGTTGAACAGTGATTGTGAGAAAGAAGAGAACAATTTCAAGATAATGTTATAAAATGGATGTGAATGGAAGAGGGACAGGACAATTTACACTGATGCTAGATTTCTTGTCTGACAAATGGAATTTCAGCATGCAGAGTTTGTGTGTAGGGGATGGTGGATGGAAGGTCAATTTTGGGTATTGTGACTCTCAGTTGTGACTTAGACACCCCTCTGGGAATGTCTACTTGATAGCTGGTGCAGGTAACAGAAGCTCAGAAGAGAGAACATACCTGGAAATAAGTTTGAGCATCACTATCCCATGGAAAGTAACTTAAACCATGAGATTGGATGAGACTGAGTGAAAGATTGAAAGAACGGATGACTATAAATTCTAAGAATAATTCCAGCTGATATAGTATACATAGCTTTACTTATCAAAGAACAAAAAAGCAAAACCTTAGAACAAAAACAATGTCCTAATGAAAACTCAGATGAAAAGACCTATGGAAAGAATTTATTACTAAATCCACTGCATCCTTTTAAACCCAGATACATCTCCCATACTGTAGGATTTAACATTTTAGATAGTTTCATTTTCTGGCTTCCAAAACAATATTTTTATTTTAGTTTTTTTTCTTGGCTTCTTGGCTTCTTTGCAGATTCCTACTTATTTATCTATATATCCTCAGGCTTCTCTCTTTTATATTCTCCACTTACCATGTTTTGCTCTCATTCTTGAAGCATTTCTCACTTCTCTGAATGAGTGTTTCACCTATATGTGGATAATTCTAAATTTCACATCCTCTACTCTAAAACTCTCCTTTGAGGTAGACCTGTCTACCTAACTGCCTACTAAACCTCTCAACTAAACGCTAGCTTTTCGGTTTATTATTCCCTCCAAACTCCCCTCTCTTTACTATTTATTTTCACTGATATAATTTCTGCTTAACTAGCCAAGTTAATCAAGTATACTCCTGAGGCATAGCCTAAACTCCTCACTTTCTCCCCCTTCTCCTCTTCAGTTGGCAAGGAAATCCAGATTATTCTACTATGTCACATGTCTTTAAGTCTACTACATTGTTTCATCAATTATCACAGTGCTGGGTCCAGAGTAGGTGTCCAAAGATGATTTTTTTAATGAATGATTTCTCATCCTTCTGCCCTTGAATTTGTGTTCCTTATTAATTTTTTCTTACATATTGGAATGCATTCTCAAAAAATCCCCAGTATAAATAATTTTGCTTCCTCCAACTCAGCCTTTAAGTTGAATCCAAAGTGAAAGTGAAGCTTGCTTAGTTGTGTCTGACTCTTTGTGACCTCAAGGACTATACAGTCCATGGAATTTTCTAGGCCAGAATACTAGAGTAGTAGCCTTTCCCTTCTCCAGGGGAATCTTCCCAACCCAGGGATTGAACGTAGGTCTCCTGCATTGCAGGTGGATTCTTTACCAGCTGAGCCACAAGGGAAGCCCAAGAAGACTGAAGTGGGTAGCCTATCTCTTCTCCTGCAAATCTTCCCGACCTGGGAATCGAACCCAGGTCTCCTGCATTGCAGGTGAATTCTTTACCAACTGAGCTATCAGGGAAGCTGATAGTTTCCTGATACCAAATCAGGAAATGTTTATTTACCAAATGTTATTTGGTATAAAGTTTGTAAATTTAATTTAATGGTTTCAATTACGTTCTTAAAGCTAATCAATATTTTTTTCTTCCTGCAATACAAATTTAAATTCTTAAGTGTATATTTAATGGGTTCAATTATGTTCTTAAAGCTAATCAATATTTCTTTCTTCCTGCAATACAAATTTAAATTTTTAAGTGTGTTTATAGCATTACCAGCTTGGACAACCTCTTCTCCTCTTATTCTGTTGAACTCCTATTTCTCCTCAGACTCAGTAAATTGTTATCTCCACTAAAACTTATCCCAGCTCTTCTACTTACCCTGAAAGGGTGAGCATTGCCTCTTTCATGTTTCTAGAGATTTTAGTGGATAGTTAATGGTGATCACTCATAAGTATATTGTGAATTTTATGCAAATATTAAAAAAACTATTTTATCTTCCACATTTAGAAAAGTCACAGTCATGTGAAGCACTCCACATATTTTGATCTAGTGAAAGAATAAATATATCACCTGTAAAAATCTCATAATGCACTTGCATCAACAATAATAGACCAAAAGTAAAACAATAATATAGAATACATATAAAGTATCTTTATAAATCTTACTTCAAAACAGCAAGACCGATTTTCCCACTGTAGAAAAAAAACTATAGTAGTCAGAATTCTGTGTAAAGTTAGACAGCAATCCACCTGTATTTCGGTTCCACTTGTATTACAGTTTACCATGAATATATTCTTCCTCATCTTAGAACTGTCATTAAAAATGACTTTTCTTCAAACTTCTTCCATTAGTAACGAGCTCATAAAGACAAAGAGCAAAAGCTTTTAAGGGCCATATTCTTTAAAGAGGGGACCATTTACTTCCTAAAGATATTAGGAACCACCTAATCTCTTAATTAATAAGGGGATAAATCAAATCACTCTTACTGTATTTTTTTTCAGGAAAATTAGTAGATTTCAAAATGTAACACAGAAAGCTAATGACTCAGCAATATTATTTAAGTACTATTGGATAATATTGAAGGCCTGCTTATGAATATATTCACCTATACACTATTTTTACATGTTTTAATATTATGTTATATAAACCATGTTTAATTACTCATTGTCCACTGTTGAATCCAAAAGTATGAAAACTATCCTGAATACTATTTTTTAACAAAATATCTAGAAATATATTATATTAATACAGATAAGAATTTTATAATGAGATAAATTATCTTCATGAAAAAGGCTATTTTACTTCTTAGTATATAGGGAACTTTAAGAAAAGTGAATTCATATGATTTATGTGATTTTATTAGACTCGACTAGGTAAGCTATTTTCCTTAGAGTTCTAACATGAGAAATTCAGATACTCTCAAAAATGACAGGGGATACTTAACTTAGAGGAAAAAGATAAATTTCCTAGGCCTACTCAAGTCTTTATTCACACTGAGAATAAACCACACATATTCATGTATTACATCAAAATTTTTCTTTAAAAAAGCTCTTATTTAGTGATATAACTTAAGTACGTACAGCCTACATTTGCTACCTAACTTGAATAGAAGATTAGATTTAAATCAAGATATCAAGAAACAGGAAATTGGGCAGAATAGTAAAAGCAATGAAAATTGCTTTACACTTAAGTTTTAACATTTACTTATAGAATTTCTTGAAGATCAAAGCCAATTCCAATTTGAAAAATCCTCAAACAGTTCATCCTCTGCCCAGAGAAACAGGCATATCTCACCTATACTATTAATTAGAGACCCTGCAACTTTTACATCCTGTGGGTGTGAAGGACTAAAGAGTTCCAACCAACTGGGACCTATGCCATATCTAGGATAAAATCTGGAGACGTGTGGCAAATAGTCATTAAAATATGATCCTCATTCCTGATAAAAGGGTAATACTAGTATGAAAACTTGCTCTATGCAGTATGAATCTGAGAAGTTCTTTAGGAAATTATAAGCAGGCAAGCATAATCTGGTCCTATCTTCTGACATAGTTCAAACTGGACTGAAACTTTAAAATCATAGATAGGAATCCTTGGTGACTTCTCAAGTCCTTCTCCCCAGCTTGTGTCAAATTTGGTTTAGTTGTGGTGGCAACCATGCTGTCAATCATGTTTTAGTTCCAGGCTTACACTTTTACAGCATGACTTCAAATCAGTTAACAGTAACAAATCTTCAAAACACACATGAACAGACATATGTACAAATGTGTGTATACACCACATATAATGTCTAAATAAAAATTTTAAATGGCTTTATTATTCAAGTTGCCTTTCATATAGATCACATTTTAAAGTGTTTTAACATTATTCTTGTAAAGAAAACTAACAATTTGAAATAGCAGAATATAGCAAATAGTTTGAAATAACTGACAGTAGTTCCTTAGAAGCAATTCTAGAACCTACATGTCTCCTAAAGGCTAACCTTATGTTTAAAGCAATATTAGAGTTTCCAAGTCAGCAGGTTTTCATTCTGCTTTGCCCTTTGTTCAGTGACACAGAGAGAAACAATGCATTGTACCTGAGGTAATACCTAAACAGTACCCACGAATCATTTAATCACAGTGTTCAAAATACAATATACCTCTTTTAAAAATGCACTGTTTCCTATTCATTCTTGAAGGAAGTGGAAATTATTGCTAAATTTTAAGAAACTGCAAATGCACTTTTTGGACTATGGTCTAGGGAAAATCTTGATTTATGTTCCCATTCCTATAATAGTTATCACATAAGAAACAGTTTTAGTATAATTCTACTGTTTGCAATTGTTGGTAGTGAAAATAAGCAAGCTATATGAACTAAGGTGATAATGACTGGCAGAGTTATGCTGAAACAAAAGCTACCTACTTCCTAATGGTATATCTCTCTAGGGATAAAGGACCTTGGAAAATCTTACTGTATATTGTAAATCCATTTATCAATGGTTCATGAGTACTTGCAAAATAAAAAATAATAATCACCATTATAGTTTGTCCAACTCACTTGGAAGTATTTTAATAATAGAAAAGTACCAGGAGTCTCAGAGTATGACCTTTCAGCCATTGAGTCATGGCAGTGAAAAAGTGAAAACATGAATATTTCCTTGCTCTCTGTTTGTATGTGAATTTATTGAAAAATTATGAGAAAATCATTTACAAAGTGGATAAAGTAATTGCAACACCATCACTCTTATTTCTATTAATTGTATTTATATAACTAGTAT
Organism: Capra hircus; assembly: GCF_001704415.2. NCBI lineage: Eukaryota > Metazoa > Chordata > Mammalia > Artiodactyla > Bovidae > Capra > Capra hircus. The sequence continues at coordinate 23,115,068 of NC_030834.1, forward strand.
CCAAGTATAAAGAAAGCATACTGTATATTTATTTGATAAGTCAGAATCAGTTTTTACTTCCTCTTACCTTTCAAGAGATGTGAAATGTAAAATAAAGCCATACTTAATTTTATTATCTATTACATAGCACTTGCCTTGATAATTAGGAAGATTCTGTTTCAAAGTAAGAAAGTATCATGGAAATTTACTAGCTACGCCACCGATGTGCTTTATCTAATACTTTGGTATAAATTGCAACCAGATGAAAGTTCTATTTGTGACCTGTATCCCTACACAGCAAATATTTTTCTTCCAATTGTTATGTTTAACTCACCAATAGCTTCCTTTCTTATTTCCAATGCTATTACTATTTAAAACCAATTTAGACATTGGAGAACTGGTTATTTTTTTATGTAGATTGTTAATTTCTTAGCCAGAAAATTTAAAAAGTTGAAAAATTTATGGACTATAAGGAAATATAAACTTAATATAGCTAAGAAAAACATCACATATTTCAATGAAGCAAAGGAGGATTTCTACTGTCTTGTAAAGTCTAGAACAATAAATTGCTTTGACATATAATTATTTAATATACACTAGAATGTAAGCTTGGGCTTCCCTGGAGGTTCAGTAGTAAAAAATCTGCCTGCTCAGCAGGAGATGGGGTTTGATCCTTGGGTCAGGAAGATCCCCTGGAGGAGGAAATGGCAACCCATTCCAGTATTCCTGCCTAGAGAATCCCATGGCAAGATGAGCCTGGTGAGCTATAGTTCATGGCATTGCAAAGAGTCAGACATGACATAGCCGCTGAACAGCAGTAGCAGCAGCTGAATGTAAGTCTAAATAGGTAGAGATTTCTGTTTCACTAATGATATATCTCAACCCCCTGAAAAAGTGACCTGCACATAGGAGGTGCTCAATATTTGTTAAATTGATATGTTTTTACTTGGTGCTCTTTCTTCTCTTTTTCTTCTATATTCTTCTTCAAAGAGAATACATTTAAACAGAAAATTAGTAGCAAAACAGACTAAGAGAAAAAGTAAAGTAAGAAAATTGTTCTCTATTAGTATAACTGAAGTTAAAAAGAGTCAGCTTAGGCAGTCTGACTTCAGAGGTGGTGATTCTTGCTCAAATTTAATCAAATTACATAATTAGTTTTTACTGTGACACTCTACCTGAAATGTTGTCTAATAGAAATTTATTTCAATTCATGAATGTCTACCATAAATACAAATAGCTTAGATGGCTAAGAGATAATTAATAAAGAAACTTAATTAGATTACTTGGCACTTAAAATTTATTTGCAATTATTCCAACCCAGTAGATAAAGGCTTTCTTCCAAGAAAATTATGGGTGATTTCAGAACACCCTGGTTAGAAAGTCAGTCAGAAGAATACAAGGCAATCTGAGTTAAGCTGGATTATGAGATCATGGGAAACACTCCTGGAAATAGAAAAGCACAAAGGGAGAGAGGGAATCATGAACATTTAAAAATTCCCTATAACTAGCTCTGCACTCCAAAATTATTGTGGATAGGGGAGAGGCATTTTAACCCCTGTGTTGTCTCCGAAGCACAACTGACTCTCTGCTTTCAAAGGAGCATCAAGAATGGCAGAACTGTCTCAGAACCAGGCAGTCTGAAAGGTGCATGATTTGAGCAGGTACTGCAGGCTTAACTACATCATAGCTGATAAAATGGTACATCTGCAATGGAAGGACTATTAATAAAAATTCGTGCAATCTCTTTTCTCTTTTTCTCTCTCTTATACACACACACATACACACACACACACACACACACACACACACACACACAGAGGGAAACAATAGAGAGATCAGTGGTTCCCTCAGTCACATAGATGTTTAGTGCAGTAGTCTCCGTTTAAATCTAATTCTCTGTTTGGAATAAGTTTTAATGATGTCATATAGTTTTTTACTCTTTTTCACAGGAGCATGGGCTCTCACACGACCTTTTAGAACTAACACCCAAAAAAGATGTCCTTTTCATTAAAGGGGACTGGAATGCAAAAGTAGGAAGTCAAGAAACACCTGGAGTAACAGGCCAATTTGGCCTTGGAATGCGGAAGGAAGCAGGGCAAAGACTGCCAAGTTTTGCCAAGAAAATGCACTGGTCATAGCAAACATCCTCTTCCAATAACACAAGAGAAGACTCTACACATGGACATCACCAGATGGTCAACATCGAAATCAGACTGATTATATTCTTTGCAGCCAAAGATGGAGAAGCTCTATACAGTCAACAAAAACAAGACCAGGAGCTGACTGTGGCTCAGATCATGAACTCCTTATTACCAAATTCAGACTCAAATTGAAGAAAATAGGGAAAACTGCTAGACCATTCAGGTATGACCTAAATCAAATCCCTTATGATTATACAGTAGAAGTGAGAAATAGATTTAAGAGACTAGATCTGATAGATAGAGTGCCTGATGAACTATGGAATGAGGTTCGTGACATTGTACAGGAGACAGGGATCAAGACCATCCCCATGGAAAAGAAATGCAAAAAAGCAAAATGGCTGTCTGGGGAAGCCTTACCAATAGCTGTGAAAAGAAGAGAGGCAAAAAGCAAAGGAGAAAAGGAAAGATATAAGCATCTGAATGCAGAGTTCCAAAGAATAGCAAGAAGAGATAAGAAAGCCTTCTTCAGCGATCAATGCAAACAAATAGAGGAAAACAACAGAATGGGAAAGACTAGAGATCTCTTCAAGAACATTAGAGATACCAAGGGAACATTTCATGCAAAGATGGGCTTGATAAAGGACAGAAATGGTCTGGACCTAACAGAAGCAGAAGATATTAAGAAGAGGAGGCAAGAATACACGGAAGAACTGTACAAAAAAGACCTTTACGACCCAGGTAATCCTGATCATGTGATCACTAATTTAGAGCCAGACATCTTGGAATTTGAAGTCAAGTGGGCCTTAGAAAGCATCACAACAAACAAAGCTAGTGGAGGTGATGGAATTCTAGTTGAGCTGTTTCAAATCCTGAAAGATGATGCTGTGAAAGTGCTGCACTCAATATGCCAGCAAATTTGCAAAACTCAGCAGTGGCCACAGGACTGGAAAAGGTCAGTTTTCATTCCAATCCCAAAGAAAGGCAATGCCAAAGAATGCTCAAACTACCGCACAATTGCACTCATCTCACATGCTAGTAAAGTAATGCTCAAAATTCTCCAAGCCAGGCTTCAGCAATACGTGACCCGTGAACTCCCTGATGTTCAAGCTGGTTTTAGAAAAGGCAGAGGAACCAGAGATCAAATTGGCAACATCCGCTGGATCATGGAAAAAGCAAGAGAGTTCCAGAAAAACATCTGTTTCTGTTTTATTGACTATGCCAAAGCCTTTGACTGTGTGGATCACAACAAACTGTGGAAAATTCTGAAAGAGATGGGAATACCAGACCACCAGACCTGCCTCTTGAGAAATCTGTATGCAGGTCAGGAAGCAACAGTTAGAACTGGACATGGAAAAACAGACTGGTTCCAAATAGGAAAAGGAGTATGTCAAGGCTGTATATTGTCACCCTGCTTATTTAACTTCTATGCAGAGTACATCATGAGAAACACTGGACTGGAAGAAACACAAGCTGGAATCAAGATTGCCGGGAGAAATATCAATAACCTCAGATATGCAGCTGACGCCACCCTTATGGCAGAAAGCGAAGAGAAGCTAAAAAGCTTCTTGATGAAAGTGAAACAGAAGAGCGAAAAAGTTGGCTTAAAGCTCAACATTCAGAAAACGAAGATCATGGCATCCGGTCCCATCACTTCATGGGAAATAGATGGGGAAACAATGGAAACAGTGTCAGACTTTATTGTTTTGGGCTCCAAAATCACTGCAGATGGTGACTGCAGCCATGAAATTAAAAGACGCTTATTCCTTGGAAGAAAAGTTATGACCAACCTAGATAGCATATTCAAAAGCAGAGACATTACTTTGCCGACTAAGGTCCATCTAGTCAAGGCTATGGTTTCTCCAGTGGTCATGTATGGATGTGAGAGTTGGACTGTGAAGAAGGCTGAGCACCGAAGAATTGATGCTTTTGAACTGTGGTGTTGGAGAAGACTCTTGAGAGTCCCTTGGACTGCAAGGAGATCCAACCAGTCCATTCTGAAGGAGATCAACCCTGGGATTTCTTTGGAAGGAATGATGGTAAAGCTGAAACTCCAGTACTTTGGCCACCTCATTCAAAGAGTTGAGTCATTGGAAAAGACTCTGATGCTGGGAGGGATTGAGGGGCAGGAGAAGAAGGGGACGACAGAGGATGAGATGGCTGGATGGCATCACGGACTCGATGGACGTGAGTCTGAGTGAACTCTGGGAGATGGTGATGGACAGGGAGGGCTGGCGTGCTGTGATTCATGGGGTCGCAAAGAGTCGGACAAGACTGAGTGACTGAACTGAACTGAACTGATGGGCTCTCACTTTCTCAACAAATTACACTGTTACATTGGGGATACTGGAATTTATGATGCAGATACAAGTACTGAAAGTGTAATCAAATGCAATGTAATATAAAACGTGGAGCAGTGGTAAAGAATCTGTCAATGCAGGTGACACAAGAGATGTGGGTTTGATCCCTGCCTTGAGAAGATCTCCTAAAGTACGAAATGGTAACCCTCTCAATATTCTTGCCTGGAAAATTCCATGAATGGAGGATCCTGATGGGCTACAGTCCATGGGATCACAAGGAGTCAGATACAACTGAGCACACACACACAAAATTATTTTGCAATACAAATTTATGTTGGGCATATCTCAACAGTCAAAGTACAGTAAATTATTGCAAATTTAAGACTGAGTAAGAGAGATTTAGTGGCTGAGACAATTAGATGTAGTAGAGATTTATAAATATAAATCATATAAAGTGAGCAGATGGGAAACAGGAAAGAGCAGAGAGATAGATGAAAATATTATCTGAAAAAAAAAAAGAGCAGCTTAATCCACTGAAAGACTGCAATTGTGTGAAAATGACTCTGCTCCCAACTTTCTTCCCCATAAAGAATACTGATAGATAAATTATATTTAACAGGAACAGTATTATTATGTGTTGATGACAGAATCATCTGAAGACATTGAACAATCAAAGCATGGAAATCACTGAAAGACAAAACAAGGCCGTCTTGCATAATATGTTGAGTTTTCATTTGATTTCCTTCAAACCAGTCATATCCTGAAACTGAAGGTTGCCTCTATCATGAGCCTCAGAAATCTGCTATTAAGAGCAGAACCCAACAGATAAATTGAGACAGAGTTGTAAGTAACTGACAGCTAGAATTTAAAAAAGCAGTTTAACAAAAAATTATTAGAAGTCAGCATGATAACGCAAAGATCAATACTTTTACAATCCTTAAAAATAGATCTGATATCTGGTAGTTTGTACATATAAGATCTAGCAAAGATAAGTTGAAATAAAAATAAAAATCCATTTTAGGAGTATTACTAATACTATATATTAGCATTATTAATTAGTATTATTAATACTAATACTAACACACAGTATCATTGTCTCTGTTACTGGGATGGCTAATGGCACCTGCCAATTTGGCTAGGCTATGGTGCTCAAATCTTTGGTCAAACAATAGTCTGGATGTTGCTGTGAAAGTTTTTGTGTTTTAGATAAGATTTAACATTTAAATTCGCTGACTGTGAGTAAAGCAACTTATCCAATCAGTCGAAAACCTTAAGAGCAAAGACTGGAGCTCCCCAAAGTTAAAGAAATGTTGAATCAAGACTACAACAGACAAAAGCTGCTGCCTGGCAGAATTCAGTCTCCAACTGCGTCATCAACTTTCGCCTGTGTTTCCAGATTTGCCATTTTCACAAATAGGTGAGCCAGTGCACTGACTTCTCCTTCTCCTCTCTCTCTCCCTACCTTTTTATCCTATTATTATTATACATTTCGTTATACATTCCATGCTACATGCAGCCTTTTATTATATCCTGTATATTTATATCATGTATTAGCATATGTTATATATAAACATACCAAAATATATATCCTCTTATATTAGAATATTAATATAGTAAGACATAGGAAGATACATGGCATATAAGACACACATACAGAACATACAATAGAATCCCATATAACAGGACACATATATGCTATTATTGGTTCTGTATCCATGAAGAACTCTGAGTTATGTAGTAGTTAGCAAACCAAGGAGCATTGGTTCAGGGAGGCTATGGTTCTTGAACTCTTACTTCAAACGATGCCCTAATTGGACACTTAGTCTATTCCTCTATGCTTCATAAATCCTAGTGGATCAGTCAAAAATCAAGGCAAATCTACAGGTGTTAGGGTAAATTCAAGATCAGAATTTGCTTCTTAGGTAGATAACAAGACTAGTTTTACTTCTTTAGTGAACGTGCTGATTTATTTGAATAGCTGCTTGATTTATATAAGGAAGAAATTAGTCAAATAAACTGCAGATCAAGAAGACCAGTCACCTCTTCCCCTGCTGATTTAGATGCCAACGTCATGACATATATGTAAAGTCACTGCATGGTTACATAAGTAAAAAAACAAAACAAAAACATCTAAACAGTATTTCGTAGACTACGGCCTACAGCCCAGACACAGTATCCATATCAGAGTTGCCAGAAGTGTCTGTTAAAAGGCAGGTCCTTGGTACCATCTGAACCTTACTAAATCAAATCTTGTGGGAGGAACTTAGAAATTTATGTCTTTGTCAAGCATCCCAGGGCATTCTTATGCTACCTAAAGTTTTAAAACCACTGATTTTTTAGGTATTAAATGCTGTTGAAATTGCAATTTATTTATTTATTTTTTAAAATTTATTTATTTTGGTTAGAGGCTAATTACTTTACAATATTGTAGTGGTTTTTGCCATATATTGACATGAATCAGCCATGGGTTTACATGTGTTCCCCATCCTGAACCCCCCTCCCACCTCCCTCCCCATCCCATCCCTCTGGGTCATCCCAGTGCACCAGATCTGAGCACCCTGTCTCATGCACTGAACCTGGACTGGTGATCTGTTTCACATATAATTATATACATGTTTCAGTGCTATTCTCTCAGATCATCCCACCCTCGCCTTCTCCCACATGAGCTACCAAATTGTACCCTAAATGATTTTTTTAACTTACATGTTTTTGGCTGTGAAAAATGTTTCTAAAATAGTCATAAGTTGTTTAAGTTTTCATAATGTTCTAATTGTGAAAAATATCTATGCTTTAGAAATTATAATGAATTTCTTTGTAATTTAAAATATAACTAGAAAAAATTTTCATTTATACTTATATGAAGTTTTGATTGAAATTATGTACATATTTCTATAGGATCATTTACAAAATTATTGATTATATATGTTTGAATCTGTTATGAGTAAACCGATAAAAATAAATTTTTGATATTTTCTAAGTTTTGCTAACTAGTATCAGATGAAAAACGATCCCTGCTTTGGGGCTGGCCTTTCCAGGTGTTCCAATTACCTTCTTATGTCCTACTTACCTACACTCACACACACACACACACACACACACACACGCATACATACACACATATACACAATCTTCTTTAATTTTAATACTGTGAACTTCTCTGCAGTAGGTCCACAAATAATACACGTTGATTAACTAATATAATGATTGAAAAAACAGGAAAATTTAGACGTTTAAATCAAATTTCATTTTCTCTGCATTACGGAAGCATTGTCTTAATCAACTCAATTAAACTGAGATGTTCAATAAAGTACTTCTTGCAATTATCTTGCTTTCTTCAAACTGTTATCTTAGTACACATAATTTTATTACATAAAAATGAACAAAACTGGAAATTCAGAATCTCTGAATCCTGCACAAATTAAAGTAACATGTCATACAGAGATAGTTTACTAAACTCTATAAACTATTGTTAAAAAACAGACATATTTTGTCTGAAAGTTACTCTTTGGAAACAAAATTTACACTTATTTAAAAATCATGTATTAAAATACTGTTTTATTCATTCATGTATTGAGTATTAATTTATCCAATATCCATCCATTCTTCAATTCAAAACATATATTGGGCTTCCCAGGTGGCACTAGTGGTAAAGAACATGACTGCTAATGAAGGATACATACGATACCTGGGTTTCATTCCTGGGTCAGGAAGATCCCCTGGAGAAGGGAATGGCAATCCACTACAGTATTCTTGCTTGGAGAATCAGAGGAGCCTGGGGGACTATAGTCCAGACTACTGGAAAAAACATAGCTTTGACTATATGAACTTTTGTCAGTAAAGTGATATCTCTGCTTTTTAATATTCTATCTAGGTTTGTCATAACTTTCCTTCCAATGAGCAAGCATCTTTTAATTTCATCATTGTTTTACTGATATCAAAATTTTAAAAAGGAAATAGGCACTATTATACTATATAAATATACTACATGTAATATAAAAAGGTACAAATGAGATCTAAAGATGAACAAGCTTATTGCTTTTATTGAGACCTGGATTAATTTTATTTAGAGACCTGGGTTAATGCTATGACCAGTTGCCAATCAATCTCTATGCTTATATGAAATGTAATTATATGATGTGCATATATAGAAAATTCAGTCTTTCTCTGTGCATGTATACATATACACATATATATGTATATGCACACATACACATATGTATGTCTCCAGATAAAGCGAATATAGATTCAATTCAGACAATTTTATCAGATATATGTTTAGCAAATATTTTCTCCCAATCTGTAGATTGTCTTTTATCTTTTATTTTGTTGATTGCCTCTTTTGCAGTGCAGATTTTTTTTAAACTATGCCTTTGATGCCTGTGACATGGTGTCCTAACAAAAAATAATTGCCAAGACCAATGCCAAGAAGCTTTCCCCTGTGTTTTCTTCTAGGAATTTTAAGGGTTCAGGTCTTATATTTAAGTACTTACACTATTTTACATTGATTTTTGTGTATGGTTGTAAGACAAGGGTTCAGTATCATTTTTCTCCATGTGGATATCCAGTTTTCCCAACACTATTTATTGATTATTAATTCTTCCAATCTGGAATTAAGACTCAATGACTGGAGCTGCAACAGCCTTGTGTGACTCTGAAGACAAAAGGAACATGCTAAATGTAAGTGAAAGGAATTTGTAAGTGAGATATCATCCTTGAGCAATAGCACAAACTTTGGATGATATGCCTCCAGAATTATTGGACACGAGAAATACTAACCTTTAAAGTGTTTAAGCCTCAGTTCTTCAAGCACTACATAATAGTATGTTAATTTCAGATATAAAACAGTGATTCAACATTTAAATATTGTGACTACAATAATTCGAGTGTCACCATATAAAATTAAAAGTTATAGTAACTACATTTCATATACATATTACACTCCTGTAACATTTATTTTATAACTGGAACTTTGTACCTCTTAATCAGTTTTATCTCTTTTGCCCAACCACCCATTCCCTACCTCTCTGACAAACACCAGTTTGCTTTCTGTATCTGTCTGTTGTTATTTTGTTTTGTTTTGTTTTTAGATTTCACATACATAAGTGAAATGTATCTACATGTAAAATAATGAAATTGAACCATTTTCTTACATTACATGCAAAAATAAACTCAAAATGGATTAAAGAGTTAAATGTAAGACCTAAAACCATAAAACTTTTTGAAACAGATGATAGGCAGTACATTCTGTGATATTAGAAATACTTTTTGGATCCATCTTCTTAGACAAGGCAACCAAAGCAAAGCAAACAAACTAAAAAGCACAGAGAAGGAAACCACTAACAAAATGCAAGGCAACCTACTGAATGGGAAAAGATACTTATAAATGATACATCTATCCTACCTGCCTCCTGTGAAACCTGTATGCACGTAAAGAAGCAAGAGTTAGAACCAGACATGGAACAACAGACTGGTTCAAAACTGGAAAAGGAGCATGTCAAGGCTGTATACTGTTACCCTGTTTATATAAATTATATGCAGAATACATCATGCAAAATGCCGGGTTGGATGAAGCACAATCTGGAATCAAGACTGCTGGGAGAACTATCAATAACCTTAGATATGTAGATGACACCACTCTTATGGCAAAAACTGAAGAGGAATTAAAGAGCCTCTTGGTGAAACTGAAAGGAGAGTGAAAAAGCTCACTTAAAACTCAATATTCAAAAAACGAAGATCATGGCATCTGGTTCCATAACTTCATGGCAAATAGATGGAGAAATGGTGGAAACAGTGAAAGCTTGTCTTTTCTTGGGCTCCAAAATCACTGCAGATGGTGACCGCAGCCATGAAATTAACATACGCTTGCTCTTTGGAAGGAAATCTATGACAAACCTAATAGCATATTAAAAGCAGAGACATTACTTTGTCGACAAAGGTCTGTCCAATCAAAGCTATAGGTTTTCCATTAGCCATGTATGGATGTGAGAGTTGGACCATAAAGAAAGCTGAGCCCTGAAGAATTGATGCCTTTGAACTGTGGTGCTGGAGAAGACTCTTGAGAGTCCCTTGGACTGCAAGGAGATCAAACTAGTCAAACGTAAAGGAAATCAACTCTGCATATTCATAAGAAGAACTGATGCTAAAGCTGAAACTCCAAAACTTTGGCCATCTGATGGGAAGAACGGACTCATTTGAACCCTGATGCTGGAGGAAAAGAGGATGGCAGAGGATGAGATGGTTGGATGGTATTGTTGACTCAATGGACATAAGTTTGAGCAAACTTTGGGAGATGATGAAGGACAGGGAAGCCTAGTGTGCTGCAATCCATTGGGTAGCAAAAAGTTGGACACAACAGAGAGACTGAACAACAACAAAATAACATATCCAACAAAAGGATAATACACAATATATACAAAGAAATAATATATCTCAACATTAAAAGAAAAAAAATTGATTAAAAAATGAGCAGACGATCTGAATAGCCATTTCTCCAAAGAAGATATACAGACAGAAAACAGGTACATGAAAAGATTCTCCCCATCTTTAATCCAGGAGGAAATGCAAATAAAAGGAGAATGAAATATCACCGCATACATGTCAAAATGGTTTCAGCAAAAAAAAAAAAAAAATATATATATATATATATATACACACACACATATATATAAATAAGTAAATAACAAGTATTGGCTGGGATGTGAAGAAAAGGGAACTCTAGTGTAATGTTATATTTACTGCAGAAAACAGTATGGGTATTCATTAAAATTTTAAAAAATTACCATACAATTCAGCAATTCCAATTCAGGATATTTATATACACACACACAGAAAAATAAACAAACAAACAAACCCTAATTCTGAAATACATGTATCCCTATGTTCAGTTCAGTTCAGTTCAGTCGCACAGTCGTGTCTGACTCTTTGCGACCCCATGAACTACAGCACGTCAGGCCTCCCTGTCTATCACCAACTCCTGGAGCCTATGCAAACTCATGTCCATTGAGTTGCACATCTCATCCTCGGTCGTCCCCTTCTCCACCTGCATCAATCTTTCCCAGCATCAGAGTCTTTTCAGATGAGTCAGGTCTTCACATCAGGTGGCCAAAGTATTGGAGTTTTAGCTTCAACATCAGTCTTTCCAATGAACACCAGGACTGATCTCCTTTAGGATGGACTGGTTGGATCTCCTTGCAGTCCAAGGGACTCACAAGAATCTTCTCCAACACCACAGTTCAAAATCATCAGTTCTTCAGTGCTCAGCTTTCTTTATAGTCCAACTCTCACATCCATACATGACTACTGGAAAAACCATAGCCTTGACTAGATGGACCTTTGCTGAAATACTAATGTCTCTGCTTTTTAATATGCTTTATAGGTTGTTCATAACTTTTCTTCCAAGGAGTAAGCGTCTTTTAATTTCATGGCTGCAGTCACCATCTGCAGTGAGTTTGGAGCCCCCAAAAATAAAGTCTGACACTGTTTCCACTGTTTCCCCATCTATTTGCCATGAAGTGATGGGACTGGATGCCATCATCTTAGTTTTCTGAATGTTGAGTTTTAAGCCACCTTTCCCCCTCCTCTTTCACTTTTATCAAGAGGCTCTTTAGTTCTTCTTTGCTCTCTGCCATAAAGGTGGTGTTATCTACATATCTGAGGTTATTGACATTTCTCCCAGTGATCTTGATTCCAGCTTGTGCTTCATCCAGCCCAGTGTTTCTCATGATGTAATCTGCACAGAAGTTAAATAAGCAGGGTGACAATATTCATCCTTGACATATTCCTTTCCATAATTGGAATCAGCCTATTATTCCATGTCCAGTTCTAACTGTTGCTTCCTGACCTGCATGTAGATTTCTCAAGAGGCAGGTCAGGTGGTCTGGTATTCCCAACTCTTTTAGAATTTTCCAGAGTTTGTTGTGATCCACACAGTCAAAGGCTTTGGCACAGTCAATAAAACAGAAATAGATGTTTTTCTAGAACTCCCTTGCTTTTTCAATGATCCAACAGATGTTAGCAATGTGATCTCTGATTCCTCTGTCTTTTCTAAATCTGGCTTGAACATCTGCAATTTTATGGTTCATATACTTGAAGCCTGTCTTGGAGAATTTTGAGTATTATTTTACTAGTATGTTAGATGAGTGCAATTCTGTGGTAGTTTGAGCATTTTTTACATTACCTTTCTTTAGGATTGGAATGAAAACTAACCTTTTCCAATCCTGTGGCCACTACTGAGTTTTCCAAATTTGCTGGCATATTGAGTGCAGCACTTTCACAGCATCATCTTTTAGGATTTGAAATAGCTCAACTGGAATTTCATCACCTCCAGTAGTTTTATTGGTAGTGATGCTTCCTAAGACCCTGTTGACTTCACATTCCAGGTTGTCTGGCTCTAGGTGAGTGATCACACCATCCTGATTGTTTAGGTCATGAAGATCTTTTTTGTACAGTTTGTGACCCCATGGACTATAACACGCCAGGCTCCTCTCTCTATGGGGATTCACCAGGCAAGAATATTGGAGTGGGTTGCCATGCCCTCCTCCAGGGGATCTTCTCAACTCAGGCATCAAACCCAGCTATCCTGCTTTGGCTGTGAATTCTTTACCATCTGAACCACCAGTGAAGCCCATGATTTATCTTCAGTCAGTTAAGTCACTCAGTCATGTCCGACTCTTTGTGATCCCATGAATCACAGCACGCCAGGCCTCCCATTCATCATCAACTCCCGGAGTTCACTCAAAGTCATGTCCATCAAGTCGATGATGCAATCCAGCCATCTCTTCCTCTGTCATCCCTTTCTCTTCCTGCCCCCAATCCCTCCCAGAATCAGGGTCTTTTCCAATGAGTCAACTCTTCGCATGAAGTGGCCAAAGTATTGGAGTTTCAGCTTTAGCATCAGTCCTTCCAAAGAACACCCAAGAATGATCTCCTTTAGGATGGACTGGTTGGATCTCCTTGCAGTCCAAGGGACTCTCAAGAGTCTTCTCCAACACCACAGTTCAAAAGCATCAATTCCTCGGCACTCAGCTTTCTTCACAGTCCAACTCTCACATCCATACATGACCACTGGAAAAACCATAGCCTTGACTAGATGGACCTTTGTTGGAAAAGTAATATCTCTGCTTTTCAATATGCTATCTTAACTCTCATTAAATTGTTGACTTTAAAAATTTTATATCAACTGTTGTATCACTTCAATTAATACTTTGGATTCTAGGTACATAAAATACAAACACCTTCTGAGAAACATATTAAAAGAAAAGTAAACAGCATTTGCTGTTCATTATCTTACATTGCTTCAAAGCTCTAAGGTATGGATTGTGATTAAGGAAGCTGGGTGCAGCACCAGGTCACCTAGTTGTGCATCCAAACTCTCTGTCATTATGCGATCTCAGCCACCTTATCTGTAAAAATCCATTGACATTTTTAGGAGGGAGATAAAGGAGACTTAGCATTTAAAGCTCTTAGAACTTTATCTGTCATTTGATAAAAATTAAAGTTACCGTATTACTGTTTTCGAAATAGCAATGTCCTCCTTGTAGTTTTACTCATATCGTATCAAATCAATTTCCAAATCTCATTAATCATCTTTATAGTACTAATGCAATCAACCAAGGAAAAGATAATGTATTTCCTTCTTCTGTTGTCTTAATCCCAACGTACATATCTTTACCAACTGCCACTGAAAGATGATGAAAATCTTATTTTAACTCCGAAATTAAATGAAACAAATTCATTTATGAAGTCATAGGTAGAGATTATTTGAATTGAAAAAGTTAAACTTTCCATTTGTAGTGAATTAAAGCTTCACAAATGTAAATAATTCTGCACAAAGTGCTTTGAGAAAAAGAGGTGGAGAGAAGCCCTACCTCCTGGGCAGCATGTGACACCTGCAGGATTAGTCCCTGGGTCATATGCTTGGACAAGAAACTGACTCTGGCAAATGAACAATAATTTGTTCCCACTCAGCTTTTAAATAACATCTCTGTTTGACTACAGTAACCACATGACTTCTGATGTTTCTGCCAAGTATCCACCTGTCTTTGAAATGTCCTAACAAATACTTCCATTGCATCCAAATCCCATGAAGCACCTCATTAGTGAAATGTTTGTAGGCCATAAAAGAAATACTGGCAGCATGGGAAGTAGTAAATGCCCCCTCTGTTGTAGGTAATTTTCGCAGCTCCGTTTTCATCAGTTACTCACCATCGGGGGCTTATAGGATGACAGAACTCACATGCAAGGTCTTTAAAAAGAGGTCTTGCAAATGAATTAATATATTTCATTTTATGCTCACAATTGGTAACCAGTTCCAGTGAATCGGAAAAATGTTAGTGTCCTTTCAACCTAACAATCTTTTGTCTGCTTAACAAACAGCGGGTTGAAGGCTATAAAAGCAAATCAGAAATAAGATGTCAATTATATCCTATGGGCACACAGATAAATGCACAAGTATTTTGCTTGACTTTTTCCATAGATTAACCAAAACAGATTTATCAGAGTTTGGAACTGAGAAAGATAGCACAAGTTATTTTCTCAATACCCTGATAGAGAGACAAGGACATATCTTTTCTCTCTAAGACCTGCAAAAAAGAAGTGAAATATAACTTCCTAAGAAAAAAGATAAAACTTGGGTACATTTAATCGTTTCTTTTTGTTTGTTTTTAATCTCATTGAGAGAAATAACATGTGTCTGCGTCTATGGTTTATTGATGGTGGGGTAGTAACACTTCAGCCTTATTAAAAAACAGAGCTTTTCATATGGAACTATGCTCAATATTATGTGACAACCTGGATGGGAGGGGAGTCTGGGGGAGAATGGATACATGTAAATGTATGGCTGAGTCCCTTCAGTGTTCACTTGAAACTGTCACAACATTGTTAGCTGGATATACTCCAAAACAAATTAAAAGTTAAAAAAAAAAGAAAAAAAAATCAGAGCTATTTGTATTTCCATCTAAGTAAAATACTAAGATATTTTATAAGAACAAATTCTACAAATATAGATGATAAATGGGTGGATAATCAGACAGATATTAATAGATGTTATAGTATCACCTTTAATACTCAATTTGCCTAAAAGCAGGTATGATATAAATGAAAACTTGAAAGTTTCCAATATTATTTTAAAATCATTTTAAAATGGAAGAAGCAGAAGAAGAACTGAGAGTAATCTAAATGGAGGACACTAGTTCCTAAACCAAACTCATATGATCCCTCTGGCATGTTTAATTTTGAACACTAGAAATGTGGATTTACAAACTGTAATTATAAGGTATTTATATAATATACTTTTCAAAGCATCATTTCATGATGCATCATGCGACATGTTAGGAACCAAGTGTGAACAATGTGGGAGATCACAGCTCCTGTGGTACCTGGCCTTATTTTGTCATAGAAGTTCTTGCAACCAGACCAGAGAAATGTTCAGAGAAATATATTTGGATTGTTATTTTAAAAACAGATACTAATAAACTAGTCTTATTCTATTTTGAAGTATTTGTTCAAGCACTAAATCGTGTCCGACTCTTTGTGATCCCATAAACTATAGCACGCCAGTCTCCCCTATGTTTCATTACCTCCCAGAGTCTGCTCAAATTCACGTGCACTGAGTCAGTGATGGTATCTATCTCATCCTCTGCCATCCCCCTCTCACTTTGCCTTCAGTCTTTCCCAGCATCATGGTCTGTTCCAAAGAGTCAGATCTTCACATTAGGTGGCCAAAATATTGGAGCTTCAACTTTAGCATCAGTCCTTGCAATGAATATTAATGGTTGATATCCTTATGATTGACTGGTTTGATCTCCTTGCAATCCAAGGGACTCTTAAGAGTCTTCTCCAACACCACAATTCAAAAGCATCAATTCTTTGGCCAAATCTCACATCCGTACATGACTAATGGAAAAACCATAGATTTGACTATATGGACCTTTGTTAGCAATGTGATGTCTCTGCTTTTTAATAAGCTATCTAGATTTGTTAAAGCTTTCCTACCAAAGCGTTCATGGCTATACTCACCATCTGCAGTGATTTTGGGGACCAAGAAAAGAAAATCTGTCATTGTTTCCCCTTCATTTGCCATAAAGTGATGGGACCAGATGCCATGATCTTAGTTTTTTGAATGCTGAGTTTTAAACCAGCTTTTCCACTGTCCTCTTTCACCCTCATCAAGAGGCTTTTTTCATTCCTCTTCTTTTTCTGCCATTAGAGTGGTATCATCTGCAATCTCAGGTTGTTGATATTTTCCCCAGAAATCTTGATTTCAGCTTGTGATTCATCCAGCCCGGCATTTTGCATGGTATACTCTGCACAGAAGCTAAATATGCAGGGCAACAACATACAGCCACTGCTGAGGTTTTCAAATTTACTGACATATTGAATACAGCACTTTAACAGCATCATATTTTTGGTATTTTAAATAGCTCAGCTGGAATTCCATCACATTTACTAGCTTTGTTTGTAGTAATGTTTCATAAGGCCCACTTGACTTCATACTCCAGGATGTCTGGCTCTAGCAAA
This sequence comes from Capra hircus, assembly GCF_001704415.2. NCBI lineage: Eukaryota > Metazoa > Chordata > Mammalia > Artiodactyla > Bovidae > Capra > Capra hircus. Next base: position 23,132,001 of record NC_030834.1, read on the forward strand.
GTGACACACCATTGCACTTATCCAACTCATTAAGATCATTTTTGCACAGTTCTGTTTATTCTTGCCACCTTGTCTTAATCTCTTCTGCTTCTTTTAGGTCCTTAGATTTTCTGTCCTTTATCATGCCTATCGCTCCCTTGCTATCTTCTGTTTGTTTTCTTGAAGAGATCTCTAGTCTTTCCCATTTTATTGTTTTCCTCTATTTCTTTGTATTGTTCACTTAAGAAGACTTTCTTATCTCTCCTTGCTATTCTCTGGAACTCTGAATTCAGTTGGGTATATCTACCCCTTCCTCCTTTACTTTTTGCTTTTCTTCTTTCCTCAGCTGATTTAAAGCCTCCTCAGACAACCACTTGGCCTTCCTGTATTTCTTTTTCTTTGGGATGGTTTTGCTCACTGTCTCCTGTACAATGTTATGTATCTCCATTCACAGTTCTTCAGCTACTCTGTCTACCAGATCTAATCCTTTGAATCTATTCATCATCTCCACTGAATAATCATAAGGGATTTGATTTAGGTCATACCTGAATGGCCTAGTGGTTTTCTCTACTTTCTTCAAGTTAAGTCTGAATTTTGCAATAAGGAGCTGATGATCTGAGCCACAGTCAGCTCCAGGTCTTGTTTATCCTGACTCTATAGAGCTTCTCCATCTTCGGCTGCAAAGAACACAATCAATCTGATTTTGGTTTTAAGCATTTGGTGATGTCAAAGTGTAGAGTCATCTCCTTTGTTGTTGGAAGAGGGTGTTTGCTTTGATCAGTGTGTTCTTTTGACAGAACTCAATGCAGAACTTTTCCCTGCTTCATTCTGTACTCCAAGGCCAAACCTGCCTGTTACTCCAGGTATCTCTTGACTTCCTACTTTTGCATTCCAATCCCCTCTGATGAAAAGGACATCCTTTTTTGGTGTATGTTCAAGAATATCTTGTAGGTCTTCATAAAACCATTCACCTTCAACTTCCTGGATATTAGTGGTTGGGGCATAGACTTGTATCACTGTGATGTTAAACAGTTTGCCTTGGAAATGAATCAAAATCATTCTGTCATTTTTGAGATTGCACTGAAGTACTGCATTTCAGTCTCTCTTATTAACTATGAGGACTACTCCATTTCTTGTAAGTAATTCTTACTCACAGTAGTAGACATAATGGTCATCTGAGTTAAATGCACACATTTCTGTCCATTTTAGTTCACTGATTCCTAAGATGTCGATGCTCACTCTTGCCATCTCCTGCTTGACCATGTCCAATCTACCTTGATTCATGGACCTAACATTTCATGTTCCTATGTGATATTATTCTTTATAGCATCAGATTTTACTTTCACCACCAGACACATCCACAACAGCACTGTTTCCATTCTGGCCCAGCCACTTCATTCATTCTGGAGCTCTTAGTAACTGCCCTCCACTCTTTCCCAGTAGCATACTGAACACCTTCTGATCTAGAGGGCTTACCCTTCTGGTGTCATATCTTTTTCCCTTTTATTTAATACATTCATGGGGTCTCATGGCAAGAATTGGAGTAGTTTGCCATTCCCTCCTTCAGTGGACCATATTTTGTCAGAAATCTTCGCTATGACCTGTGTGTCCTGGGTGGCCATGCCTGGCATGGCTTCACTGAGTTACGGAAGCCCCTTTGCCAAGACAAGTCTGTGACCCATGAAGGAGTTGGGAGTGTTAGTGGCTTATGTGGTAAAGTATCTATGCACCAATGCAGGAGCCACAGGAAATGCAGATTCAATCCCTGGGTAGGGAAGATCCCCTGGAGAAGGAAATAGCAGTCCACTCCAGTATTCTTGCCTGGGAAATCCCACGGACAGAACAGCCTGATGGGCTACAGTCCATGGGGTTGCAAAAGAAATGGACATGACTTAGTGACTAAACAGTAACAACACACCTTGTTTGGTATTGAGCACTAGCAGAATTTAGTAACCCTCCTTTTACTGACACTGCATTGCATACTGTGCATTTACATGCAGTTCAGACCACACAAACATACAGAAATCTATGACAGAATTATAAAATCACAATATTTTGAATTCAGTTCAAAGTCATGTCTGACTCTTTGCAACCCCATGGACTGCAGCACGCCAGTCTTCCTTGTCCATCACCAACTCCCAGAGGTTGCTCAAACCCATGTCCATTTAGTCGGTGATGGCATCCAACTCTCTCTTCCTCTGTTGTCCCCTCCTCCTCCTGCCCTCAATCTTTCTCAGCATTAGGGTCTTTTCCAATGAGTCAGTTCTTCACATCTGGTGGCCAATGTATTGGAGTTTCAGCTAATTCAGTATTTTGAATTAATGCTATTATTGAACATTTGTTGATTTTTATTATGCTTGGAGTATTTTATTGTTATTTCAGAATAAATAAAACATAGCCTCTTGAATCAAAGCGCTAGTAATTGAGACAGGTCATAAGAAAAGATTTTGAAAAATAGTGAAGAAATTATTGTTAAAATGTTTTCCTACATATAAGTAGCTCAGTTCTCATAGGGTACCTAAAAACAGAGGCTGCATATACCTCTTCAAGGAAATTTGAACTGTGATCCACTAAACAGCATGGATTCATTTTCAGATAAGTTCAGTTCATGCTCATAGGCAGAAATCTTTGTTATGATCATATCCAGCACTTAAACATAAACTTTTTTTAATGCTTATTCACACCCCTGACTTTAAACTGTACTTGGTTTAGTTACTTTAAAAATAAGACTTCAGGTTGTTTCAGTCTCTGGCATTAAAAAAAGCGGGGGAAGAAGGACATGATAAATTGAGTTATGGACTTCCTAGATAAAATTTAAAACCCAAAATTCTACCCAGATTTATAATCAGGAATCTACTCTTAGCTCTATTTTAAACTTCATAACTTATTTTAAATTCTAAATTCTGACTACTCTACCTCAAAAATAGTCTTTGTCCAAAAGCAATAAATCCTGATATGATCCAAGGTTGAAATTGTAAGGAAATACAGATGCACTATTTTGTCACAGAACAGCAAAGAAGCTAATGCAGAGGGATTTATACAAGGAGGTGAGTGAAAATGCCAGCATCATGTAGCCTCATTATCATTGCATTCTTTCCAATCCACATAGAAACCAAGGCAATAAAGACGAGAAGATCCAGGTATGGGGATAGATTCTTCCCCTTGTTATTCATTAAAGAACATATACTAGTTTCCTATGATATTTCGAAAGCAATAATAAAGCTTATGTTTTTGTTAGCTAAAATAATTTATCAAAAGAAATTATCGGTTCATCCACTCAAGAAGGAATTGTAAAAGTCATTTGCCTTCCGCTGTTGTGTTAAAGTAATAACAATATATTCTTGCATCTGTAAGAACTGCTCCAGCCTACCCATAATCCAAGATTTAGACTAGGATAAATGAGAGGCTGTGTTGCCAAATTTACTGCAAATGTGAAGTTTTCTATAGCAGCTAGAGTGCACCCATTGTGTTTGGTGATTTGAATATATTAATTTGTAGAATATATCATTATTGATAATCCCCCCAATCAGAACAAAGTAATTGTACTTTAATTTGTATCTAAAGTGCCTTTGTTGTATGCATACTATTATTACCAGCTTATCACTAGTTTCTCAAATTGGTATCTTTCAGTGAGCCTGCTAAAGTAAATGATAATGTGCAATAACAGAGTTAATTTTCATCTATCTTTTAGTCTTTTAATGTCCCAAGTATCTCCAATGAGGATATAAATGATCAATTAGATGAATTTGACATTAATAAAGCATCAATGGATATAAACTACTAAAATTGTTCATACCTGAGGAAAATGACCCAACACATATATGAATTGGGACATGTACTATAATAAGAGCAACAATAATAAAAAAAATCGTGAAGGTTCCAAGCCCAATTCTAATTTCTTTACATATTTTGAGTCACTTACTCCTTAAATAGCCTTGCACAGGGTGATCTTCTTGTCCCTCATTTTAAAGAAGAGGGAACTGAGGTCCAAAGGGGCTAATTAACTTGCTCATTTACACAACTAGTAAGTGGCAAAACTGATAGTCAAATCCAAGTAACCTGATTACAGAGTTCCTGCCCTTAATCTACTTCACTAAAGAGCTAATGATAGTGCACAGGTTACAGGCAAAGAGACTTGCTGAAGAGAAACAATGGGCTGGTCTGTATGTGTGTAAAGAAGCCCTTTTTCTAGGCCTTACGTTTCCTCAATGCCTGGCAGGAGTTCAGTGTGCATTCCTCTATCTCTTCTTAATTCCCTTGGGTTTATACAAGTGACAGGTCCTCTGCACTGTAGATTCAGAGACAGGAAGGACTGAGTCATCATCTACAGAGCTGAGTTTTCTGTGACTTCTCAAAATATTTGAAAATGCGTAGGTGAGGGTATCTGAAAATGGTGCATCATGACATGGTGTCTTGCATATTCTCTGCTCTCGCTTTGCATAATTGGACTTCAACTTTGGGGACCTATCTGACTTAATAAAATTTCCTTATCATGTATTAAAAAAAATTCCTGTTCTTAACAGAAGGGATGACATCACTTGATTTTAATTTTTACTCAGGAAGGGAAAAAACCAACTGAAGGTTTTATACATTCGGTGCCACCTATTTTTACTGATAGTCTTGCAATTCTTTGGAAAGGCATAATTATAGACTAGCACAAACACAATTAAATTTCCTCAAGAAGGACTTATTGTATAACTTTCCATTACAAAATTCACTTCAGAGTGTCCAGCTGAGATAAGGGCAAGGATTAGAAAGAATATAATTAAGAAAGGAAAAAAGAAAACTCATAAATTAAGCATGAGTAGTTTATATTCTTAATATTCAAACCCTTCATTTTCATGTCTAAGCCACATTACTACTGATAAATATTTGCAGGTAACAGTTCAGTTCAGTCACTCAGTCGTGTCCGACACTGCAACCCCACAAATCACAGCACGCCAGGCCTCCCTGTCCATCACCAACTCCTGGAGTTCACTCAAACTCATGTCCATCGAGTCGGTGATGCCATCCAGCCATCTCATCCTCTGTTGTCCCCTTCTCCTCCTGCCCCCAATCCCTCCCAGCATCAGAGTCTTTTCCAATGAGTCAACTCTTCCCATGAGGTGGTAGGGATAATAAAATGAATAATTTCAAAACCAACAAACCAGAAAAAAAATTTCTTAAAATAAATGTTTAATTTTTTCTTAATTACAATGGAAGCCATTTCTCCCATACAACCTAATCCTAGAAGAGGTCTTTTTCCAGTATAAATATACTAATATAATGAATCATTAATTATCTTAGAGTCTTTTGCCAGCTTTTCTTAGTAAGACAACATTTCTAAAAGCTGCAACTATGCTTGCATTGAAAACAGACTATTTTCCAGTTTGGGTATCAATATTAGAAATTTTACATAAAGACTCATAAGTTATTTTATTCTTTTTCTTTTGAAAATAGGAGACTAGCTCTGAAAACAGGAAATGTTGAAGGAAGTTTAAAAGGCCCCAGGAGTTTTCTGTGTGTTCTAAATTCCATGAACAAGTATTGCACTAACTATACCAGTTATTTATCATTAATTATAAACTCATTTGTAAGCTATTTCACTGAACTACTTAACATATGAGACCATTAAACTTTTTAGGGGGTAGGTTATTACCAATGTGCAACTTCTAAACATCCAACACTCTATACCCTATACTTGATCAACTTTCTTCAAACTGTTGATTGTTCAGGTGCACTATTTAAAGAATAAACTTGCGAGAATCTTCATAAGGCATTGAATTGCAAGCTGGTGACTATTTTTTTTTAATTCATCCATGTTTGTATTCAACCATCATCAGTGAAGAGCTACTCTATTAAAGAATGATTCCTTGGCCATGTAAAAAACCTTAACAAATTTAAAAGAATAGAAACCATATAGTGTAATGTCAGTAAAATGGTAGTACAGGAATTTCTAGCACCTGTCCCCTCCCAGAAATTTGAAGAAATATTCATATACAAAAGTACTTTCACAAGAGCTATAGATTCCAGATGAGGAATTTCAGTACCTCAGTGAAGCACATAAATAAGAACGCAATGATGAGAGTAGGAAAGATAGATTCACATTACCTGCATGATCACTTCTCAAACCATAGGCAGCGCAACACTGAAAGAGACACCTTCCCTCTTGGAGAAGTAGAGTGAGATGAATACCCTAATTTACTGCAGACCCCAGTGCTGGCCTGACCAGCACCAGGCTGACTCTTGCTGCCTGTAATATGGTGGTGCATTAATTGAAACTCGAGTATAAAAGTTAAAGGACCAATGTATTAAGAATAACTACAGCTACAATGTTTTGTTACTGAATATATAATATGCTGCAGCTGCTGCTAAGTCACTTCAGTTGTGTCCGACTCTGTGCGACCCCATAGACGGCAGCCCACCAGGCTTCCCCGTCCCTGGGATTCTCCAGGCAAGAACACTGGAGTGGGCTGCCATTTCCTTCTCCAATGCATGAAAGTGAAAAGTGAAAGAGAAGTCACTCAGTCGTGTCCAACTCTTAGCGACTCCATGGACTGCAGCCTACCAGGCTCCTCCGCCCATGGGATTTCCCAGGCAAGAGTACTAGAGTGGCATGCCATTGCCTTCTCCAGAATATATAATTTAAAAAGAGATAAGTTGTGACATCAGAAACATAAAATATGGGAGGTATACAAGGGTATGATATTTGTCTATTGTCGAAGTTAAGTTGTAACCAGACTGTTATATTTTTAAGATATTTTATGCAAGTCTCATGGTAAAGACAAAGCAAAAACCTGTAGCAGATTCATAAAAGATAAAGAGAATCAAAGCATATACCTAAAGAAAATCATCAATTCACAAATAAAGAAAGGGAAAAAAGAAGAAAATTATAAAACAAGAAAACAGTGAGATGGCGTTAGTACTTCTATCAATACTTAGTACTTGATAGCTAGTACTTCTCTAGTCATGTCCGACTCTTTGTGATCCCATGGACTGTAGCCCACCAGGCTCCTCCGTCCATGGAATTCTCCAGGCAAGAGTACTGGAGTGGGTTGCCATTTCCTTCTCCAGGGGATCTTCCCGACGCAGGGATCAAACCCAGGTCTCTTGCATTGCAGGCAGATTCTTTACCATCTGAACTACTAGGGAAGCCATATCAATAATTACTTTAACATAAATGAATTAAATTCTCCAATCAGAAAGTATAGAAGGGATGAATGAATTTTAAAAGAAGACTTAACTGCACGCTGCCTACAAAAGATTAATTTCGGCTTTTAGGATACATAAAGGCTCCAAATTAAGAGCTGGAAAAAGATATTCCATGCAAATGGAAACCAAAAAAGAGAAGAGGTAGCTAGGAGACAGAAGAGGTGTGGGTTCAATCCCTGGGTCGGAGATATTCCCTGGAAGAGGGCAAGGCAAACCCCTCCAGTATTCTTGGCTGGAGAATCCCATGAACAGAAGAGCCCGGCAAGCTATGGTCAGTATGTTCTCAAAGAGTCAGACACGACTAAAGCAACTGAATACAGCAGCATGCAGCTATAATAATATCACAGTAAATAGAACTTAAATAAAGACTGTAATAAAGGAAAAGAAAATCCTTATATAATGACAGAGAAGTCAAGTCTGCAATTAGAAATAATAGCTATAAGTACATACGTACCCAACTTTGGATACATATACTAATGCATACTAGCATACGAATATACTAGTATATTAGTAAAATCATAATAAAAATGAAGAAATAGAAGAAAACTTCAATACTCTACTTTCTACAATGGAAAGATCACCCAGACAGGAAACCACAAAGAAAATATTGGACTTGAACTATACTTTAGACCAAGCAGACCTAAAAGACAAGAAAATTTTTAAGTGTTTATAACTAAATGAAATGATAAAACAACTCATCAAAATTTATGACAGGTGGAGAAAGTAATGATTTGATGGAAATTTATAGAAGTGAATGCATATATTGGGAAAAAATGGTATATCTAAAATAATAAGATAAGCTTTTACCTTAGGAATGTAGAAAAAGAAAATTAAATCCAAAGTAAGCAGAAGAAAAAATAATAATAAAAAGAGCAGAAACCAGTGAAGCTGAAAGCAGGAATTAACAGAGAACATCAAGATAACTAAAAGCTTGTTTTTTTCCAAAAAATCAATAAAACTGATAAGACTGTAGCCAGACTAATTAGGAAAAAAGAGAGAAGACACAAATTACTAATACCAGAAGTGAAAGAGGTGACATCACTTCAGATTCCATGGACTTTAAACAAATAGTCAAGATAAGTTAAGAACAATTCCCATGAATTTGATAACTTAGATGAAATGGACAAATTCCTTCTAAAAAGACTAGGTGCCAAAACTCACACATGGAGGAAATAGTCAACCTGAATCAGTTTCTATCTATTAAGGAAATTAAATTAAATCACAATTATTAAACTTCCGAAACAGAAAGCCCCTGGCCCAGAGGGTTCACTGGTCATTTCTACCAAACATTTAAAGAAGAAATAATACTGATTTTTCTAGAGTCTCTTTCAGTATACAGCAGCAGAAGGAATACTTCCAAATTCAATTTATGAGGCCAGATAACATACTAATTGAATACCCACTGGAAGGACTGATGCTGAAGCTGAAGCTCCAGTATTTTTGATCATCTGATGTGCACAGATGACTCATTTGAAAAGTCCCTGATGCTGGGAAAGACGAAGGGCAGACGGAGAAGAGGGTGTCAGAGGATGAGATGGCTGGACAGCATCACTGATGGACGTCACCTTGGGCAAACTCCGGGAGCTGGTGAGGGACAGGGAAGCCTGGCATGCTGCAGTCCATGGAGTCACAAAGTGTTGGACACAACTGGGTGTCTGAACAACAACAACAATCATACTAACAACCAAAACAGACAAAAATAGCATAAGAAATGAAAAGTACAGACCAATATTTCTCATAATGCAAAAATCCTCAACAAAATATTAGAAAATAAAACCAAAAATGTAGAAAAAAATTTATACCACAACCAAGTGGGATTTCTCCCAGCTATGCAAGGCTTGTTCAACATTAGAAATGTTAATAATAATGTAATCTACTGTGCATGTGTGTGTGCTAAGTCACTTCAGTTGTGTCCAACTCTTTGTGACCCTACAGGCTGTAGCCCACCAGGCTCCTCTGTCCATGGGATTCTTAAGGCAAGAGTATTGGAGTGGGTTTCCATGCCCTCCTCTCGGGGATCTTCCTGACCCATGGATCACACCCAGGTCTCTTACATCTCCTGCATGGGCAGGCGGGTTCTTTACCACTAGTGCCACTTGGGAAGCCCTAATCTATCATATCCACCACTTAAATAAGATCTATCACATAATATTAATAGATGCAGAAAAAAGTTTTTGCCTAAATCCAATATCCATCTATGATTAAAACCTCAGTAAACTAGGAATAGGAGAGAACTTCTTCAATTGATAAAGAATCCACAAAAAACTCTATTGATACCATCATACTTAATGGGAAGAAATTAAAATTTTACCCATTAAGATAAAAAACAAAGAAGGATAGTCCTCTCAACAGTCCTTTTCAACACTGTACTGGAAGCTCTTGTCAATGCAATGAGGAAAAGAAAGGAAACAAAAGTTATACAGATTGGAAAGGAAAAAAATGAAGCTGTCTTTGTTCTCAGATATCATGATTGTCTATGGAGAAAATTTAAAAAGTCCAACAAAAAATCTCACAGAAGTAATTATAGCAAGTTTTCAGGATACAAAATTAATATGTGGAATCAAATGCTCCTTTTCATATCAACAATGAACAAGATAAATTTGAAATTAAAACATGTAGCCATAAAATTAAAAGACACTCTTTGGAAACCTAGACAGTGTATTAGAAAGCAGAGATATCACTTTGCTGACAAAGGTCCATATAGTCAAAGCTATGGTTTTCCAGTAGTCATGAATGGATGTGAGAGTTGGACCATAAAAAAGGCTGAGCCCTGAAGAATTGATGTCTTTGAACTGTGGTGCTAGAGAAGACTCTTGAGAGTCCCTTGGACAGCAAGGAGATCCAACCAGTCAATCCTAAAGGAAATTAACCCTGAATATTCTTTGGACGGTCTGATGCTGAAGCTTCAATACTTTTGCCCCCTGATGCAGAGTGCTGACTCATGGGAAAAGACCCTGATGCTGGGAAAGATTGAGGGCAAAAGAAGGGGGTGGCAGAGGATGAGATGGTTGGATGGCATCACTGACTCCATGGACATGAGTTTGAGCAAACTCTGGGAGATAGTGAAGGACAGGGAAGCCTGGCATGCTGCAGTTTATTGGGTCGCAGAGTCAGACATGACTTAGTAATTCAACAACAAAATGAAACACTGAGGTGTAAATCTAACAAAATATTTATGAGATCTAATGAGAAAAACTATAAAATCCTGATGAATGAAATCAAAGAAAATCTAAATAAGTGGAGAGATAGTCCATGTTCACGGAGAGGAAGATTCAGTATTGTGAAGATGTCAGTTCTTTAAAACTTGATCTTTAGAGTCAATTCAATTCCAACAAAAAGCCCATTAAGTTACTTTATGGCTATCTGCAAAGTGATTTGAAAGTTTACATCGAGAAGCAGAAGTCCCAGAATATCCAACACAATACTGAAGAGCAAAGTTGGAGGACTTCAAAACTTATATAAAGCGACAGTAATCAAGACACTGTGTTATTGGCCAAAGGATAGAAAAAAATAGGTCAGTGGAGTAAAATAGAGAGCCCAGAGACAGACTCATTAATAAAATCAACTATCTCATGATCACCTTTAATGGAAGAGAATCTGAAAAAGAAAAAATACGTATATCTGAATCACTTTGCTGTACATCTGAAATGAACACACTATTATACATCAACTATACTTCAATTTAAGGAATGCTCCAGGGGTTCCTCCACATGTTGTTTTCCACAGAAAAGATGTTGTGAAATATAAATGACTGGTTGAGTTCTATAGTCATCTTGTTGTCAACAACTTAGCACCCATTTTCTGAGCATCTGTACCATGTAGGCTCTGCACCAGGATGTGGGAATACAAACAACTATTTTCTCTCCCCTCAAGGATTTTTCATTTTAGCTGTTTGAACATAATTTTACATAGCTGATATATCTCTGCTTCCAAGAGAAATGGTGGTGGGGTTAGAAAACTGTCAGTCTTTGTCTTTACTGTAATATTAAAATTTAACTCATCTTACTTTTCTTTAACATAAGTCAACTGGCATTTGACAAAGAAAAGTAATACAATGGAGGAAAAATAATCCCTTCAATAAATGGTGCTGAAACAACTGTACATCTGTGTAGAACAAAAAGGAAGCTAAACACAGACCTTACACCTCTCACAAAAAGTAACACAAAATGCATTATAGACCCAAATGTAAAATGAAAAACTATAAATAGTTGACATTCTGGACTTCATTAAAATTTAAAAAATTCTGTTCTGTGAAAGACATCATCAAAAGAATTAGAAGACAAGCCACTGGCAGTGAATATTTGCAAAGATACATCTGATAAGGAAGAGTCACACCAAATATACAAAGAACTCTTAAAACTTAACATCAAGAAATCAACTTGATTAAAAAATAGGTTAAAGATATTACCAAAAACCTCACCAAAGGAGAGATACAGATGACAAATGAAGAAACGTTCCACATCACATGTCATCGGGGAAATGCAAATTAAAACAATGAGATAACATTTCACATATATTAGAATGACCAAAATCTGGAACACTGACCTCACACTGTGGAGATGAAGAGGAGAGGCAGGAACTCTCACATACTGCTGGTGGGAAGGCAAAATGGTGCAACCATTTTAGAAGATAGTTTGGCAGTTACTTACAAAACTAAACCCATTCTTTCCATATAACTAAGAGATCATGGTCCTTGTGGTGAAGAGAATGGCAATGCATTCCAGTATTCTTGCCTGGAGAATCCCATGAACAGAGAGAGAAGCCTGGCAAGGCTATGGTCCATAGAGTTGCAAAGAGTCAGATACAACTGAAGTGACTTAGCACACACTCATGGTCCTTGGTATTAACTTAAGCTGAAAACTTACATCCACACAAAAACCTACAGAGGGATATTTAAAATACCTGTATTCAAAACTGTCAAAACCTGAATGCTACCAGGATGTCCTTTAGTAGGTGAATGAATTAATCCTGGTATATCCAGACAATGAAATATTGTTCAGCCTTAAAATGAAATAAGCTACAAAGTCATGAAAAGACAGGGGGAAACCTAAGTGTGTATTTCCCAGTGAAATAAGATGACATGAAGAGGACGTATAATTCCAACTATACAGCATTCTAAAAAAGGCAAAACTATAGAGACACTTGTATACTTACTTAACTTATACGCAGAGTACATCATGTGAAATGCTGGGCTGGGTGAAGCACAAGCTGGAATCAAGATTGCTAGGAGAAATATCAATGACCTCAGATATGCAGATGACACCATCCTTATGGCAAAAGCAAAGAAAAACTAAAGAGCCTCTTGATGAAAGTAAAAGAAGAGAGTGAAAAAGCTAGCTTAAAACTCAACATTCAAAAAACGAAGATCATGGCATTTAGTCCCATCAATTCATGGCAAGTCCATCTACTCAAAGCTATGGTTTCTCCAGTAGTTATGTATGGATGTGAAAGTTGAGCCATAAAGAAAGCTAAGCACCGAAGAACTGATGCTTTTGAACTATGGTGTTGGAAAAGATGCTTGAGAGTCCTTTGAACTTCAAGGAGATCCAACCAGTCAATCCTAAGGGAAATCAGTCCTGAATATTCATTGGATGGACTGATGCTGAAGCTGAAACTCCAATACTTTGGGCACTTGACGTGAAGAATTGACTCATTGGAAAAGACCCTGATGCTGGGAAAGATTGGAAGCAGGAGGAGAAAGGGATGACAGAGGATGAGATGGCTGGATGGCATCACTGACTTGATGGATTTGAGTTTGAGCCAGCTCCGGGAGTTGGTGATGGACAGGGAAGCCTGGCGTGCTGCAGTTCATGGAATCTCAAAGAGTCAGACATGAGTGAGTGACTGAACTGAACTGACAGATTCACTAAAAATATCAGTTGTTGCCAGGAATGGCAGTGGGGGAAGAGATGAACAGGCAGAGGGGGTTTTTAGGGCAGTGAAAATACTCTGTATGATATTATAATGACGGATACATATCATTTAATGTTTATCAAACTCACAGAATGAACAACACCAAGAATTAAACTTAAGGAAAATTATTGCCTTTGAGTGATAATTATATGCCAGTGTAGGCTCACTCTTCATAAAAATGTTCCATTCTAGTGACTAATGTTGAGGATAGGGAAAGCAACACATTGAGGAGGCAAATGCTTTATGGGAAATCTCTGTAACTCCTTTTTTTTTTTTAACTTAAAACTTCTCTGAAAAATAAAGTCTTTAAAAAAGTCAGCGTAACACAGTAACATACAGACACATTCACGTTTGTTAAATCACATATATAACTTAAAAGAATTTAACAAATATTTTTGCAGTATCCCTCACTGATGATGGCTAAATGAGCTTTGGGACCTTGTAACTGGCTGATGCTCTTGGCACTGCTGGAGGTTTACTACCCAAGATTCTCAGAGGATACATTCTGCAAGCATGGAGATATTTCTGTGGTAACTTGGTTAAATCTTCCAAGAAACACATGAGGCAATTTATTTGTTGTTGCTGTTAAACTGCTTGCAAAACCCATGTGATGAGTCTTTAACTTTATTTTGGTGGTCAATCACAATTGTAAAAATTTCCTCTTTAATGAAATCTAATTTTAGGTTATAATGAAGTTTCATGGTTATCACTATAAATGTGGAATCAACAGATACAGTTCCTAAGCAACAAAAATGCAGTTGATATCAAAATTAACCCATTGTGTTCATGGGCTTAATCAATGGATTGAAAATGGGGTCCAGGTTGCAATTTTTTCTCACACTGTGTTTTTTGTTAAAAATCAAGTTAACAAATAACGTCATGTATGAAGTTCAGCAAAGAAGTATTCTCTTGAAACACAACCCAATAACTCTTCATACTCTGTTGGCAGGTGGTCCTTGTCTGTTCAACAGACAGCAGTGTTCAATGAGACACATGTGTGGAGGAGAGTATTCTGTCATCTGTGCAGGCTATAATGGCTGGTCATCTGTTTAAACATGCAGTGGCATTTCCAATGTAATTAAATTTCTAATTGTACATCCAAACTTTGTCTAAGTATTGGCATGCATAATGAACTATGATTTATAATTGTTAAAAGTCATTAATTTGAAATCTGTGGGGCAGGTCTTTAGCATCTTGACTGTACTATGAGATTCATTTATTTTAGAAACTTTGAACTGTGTTAATTGAAATTAAGTTCAAATATTATAAAGTTGATACTGTGAGAGAAGAAGAGCTAAAGCTTGAAATATCCTGCACTATATTAATATTCTCCTAAAAAAGTTATTTGTACCTAGAAAAATTCATAAATGTATATGAAATAAAGCAAAGTTTCTAATTGTTATCTGGTGTTTGTTGAGGACATTTCTAAGTATACAGTAAGGAGGATAATAAAATATTTCTTAAATACTATTGAGAATTAGACATAGTTGAAGGTTCAGCTTGCACTATTAAGGCACGTTTAAAATACAACTAAAAATGAAAAGACAGTTAATTTTTTAGCAACTTTTCATCTTCACAGTTTCACAGCTGATGGCAGAACTCTGCTATATAAAAAGTGAGTGAAAGTGAAAAGTCGCTCAGTCGTGCCTGACTCTTTGTGATATACAGAGCCCATGGAATTCTCCAGGCCAGAATACTGGAGTGAGTAGCCTTTTTATTCTCCAGGGGATCTTCCCAACCGAGGGATCGAACCCAGGTCTCTCTCTTGCGTTGCAGGTGGATTCTTTATGAGCTGAGACACACGGGAAGCCCAAGAATACTGGAGTGGGTAGCCTATCCCTTCTTCAGCAGATCTTCCCAACCCAGAAATCAACCTGGGGTTTCGTGCTTTGCAGGTGGATTCTTTACTAATTAACAGAGCTATCAGGGAAGCCCTGAACTTAGAACATACTTTGAGTAAACCTTACCTGTATTGAATAGAAATGCTAATCACTGTAATGCTTCAGTTCAGGCCACAGCCATAATGACATTATCTGATGGAAAAAGGTATTATTCCAATTAATCACTTCCTGAATCATATGAGTTGTTAAATATTTTGGATATCACTTCTATCTACATTTATATTTATGTTAATGTGGGTATTCATTACATGTATGAGTGTATTATATACATTAAGATGAATTAATTTACAAAATCTATTTAAATATTACAGATTAGCAGACAGGTGTTTTCTAAAGACTGGCAACTGTTCAGCAAGTGGTGCTGGGAAAGTTGGACAGTGGCATGTAAATCAATGAAGTTAGAACACACTCTCACACAATGCACAAAAATAGACTCAAAATAGATTAAAGACTTAAACATAAGCTATGACACTGTAAAACTCCTAGAAAAAAAACAAAACCTTTTCTGACATAAATCATACCAATGTTTTCTTAGGTCAGTCTCCCAAACAACAGAAATAAAAAACAAAAATAAACAAATGGGACCTAATCAAACTCAGAAGCTTTTGCACAGCACAGGAAACCATAAACAAAACTAAAAGACAATCTATGGAATTAGAGAAAATATTTGTAAACTATGCACCTGACAAAGGCTTAATTTCCAAAAGATGTAAACAGCTCAATAACAACAAAGACAAGCAAACAAACAAAACAAACAACCCACTAGTGAAATGGGCAGAAGACCTAAACAGACATGTCTCCAAAGAAGACACAGATAGCCAATAGGCACATGAAAAGATGCTCAACATCACCAATTACCAGAGAAAAGCTTATAAAAGCTACAATAAAGTACTACCTCACGCCAATAAGAATGGCCATCATCCATCATTGGAAAGTCTACAGATAACCAATCCTGGAGAGGATGTGGAGAAATGGGAACCCTCTTACATTGTTTTTGGGACTGTAAGTTGGTGTAGCTACCATGCAAAACAGTATGCAGGTTCCTCAGAAAACTGAAAATAAGAGTTGACATGTGATCCAGCAACGCCACTCCTGGGTGCATCCGGTGAAAACTATAATTTTAACAGATACACGCATCCCTATGTTCACAGCAGCATCATTCACAACTGTCAAGACATGGAAACAGCCTAAAATATCCATTAACAGCATCTATATACAATAGAATATATTTTGGCCATAAAAAAGAATGAACTAATGCCATTTTCAGCAACATGGATGCAACTAGAGATTATCATATTAAGTGAAGTAAGTCGGAAAGAGAAAGACAAATACCATATGATATCACTTTTACGTAGAATCTAAAATATGGCACAAAAGAACCTATCTACAAAACAGAAACAGACTCACATCAGAGCACAGAGAACAGACTTGTGATTGCTACGGGGGAGGGGGAGGGAGGCACTGGGTGTTTGGGATTAGTAGATACTAACTATTATATACAGAATGGATATCCTACTGCAGAGCACAGGGAACTCTAGCCGATATCCTGGAATAAACCATAAGGGAAAAACCATATAAGAAAAGAATGCATATATGTGTGTAAGTCTTTTTGCTGTACAGCAGAAATTAACACAACACTGTAAATCAGCTCTCCTTCAATAAAAATAATGAAAGAAACTGGCAAGTTAACAAAGTGATACTAGCAATGAATATTCATTAAAATATTCATTATCAGAGCATTCATTAAAGTAAAAAGCATTTACCTAGTTTACCTCCCAAAATCACTGTACTAGAATTTACGGCAGCATGCCTTGGATTTAGCTGTTACACTAATTAATCTTATAGATGTTCAATCTCACTATGGTAGTCTAAAAGAGAAATTACAGAAGCCTATATTTTGATCAATTACTTCTTGTAAACTAGATATTTCTTCTCAAGCAAGACTTTAACTGTGATGCTGACCTTTCTTTCTTTCATTTCTCTGACCTAGCAGCTCTGTACAAAAACTCACCTGGGCAACTGATACAGAAAATAATTCTTATCCTCCAGATATTTTATTGAGTATTATTTTATATTATATATTTAGAATTGATTAAGCAGTTTCAAATTCACTCCTGCTTTAAGGCTACAGGAAGGATAAAGTAATAAATATTTGCTGTATTATGTTACAAGCACTATGATAGAGATATATACAACATAGATCAACAAATAAAAGGAAAATCAACTGTGCTTGGAGCAGTAAAGACATGTTTACAAGGAACAGGCAGAAGCTATAGGGCTCTAAAAACAAAGAGAACAATTAGAAGGTTATATCAAAAATTCAGTTGAGAGATAATAAATCAGAAACTCGGGAGGGTACTGCTGTAATCCAGGTAAGACACATTCCATTTGTATCCAGCTATAGAGGCCAGTTATTCTGAATCAATACTGAATCGATCTCAAATGCATCTCATAAGCCCTGAAACAAAATCATAAACTTTTACTACAACCTAAAGTCTCAGATGGCACTTTCTCCAAGGCAGTTTTGTTTCTGTAGAAGTGAATCCTGTATATTACTAGAAGGATAACTAATGATTATCAATAGAATTTTACAAATCTAGTTAAGTACCCATTTCTTATTAAGTGTGATTTCATTTTTCTTCAGAGGTCAATTGCTCCCTGCTTCAAGAATAAAATGTATTTTTAAATATACATACACACACAAAATAAATAAAACAAAATAAAATCAGAAACTACACCAGGAGCATTAGGGTGAGAGAGAAGAGACCTGATAGGAGAGGTATTATTGAAGTAGAATTGAGAAAATCTGGTCATGAATACATGCAGTCAGTAAGTCATATTACGGGAGGAGTGAGGTGCAGGGAGATGAGATGGCATCAGATTTTCAGTTTCTGAAAGTCCTGGACTAATAACTCGGAGAAGATACCCCTGGAAGACGAAGAAGATCTGGGCTGCTATAGAAAGTTCCAATTTAGGCATATTGTGGTGCCTGAGATCATGTATGCGATAGTGTAGACCAGAGCAAGAGCGAAGTCTGGAATAGCAGCGTATGTTTTAATGCATGGGTTTGGTTATTATAAACACTGCTGAATGCAAACAGATGAACAATGTCTGATGCCCAACAAGAAGACTGAGCAAAAGAGAATGAGATAATACTGCCACGTGGTTGCACCACTAACAGAAAGGAGAAGGCAGCATACCATTATTAACATTTTCAAACCAAGTCGATGAATTGTAGTTGTTTTCATAATGTACCTCACAAGATATTCAGTAATTATTTTTGATACAGTCACAATTATATACATGATACTTTATATAGTCACAATTGCAAACATAGTAACTCCACCCCCAGCATTCTCTACTTTTAAAAAATAGGTCCACTTCCAAGATTTGTACATTTTACTTTACTTGGAAATGGTTATGAATGTAATTTTAAAATCTTAACCAAAATTTGATTATAAGACTAAGACTTGAAATACTGAGCATTTTTTCCTAAGACTTTTTTCTATTTACATAGAAAAATCTATTTTATCAAATAATTTTAAAAAAAAGCAAGCAGAGTCCATTTCTTTGTTGCATTTGTTGAAGCTATTGCAATAGTTTATTTTAATGTTAACATAATAAAATGACATTTGATTACTGCTAGGGAGATAATTGGTAATTTTTAAGAGCAATTTTGAAATGAATACTAAAAAAGAAAAATTGTTATCTATTTGTTCTGCTACTGGCTTATTTTATTTAAATATCCACAAGGAATTTCCTGGCTATCCAGTGATTAGCACTCTGAACTTCCACTGCAACGGACAATGGTTTGATGGATCGAGGTACTAAGATCCTACAAGCAATGTGGCATGCCAAAAAAAACAAAAACAAACAATCCACGAGGCTGTTTCTAAAAGGATGAAAACTTTTTGAAAACTTAAATTTGCAGCAGTAGTAAAGAGATCACAATATACAAACAAATAAGATAACTGAAGAAAGAAAAGAAAAATCAAACCTTTTCTTCTGTTGTCTGCAATTCTAAGAATAAATTGTGAATCTGTATAGTTAATAATCATATCTTGTAAAGTAAAAATCATTTTTACTTAATTACAAATTTATTTTTAATCTACAATCCAACAAACTTAGAACATGAGTACTGCTTTTCTTAGATCTTAACATATTCTGCTCCTAACAGATACTGAAAGGTCTTAAACGTGACATTTCTCAAAACCTTCAAATGTTTTAGTTCATTTAGAAGCTTTAGTATGTCTAATTAAAGGTAGTATTAAAAAATACAAATTACATACTCAGATTAAAACAATTATTTTTATACTTACAACATTAACACTAACCAATACACATGACCCCCAAGAAATAGGACTATGAAGGATAATTTATAATTTTACTCCATAAGGAACATTTCAAATGATAATTCATTAGTTCTGTGCTAGTTATTTTGATAGAAGAGCCAACACATTTGGAAATTTTTTAGCACACTCAGGGCTTTGTTATTGCTAACATAATTAAACCCTAGATTTAGTAAATTATATACAAAAGTACGCCTCCTTACCACTGGGAGTAATCTGCCGTACTGAAATCTGTTATATTTAAATGAAATTGTTAATCAGGGACTATTTACAGCTGCACCTGCTCATATTTGTAGCATGAAACTGTGTAATCACTGTCAGTTTTTTCAGATCTCGGCAGAAGACAACCATTAATACAGCAGAAGCACAATTAAAGAGAATCCCCATCTGCTGTATTATTCTAGCATTCGTTAACAGTGAGTGACATGGGTGCAGAAGGCACCAAAGAGAAGAATGGGAGCAGACTGGATGGTTATGACAATATCACCTATTTCCTACACAGGAAACCGAAATAGTTACCCAAGAAAGCTCAGTGATCAAAGAACGAAGTTAGAGAAAAAGTTTCATAAACCAGCAGTTGTGAACTCACTTACTTTTAAAGGAAGATTTTAGAATAGAAAAGCAGTCTGGAAACACCCAAGACTTCTAAGTCTGTAAGTTTCCACAAAGCTTATTTTTGACCACCTAACGTGTGTGGAAGATGCTGTACTGAGTGCCTTAAATGTTATAAGAGAAAGGATTATGTTATGGTCTGAAAAGTATTCATGCATCTTATCTTGAAGTAATTTCTCCTCCCTGTTTGAACAGTTCTATGATTTCAAAAGTCCCTTCAGGCAATTATTCATGGCATATGGATTTGTGCATTTGTGATCATATGCATTTTATAGTCCAGACATTGTGTTGCAAGGTTTACAGTCATGTACATAATGTAAACTCTAAACTCAAAGTACTTCAGATTATGAAGGCATTATGGGCAATATGCCCAGGTAAACATAAGCTTGGAATTCCTACATTTTATGAGAAATATACAAAAGAATCAAGAAGATAATATTATATGTATCCCTTTTTAATATACTATACATTTACCTATCTATTATTTTTATTGTCTATCTCATCAATGAAACTAAAGTTCCTGCCTAATAGAATGTCTTTTTCTTCAGTGATGGATAAGCCCTATCTAAATGAATGTACGATACTGCTTGAGATACTCAGTATTTGCTGACTGATTGAATGATCTTCATCTGAAAAATACAGAAAAAACAAACACTAACATAGTTGTGTGTATTTTAAATAGAATGTTGAAGTATTTATCTTAGTTTAAAAACAGCTAAAAGTTTTCATGAGTATATGTATGTGGCAGAGAATCTATAAAATATATGTCAGTTAATAAATGGCCAAATGAGTTGCAAATAAAATAAAACAGAAAGTAAACACAGGAGGATGTTTCCATGTGGAAAACTGGGAGAGTTGCTTAATTCTTATGCCTAGTGATCCAATTTGCATGATTGCAGAAGATAGCAATTCCAAACAGAACCAAAATATTTATACATTGATAAACACAAGTGCCTCTTGGAAAGGGTGAGCTAAATGTAAATATCACAGGTATGAATAATATCATCTAAAAGGGGAATACTTGACTCCTACTGGGAAAACAGTTTTATCATTTGGGAGATTAGGATTTATACATACACAATACTATATATAAAATAGATAACTAACAAGGACCTACTGTATAGCACAGGAAACTCTACTCAATACTCTGTAATGATGTAAATGGTAAAAGAATTTTAAAAAGAGTAGATATATGCATTGGACAAGAAGATGGCAACCCACTCCTGTATTCTTGCCTGGGAAATCCCATAGACAGACGAGGCTGGCGGACTACAGACCGTGGGGCCGCAAAGAGTCGGACACGCCTGAGCGACTAGCACATATGGTAAAAGAATTCAGAAAAAGAGTAGATATATGTATCACTGATTCACTTTGCTATACAGCAGAGACTAACACAACATTGTAAATCGACTATACTCCAATAAAATTTAATCTATAAAAGAGCATATGGTTTATGTCGGCCAATTGAAACAGCATTCTTAAAAATCATGCCTACAGATAGAACTAAATAGTAATAGTGGACAAATTGAAATGTGGATGTGGATAGTTTCTATTGCAATTATAATTAAAAAGGAAGTAAAACTAGAAGTTCAACTTAACATAAGAAAACAAAATAAAAATGTTATCCTAAGATAGGCCTTTAAAATTATTTTGTGAGAAAATAAACCATTAATTTAGTTTCTACACAAATGCTGTTGTGTTTTGTCAAATATTTTGTTAATTACATTTCCATAAAAATATATAAAATAATAGAAAGATATTTACTCATTATTTCACCAATTTGCTTAAAACTTAATTTCTAATCTGATTGATAAATATCTTAGGAATATCAGTAATGCATCTTATAATTCTTACTTAGGAATTTCTTATAAAAATGTATGATTAAGAACAATGAATCCTGCCTGCCTCTAATGATTTTTTTATTATGCTTAAATGATACACTTAAGTTGACGTCATAGCAGAATGATCAATTTTTATGAATTTCAGAAACTTAAATAATTAAAATTAATGACATATCTTCAAATAAAACCATGGATGGGAAATGATCAAATAAGCTGGGAGGAAAGCAGAGTTATAGGTATTACTTATGAAGCATCTATGAAAAAATGGGATTTATAATTAACATATTTGCTAAGATAGTCCCTTTGTTATGACTACGGCTATTGTCAGGGAAATGTATTTTATACACACACTTCAGATACACATCAACAGTAGCTATATGAGAAGTTCATTTTAACTTATTTTTTAATATTAAATCATTTTTCAGGCATGTTTTCATCTTATCTTTACCAAGTATCTTTATAGCACATATGAATAAATTAATTGCTTTTGGAAAAATATATATTACTATTTAATACAGAGAATTTGAACTTTGATTTATAATCACTTAAGGCAAACTGAACAAAGCTTGTTTTAAAACTATTTTGAAACTATGCCTAAATTATTATTTTATACTTCTACTTCTCTTGACATAAATTACCTAAATTCCTTCTTTCAGAGTTAAAAGTTAATAACTTATGGCAAATGTTTCATTCCCTAAAGGAGTATCACCTGGTACAGGAAGTCTTCAATTTTCTGATCTCACTGGATGTGAGGTCTCAGATCAAGAAACAAATAATAATCCCCAACCCTGATGGAAAGACAATTTTCTATGATTAGTTTTCACCCACAAGTGACCGTGGAGTGATATTTAAAAATATCCCCAGAACTACCTATAAAACTTTAAAACATGGCAGTTAAGCTGCAATTGTGGTTCCAAAACTGAGTTTTTCTGTTTATACAATTCAAGCACAGTCAAATGGATTATAAACAATTAAACAGACACAGGTATTGTGGTAAAGGTTACCTATACTGGGACAATTGTGATTTCCATGTTTTCTGTGTAAAATTTCTTTGAATTCTAACTGGCAAAACAATTGAAACAGCAAATGACTGAATATTCTAACATGTTACAATGCCTACAATAATTTTATTCTGTAATACTTACACTTTCATTACAAGAACAAAGATTAATTCAATATCTTAGTATTTTGAAGATATATACCACCAGCATATAGGGGTATACAAAGGATGTTTCAGACTAAATGCTTGTAGGAGGTGAGACATGATAACTGAGGAGATGAGCAGAAACACTAAACACCACCCTAATAATAACCTGTAAACAACAGACTTATGAAAGCTGTCCATGACAGTAGTCAGCATGTGGTTATAAGTCTGAAGTTCTTAACTATGAGAATCTTATGAAACCTCTGACCCAACTATCTCCTCACAGGATGTATGCACATATGTATATGCAAAGTTTTACTTGCACTTCCAGAAGTTACAAGAAATCCTTCCCTACAATAAACTGTGGAAAATTCTGAAAGAGATGGGAATACCAGACCACCTAACTCGCCTCTTGAGAAATCTGTATGCAGGTCAGGAAGCAACAGCTAGAACTGCACATGAAAAAACAGAATGGTTCCAAATAGGAAAAGGAGTACATCAAGGCTGTATATGTCACCCTGCTTATTTCAGAGTTGGACTGTGAAGAAGGCTGAGCACCGAAGAACTGATGCTTTTGAATTGTGGTGTTGGAGACTGCAAGGAGATCCAACCAGTCCATTCTGAAGGAGATCAGCCCTGGGATTTCTTTGGAAGGAATGATGCTAAAGTTGAAACTCCAGTACTTGGGCCACCTCATGCGAAGAGTTGACTCATTGGAAAAGACTCTGATGCTGGGAGGGATTGGGGGCAGGAGGAGAAGGAGACGACAGAGGATGAGATGGCTGGATGTCATCACTGACTTGATGGACGTGAGTCTGAGTGAACTCCGGGAGTTGGTGATGGACAGGGAGGCCTGGTGTGCTGTGACTCACGGGGTCGCAAAGAGTCGGACATGACTGAGCGACTGAACTGAACTGAACTGATGCAGAGTACATCGTGAGAAATGCTGGACTGGAAGAAACACAAGCTGGAATCAAGATTGCCAGGAGAAATATCAATAACCTCAGATATGCAGATGACACCACCCTTATGGCAGAAAGTGAAGAGAAGCTAAAAAGCCTCTTGATGAAAGTGAAAGAGGAGAGTGAAAAAGTTGGCTGAAAGCTCAACATTCAGAAAACGAAGATCATGGCATCTGGTCCCATCACTTCATGGGAAATAGATGGGGAAACAGTGGAAACAGTGTCAGACTTTATTTTTTTGGGCTCCCTAATCACTGCAGATGGTGACTGCAGCCATGAAATTAAAAAAGACGCCTACTCCTTGGAAGGAAAGTTATGACCAACCTAGATAGTATATTCAAAAGCAGAGACATTACTTTGCTGACCAAGGTCCGTCTAGTCAAGGCTATGGTTTTTCCAGTGGTCACGTATGGATGTGAGAGTTGCACTGTGAAGAAGGATGAGCGCCAAAGAATTGATGCTTTTGAATTGTGGTGTTGGAGAAGACTCTTGGGAGTCCCTTGGACTGCAAGGAGATCCAACCAGTCCATTCTGAAGGAGATCAACCCTGGGGTTTCTTTGGAAGGAATGATGCTGAAGATGAAACTCCAGTACTTTGGCCACCTCATGTGAAGAGTTGACTCATTGGAAAAGACTCTGATGCTGGGAGGGATTGGGGGCAGGAGAAGGGGACGACAGAGGATGAGATGGCTGGATGGCATCACTGACTCGATGGACGTGAGTCTGAGTGAACTCCGGAAGATGGTGATGGACAGGGAGGCCTGGCGTGCTGTGATTCATGGGGTCGCAAAGAGTCGGACACGACTGAGCCACTGAACTGAACTAATGAATCAGTTCAAACACCTGCTGCTGCTGCTGCTAAGTCGCTTCAGTCGTGTCTGACTCTATGTGACCCCATAGACGGCAGCCCACCAGGCTCCCCTGTCCCTGAGATTCTCCAGGCAAGAACACTGGAGTGGGTTGCCATTTCCTTCTCCAATGCAGGAAAGTGAAAAGTGAAAGTGAAGTCGCTCAGTCGTGCCTGACTCTTAGCGACCCCACGGACCGCAGCCTACCAGGCTCCTCCGTCCATGGGATTTTCCAGGCAAGAGTACTGGAGTGGTGTGCCATTGCCTTCTCCTGTTCAAACACCTACTGTAAGCAAAAATCCTGATTGCACAACAGGTTAAACTCTGAGGTTTACATCCAACCCCAGCCAGTATTGATTGCAACACATGACATTATGTTTCCTCAAGAAAGCAAAAATGCAGTCAGTTGATCTCTGACACAATGTATTCTTACTGCTTCGAATCTTTATTTTCTACTTGTTAAAAGGACTATTTAAGGAAAATTTAGATGGATTTTTTATCCTATCATGCAGCTCTATTTTTTTTTCCTTTCTGGGTACACAATATTCTGTTTGCTTTAATGTGAAATCACAGTATTCATCTTTTTTGAGTCTTCATATTTTAAATAGCAATTAATTTCTAATCACATTGTACCATTAGCACACATTATGAATTGAAAAGTTATGACCAAATTTGCAGGTTTGTAGGCAATGACAACTATATTGTCACTGATGCCTGTTGACAGCAATTATGATTATGAAAAAAGCCACAGATACTAATATTTGGGGAAAGTGTCATAAAATTCAGGAAATATGATACATAGGAGAAAAAACAGGCAAATGGTAGATATAACCCTTAGTGCATATTCAGCACAATGAGGGAAAACAAAAACTTTGGCCAATATTGATTACTTTGATTCCAAGGGCAAGGCTACCTTGATAGACCTATTTTAACTAAGAAACTTATAAAATTGTATAAGCTTTCTTTTCTTTATAGTTCCAAAAATACTCTTTAAAATGTTGGCTCTCCTTTAATACATGGAGAAAATCTATTGATCTTGGTATCTCGCAAATCCATATTCTCCTTACAATTAATGTAAAAAATAAGTTAATTAATTAGCATTCTAAAGTTTATTTCAGTCTTTGTTCATTATGATTGTCATGAATCAGTCCCTCAGGACTTGATCACTTTTTAATCCTAATAAGTATAGATATTTGTGTCTTCAGAATGGAAAATCTGGTTCTAGAACTCAATGAACTAGTTGAAGACTTGCTACCTCCAGTCTGCCCTGATAGGTTCTAATTTCCATGGGGACAGGACTGCGATTGTCCTGTTTACACATACACCCCAGCATTTAGCAGAGTGTCAAGTCAATAAATTTTAGCTTAATAAACTTGACTGCCATTTTAATATAGAATTTCTTACAGAGGTATGCTTACCTAAATGAAAAATCTAAGGTGATACTTATAAATTATTTTCTGCATCTAAAAGTCACATTTAAGAAGATTGCTAAGTTAGCTGAGTATTTGTTCATATCTTCCAGAAAAAAAAAAATTAGTTTGCCTTTCCAAAATTCATTCCAAATTTAGATTCAAAATGTAATATTTACTGTAAAGAGAAAAAAACAAAGATTATTTTATTTCAAAAATGTTACCTTACAGGAGGGACTTAACAAACACAACATGAACTGGGGCAAGGAATAAAAAAAGAAGCGACTTTCAGTGCTTTGGAAAATAAATTACTTGTCTTGCCTGAAAAAACCAAAGTTGCTAATAGCTAAGGAAAATTGATGTCCAGAGATGTTTCAAGAAAGACAACTGTCAATCAGAGCTGATTTTGGTGTAAAAATAAGGTATTAGCAAATGGCACAGAATTTTTTTTTTATGATGGTAGTGATGATATTAATGATATTTTGCCATTACCGAGTATGTACAACTATCTTGTGAAGAGCTCTTTTTCACAAAGCAATACCTACAGCAATAAAGAAAGCTAGAAAATGAACTCTTAAAGGAATACACAATTTATCATGACTATGTAAAACAGTAGAAAAAAATGAGTAAATGTACATGAAACAAGCATCACCAGCAATATTACAGAGAATCTATCTCATGTTAAAAATAGCACGTAAGATGACATGTATCATGACATTTGCCGGGGCTGCATGGAGTAGGATACAGCCTGGGTATCATCACCCAAAGACTGTGTGTGTTAGTCACTTAGTCATGTCTGACTTTTTATGACCCCATAGACTGTAGCCCACCAGGTCCCTTGTCCATGAGATTCTCCAGGCAAGAATACTGGAGTGGATTGCCACTTCCTTCTCCAACCCAAAGATTAAATAAGTAGAATATGATGCATGGTTAGATGGCATCCTCTGTACCAAGCAGATTTAATGATCTTAACTTACATACAGCATCATGGGTAGATATTTTGATAAAAGTAAGAAATAGCCTGAAATCTACATAACACAATATAATTTATGCACATCAGACACATACATACACAACCAATACTATACAGTTTTCAAAGATGGATGCATATCTAAGGACACAGATTCATATAGACATGGTTACCTACGAAGATGATGGGAATGGGAGGAGTCCTAGAAATGATGGGGACATATAATAGAATGAGACGAAAGCATTACCAGTAAAGAAAATAGTTAATAAATTGAGAAGCATGAGTACTTCAAATCTGTGCAGCCAAGATGAGAACATCAATATTAAAAGCTAAACCCAATTTGTCTGCTACAGCAATACCATACCAGAGGAGATTTTTAAGGGATCAGTTTCCTTACTTGTTTCACCTTACGTCTACAGAGAGTTAATGTGACAATTAATAGCAGTTTGATAGGAATAGTTGATTAAAGCAGCTGTATTCTGGTTGCTTTTCTCAGGTTATAGGATATTGTATTTTTCTAAAATGTATTTTCCATTAGTGCCTTCACTGTATAAGTGTTGACACTGTATCACATTTGTAAAAGTGAATCAGACATTTAATATTCCTTTAATCTAAAACCCCTCTTAACTGTGTGATTTAATTAACAGATAATTAAATACCAAATATGAGAACTATAGGGACTAACACATTGAGGCTGTATCAGGATGAAAGATGTTTACACTTAACGCAGACTCTCCCCAGACTGAATGAGGCTGGGAATTGCAAGCAAGGCAAAGCGAGAGCCAGCTGATAACAAGCTGTTCATTAAAGCATTAGCCTCCCTGAGCTTAAAGAATGTCAAAGCCTCTTCTCACACATCCATGGAAAAATAATTACAGAGCAAAAAGAATGCTGCTTTGCATTTGTAATAAAAGGAAAAAGATTACATGTTACATTCAAAATTAGTTCTAAAAATACTCATTTCCAGGTTTCTTTTCTGATGGTTTTATTTTTCAGATTTATTACTATGACACTCTCTTTATTCAATCTCTCTCCGACTCATGTGCCTTAACTTTTCTGCATTGTGAATTTGCTTTTTTGAGTTGTCCCGTTGTCCCATCTTATCTTGCATATTACATAGTGGCACTAACACAAATGATACATGGAACTCACTGATATATTTTGGACATAATCCTAGAATACAATGTTAAAGTCCAGAAGATCAAAAAGATATGCTTTTCGCCGATTGTTATAGTAAACAATAATTTGGAAATTTAATATTGATACAGTGAAAAAAACAAAATCTTAGAACATTAGCTAGAATTGAGTTTACGGTAGTTTTACATTTGTCTACTACAAATTGGCACTTGCCATCAAGGATTAGATCATATGCCGCTACAGCTGCTAATTTTCAACACCCACTAAAGGGAGCTCAGGGTGGAAAGAAGAAATGAGGAACTCTGTGTTCCAAGAAAACTGGCAGGAAAGGTCTTCAGATTGTTAGATACTTTCAGGACCCAATTTTATGAGCCCAATTCTTGTATCTCCTCATATCTAGAAAAGCACTAAAATCCTTCATGGTGACAACTGTTCCTCATAACTAGCAGAAACCTTCTGCAAAGAATATGTGCCTGATTGCATGTACTCCCCCTTCACTAATATCATGTATATACTGACTTTCCCTCCTGCCTCTTTGGAGCAGTTTCTCAGAGCTAGCTGAAATGTTGTCTCCAGGGCTATAGCCTTCATTTTGCCCCAAATAAAACTTAACTTGCAACTCTCATATTGTGTATTTTTTTTTAAGTTGAAGCATTAGACATGAGGAAATATCAACTTACAGAATTTAAGAGAATTGTCCAATGTTCTATAACCAGTGTGTACTAAGTCACTTCAGTTGTGTCCAACTCTTTGTGACCCTATGGGATTCTCCTGCAAGAATACTAGAGTGGGTTGCCATGCTCGCCTCTAGGGGATCTTCCTGACCCAGATCGATCCTATGTCTCTTATGTCTCCTGAATTGGCAGACAGGTGCTTTACCACTAGTGCCACCTGGGAAGCCCCCTATAACCAGTACTAGAGACTAAAATCCAGAAAAACATAACTCATTCCTTTTCTGTGGTATAACAAAGTACTATATACTGAGGGTAAAGTAATAGATACGGATTCATTTCATTCAGCTTTTAAAGTGGCCAGAACATTGCTTAGGAGAAAAGACCTGGATTCAGATCACTTGGATTCAAACTCTGTCTTTACTAACCACTAGAAATGACTGTTGAAAAATCTTTCTAAGCCTCAGTTCCCCTATCTGCACAATGGCAGAAATAATCACACCTAACTCATTGGGTTGTTGAGAGGACTAAGTGAGACTATTTTGGTAAAGCAATCAGCATGGTGTCAGGTAAATAAACAGTTGTGTTCAGTCACTCAGTCATGTCGGACTCTTTGTAACCCTACGGACTACAGCACACCAGGCTTCCCTGTCCATCACCAACTCCTGGAGATTGCTCAAACTTATGTCCATCAAGTTGGTGATATCATCCAATCATCTCATCTTCTGTTGTCCCCTTCTCTTCATGCCTTCAATCTTATCCAGTATCAGGGTCTTTTCCAATGAGTCAGTTCTTTGTATCAGGTGACCAAAGTATTGGAGGTTCAGTTTCAGCATCGGTTCTTCCAAAGAATATTCAGAACGGATTTCCTTTATGATGGACTGGCTTGATCTTCTTGCTGTCCAAGGGACTCTCAAGAGTCTTCTCCAACAACACAGTTCAAAAAGCATCAATTCTTCAGCACTCAGCTTTCTTTATGGTCCAACTCTTACATCCATACATGACTACTGGAAATATCATAGTTTTGACTATAGAGACCTTTGTCAGTAAAGTAATGTCTCTGCTTTTTAATATGCTGTCTAGGTTTGTCATAGGTTTTCTTCCAAGGAGCAAGCATCTTTCAATTCATGGCAGCAGTCACCATCTCCAGTGATTAAACACATAATAATACTCTTTCAATATATTACTTACCTTTGTGCTCAGGCTTGGTCACTTGGTCAGTTCCAACTCATTTTGTGACCCCATGGACTGTGGCCCACCAGACTCCTCTGCCCATGGGACTTTCCCTGCAAGAATACTGGAATGGGTTGCCATTTCCTTCTCCAGGGGATCTTCCCGACCCAGGGATTGAACCTGCATCTCCTGCATGGCAGGGGGATTCCTTACCCCTGAGCCACCAGGGAAGCCCTATTACTTACCTTAAAAACATGTTAATTCCTCCATTCACAAAACTTTTGAATATTATTCTCCAAGCTAAATTCTGGCAAACATAGGTACAATTCTTACAGGTAAGACATCTGTATCCTGTCCTGCTGGTTATACAATCAATGAATTCAACAATTAGCTCATATTTTTCTTTTCATGTTTTCCTACTCATGAAAGTGAAGTAAAAGTGAAGTTGCTCTGACTCTTTGCGACCCCATGGACTGTAGCCTGTCAGGCACCTCCATCCATAGGATTTTCCAGTCAAGGATACTGGAGTGGGTTGCCATTTCTTTCTCCAGGAGATCTTCCCAACCCAGGGATCAAACCAGGGTCTCCCGCGCTGCAGGCAGACTCTTTACCATCTGAGCCACCAGGGAAGCCCAATGTATAATATTTAATAAATTTAATAAATCCACCAATTAACTCTTCTAAAATGTGCTTGAGACTCTCATTGCCTCCTCAGTGCCAATTATCTCCATCTTCCACAGACATTCACTAAAAATCCATTGGATCTTATAAATTTTCACTAGTTTTACCTTCAAAACCACATCTCTTAAATCTTATTTCCTATTAAAAACAACAGTCTTTCCAGCCATCTTATTCCTTTACTTCTCAAAATCTCATTTCATCACTGCGTTAGGAATCCTTGATTGCTTGTTTTCTCTCTTCCTCCAGTGCCAATCTTCCCTACCTGTATATTAGAGTGCATAGTCAGCTTCTGAGTATTATCTTCACTTTAAAAGGACAACATTTCAGATTTAGCCATTTAAAGTTTTGAAGACTCGCAGTATCCCTTCTTATTTAATAACTACTTACCCAGGTAATGCTAGTGGTAAAGAACATGCCTACCAATGAGAGATATAAAGAAACATGGATTTGATCCTTGGGTCAGGAAGACCCCCTGGAGGAGGGCATGGCAACCCACTCCAGTATTCTTGCCTGGAGAATCCCATGGACAGAGGAGCCTGATGGGCTACAGTCCATGGAGTCACAAAGAGTCAGACACAACTGAAGTGACTTGACACACATGCATCATTCCAATAATCATGTTTCCAGAGATCAAATGAAATATAGACATGATTTTTTCCTACAAGAATGAGATATTATACGACCTGTTTTAGCATCAATAACCTAATAAAATGTGTTTCTAAGTGAAATTATATACCTTCAAAAAGTACACCATAGTCCCTAACATACTGATCTCATTAACCACCAGTCTTAGGAATTTGAAATGTACACCACAT
This sequence comes from Capra hircus, assembly GCF_001704415.2. Taxonomy (NCBI): domain Eukaryota; kingdom Metazoa; phylum Chordata; class Mammalia; order Artiodactyla; family Bovidae; genus Capra; species Capra hircus. The sequence goes on from NC_030834.1 coordinate 23,163,597, forward strand.
ATTGTGGGACAAAGAATTTTCTGGTACCTATTGTTGCTGTAATTTAACTTGAAATTAAATTTCTGAATTTTACTAATTATAATATTATATTGAGTCAAGGAATAATGATAAAATATAGGTTATGAATTTTATTAAAGATTATTTCATTTCATTAAAACCATAAAATTTAGAAGCATAATTTCTAATTATAACCCAAACCCTATAATTATAGAAATTTTGTACTAGACATAGTATTTTCTAGAAAAGTAGCTAAATACTGAGCTAACTTGTTACTAACAAATTGCATATTTTCTGCATTCAGCATATATACATATTTATCTATATAAATCATATACATATGTACACACATATATAGATAATTGTTTACTACATGACATTTTACATTCTAAACTCTAAATCAAGGCAAATGACCCTCAGCTGCAGAAACCTGCTGTTCCCAGTTAGGGCAGAGTGTTCTGCATTAAGGCTGAGCCAGTGGACACTCACTAGGTCACTGAGAGAAGCAAATAAAATACAATGAGGTACAAAGTGACTTACGCTTCCAGAAATGAGAAGAGTGTGACTAACACAAACACATGTGTTCTTGTCCTTACCCATTATTGGTTAGAAAGGTAAACCAGGGCAGATCAGATATCAAGGTAACCCTGGAAACCTTGAAGGTGTGGGGATTCTCAATCAGAACAGAGCCTGCAGTCATAAGTACATAAAAGGAAATGAAATGAAATATGGAAAACAAATATGACAAAAAACTAGAAAATTAAATAAAGAATAATGAACCAATGTTATGATAATCTGGAGAAGGAAACGGCAACCCACTCCGGTGCCCTGGAGAATCCCAGGGACGGGGGAGCCTGGTGGGCTGCCATCTATGGGGTCGCACAGAGACGGACACGACTGAAGCGACTTAGCAGCAGCAGCAGCAGTTATGATAATCACTCAAGCACTTTGAGCTTTAATTTGTACAAATACAAATATGGGTGACAAAATCCCTCTCAGCTTTGAATACATGACCCTAAAAGATTGTTCAAAACAACAAAATAAATTTAAGAAATATCTATTTTTATTGCTCTTTATTATTTTGACTAGGAAATAATATTATTAGATATTTATAAATTTCTCAACTATGTTTTACATTTCCTCATGTCAAATATAAATGTATCATTCATATTTTTGCATAATTATATATCAGAGACCATACTGGCACAGACCAGTATGGCATGAAAGAAGTACATTGATGGTTTATAATCCAGATCTTGCAGTGTACTCTCTCGAAGTCAAGAAAGTTTGTGTATATGTGTGTGTATAATACAAATGTTATTTATATAATATATAAATATATCATTACATATAGTATAATAACAGAAATACTATATTATGCATAGAATATATATATATTAAATACATATGATGCCTTATAGATAGTGAGTGTTTGAGTGAGTGTTAGTCCCTCAGTCGTGTCCAATTCTTTGAAATCCCCTGGACTGTAGCCTGCCAGACTCCTCTGTCCATAGAATTCTCCAGGCAAGATTACTGGAGTGTGTTGCCATTTCCTTCTCCAGGGGATCTTCCCAACTCAGGGACTGAACCCAAGACTCCTGCATTGCAGGTGGATTCTTTACCATCTGAGCCATTAGGGAAGCCTGGGGATCAAATAAGCAGAAGCTGTTACTGAATTTGGCAATGTCATTCCATAAATGAAATTCCATTCCTTGAAAAGAAACATGATGAGAATTATCAACCTCTCAGTTTTAGAATATTTATGTAGGATTAGGAACATGCATAATGTTAAGGAAATCTCTTCTCCAAGCAACCACAGAACACTTAGCACAGTTTGAATTCCAACATTTTGAGAATACGATAAAGTGCATGAGAAAAAGCTAATTCTTAAACAACTAGCACTTCTTTTTAATAAAAGGCTAATTCCCACCACAAAAGGAAGGTCATGAAAGAAAAGGCTTATCAGTAACAAGAGGAATATGGGAAAACTTTTAAAATAATTAGCAAGAAAAAGGAATGGGGGAAGAGTATATAAAAGGAAGACATGTGAAGAGGTCCACACAAGCATGAAATCAATTCATTTATTTAAATATTTTAATTTAATAGGGTTATTAAATTTTAGTGACAGAAAAGAACTGAAATTATGTAAAAGGACAAGACAGAGGCACACAATATGCAAAACAAAATTCCTTATATGGGTCTTGTTGCAAAGAAAAAAATCACACTGAATTAAAAGTTAAATATATTTCATTAAAGGTAACTACAACATACAATTGCTCAAATGTTCTTCTTTTTCAAGGACCCTGTCAAACTTTAAACTCTTTTTTGTTTTTCTCTTTCTGTCATATAAACTATATGGGGAAAACTTCCAAGTATTGTAGAAATAAACAATACTTCTCTTGACAAGAGTAATTCTCCTTTAGATGGTGAAAATATTATGGCCACCAAATACAACACACTCCCCTCACAATTTTCTTTCTCCTTTCTGTATTCATCTATAATAAAGCCACAGCTCTGTTTCAACCCAGTTCTCTTCTCCACAGCACCTACTCTGCCACAAAAAATTATAGAAGAAAACAACAATTGAGGCCTCCTGGTTTCATCATTTTAAACTTAGTATCACAAATTCTAGGGTTTTCCATGCTGCCTCATGATAGACCTTTGTCAGTGACCTCTCTCCTTCTCCAAGATAACTAACCCATACATTCTCCTCAGTTTTAACAACTTCTTCATTTCTCATGGTCAGTTTGCTATCTTGCTCCTTCTGCTGAGGAAGTAGAGGTAGTCCTAAGAGTAATTCTTTCACCACCACCAGCCCTACCTCCCTATTGGGCTCCTTGCTATATATCCCACCTCATTATTGATAGCATGTCCTTCTGCTGCCCCAGACTAAAATGAGCTCCCTCTACGGTGCACTGGATTCCATCCTTCTCATCTACTCATCCACATAGCTCCTCAATAAACCTCTATCTCTCTTTCAGTATCACTATTTATTTCTCTGTACTTGGTCATTCTCAGCAACTTCACATCTGTGGATATGATCTCTGGTGACCTTGGCCTGCAACAGCTTGGAATGGAGCTTGGGTTCCCAAACAGAGATTGAGGCTTGGTTGAGCAGTGAACACACCAGATGCTAGTCTCTAGAGCAGTGGTCAGTGACAAGGGCCCTGGCCCTTCAGTTTTGCAGCAAAGAGTTTCCACAAAGACAGAAAGTAGTAAAGCAAGTATTTACTTGGAGGAAAAGAGTACAGTACATGTGGATATACACTCAGGCAGACTCCGAGGGAGAGTTTCTGAGTTGCACCTTCATCGTAGTTTGAATTACTTTTATGGGGTAATTCTTCTGGGTTTGTTTCCTTTGGCCAGTCATTCTGATTTGCCTGGTTCATAGTCCATATGTGGTATATCTCAGGATCCTTCCATGTTTGAATGCACATCTCTTAGCCAAGATGGATCCAACCAAAAAGGCTTCTAGGTAGAACATTTCTTGACATGATTTCCCATTGGCCTCCAAGGAGCCTCTTCTGTGCATACATGGTTAAGGAGGTCTCCTGATTTGGGGAATGAGAAATATGTGGTCTTTGCAAGGTCCAGCCTCCTGCCTTAATTGCCCTGCTATTGTCTTGGGAGTCTCAGGCACTAGAGAATTAATCGCCAATTGCTTTACCCTGGGCAGCAGGTGCGGGTGGAGTGTCGTCTGCTTCCTGCCTCAAAAATATCTCTCCTGTCTAAAACTAACAAAATTTCATGATCTACATTAGCCCCTAGGTGTGTCCTAACTGTGTGCTGGCTACAGTTCTTTAAAGTTCTTAGAGTCACTGTCTATACTGTCTGTAGTCCCTTTTAAGATTCTCCCACCATGCTCTCCCCTTTCAACCAAACTGTTCTTGACAAGTTCACCAATCACTTTCACTTTGTCAAATACAGTGATGAATTCTCAGCCTTCATGATACTCAATCACTTGGAAGCAAGGACATAATTGATCACTTCCTCTCTGCTGAATTAATCTCCTGACTTGGTTTTCATGGTTCCACTTGGAAATATCTCTGATTTTCTTCCCACATTAATGTCTGCTTCTTCTCTTTGTATCTTTCCTTTGCTTATACTTCTTTGTTTTCCTGGCATTTGATGTTAGAATGCTCAAGGGTTCAGCCTCCTATCAATAAACCTGCCTTAAGTGATTCAATTTAGCCTTTCTAAGTGTCTGCTATAGTATAGTTTATAGGTTCTTTACACTGACATCTACAAAACATACCCCTCCAGTCTCAGCTCAGCACCACTCTTGATCTCCAAATTGCTATATCCAGATCCCTACATGACATTTCCATGTGAATAACTAAAAGGCACCTCAGACATCTGTCTAAATACAGAATTACTGATCCACCCCCTTCTCAACAAATCTCCATTCAGTGTTATGTATCTTAATAAAGGACAGCAGTATTTACACCTTGGAATCACTAATGACTTTCTTACAAACACCATTTCATATATATCAGTAAATTTTGCTGGCCGAAGACTTTATTTCTGCCCTTACTGTCCAATCTTTCTCTACCTCTACCACCGTGGAGTAAGCTCCTGTCATTTTTCCCTGGGCTGATGCAATAGCCTTATAACCTGACTTCAAAAACTATTCCTGACTTCAAAAACTATTTACAGGACAACCAATGTATCTCTTTAACAATAAATCTGATTATGTTACCATTCTAATCAAAACATTCCAGTTTCTCATCACAATCAGAACTGAATTTAAGATACCTACTTTAATCTCCAAGGCACTGTGTGAATCTGGCTCTATTTAACCTGCTATCATTCATCCCTTTGTTCAGTCTCCTTGGCCACATTGGCCTCCTATTGTCCTTGAAAACAGCAGGCACAAGGTCACCTTAGGGAATTTGCATTTGCTCCTTTCTTTGCAAGGGTGGTCTTATTCCAGATAATTTACATGACAATCTTTTTGGTATAGACCTAACAGAAGCAGAAGATATTAAGAAGAACTATACAAAAAAACATCTTCATGACCCAGATAATCACAGTGGTATGATCAGTCACCTAGAGCCAGACATCCTGGAATGCAAAGTCAAGTGGGCCTTAGGAAGCATCACTACAAACAAAGCTAGTGGAGGTGATGGAATTCCAGATGAACTATTTCAAATCCTAAAATATGATGCTGTGAAAGTGCTGCACTCAATATGCCAGCAAATTTGGAAAACTCAGCGGTGGCCACAGGAGTAGAAGCGGTCAGTTTTCATTTCAATCCCTAAGAAAGGCAATGCCAAAGAATGCTCAAACTACCACACAGTTGCACTCATCTCATACGCTAGCAAAGTAATGCTCAAAATTCTCCAACCAGGCTTCAACAGTATGTGAATTGTGAACTTCCAGATGTGCAAGCTGGATTAAGAAAGGCAGAGGAACCAGAGATCAAATTGACAACATCCACTGGATTATTGAAAAAGCAAGAGATCTGCAGAAAAACATCTCTTTCTGCTTTATTGACTATGCCAAAGCCTCTGCATGGATCACAACAAACTCCAGAAAATTCTGAAAGAGATGGGAATATCAGACCACCTGACCTGCCTCTTGAGAAATCTGTATGCAGGTCAGGAAGCAACAGTTAGAACTGGACATGGAACAATAGACTGGTTCCAAATAGGAAAAGGAGTACATAAAGGCTGTATATTGTCACCCTGTTTATTGAATATATGCGGAGTACATCATGAGAAAGCCGGACTGGATGAAGTAACAATCTGGAATCAAGACTGCCAGGAGAAACATCAATACAGATGACACCATCCTTATGACAGAAAGTGAAGAAGAACTAAAGAGCCTCTTGATGAAAGTGAAAGTGGAGAGTGAAAAAGTTGGCTTAAAGCTCAACATTCAGAAAACTAAGGTCATGGCAACTGGTCCCATCACTTCATGGCAAATAGATAGGGAAACAGGGGAAAGAGTGGCTGACTTTAATTTGGGGGGCTCCAAAATCACTGCAGATGGTGATAGCAGCCATGAAATTAAAAGATGCTTACTCCTTGTAAGAAAAGGTATGACCAACCTAGACAGCATATTAAAAAGCAGAGACATTACTTTGCCAACAAAGGTCCAAATAGTTAAAGCTATGGTTTTACCAGTAGTCATGTATGGATGTGAGAGTTGGACTATAAAGAAAGATGAGCACCAAAGAATTGATGCTTTTGAACTATAGTGTTGGAGAAGACTCTTGAGAGTCCCTTGGACTACAAGGAGGTCCAACCAGTCCATCCTAAAGGAAATCAGTCCTGAATATTTATTGGAAGGACTGATGCTGAAGCTGAAACTCCAATCCTTTGTCCACCTGATGTGAAGAACTGACTCACTGGAAAAGACCCTGATGCTGGGAAAGATTGAAGGCGGGAGGAGAAGGGAATGGCAGAGGATGAGATGGTTGGATGTCATCAGCGACTCAATGGACATGAGTTTGAGTAAACTCTGGGAGTTGGTGATGTACAAGGAGGCCTGGCATGCTGCAGTCCACGGGGTCACAGAGTCAGACACGACAGAGCAACTGAATTGAACTGAACTGAATCTTTTCATTAGGATTTCTGCTAAGTATTAAGCCCCTTAGAGGTTTCCCACATTATGTACTCTAATATGTCACCTCAACACTCTCCATCTCCTTATGCTGCTTTACTTTCTCTCATGATATCAAACACTTGTATTATTTTACATAAGCTCCAAGAGGACAGAAAATCTGTTCTGCTTGGATTTATAGGAGACACTCAATATATGCTGAATGAGCCAATAATTTATATGGCATTCCTTGTGAAACCCAGCAGGATCTTGTGGGGATCCTGGGCATGAAAGACTTTCAGTGTCCCCAGTTTCTTGTTGGTAGAGAATAAACTTCAGCCTTCATGATCTTTCCTGAGTTTCAAAGGGCAGGTTTAAATAGAAGCTAGTTAGGGAAGGGAGAGAACGCAGAGACAAAGTAGGCTCAGTTAAGAAAAAATAAAGTGCAGCCCTGGGACAAGGTCTGGTCCTGGTTTGCCTCAAGGAATATACATAACAATATCTTTGGGCTGTTCTGCAGAACTAAAGACTCCAACAAATGGAAGATGTTAACTACTGGATGAAGCAAACTTTGTGGAGCCCTATATGAAGGGACTCTTGAGAGTCCCTTGGACTGCAATGAGATATAACCAGTCCATTCTAAAGGAAGTCCTGGGTGTTCACTGGAAGGACTGATGCTAAAGCTGAAACTCCAATACTTTTACCACGTCATGAGAAGAGTTGATTCATTGGAAGAGACCCTGAAGCTGGGAGGGATTGGGGGCAGGAGGAGAAGGGGACGACAGAGGATGAGATGGCTGGATGGCATCACTGACTCAATGGACATGAGTTTGAGTGAACTCCAGGAGTTGGTGATGGACAGGGAGGCCTGGCATGCTGTGATTCATGGGGTCGCAAGGAGTCGGACATGACCGAACGACTGAACTGATACGAAGGTCACAGGATAAAAATCTCTGGAACTGACCAAGCTCCATAACAACTGTTGCCATGAACCTTTGAATCTAAACCTGTAGGTTCTCTGACCCAACAATAGGTAAAATACACACCCTCCTGCTGCTGCTGCTGCTAAGTCGCTTCAGTCGTGTCTGACTCATTGCGACCCCATGGACTGTAGCCCACCAGGCTCGTCTGCCCATGGAATTCTCTAGGCAAGAATACTGGAGTGGGTTGCCACTACCTGCTCCAGGGGATCTTCCTGACGCAGGGATCAAACCTGAGTCCTTCATCTCCTGAACTGACAGGTGCGTTCTTTACCACTAGCACCATCTGGGAAGCCCATCCTAACCAATCACCTAATGCTGCCATTCCAGTAGGAATTTTCTCTCTTGAGGCTATAAAAATTGGCTGCAAACCCGTGAAAGGGTTCAGCTCTCCCTTGAGCCAGCCCACCGTTCTAACAGTGTCTTTCTCTCTCTAATAAACTTTATTCTCCTCTCATGCTGCCTCTTGTCTGGAAATGCTTTTCCATCCCACCCTTGGACACTCTTTATTCTCTTCTTCCTGAAGGTCACAGTTTGATAACCTGGAGAACCACAGAAGCTCATTAGGAGACCACCTCAGGCCCTGTACAAACCCTAATCCTTATCAGCAATTCCATCCTTTCCCCCTCAGTTGGGACACACAATTTTGAGGGCCTTATCCTGCTGTGTCCCCCTTTGCCTGGCAAAGCAATAAAGGTATTCTTTGCTACTTCACTCAAAACTCTGTCTCCAAGATTTGATTTGGCACTGGTGGACAGAAGTTGAGTTTCAGCATTACTTGCAGCAATAAATTCACATATGGTTTCAAAAGCCTTGCGGACAGCAGCTGGGAAAAAAATGTTTCCTGAAATATTGCTCTTAACTTGATTATATAAAATGGCTTCAATGGTTGTGGTTTCTTAATAACAATAAGTTTGATTGAAGAGCCATGTCAAGCAATATGGGCTTTTAGTTATTAATCTAAAAACTGAGAATGAAAGAGAAGTTGATGAATCATACCAGTTATAGAAAATTGCTAATTTAATAAGCAACTCATTAGAATTTGCTATGGTGGCTCTGAAGTTTAATGAGCAGAAATTTTCCCTCTAATTTTTCTGAAGCAGTGAGATGCCAGTGAACTGAATTGATGCTATAATAATAGTAATTTCTCCTTTACTTTCTTCTTCATGAGAAATCAGCCCACATACCCTCTAACTCACAAGCACATATATCAGTTGAACAAGTGTGAAAATCAGAAATCATATAATTTACAGTGTTTAAATACATGACACAGAATGTACTTCAATAGCCTGGTTGTAGCCTTATGGTAACTAGCTCATGCGTATACCGTGTGTATTCATAGATTTTTCTAGCATGTTTGTCTAAGATAGTAAATTAATAATAAAAGCAACAACTACGGCAAAGACCCTTAATACATACAGTACATACTTTTAAAAATTCTCTTTCTTTAACATAATTCCTTTTACTATCATCTAGAGGGGAAAATCCATTGAATTTTTAAAATTGTATTACTAATTCACACATATTCGTTGACCTCATAATGCTCTTTTAAAATCATGCTACTTTTATACCCACACTTAAATCTTGATAGACATTTTTAAAGGCCAAAACTCTTCTTTCTTTCATACGTAGTCAAATTTCATACAACCTTTAGGAAGTCACCTTCATGACGATTACAGCAGAGAAAAGTGCATTTCTCAAAATTATATACTTTGAAGTCAGATAGAACTGAATTTAATACCAGATCAGTCATTTAGTAACTGTGACCTTGGGCAGTTAGCTTAATCTCTCAAAGGCTCAATTTCTCCATCTTTAAAATAAGGGTAAATCTGTTTCAGAGAATTGCTGTATGGCTTAACTGTAAACACTTTTGTAAAATGCTGATTCATGGTAAGCATTTAATAAGAGTTCTTTCCCTCTCCACTGTCCTTCTTGAACCAATTCATTCTGCTATTCTTTAAAAAACATTTCTTATACATAAGTTAAATGCCAGATATTGCAAAGAGCAAGCCAAAGTTCCTTACTTCAAAGACACTATAAGAACTGAGGTGCTGTGAACAATTATTTTTGTTCATTGCTACTGGTACCAAAAAAAAAAAAAAAAAGAAGTGTCCAAAAAGCCTGATTACCTTAATAGATCTCAAATGCACATTTTAGTAAAAACTGTTCATATGGATTAATGATCATTAAACCACTGATTTTATAATTATATTTAATTTAAAAGGTTAATCTTTCTTCCAGTTCTAAAGTTTAACACTATGCAAATGAAGACCAGGAATAAAGCATTTCAGGGATAAACTCAAAGTTCATTCAGAAGAATTTTTTACACCTTAATATCTTCATGACAAGTACACAAGCAAATTCTAATGACTACGTTAAATGATATTGCTAGTCAATATGTCAATGATACCATCCTAATGGCAGAAAGTGAAGAGGAACTAAAGAGCCTCTTGATGAACATGAAGGAGTAGAGTGAAAAAGCTGGCTTAAAACTCAGCTTTCAAAAAGACTAAGATCATGGCATCTGGTCCCATAGCTTCATGGCAAATAGATGGGGAAAAAGTAAAAACAGTGACAGATTTTATTTTCTTGGGCTCCTACATCTCTGTTTATGATAACTTCAGCCATGAAATTAAAAGATGCTTGTTCCTTGGAAGAACAGCTATGACAAACCTAGACAGCATATTACAAAGCAGAGGTATCACTTTGCCAACAAAGGTCAAAGCCCTGGTTCCAGTGATCATGTAGGGATGTGATAGTTGGACCATAAAGAAGGTTGAGTACCAAAGCATTGATGCTTTCAAATTGTGGTGCTGGAGAAGACTCTTGAGAGTCCCTTGGACTGCAAGGAGATCCAACCAGTCCATCCTAAAGGAAATCAACCCTGGATGCTCACTGGAAGGACTGGTGCTGAAGCTGCAATGTTTTGGTTGCCCAATGCAAAGTGTCAGACTTTATTTTTTGGGGCTCCAAAATCACTGCAGATGGTGACTGCAGCCATGAAATTAAAAGACGCTTACTCCTTGGAAGAAAAGTTATGACCAACCTAGATAGCATATTCAAAAGCAGAGACATTACTTTGCCGACTAAGGTCCGTCTAGTCAAGGCTATGGTTTTTCCTGTGGTCATGTATGGATGTGAGAGTTGGACTGTGAAGAAGGCTGAGCACCGAAGAATTGATGCTTTTGAACTGTGGTGTTGGAGAAGACTCTTGGGAGTCCCTTGGACTGCAAGGAGATCCAACCAGTCCATTCTGAAGGAGATCAGCCCTGGGATTTCTTTGGAAGAAATGATGCTAAAGCTGAAACTCCAGTACTTTGGCCACCTCATGCGAAGAGTTGACTGACTGGAAAAGACTCTGATGCTGGGAGGGATTGGGGGCAGGTGGAGAAGGGGACGACCTAGGATGAGATGGCTGGATGGCATCACGGACTCAATGGATGTGAGTCTGAGTGAACTCTGGGAGTTGGTGATGGACAGGGAGGCCTGGCGTGCTGCAATTCATGGGGTTGCAAAGACTGAGTGACTGAACTGAACTGAACTGAATGCAAAGATTGACTCATTGGAAAAGACCTTGATGTTGGGAAAGATTGAGGGCAAGAGAAGAAGATGGTGGCAGAGGATGAGATGGTTAGATAGCATCACTGACTCAAAGAATATGAATTTGAGCAAATACTAGGAGATGGTGAAGAACAGGGAAGCCTGGTGTGCTGCAGTTCATGATGTCACATAGAGTCAGACACAACTTAGTGATTGAACAACCACCACAATTACAGGCATAAAGGTTTTGTGTCTACTTGTCCCACTTGAAGAATATACACTTTGAAGTTTGACAGTGAAGATTTCTGATCCTGGCTATACTACATGGACTATATATGTGATTTTAATCAAATTCCTCTCTGAATTTCAATTTCCTCATCTATAAAGTGTGTCTTGAGTATTAGAGTGATAAAAAGTAAATGTTTCCCTTAAAATAAACAATGAGTGTTAGTGGTTTTCCCTAGATTTGTTTTATATCACTTTCTCTATTTAAGGATAGCTTTTAAGGCTACCCTCGTGGTTCAGATGGTAAAGCGTCTGCCCCACAATGTGGAAGACTCAGGTTTGATTCCTGGGTTGGGAAGATCTCCTGGAAAAGGAAATGACAATCCACTCTTGCCTGCAAAATTCCATGGACAGAGGAGCCTGATGGGCTACAGTCCACGGGATCACAAAGAGTCAGACACAACTGAGCGACTTCACTTTCACTTTTGCATATAAGTGGATCAAAATGTTTATGTTTTCCTGAAGAAACATATGATTTCCTAAAGAAATCATCCCATTCCTAGAAAATGATTATGCATTTAGTTTCCAAATTAATGCTGTGTTTTGGAGCCCTAGTTTCTTATGAGTGCATCTGAGAGTCTTTATTATTTTCAGATTACATGGAATTCTGAGAAGCTGAGATTTGGAATAGAAGATAATAAAGATAAAGAAAACAATGTAACTAAATGATTAATTTGCCTTCTACTCTCCTTTCATCAGTCTACAGAATTCTGAAAAAAGTTAATATCTGTAGTGACTTTTTGAATAATATAATACCATTATCTTAAACTAAGTCTGTCTTACCCACCAGAATTGAGCCCTTTAAAGATGCAGATTCACTTACAATGCTTGGCATCCCAAAATTATTTGTGAATGAATAGCTTAGAATCATAACAGAAAGAGAGAACAGTCTGGGAATATAAGATAATAAAATAAATTCATTTCTCTTTTAAAAAAGCACCATAATTCCCTAATCTGGAACCCCTTGTTCCAAAAATCTAGATTTTTATTTTTCTTGCCATGGCTTAGTGACCAGTCTTTATCAATATCTTAGCTTTACGTTCAGAACATTTTTATTTGTCCTAAATGAGTTTCTAAATTAAAAATTAGGTGAACCAATGTCATGTTGCCACATTTTAAACAGAATAAAATAAAGTATTATTCAGACTCTTTTAGAGTAATCAAAATTCTAGTTCACCATAAGGATTCTTTTTGATAAGTCTATTTTATGCGAAATCTCTGGGATGTTTTTAAAAGGCAACATTTGACCAAATGTCATATTTAATTTTACTTAAGGATGTTCTTAAGCTCTGTAGGAATTAAATTATATTCAGAGGCTTTGTTCTTTTGTTTTCATGGTTAAATACATATCTATATATCTTTTCCAAGCATTCCAGGAATTGTTCCATTTCTTATTCTTAATAACCAAAGTTGAAAAATTTGTTTCAGTTTGTCAAGTTCAGCAATTATAGACTGGAATTTGAAATTCTAATCTTCTGATTACATCACATAGCCAGAGCCAACTTGCGGGACTGCTGCATTAGAAACCAGGCTTTAGCTGGCAATGGCCAAAGCCAAGCTAGAAAGTAGTCAAAATAAATTATTTTTACAATGCTAATGCAAAGGCATTAAGAAGCTTTAAGTTATTTAAAATATTTTAAATAACAGATTATTGTCACAACATTATCCTTTTGCCTGTATGTAAGACTCATACACCCGAGTTAGAGCCAGAATATACTGCTGCTGCTGCTGCTGCTGCAGTTGCTTCGCGTCAGACTCTGTGTGACCCCATAGATGGCAACCCACCAGGTTCCCCCATCCCTGGGATTCTCCAGGCAAGAATACTGGAGTGGGTTGCCATTTCCTTCTCCAATGCATGAAAGTGAAAAGTGAAAGTGAAGTCGCTCAGTCGTGTCCGGCTCTTAGCGACCCCATGGACTGCAGCCTACCAGACTCCTCCGTCCATGGGATTTTCCAGGCAAGAGTACTGAGCTGGCATCAAATCTCTTCCTAAGTTTATGAAAATGGTTTCATTATAAATGTAAAATATAACCAGAAATTCTTATCATCTAGAGAAAAATTTTAACTATTTATGAAATTATTCTACCATTTTTTTGTTTTTTGTTTTTAAATGAAATATCTTGATTTGCCCACATATGTTTCAATGATTGGAAGACGCGATGAGCAAGATTAATAATGGAAAATGTTACAGAAAGAGCTCTAGGGCATATAAACGAGATTAACATTTCCCAGAACAAGGAGAAAGACCAACAAAATTAGTCTTTAAATTTCCAATTTCAGCCCCAATTACTGCTCAGCAGTCTATCAGGGGGAAAAAAAAAAATCTAGAGAACCTCAAACCTGCTCCTAAAAGAAGACTTGAAAGCTAGAAAATTCACAAATACATTTCTTTGTGATTTTTTATTTTTAATCCTAGGAATAGGGGGAAAAAAAGATTGCTTTCTAGTTGATAACAATTTTCTTATTTAAAATCATAGCAACATTTCTAAAACTCTAACCATGATCACAGTATTTAGAACAGATGCTGAAGGAAACCTACCAATCCCTGTGACTAGCCTTGGACCATAAGAACAGGCCCACGGGTCTCTTTCTTATTGCCATTTTCCTGAGACAGAGTAAATCACAATTAATCTTTGTTGTGACCAGATTTAACTTCAGCTTTTATTAACTCTAATTTAAAATATATTAACATAGGGTGCAGCCATTAAAGTAATGTGAGTGGAAAATGATTATGATGTATTGTTAGGTAGGTAAAAATGAAAATATATAGAATTACCAACAATGTGGGAAAAGAGAGAGATAAGAAAAGAACTGGAATATAATGAAACAAAAATATCTGTTGTATCTGTGGGAATATGAGCACTTTAGAAAGCCCCAAAGTCCAAATTTTCTACAGTGTTTTTTCTATGATAATTAAAAATGTTGATAGTAATTTTAAATTACATTTCAATTATTAATTAAAAGATTTATCACATTATAATAAGTCATACTTTAATTTTATCTATAATATTTTAAAGTTACAAAGTGAAATTATAGAACCACAAAGCAGATGATTTCGGCTGTCAACATATTAATCTTCTTTGAAACACTTATGCAATTGTGACTATTTCACAGAATACTAACTTATGTGCCAGAAAGTTCTCAAGTATTGAATGCCTATCATGTATAAATATTTTACATATATTAGGAGATTTAGCCATATAAAGCAACCCAAGGTGAAGATATTTTAAAAATAAACCAGCAGACCTATATTTTCTGTTTTTGTATCATTTGGAAATTTGTGTACTAGGTTTTAACTTGCAGCAATAGGTATCTATATACTAGAGATTTACTATTTATTGCTGATTATTCTGGGGCTTCCCTGATGGTTCAGTGGTTTAAAAAAAAATTTTGCCTTTTGATGCAGGAGATGCAGTTTCAATCCCTGGGTTGGGAAGATCCTTTGGAGAAGGAAATGGCAATGCACCCCAGTATTCTTGCCTGGAAAATCCCATGGACAAAAGAGGCTGGCGGGCTATAGTCCATTGGGTGGCAACAAGTCTGACATGGCTTAGCAACAAAACAACAACAACTGATTATTCTGTGTATAGAATATGTGAGATTTTTGACATTCCCAAGTCTGCTTGATCAACTTCTTGAAAGTGATACTCAGGAACTGAACAGAAAACTTGGCATTTTGTCAAGGAGATTAATAGAATACATAGACATCACACAGATTATCTTATATGGAAGCATTTATAAACTTCCTACTTCTTAAAATATGCTGGCTTTCTAAAATAACAGAAAGGTATTGTTTGTTTTTCTTTTTAATGGAACAAGTTCTATAGGAAATAGCTTCTGTAAGAGTAAATTTGAAATACTGTTTTCTATTTACATCCTATTTTTCATCAGTCTATAACCCTATGATATTTTCTTCACATTTAATACTCTCAAATGTTTCCCATTTGGAGCCTAGTAACTGCTTCAATAATAGTTTGTTGAGAAAGAAAAGAAATTTTATGCCCAGAACTTTATGAATCTTGATCTGATTTATAAGTTCTTCAGTCAGTTCAGTTCAGTCACTCAGTCATGTCCTACTCTTTGCAACCCCATGGACTCCAGCAGGCCAGGCTTCCTTGACCATCACCAACTCCTGGAGTTTACTCAAACTCATGTTCATTGAGTTGGTGATGCCATCCAACCATCTCATCTTCTGTCGACCCATTCTCCTCCCGCTTTCAATCTTTCCCAGCATCAGGGTCTTTTCAAATGAGTCAGTTCTTCACATCAGGTGGCCAAAGGATTGTTGTTTCAGCTTCAGCATCAGTCCTTCCAAAGAATATTCAGGACTGATTTCCTTTAGGATGGACTGGTTGGATCTCCTTGCTATCCAAGGGACTCTTAAGAGTCTTCCCCAACACCACAGTTCAAAAGCATCATTCTTTGGTGTGCAGCTTTCTTCAAAGTCCAACTCTCACATTCATACATGACTACTGGAAAAAACATAGATTTGACTGGATGGACCTTTGTTGCCAAAGTAACATCTCTGCTTTTCAATATGCTGTCTAGGTTGGTCATAATTTTAAGTTCTTAACTGTAGCTAAACTATCTAATTCAACAGATTCAAAGGACAAATATTTAAACCAAATGGTGATTAAGTTGTGATTAAGTGCATAGAAGAATGAAAAATTGAATTTTATTTCTCTTTGTGCTATCGCTTTATTTCTCTTTGTGTTATCTCTAGACAATATAAATTTTGTACGATCTAAAAGTATCTTATCCAAAAGCATATTGAGCTATTACCAATCAACTGCAGAGATTTTCTGTACATCAACTTGAACTGGCCTAGCTTGTCTCAAATCCTCAAATAGGAAATTTAATCCTCAAGAAAGTTTGAATATATTTAAAAATACATGATTAGTTCCTCTGATTAAGAGAAAGCTATAAGCCACACCTCATTATTTTTGCTGAAACAGTTAACTATAAATGAATGCATATTCTTTCTTTTATATATGACAAATGTAATTTAATCATTGAGTGAAGGCTCAGCTACCTTTAGGATGATAATTAAGGGGAAAAAAATAGAGGGGCATCATTACTAAAACCAGCTCTGTATGGAAACGGAAACGGCACCCTTTATAATTCTGTGGACTTCAATGAACAGTTCTGCTAATTCCTAGTCTTATTTCACAAGTGGGAATGCAGTTAAGTCACTGTTAAAATTAATCTTTCACAGTAGTTTTAAAATCAAATTTACAATAATATACAAAACTATTCACTGTGATCCAGGTTTCCCCCCCAACCCCTGCCAAAAAAAAACAGAGCTGGACACCACTGAGTGACTAAGCACAACACAGCACAATGATGTTAGTGATCCTTTGTGATCCTGGTTTCATTGCTAATTCCGTAAACTGTACAGAATAGCATTAATGTACCCTATTTGCTGTGCTATGATCGGAGATAGATAACTAGACATTTATTGAAGACATTTCTATTAATATTCTTTCACTTAAATCTCACAGGGACCTTTTTTATCCAGGTATCATTAGAGTATGTTAGTCGCTCAGTCGTGTCCTACTCTTTGCAACCCCATGGACGCCAGGCTTCTCTGTCCATGGGATTCTCCAGGCAAGAATACTGGAGTGGGTCGCCATTTCCTTCTCCAGGCATCACTAGAGACACTCAGTTTATTTCCAAGCTGTTTGTAAAGATACAAGTATGCAGCTTGTAACATTACCGAGGACTTCTGCTAGCTTGTAGGATGCCTATGTACTAGATTTTCAAAGAGCCTCTTTGGCAGAAATATCAGAAAAAATTAAATCCTCCTGGGAAGACAAATGGCACATCTACAACAGAAGGAGCAGAGTGAAGTAAGTCAGAAAGAGAAAAACAAATATTGTATTCTAACGCAGATATGTGGAATCTAGAAAAACGGTATAGATGATCTTATTTGCGAAGCAGAAGTAGAGACATAGACAAAGAGAACAAATATATGGATACTAAGGGGGAAAAAGGGATGGGAGGAATTGGGAGTTTGGGACTGACATGTGTGTATATACATGTATATATATATATATACATATACTATTAATGCTATGTATAAAATAGATAAGTAATGAGAACCTACTGTACAGAACAGGAAACTCTACTCAGTGCTCTGTGGTGACATAAATGGGAAGGAAGTCCAAAAAAAGAAGAGAGATTTGTATATAAATAGCTGATTCACCTTGCTGTGCAGCAGAAACTAACACAAATTTGTAAAGCCTGTCTGCTCTGCCACCCCATGGACTATATAGCCCGTCAGACTCCTCTGTCCATGGGACTTCCCAGGCAAGAATATTGGAGTGGCTTGCCATTTCCTTCTCCAGGGGATCTTCTCAACCCAAAGACTGAACCTGCGTCTCCTTTATTGGCAGAAAGATTCTTTACTGTTCAGCCACTAGGGAAGCTCCTACAGCAATTATACAGCAATAAAAAGATGAAGTAAAAAAATAAAAACAGAGAAAAGCCCATGACTCATCAAAGGAAGGGCCTCCTGAATTTCAGCCCCCGCACATCCCCTCTCACTCAGAGCTGGGTGCCTCTGAGCAGTGTGCATATTACATAACTGTATGAGGTAGCCCTGAGAATATTTTTATTTATCTGATGATTCATTTATTTCACTACTTAGCATACATATTTTTTTGTTTTTGCATTTTAAAAAATTCCAAACTGAGACTCAATTTGTCTTCCTACAAACTGTAGAAACCATATGTAAGTCATGATCTTATTTTTACTTTTATAAAGGGAATGAGTCACTGGCTTCTCCACTGTGTTGCCAACAGAACATATATAAGAAAGGCTGTTCCAAATTATGACCTGGTTTTTTGAGCTTAGAGCTCAACATTCAGAAAACTAAGATCATAACATCTGGTCCCATCACTTCATGGCAAATAAATGGGGAAACAGTAGAAACAGTGGCTGACTTTTTATGTTTGGGCCCCAAAATCACTGCAGATGGTGACTGCAGCCACGATATTAAAGACACTTGCTCCTTGGAAGGAGAGTTATGACCAATCTAGACAGTATATTAAAAAGCAGAGACATTACTTTGCCAACAAAGGTCCATCTAGTCAAGGCTATGGTTTTTCCAGTGGTCATGTATGGATGTGGGAGTTGGACTATAAAGAAAGCTGAGCACAGAAGAATTGATGCTTTTGAACTGTGCTGGAGAAGATTGAGAGTCCCTTGGACTGCAAGGAGATCCAACCAATCCATCCTGAAGGAGATCAGTCCTGGGTGTTCACTGGAAGGACTGATGTTGAAGCTGAAACTCCAATACTTTGGCCACTTGATGTGAAGAGCTGACTCATTTGAAAAGACCCTGATGCTGGGATAGATTGAGGGCAGGAGAAGGGGACAACAGAGGATGAGATGGTTGGATGGCATCACCAACTCAACAGACGTGAGTCTGGATAAACTCTGGGAGTTGGTGATGGACAGAGAGGCCTGGTGTGCTGCAGTCCATGGGGTCACAAGGAGTTGCACATGACTGAGTGACTGAACTGAACTCTTTGAAAAGAAGCCAATTAGGAGATAGACCAGCACTGCCAAGACAAAACACTTTCCCCTTGAGACTAGGATATGTGGGTGACAAATGTATCCATTTGCTAAACTACTGTGTGAGTCCCCCAGTTGTTCATTTTTACTAAAAAGTAATTAACTAAGCACAATATAAGAGTCCCCAGCTTATTAGAAAAGTTTCTTGGGAATTTAAATAAATTAGCTATGATTAGAACTAATGAAATCTCCAAGAGTACCAGATTAATTGCAAAAGTTGTTCAGATAAAATGCCTAATAATTTGTGTTAGAAATGTGGAGAAAGTTAAATGTCCAAGTTTATCAAAGAGAAAAGAAAAATCCAACAACTGAAACTAGTAATAATTTTTTAAAATGCTAAAAAAGGACAGTAAATATACTTAGAAATATTCATGCCTCCCATTCAATATAATAACACAATGAGTGTTAATTTGTTATACTAACACTTTGTATGTAATTTTAGGGGTTCTTTGGGGAAAGTATAAGTGTTATTTGCTTCTTAATGTCCAACTCTTTGCAACTCCCTGGACTGTAGCCCATCAGGTTCTACTGTTCATGGAATTCTCTAGGCAGGAATACTGGCGTGGGTTGCCATTTCCTTCTCCAGAGGATCTTCCCAACCCAGGGACTGAAAC
Source organism: Capra hircus (assembly GCF_001704415.2). Classification (NCBI taxonomy): domain Eukaryota; kingdom Metazoa; phylum Chordata; class Mammalia; order Artiodactyla; family Bovidae; genus Capra; species Capra hircus. The sequence goes on from NC_030834.1 coordinate 23,183,137, forward strand.
CCAGGTCTCCTGTATTACAAGCAGATTTTTTACCATCTGAGCCAGCAGGAAAACCCTCTTTGGGGAAAACCACTCTTTTAATTGAGCTTCTCTTGTGGCTCAGCTGGTAAAGAATCGTCAGCAATGCTGGAGACCTAGATTCAATCCCTGGGTGGGTTGGCAAGATCCCCTGGGGAAGGGAAAGGCTACCCACTCCAGTATACTGGCCTAGAGAATTCCATGGACTATACAAGTCCATGGTGTCGCAAAGAGTCAGACACGACTGAGCGACTCACTTTCAGTCTTTTAATTGGTGCATATAGTGCACCAATTTCAATATTTTGAAAGACTATTTCTATGGTGTAAGTAAAACATTAGAAATTTTCTTTACCATTTACAGGGGCTCTAAAGTTTGAAAAAGTTTGTGAAAGTTAAGAAAGGAGACAGCACCACACTGCAGCTGAAGCACAATATTCATTTCAAGCTCACCGTTACTTTTGAGTCAAAGATTTAATAACATGATTTATTCTCATGCAACATAAACGGATATTAAAAACTAAGTGTATCTCTAAAAAAAGCAATAGCGTTTGTATTTTTTTGCAATAAATAAAATCTTATACCCAGAAAGGTTTTCTAAAATATTTTCCTATTAAATCACTCCATTCGTCTTGGTCAAAAATAACTTCATTTTCTCATGGCACAGATATGTTTTTGTTTTAAAATATACTGTGCCTCAATCTGCAGATAATTAAACATGATTCAAACAAAAATACCTAGAATAAAATTCTGATTAAAAAATAAATAAAGCATTAAAATTAGGAAAACAGATCCAGAAATATAAACAAAACATGTAGAAAAAGAAAAGAAAAAAATCAAATCATAGGACCTACATATATAAGGACAGTTGATTTTCAAATGGAATTGAACATCCTAGCAAAAACAGTTACACAATTCTCACTGTCAGAAATTGGAAAACTCATCAGGAAATACCAAAGATTTTCTCAATGCTAAATTTTAAAATTAAATCAATGTGAGGTTTTACATTAGATAAGTGAGAAACAGAGAGAAGTGGCAAATGTCCTTAGTGATATTATTATATCAAATGGAGTGGTTTAATGCAGTCAGACTGCGTAGCTTCCCGCGGTAAAGCCAAGAATATAAATAAAGCTATTATTTTTCAAGGGCCATTGTAAGGTGCTCTTAGCTTGGAGCCTTCTAATAGTCTTGTGTGGCCTAAGGATAACATTTGAGCATGTGGATTTATTTTAAAAAATTCAGATAATTCAGGCAGTTACTTTAAAAAAGGTTCAAAAGAAAAGAACACTTTTCTGTGTTGTATATTCAATAAAATTGGAAAGTAAATAGTTTGAGAACTTCAAAGATCAAAAATACTGAAATTTTGGTTGAGGGTAAGCATAGAAGAATAGAAATCAAATCAACATGTATGGTTTTGTCCTTCTCCAAATGCTCAGAGAAAACTCCTCTCCGTAGTGTATACTGAAAACTTTTGGAAAATACATACACACGCATACATTCATCTTTTAATGCATGATCAGCTGAATAAGGGTAAGGTAACTCCTTAGAGGCCAGAAAGAACAGGAAACAGCTTCCTAACCAAGGACTGCAATATGTAAATTAACGAAGGTACCTGTTCATCGATCTATGCCCTAAAGCTTGCAGATAAATAACTAACAAAAACTAGAGCTTTAAGCATGGGGAAGTGGTAAAGCTGTCTTCTACCACCACAAAAACTCAGGACTCTGTAAAAGAATATGTTCAATAATGAGAGTGTGGCCGGGGCGGGGGGTGGTAAGGAGTGAAAACTCTTTCCTGATCTCGTTTATAGACAGACCCGCTGCTCCTACAACCTATGTACTCAGTCATGTCCGATTCTTTGAGACTCCATGGACTATAGCCCGCCAGGCTCCTCTGTCCATGAAATTTTCCAGGCAAGCATACTGGAGCAGGTTGTCATTTCCTACTTGAGAGGATCTTCCCAACCCAGGGAGCGAATCTGAGTCGCCTGCATCTCCTACACTGGCAGGCAGATTCTTTATCACTAGCCTAAATGGCTGGGGTGTGTGTGGCAGAATTGGGCAGATGTCATTTAGAGGTACAAACTTGCAGCTAGTAGGTAAGTTCTGGAGATCTTACGCACACCACAGTGATTATAGTCAACAATACTGTATTATAAACATCAAAGCTGCTAAGAAACCAGATCTTAACTCTTCCTAACACAAAAAAAGAAATGGCAATTATGTGATATGATAAAGATGCAAGCTACCACTACGGTAGTAACCATACTGAAAAACACAAATATACCAAACCCATATGTTATACACCACAGACTCACACAATGTTACATACAATTATTTCTCGATTGAAAGAAATAAAGCCCTAAGAAGAAAATGTAGATTAATTTGTTGTGCTTTGGTAGTGAGTGCCCTTGACTATTTTTTTCATTAAACTTTTTTTTAACGGTTTTCGTGAAGGAATTTTGGTCAAGTTGTTTCTGTTAAAACAGTCTTAATTTTTAAAACCAATAATTTAACATTGCAACACAGAAAAAAGAAAAAAAAAAGGCCGATAAAACATTCTCTTTTCTTCTTAAGGTTTCAGAATGCAGTTATCATTAATGGGTCTTTTACTATTAAATGGCCAATTGAGACAAATAGTTCTGAGAGGATTTTTCCACCACTGATTAAGACTGGAGTGGCAGGAATTAGAGATCATACTTATGTAGCCTTCTGAGCTCTCTGCACAGACTTGGTGCCCGTGCCAGCTCCAGATGCCTGTTTGTCCACTGCTTTGATGGCATCCACAGCAACTGTCTCAGGTCATGAACAGCAAAATGGCCCAGAGGAGCACAGTTAGAGAAGATCGCAACACACATAGGCTTATTAGGAACCATTCTATGAGTTTATACTTTAAAACTGGCCTCAAAGTATTTTCATAGGAAAAATCTAATTAACAGGAGTTCATGTTTTTTTTTTGTTTTTAAATCACAAAATATAAAGGAAAACATGCCATCATCACTGAGATGCATGCACACAAAAACTTGATATAAAGATATCACTTTTTGCTGTTAGGATATTTAACTCACCAGAAAGGATAACAATTTTAAAGTCTATGGCACCCAGTTACCAGCTTCAAAAGCCAAACTGATGAAGCTATCGGGGAAAGTCACTAATTTCCATAATTATAGTATATTTTAAACATTTCTCTTATACATTAAACAAATAAAAAACCAAGATAGATATGAATAATATATATGTGTGGAGAGAGAGAACTGTATCTACCTGAAACAAGTATAAAAAAGACAACATCATGGATAATAAAGTGCAACAAATGTTTTAAAAATCATTGTGATGGAGTTCACATGCTTTGTATATTATACAAATCAGAAAGCAGTATCAAAGGGCAATAAAAAGATAACAAATAAATTTCTCAATCCTTTACAAATACTAAAGAAAATATATCACCTAGAAAAACATCAGAGTCAAATAAAGTAGTACACAGAAAAATGTTATAATATTCTTATGCTAAAAAAATAGGAAGAATCAAATAACTAATTGAATCAAATCAATTTTCAGGACATAGTAAAAATACAAGAGAATGCACACAGAAGTTAAAAGGAAAAAACTACAGTTAGTAATAGAAATCAATGATATAGAAAATAAAGTTAGACCAGAAAGAAAAAAAATAAGAGCACAGATTTCTCTTGAATAACCTGAGAGAAAAATCATGAATTAAAAACAAAAAATTCCTTGCACTTTTTGTATATATTTTAAAAACTGTCAAATGTTACATTTAAATGAGATTTTATAGTAAATTGACTAATGATGTTGTAAGGACTTATACCTTCTAAAATTATATAGCTATAATTATTAATATTTTGAGGGATCCTCAACAAGTTTGGTTTATAATATCCTGGAATTATAATTTAAATTAAAATTGTATCACTTACATATACCATACAAAACTAAAACTAATTTCTTTTAAGTTGTATTAATACTCAAAATGTCCTATGTTTGCAATGGAAAAATTAAAACCAATCTCTTTATATTTCTTCAAACATTGTTGTAGCTCATCATTACACATAGGAAAAATAGCTAAACACTGTTAGCTCATTACAAGTTTCTAAATGCACAGGCTCTTAGGAAAAATGTAGCTTTATCTCTGATATTTTACCTTTAATTCCTTTACTTTCTGGCACTCTAGATGAAAAGAGATTTTATGATAATTCTACTCTGTGTTGCTCCTGTATTTATATTTAATGGTTTAAAACATTTTATAAAGTCTAATCTCTGCAATACTATATTACTTTCAAAATGTCCATCTTATATAAGTGGAATTACATTCCACATTATTAATAATGCATGAAAAGATATCATCAGTCCTGGATTGATAAAGAACAAAAAGGAGTGAATGTTGAGGAGGGAAATCTGCGTAGAAACTAGTTTTGGATGATGATAAAGCTATTCCTTTTCAATGAATTTCATATTTTATTTTTATTTATTTTTTCTCTGCTTGGAATATTCTCCCTCACAGGTTTCCATGACTCTGTCCCTCACTTCCTTCCCATCTTTCCCCAAATGTCATCTTCTCAGTTATCTTTCCTGGTCAGACTACCTAAAATTTAAACTTTTTGCTTTCTCATTCCCCTTTCCCTCTTTATTTATTATTTTTTGCCTTGCACTTAGAAATGTCTAACGTATCATTTATTTCAATTAATGTACTATATTATCTTTTTCCACCATCAGAATTAAATCCTATGAGGGAAGATATTTATGGCTATTTTGCTAACCACTGTTAAATCCAGTGACTAGAACATAATCTGATAAGTAGTAAAGACCAAAAAGTGCTTTCTAAAAAATTGTCTTCATTTAGAGTGTGATGAAATCATTTTCAAAAGTGTGTATTTCTCTAATAATAATTGATACTTCATCCATGATTTAGAAAATAGAGTAAAATAAAAACAGATGTGGAAGTTTAAAAACTTATTGAAGACATTATAAACATACTCAAATAATTGTTGATAAATATTTGATAAATAAAACTATACAGAATTTTTCAGTATGTTCACATATATTTATACATGCATTTGTGCATACTGTTTATGTGCTTATACTGGTATACTGTATAATCATTGGGGCCTCCCAGGTGGCACTTGTGGTTAAGAACCTGCCTGCCAATGCAAGAGATGCAGATTTGATACTTGGGTCAGGTAGATCCCTTAGAAGAGGAAATGGCAACCCACTCCAGTATTCTTGGCTGGGAAATCCCATAGACAGAGCAGCCTGGTGTGCTACAGTCTGGAAGGGATGCAAAGAGCTGGATATGACTGAGCAACAAAGTACATGCCCATGTACACACAAACACAAACAATATACTCATTACCTCTCACTGAATTTTGAGATCTTTAAGCATTATTATGCATATTCATATGAGTCTGTACAGACGTGATGATGTGAATAAAGCAGGAACTAACATTTGTTGCATTTCTACATTGTTGAATACAAACCCAACTACAATTTAATCTCAGAATAATCCAAACACAAATTCAATAGAAAGCAGGACTAATTCAGTTCTGAAATCCATCACCAACTGCCACAATTGCTCAAACTTATGTCCATCGAGTCAGTGATGCCATCCAACCATCTCATCCTCTATCAGCCCCTTCTCCTCCTGCCTTCAATCCTTCCCAGCATCAGGGTCTTTTCCAGCAAGTCAGTTCTTCTCGTCAGGTGGCCAAAGCATTGGAGGTTCAGCTCAAGTATCAGTCCTTCCAATGAATATTCAAGACTAATTTCCTTTACGATGGACTGGTTTGATTTTCTTCCAAGGGACTCTCAAGAGTCTTTTCCAACACCACAGTTCAAAAGCAACAATTCTTCAGTGCTCAGCCTTCTTCACGGTCCAACTTTCACATCCATATATGACCATTGGAAAAACCATAGCTTTGACTAGACAGATCTTTGTTGGCAAAGTAATGTCTCTGCTTTTTAATATGCTGTCTAGGTTTACCATACCTTTGGTTCCAAGGAGCTAGTATCTTTTAATTTCATGGGTGCTGTCACCATCTGCAGTGATTTTGGAGCCCAAGAATATAAAGTCTGACACTGTTTTCATTGTTTGAACCATCTCTTTGCCACTGAGATATGGGACCAGATGCCATGATCTTAGTTTTCTGAATGTTGAGTTTTAGGTCAACTTTTTCACTCTCCTCTTTCACTTGCATCAAGAGGCTCCTTAATTTCTCTTTGCTTTCTGCCATATGGGTGGTATCATCTGCATATCGGAGGTAATTGATATTTCTTCCAGCAATCTTGATTCCAGCTCGTGCTTCATCCAGCCCAGCATTTCTCATGATGTTATCTGCACAGAAGTTAAATAAGCAGGGTGACAGTATACAGCCTTGATGTATTACTGCCCCAATTTGGAACCAGTCTTTTGTTACACGTCTGGTTCTAACTGTTGCATCTTGACCTGCATGCCTCCTTATTAGGAGGCAGGTAAGGTGGTCTGATATTCCCATCTCTTTAAGAATTTTCCAGAGTATGTCATGATCCACACAGTCAAAGGCTTTGGTGTACTCAATGAAGCATAAAGACATGGTTTTCTGGAACTCTCTTGCTTTCCCAATGACCCAACAGATGTTGGCAATTTGATATCTGGTTCCTCTGCCTTTTCTAAAACCAGCTTGAACATCTGGAAATTCTCGATTGATGTACCATTGAAGCCTTGCTTGGATAATTTTGAGCATTACTTTGCTAGTGTGTGAAATGCGTGCAATTGTGCCGTAGTTTGAACATTCTTTGGCATTGCCTTTCTTTGGGATTGGAATGAAAACTGACCTTTTCCAGTCCTGCAGCCACTGCTGAGTTTTCCAAATTTGCTGGCATACTGACTGAAGCACTTTCACGTCATCATCTTTTAGGATTTGAATTAGTTCAGCTCGAATTCCATCTTCTCCACTAGCTTTGTTCGTAGTGAGGCTTCCTAAGGCCCACTTGACTTTACATTCCAGGATGTCTGTCTCTAGGTGAGTGATCACATCATCGTGGTTATGGGGTCAATAAGATCTTTTTGGTATAGCTTTTCTGCATATTCTTCCCACCTCTTCTTAATATCTTCTGCTTCTGTTAGGTCCATACCATTTCTGTCCTTTATTGTGCATATCTTTTCATGAAATGTTCACTTGGTATCTCTGATTTCCTTGAAGAGCCCTCTAGTCTTTCCCATTCTATTGTTTTCCTCTATTTCTTTTTATTGATCACTTAGGGGCTTTATCTTTCCTAGCCATTCTTTGAAACTCTGCATTCAACTGTGCATATCTTTCCTTTTCTCCTTTGCCTTTAGCTTCTCTTATTTTCTCAGCTATTGGTAAGGCCTCCTCAGACCACCATTTGTCATTCTGCATTTCTTTTTCTTGAGCATGGTCTTGATCACTGCCTCCTATACAATGTCATGAACCTCCATCCATAGTTCTTCAGGCACTCTATCAGATCTAATCCCTTAAATCTATTTGTCACTTCCACTGTATAATCATAAGGGGTTTGATTTAGGTCATACCTGAATGGTCTAGTGGTTTTCTCCACTTTCTTCAATTTAAGTCTGAATAAGGAGTTTATGATCTGAGCCACAGTCAGCTCCCAGTCTTGTTTTTGCTGGCTGTATAGAGCTTCTCCATCTTCAGCTAAAGAGAATATAATCAATCTGATTTCGGTGTCAACCATCTGGTGATGTCCATGTGTAGAGTCGCCTCTTTTGTTGTTGGAAGAGTGTGTTTGCTATGACCAGTGCATTCTCTTCACTAAACTCTGTTAGCCTTTGCCATGATTCATCTTTTATTCCAAGCCCAAACTTGCCCGTTACTCCAGAATTCAACTTAAGTCATTGAGACTTCAAATTTCATCTTCCTCATTTTTATCTTTTTTTGCATGTCTATTTTGCCTTCTGTGTTTTGAAGTTACACATAAATGTTAATTTACAAATAGGATCTAATCACCAGGATTGGGCATGGTTTCTTTGCATATGTATGTTTATCATTTTGTTTAAATTCATTAATCTTAAATTCATATAATGAAGTGATAAATATTATTGAATTGTTTTAGTCAGGTGTTCACTCTATCAGTTCATCTTATGGGCTATGCAAAACAAAGTGGAAATAGTAGATGAAAAGAGAACTAAGAGATTCCCAATTTTCTCTTTTCCCTACGTCACATTGTCAACATCTGCTTTACAAGGTTAATGATGTGAGCATGGCTGGTAAGATGGTTGACCTCATGGAGGTATATTAGTTAGCATCATCATCACAGAAAAATGACAGACAAGAAAAATGAGCCAGCCAAGATAGGTTTAAAACTCTAACAGGAACTCCAACTTCTAATGGAGTGTATTTTCAAAAGAACTTGATGGCTATTGTGAAAACACATTACTAAAAGTATTAATCTTCTGAGTCAGCAAAGATGAATTCTTAATCTCTATTAAAATAAGGCATAGAACTAAAATTTATAACCAGATGATTGCTTCATTTGAATATGTTACATGATTTAGAACAAAAACAGTTTTAAATCATATAAAAATTTATTTATTTTACATATGTATACTATATATATAATTTATATTAGATATAGTGCATCTAAGTATGCACACACGTATCTACAATACATTTACATATATATTATATTATATATATATATATACACCTGAATGTATATTATGCCTACATATATATGCAGTATTTACTGTTTTAAATGCAACAAAAATCATTTAATAAAAAGAAGCTCTAAAATTATGTTAATAACATTTTAGTGTTTCCTTACTTTTTCTTTTTAAAAAGGTTTTCATTGCCTTTAGAGCAACACAAAGTCAATGAATCATATGATAAGGATGTGTTCTGACTGTATTAATGGACTCATGTTTAAGAAAAATGAATAGCCTAGTACAATTAATATTTTATTCACATTCTTGGTATTGAAGAACAATTGCTAAGAATCTATAAAATCTCAAAATAACTATATATCAACTAAATTATGACATAAAATGATGATTAAGAAAAATGTACTTCATCATTAATAATCATTCTAAGGCTAAATATGTGAATGGCAAAATCTTTCCATTATTTGACCCTAAATGTTTTCTTCTGTTGTATTCTATGTTAGATATAAGGGATTGGAGGCAGTATCGAAGAGAAGGCAGGATGAAAGTATATATATTTATTTTCCTTTTCTATTATAAAATCTTCCAAGAAATTCAGTGAGATGTGTAACAAAAAATCATGTAGATATCATTAAAACTTAATAAAGCCTAATGGTCTACTATATTTACAAAAATATTTTAAATGAAATGAAGCATTAGCTAGAGCTGAAATCCACATTTTGTTCCTCAAAAAAATCACATTTGCCTTTCTACCTGAGAGACAACACTATTCTGAATTTGGTTTCCATCTTTTAATTCAATGTCATACTTGTTATGTAAATTCAGAGTGAGGATGAAATAAAGACTAAGAGTTTCTTTATCACCTGTATATCATGATTGAAAGGATTACAACTATGTGATTTAACTTAACAAAAAGAAAAGTGAGTAGAACATAACTATGGGCAGAGGGGAGTACTAAAACTTGTATGAAAACATGAATACTCATTCCAGAGGTTCATAACATTGTACAAGAGTCAGTGATGAAAACCATCCCAAAGAAAAAGAAATGTAAGAAGGAAAGGGGTTGTCTGAGGAAGTTTTACACATAGCTGAGGAAAGAAGAGAAGCAAACGGCAATGGAGAAAGGGAAAGATATATCCAACTGAATGCAGCGTTTCAGAGCAGAGCAAGGCGAGATAAGAAGGCCCTCTTAAATGAACAACACAATGAAGTAGAGGAAAATGACAGAATGGAAAAGACTAGAGATCGCTCCAAGAAAACTGGAGACATCAAGGGAACATTTCATGCAAGGATGGGCACGATAAAGGACAGAAACAGTAAGGACCTAAGAGAAACAGAACAGATTGAAAAGAGATGGCAAGAATACACAGAAGAACTATATTAAAAAAGGTCTTAGTGACCCAGATATCTAACCATGATGGTGTGGTCACCCACCTAGAGCTTGATATTCTGAAGTCTGAAGTCAATTGGGCCTTAGGAAGCATTACTACAAATGAGGCTAGTGGAGGTAATGAAATTCCAGCTGAGCTATTTTGAATCCTGGAAAATGATGCTGTTAAAGGGCTGCACTCAATATGCCAGCAAATTTGGAAAACTCAGCAGTGGCCACAGGGACTGGAAAAGGTCAGTTTTCATTTCAACCCCAAAAATGGGCAATGCCAAAGAGTGGACAAACTACCACCCAATCGCACAACTGCACTCATTTCACATGCTAGCAAGGTAATGCTCAAAATCTTTCAAGCTAGGCTTCAGCAATCCATGAACTAAGAAATTCCAGTTGTACAGCTGGATTTAGAGGAGGCAGAAGAGCCAGAAATCAAACTGACAACATCCATTGGATCACAGAGAAAGCAGAAGAATTCCAGAAAAACATCTACTTCTGCTTTGACTGCTTGGACTGCATCTGACTATGAATAGTCTTTGACTTTGTGGATCACAACAAACTGGAAAATTCTTAAAGACATGGGAATACTAGACCACCTTACCTGCCTCCTGAAAAACCAGTATGAAGGTCAAGAAGCAACAGCTAGAACCTTACATGGAACAACAGATTGGTTCAAAATAGGGAAAGGAGTATGACAAGGCTGTATGCTGTCATTCTGTTTATTTAATTTATATGCAAACTGTGTGTTAAGTCGCTCAATCATGTCTGACTCTTTGCCATCCCATGGACTGTAGCCCGCCAGGCTCCTCTGTCCATGGAATTATCCAGGCAAGAATACTGCAGTAGGTAGGCATTCCCTTATATGCAGAATATATCATGTGAAATGTCAGGCTGGATGAATTCCAAGCTGGAATTAAGATTGGTGGGAGAAATATCAACAACCTCAGATATGCAGATGATACCACTTTAATGGCAGAAAGTGATGAGGAACTAGAAGCTTCTTGGTGATGGTGAAAGAGGAGAGTGGAAACCCTGGCTTAAAACTCAACATTCAGAAAACTAAGATCATGGCATCTGGCTCCATCACTTATGGCAAACAGAAGGGTAAAAGTAGAAGCAGTAAAAGATTTTATTTTCTTGGGCTCCTAAATCCATGTGGACAGTGACTGCAGCCATGAAATTAACATATGCTTGCTCCTTGGAAGGAACGCTATGGTAAACCTAGACAATGTATTAAAATAACTTTGCCAACAAAGGTGGGAACAGTCAAAGCTATGGTTTTTCCAGTAGTCATGTACAGATTTGAGATTTAGACCATAAAGAAGACTGAGCACTGAAGAATCTATGCCTTCAAATTGTGTTGTTGGAGAAGGCTCTTGAGAGTCTCTTGGACTGCAAGGAAATCAAACCAGTCAATTCTAAAGGAAATCAATCCTGAATGTTCATTAGAAGGACTGATGCTGAAGCTGAAACCCCAATACTTTGGCCATCTGATGTGAAGCCAACTCTTTGGAAAAGACCCTGATACTGGGAAAGATTGAAGGCAAAAGGAGAAGAGGGCAGCAGAGAATGAGATGGTTAGATAGCATCACCAACTCAATGGACATGAATCTGAGAAAACTGAGCAAACTCTCAGAGCCAGTAAAGGACAGGGAAGCCTGGTGTACCGCAATCCATGGAGTCACAAACAGTTGGACTTCACTGAACAACAACATTTCTGTATTAAGTTAAAAACAGAAGCAAAATTTTAGACAACAATCCAAGGGAAATAAAAAAGGGCTTTCTATACACACTGTGATTATTAATTACCTCTATATCATCCCTATCTTACTTAAAAGGAAGACTGATTTTTACAAAAGATTTACATCCATTAGAATAATTCACAGTCAAGAAATTACTTAAAGCTATACAGGCAATTCTTGAAATATCAGAAGTACAATATATACCTTGGAATCCAGAAAAGTAAAAATATAGAAATATTTCATTAAAGTAAGAAATTAGTACATTTTATTTTTAAATTTCAGATAACACAAGGAATACATGTTATTATATATATATGTATGTGTGTATAATTATTACTGCTTCACATTGTTGTACAGCAGACCTATGCAACATTGTAAAGAAACTTTCCATCAATTAAAAAGTAAACTTTTAAAAAAAGAAAAGAAGGGGGTAGATAAACATGTACTTTGCACAGTTTATTTATATTATTAATCAGTTAATATTTATGCCAAAAAAATGAATATAAGATTGAAAATTCTATTATGATAGAGAGACACTGCAGTAGTTGACTGAGAAACTATAACAATTATGTACCTGCTTCCTCCCAGCCATAAGCCCAGACAATCAAAAAAGGAAAAAATAAAAAATATATATTCACAATACTTTCTTAGAGTTTAATACATATCTATCAGAAATTGAAAGATTAAGCAAACAAAAGATTGACAAACTTATCAAAGATATGAACAATACTAAAACTAGCAAATTTAATTTAATATATAAATCTGTACTAATATGATTTTCACATGAAATAAACTAATTCAGATATCAACAATTAAAAAATGGTTAAAAAAAGCAAACATCTGTAAACAGAAAAATAGACTCTGCCACACAATGAAGAAGAAAAATTGGTGAATATGATAAACATTAATTAATAACAAAAAAAATACTAGACTTCAAAACCTATGGTATTCACTAACCATAAAGGAAAAGTCTGATAAACTGACTTCATTGAAATTAAAATTTTATTTCCATCAAAAGACAGTGTTAACACTTTGTGTTTGAAGATATCTCAAGCCTTGTATCTCAGGCTAGTATTTTTGTGATACATGAGATGGTTAGAGTGAGGGTAACTGAAACAATACTCAGTTGGAAACACTTCTCAGTATCACATTCCAGAAGGTGTTACTGACACGTTTTTTTCCACAGCATCCCTACAACACCAGAAACTGTAACCAGCATGTTCATGACTGATCTTCATTTTTCAGGATGTAGGTCTATCTCAGGGAGAAAGTCAACAAATATTTGTTGAATTAGAACTGAATACATGTTAAAAACAGTTAGCAGCTGTTTCCCCCAGTTAACTAAATAGATAAATATAGCATTCCTGTTTAATTCAACAAGACCTGTAGAAGTGGAATTTCACTATTTTTACATGTCTTGTCTACTCTCTCTTCTCTGTTTGGATGACTCCATTTATCTTTACTTCTCCTGTATTCCATTTTAGTATATAAAATGACATATTTGTAAATATTACATATCTCCATTTTCTTTACTTCAGGGACAATCTGTTATTAAATGTGTTTCTCACAAAACCTCCAAAATGAATTAACATTTTTAAACACTAAAATGCTTAGCCAGTCTGAGTTCTGTTTTTACTGCAATGTCTTCCTCTACTGGACAGTCTCTTAAAATCTTTCTCCCCAATATATTTAGACCATCTCCAACTCATTTTCCTGTTAATAAGTTTAAGAATCTATTGTGTCAAATTGCATGACTCTTCCATTCTTGACAACATTAATGTGAACTATGACACTAAAATGAAATAAGCATTAATATATTAAGGAAACCAAACGTGAAAATGAATCTCAAGCATAACCGTGATTCCAGAAGAACTTGTTAAGTATTCCCTTTAGGAGTATCTTGCTTTTGATCTCATTCTTTTTTTTAAATTTTTTTTTAATTTTTACTTTATTTTACTATACAATACTGTATTGGTTTTGCCATACATTGACATGAATCCACCACGGGTGTACATGCGACCGTCAGAACCACAGTATACTCAGGTTATTTAAGTGATAACAGATTCCAGGTCTTTTCTTCCCTGCTTTATCACTCTCTGTAACTCCCTCCTCACAGCACAGAAGCCCATCCTCGCCTGCGGCCTTCACTCTAATTAAGGAAAGTTGGGATATTGCCAGTCTTGCTGAGAACAGTATTATCTGAGTGTAGACTCTCTGATTCAACCCGTTCTCAGCTTCAACTTCATTACTCCCACTGATTGTTGTATCAGTATAGCTGTGAAGAAAAACTAAATAAATAGATCGAAAATGGATGCCTGGTGCTGTATAGAAGAGATCACAGAGTAGTGGAGGAAATAGTTTAAAGTGGTTTCAAGTTCTCTAAGCCCCCTGCCTGATCAGGAAGCTGATAAAGCTTAGTCAGACCCATAGTCATCAAAATTTGCGTGCTAAGCCCCTCACACTTACTGAAGGAGTAGTCAGCAAAGTAGTGGTGGTGGCGGGGGCGAGGGGTCAGACCATGAGATCTAGAAGTAGATGATTGGGCTTCTATTGCCATTTACTGATAGGATGATTCTAGCAAATAACCTGATCTCTTTCAACAATATCTCTTCCTCTCCATAATGGGGAAAAACCATACATGCAAGATTTGAGGCAAGACAAACAAAATACTTTGGGTAAGTTTTTATAAACTACAATTTACAGATAAACTATGTGAAAGTGAAAGTGTAAGTCACTCAGTCATGTCTGACTCTGTGGCCCCATGGACTGTAGCCTCTGTCCATGGAATTCTCTAAGCACGAACACTGGAGTGGGTTGCCATTCCCTTCTCCAGGGGATCTTCCTGACTCAGGGACTGAACCCAGGTCTCTGGCATTGCAGGCAGATTCTTTACCATATGAGCCATCAGGGAAGCCCTCATTATAGTTATAAACTATAACTGTCCTTTTTATAGTTCAGCTGTAAGAAACAAAGCACTGTGTTTTTCCTTATACTGGCAGTATAATTAACGGTCTAGCAATAATGTCTTGGATATCATGCTCTAAAACACATTTGTAAAATCTTATCTGCAAGTAAGATTTCATGGATTGTATATGGGTTTACAATGTTAAACACATATTAACCATGGATATCTGGTGATGTGACCGCTGATGTCTTATTGGTCCTGGAGAGAATGCCTTTTGAAAGGTTAGCTAATTCCTGGAGAAAGTAAACAACTCATTGATGAGCTTGTCTTTGATATATAAACCAGTCAATCAGGAGCCCACTCCCCCAATAGATTCTCCGCTCTCAGAGGGTCCATATTCTGGGCTACCATTCCCCTGTCCTCGTCATCCCAGAGACAGGCCACTAGTGATAGTTCTTAGAGCCCAGAGTCTGCCAAAATTACTCAGACCGTCCAATCCCAAACCTGCCAAGCCTGCTCTCCTCACTCTTCCTTCCCATGGGACCACAATAAAGCCTCTTGCCATGCTCTCCCCTTCCTGCTTTTCTCATGACTGCCTCTCATGCTTCTCTGTGTGACATGCTGTGCTTTCTTGTCTCTAGGAAACTGTGAATATAAAAAGTTCTTTCAATGAAAGTTTCTTCATATTTTACCACACCTGTTAGCAAACAAATTATGGATAAACTTAAAGTAACATGATAATATTAATTTCAAACAAATGATTATCCTCTTTGAACATTTTCTGTCTTTCCCTGTTCTACAAGATTTAAATTCTTTTAACAGTCAATATTGATCACTTCTTTTGTAATTCCAACTTGTTTACAAAAGTATTTTAAATGAATTTATATAAATATAGATATGCTCACATGAAGGAAACATGGAGAATTTAAATAAGGATCATAACTTTAAAACATATCTGTAAGAAACCACATACAAGAAGTCACAAATGACCACAGGATTTATTTTAACTTCCTTGTGAAAACTTGGTATAAAATAGAATGAATGAAAAACAATTTCAGGGCTTTGGAATCATATTTGTTAATTACATGCCCATAAATTTCTTATTTTTCTCCTCCTTTGACTAGACACTTGTCTCAACAGTGAATCAAACAGAGAATAAATCAACATAGAAAATATTTTTTTTTATCCTCTTCTATCAGTACCTAATCAGTCAATGGTGAAACCGAACTAGTTTTCTAAACCATTATGTTTAGCATTTATGTACCCTGAAAGAGCTTTGACATAACAGAAGTAGCAATCATGAATGCTGTTACTGATCAAGAAGTCCCAGAGGAGAGGGTCACAGGGCTGTGCCATAAATTTATGAAAGAAATCAGGAAATGTCATTCTGACTGCAGTAGATGGCTTAAAAGGGCTGTGGCAAGGTTATGTTGTGTTATCAAGATTGAATTCCCAAGAATGTGAGTTGAGATAAAAAAATGATAGCAAGAGAAGATAGGTATCTGTAAAAATATAATAAAATACTAGGAATCAATCATTGAATAATAAATGGTAATAAAAATCCAGCAACAGGAAGTCAGAGTATTTGAATCTCTAAATGTAAGCAAAATTCAAAGAAATGTTATAATAAAAGCATATATATGCATTTTCCCAGAAATTTCTATACCAAAGAAAACTTTTTGTATCTTCTAAGAGGCATAATAGCAGTCTGACAGCCCAGAGAACTTAGTTCTGTTGCCAAAGTCCATAAATATTTGCCCAACATTTTTTTTCTAGATGTCTGATATATGAATAAAATATTAGAAGGATATTATAATCACATTCACTTACACTGATATGAAGTAAAGAGACAATTCAAATGCATTGTTTCTGTATCACTACCTTCTCCAAACACCCTCCACCACAACATAAACTATGTTGGAATATACAGTGTTGAATAAAAAAAAAGTCTACTATTCTATTTAATGGCAAAAAGTAGTCCCAATGAAACTCCAGCATTTTCTCATCATTCATTGTTATAACAGAAATTTATATGTAGTTTATCATGATTAAAAAATATAAAGACATTCAATAATTACATGAAATATGATAAAGCTACTTTTATCTTTGTTAGCATGGTATGGGAATGCAAGCTCTGGTTCAACAAATACTGAATAATATTGTATGTGTACGGTAAACAGAGTATCAAATTCACAACAATATAAGTACAAAGATAAACTTAGTTTATCCAAACATGTTCGTCATAGGAGATATAAGGAATGAAGCCAGAAAATAGATTCTCCACTACTGAGGATCACACAAAGACATATGAGAGGACATGAAGGTGAAACATTGATTTCGATGGTTTCCCAGAAGTATAATGAATGCCTAGCTGAGTGCCTGACCCAAAGTAGATGATCCAAAATGTTTCTAAATATTTAATGATGTTAGTACAAATATATCACTGCAACTTTTCATGGAAACAATATGATGGAATTTTTACTTTGTGCTCCTAAAGAGTCTGGGCTATGCCTGTGCACACTTAGTGTCTCCAGCGTTTTGTGACCCTGTGGACTGTAGCCCACCAGGCTCCTCTGTCCATGGGCTTCTCAGGCAAGAGTACTGGAGTGGGTTGCCACTTCCTCCTCCAGGAGATCCTCCCAATTCAGCAATCAAACCTGTGCCTCCTGCATCTCCTGCACTGGCAGATAGATCATCCCTGGAGCCATCTGGGAAGCCGTAGAGAAGCTGGGCTAGTTGATGACTGTCAACTTGAGAAGGAGTTTATCATGGGTGGAAGCAGGCAGAATGAGTAAAGCCATCCCAACCTGAGGAAGAATTATGAGCACAAGCACCAAGACATGCATCAAACAGATTCATTGAAGTCTATGATAAAGGCTGGGACTTTTGATAAGTGTAGATGAATATAGAGATTGAAAGGAGACTGAGATTTGAAGACATTTCCTCTCAGTATGCAATGTCTGCTCTGCCTTCATCTAAATATCTTCAGATCACAGACCTTAATTACAAGTACCTTTAGCTAATATCTTCAAACCATCCTCCCTTGCTTGAACTTCATGTCAGAAATGTGAAATATGGGCCATATGCTGTGGAAGTTCAAGTAAACTGCTGTTTATTCTTCTGACTTTGAGAGCTCATAAATTTGAGTCAATTCAATGCAAATATATGTAACTGGAATATTAAGAGGTATAAATTTTTTCCAGATAGCCTCTGTTACATTTTTGTTCAGTTCAGTTCAGTCACTCAGTCGTGTCCGACTCTTTGCGACCCCATGAATCACAGCACGCCAGGCCTCCCTGTTCATCACCATCTCCCGGAGTTCACTCAGACTCACGCCCATCAAGTCCGTGATGCTATCCAGCCGTCTCATCCTCGGTCGTCCCCTTCTCCTCCTGCCCCCAATCCCTCCCAGCATCAGAGTCTTTTCCAATGAGTCAACACTTTGCATGAAGTGGCCAAAGTACTGGAGTTTCAGCTTTAGCATCATTCCTTTGAAAGAAATCCCAGGACTGATCTCCTTCAGAATGGACTGGTTGGATCTCCTTGCAGTCCAAGGGACTCTCAAGAGTCTTCTCCAACACCACAGTTTAAAAGCATCAATTCTTCGGTGCTCAGCCTTCTTCACAGTCCAACTCTCACATCCATCCATGACCACTGGAAAAACCATAGCCTTGACTAGATGGACCTTAGTCGGCAAAGAAATGTCTCTGCTTTTGAATATGCTCTCTAGGTTGGTCATAACTTTTCTTCCAAGGAGTAAGCGTCTTTTAATTTCCTGGCTGCAGTCACCATCTGCAGTGATTTTGGAGCCCAAAAAAATAAAGTCTGACACTGTTTCTACTGTTTCCCCATCTATTTGCCATGAAGTGATGGGACTGGATGCCATGATCTTCGTTTTCTGAATGTTGTTCTTAGTTATATTCTATGTTAAGTCAAAGAAAGTAATTTGCCTCAAAATATTCCAAAAGAAAAATAGCTATAAAAGCAAAATGAATTGATGGTCTTTTGGTATTTTTCTTTGATAGTATAGGTTTCTCAGAGTCCTATATTCTTGGCCTAACGAGGTACAGAATGCTGTTGGTTTAAAGGTTATTCCCAGAAGTTCTAACAAAACACAAAACTTCAGAATTATAGATGGTCACTTGGAAGCAAGCAAATGTGACCTCTCTTGATAGAAGCCTATTAGGATGTACATTTCCACTGTCACTAACAATCTGAGTTTCCTAACTTCAGCAACAACCAACGTCCAATTTGTGCTCACTGATTCAGGTACTGTATTAATTTTCTAGGGCTGCCATAACAAATTACCACACACTGGGTGGCTTAACAATAGACATTTATTTTCTGGAGGCTGTGAGTCCAAGATTAAGGTCTAAAGGAGAGTTGGTTTCTTCAGAGACCTCTCTCCTTGGCTGGTAAATGACAATTTCTTCTTCCTATGTCCTTATATGGTTCTCTCTGAACCTACCTGTGCTCAGATATCCTCGTCTTGTACGGGCACGGAGCACACTGGAGTAGGGCCTACTCTAATGATCTTTTTAAACTTGGTTACCTCTTTAAAGGCCTATCTCCAAATACAGTAACATTCTGAGGTACTGTAGGTTAGGACTCTAACAAAGTTTTGGGGGACAAAATTCAGTCCATAAAAGACTGAATAGTTTATATACATGATATTATTTTATCATATAAACCAACCTGTGAGATGCTACCTTTATACACATTTTACAGATGGGAAAATTAAACAAAAGAATTGTTAATAACTAACCCAAGTTCATACAGGTAGCAAGCTTTCACATATAAATCCTGATAGTCTCCTTACAGAACCCACGGTATTCAAACCACTCAATATTGCTATTGAGATTAGCTAACCTTCTGGATGAAATCTCTCATATATGAATTTCTTCTGAATCTCTGCTTTACATCTCAAAAATCTCTCTATATCTTCAACATTTTTTTCAATCATTTGTCTTCTTTCTAAAGTCGAAGGATCTTATATAACTGACAAGATTTTAGGTTTGTGCTAAAACTTTCCCTTTTATACAGCTGAAATATCTTTCTTTTTACCAGATTTTCATGGTCTCCTTTCCCCCTCACAGTATATGATCTAAAATACTGTCAAAGGTTCTCTTTCCCATTCCATTTATTACCAAATACCTCTTTAAAAATAAGTGATATCAGCTAGTCAGCTACTCAACTACAACTGAAATAACTTTTTTATTTTTCTTCACCAGCAAAACTCAGGTTGTTAAACTAATAGCCCTTCTCTCAGTCAGTCCTCACTAGGTGCCATGTATGTAATTCATAAACTTATCTCTGCACTTACTACTCTGATATAGTACTCTTTCTTTTCCTCTGGCACCTCTGATGGCTTGCAAAGAATTTACATGACTTGTTAAAGCCCATGTAATAGACTGAGAATGCTCCATTTATTAAGATTCCTTCCTTCAATGGAGAGCCAAAATGGAGAGAAGTGAAGATATCCCAAGGACATACAATGGTAACAATAGTTGGTGCTTTTTTAAGAAGATGTCCTAACACCTACGTTTCATTAACTAAAAGACAAAAAAACCCTTGGATTGAATTGTTTTGACTAATGTACATAAGATACTACACCAGGTAGGATCTTTCTGGGAGAGAAAATCTAGACATGTAAATATCAACAACTACTACAACCACAAATATGGTGGCTATTGGGTTGGCAAGGGACCGTGAAGAATATGCATGTATTGTGAGGGCTTTAAATGTGTTCAGTTCAGTTTGGTTCAGTTGCTCAGTCATGTTAGCTGTTGATTATAGAGTACATCCCATCTTTATCTGTTTCCCTGAAAAATCTTTAAGAGCTACGTTATTCACTACTATCTTTTCTGCAAATAGATCCTTTAGGGGAATTCAGAGGTCCTAATTTCTAAGGTGGCAAATAGGATGTAAAAGACATGATGATAGGCGTCAGTTAACAGATACTAACTGTACATGAATAATACATTCAAAGAAAGCTACGTAGTGAAAAAGACAAATGAACATATAAAAAAGTGATTTCTAGTATTTCATCCAATGATGACTAATTAAATTATTAATTGCACTTATTCATATTCAGTAAGTTGTCTACATAGGAAAATGAAATTGGACTAGATTAATTCTCTAGAAATTTAATGTGATTTAAAAGCATTTTTAATTACATACACACATACACACACTAACTGGTTGGATAATTAATTATCCAGATTATCATTTAGGAAAATAGAGATTATGTACTTCTATTTCTTCTTCTTAGTGAACTCAAAAAATTATCCAACATCTAGATACTACACATCACAAAAATCTACTGCTATTTATGCTTTAAAATTTATCAGTCACGTTCATTTTCATATAAATACCCCTTTTTCTGTATTCGTTTTTCCTTTAGGAAACTGTTCCAATTCTGTACTGCCATGCATTCATGTAATGAGTAACAAAATCCTCAAAGATGACAGTGATGATATTATTTACAATTAATCTCTTGACTAACAAAGATTCTCAACTTACAAAAAGAAGAGGAAAGGGCATTCTCTGATGGTCAATGCATATTTCAGGGGGAATGCTTCACATACCAGATCATTAAAGACTTCCATTTTTATCTATCCACAGAGCTACTGCAATTTCATATTTAATTTTATTACAACATAATACTTTTGTACCAGGGAAAACAGAAGACACCTAAGTTCATATATAATAAGCAGCATCTGCCTATGGAAATGGTGTCCTTGGCTCCTTTCCCAAGCACACTCTTAGGCTCCACTGAAAGTTTTTTTTTTTTTTTTTTAATCCTTTCTAGGTAGGATTAAAATTTTCTATTAAACTGGAAAGCATATAATAAGAAAGATAAATGATTACAACTATCAAGCATTTCACAACTTCAAGGGGCTTCTTTCAACTTTGACTTTAGACTTCCTGGAAGATGTAAAAGCATTTCAGAGCAAAACTTTGGCTATATTAAAATGCTTACCTTTTAGTCAAGATAGTAGAAATTCTCCAAATTGCTAATTCAAAAGAAAGATCCTTAAGCAGTTTAATATTGACATCGCAATAAACTGTGTCAGGTTTACTGACAAACACAAATTCATCAGTGGGTAGGTGTGTCATTTTCCCCACCCTTCCCATTATAACCTCAGCTGTGCCCAGTTTTACTTCACAGACTACCGAAGGAGCTAAGAAATTGCTTTCTTTTTCAGTGGGACCCCGTGGATGGCTCATAAACAGACGTTTGGTACACTGGCAAAATATCGTACTATGAATGTCCACTAACGATGCCCCATTGTTTTTAAATCTCTTTCTCGGTATGGAGCTGCACTAATTGAGAGCTGACGTAGGCACAACTCTGGTTCCTGAGGTGCCACTCAGTTAACAGTCGCCAGCTCTGTGCTTTCTCTGTTGTTCTGGGGTTACTGAAGCGCTTACACCATACTTTGGATCACACAGGGGATTAAAATCACATATTTCATTTGAGCGTTTTTATTGCTCCCTTTTCCCTGAGTTGACCTGAAGTCTTTCTCAAAAGAAAATTTTTTTTTACCAAATCATCTTTGCAAAAGTAACAAATAGATGGAAGGGAATGTGCTGAATCAGGGAGCCATTCACTTCCTGAATATATATTGTTTCTTTTGCCAGTACTCTTCAGATAATATGGACAGACTCAGGATAAAGCATGAACACTATTAATACTACAACATACATCATTAATCAGTAAAACTGTCATAAGAATGATTGGGACTTTTAATTATGTACTTATTATTTTGCCTTAAATTATTTGACCTCTAAAACAGATGTGCTTTGCTTTCTCGCTCAGTTGTGTCTGACTTTTTGCGACCCCATGGACTGTAGCCTACCAGGCTCCTCTATCCATGGAATTCTCCAGGCAAGAATACTGGAGTGGGTTGCCATGATCTCCTCCAGGGGATCTTCCCAACCCAGGGATGGAACCCAGGTCTCATGCATTGCAAGCGGATTCTTTACCATCTGAGCCACCAGAGAAACAGAAGTTTTCCTGGTACCTTATATTAACCAGTTAAATAAAAATTATAAGCTAGTTCTGTATAAATATAAATCTTGTGTTTAGAACTGTTACACAGTCCTGGCTCATAATTGTTTCCTTGTTTCTAAGGAGAAGTGATAACACTCATTCTGTGTCCTAACTTTCCTTTGATTCACTCTGTGTTTTAAGAAATAACCAGGGTTACACAACTGACATGTGTTAAAATTAAGCCCATCCTTTGGACCACATTAACCAAGAAATTAGTAACTAATTTAACCATAAGTTCACGAATTTATACTAGATAATTACAAGGGACACTTTAAAAACTCCTTGCATATATTGTTCCATTCTATTCTACCTCTTTTCTTAATATATGATTCTATAATAATTTCATATTTGTAATGGATAAGCATTTGTAAGTGTTCAGATACTTTAAGCATTTTAGCTGGTCTGTCTAGTCAATGCTATGGTTTTTCCAGTAGTCATGTATGGATGTGAGAGTTGGACCATAAATAAGGCTGAGAGCCAAATAATTGATGCTTTTGAACTGTGGTGTTGGAGAGGACTCTTGAGAGTCCCTTGGACTGTGAGGAGATCAAACCATCAATCCTAAAGGAAATTTGTCCTGAATATTCATTGGAAGGACTGATGTTGAAGCTGAAGCTCCAATACTTTGGCCACCTGATGCGAAGAACTGACTCATTGGAAAAGACTCTGATGCTGGGAAAGATTGAAGGCAGGAGGAGAAGGGGACGACAGAGAATGAGATGGTTGGACGGCATCACCGACTCAATGGACATGAGTTTGAGTAAACTCCAAGAGTTGGTGGTGGACAGGGAGGCCTGGTGTGCTGAGTCCATGGAGTTGCAAACAGTCAGACATGACTGACTAAACTGAACTTATCTGATAACATTTTATAGACAATAACTGATAAACATTTACACTAAAAATATTAACATGCTATTATTTCAAAGCTATCATCTGAGAAAACTATATTAACTTAAATAAATGCCTTTTATATTATTGCCAGAATGCGTTGGCAATAAACCATGCTAGAGCTACTTATGAGAAGATACAAAGTATAGATAGTTTCCTAAATTGCTTTTCCAAAAGCATGTCTGAAAGGAAAATTAAATGTGGTCTTTGAACAACATGAATCATTAAATAAATTCAAGCCATTCCAAATGATATAGAAAGATTTAATTACATTGGTAAAGCTTAATTAAATGATCTTAGAAGTAGAGTAATATCAACTTTTTTCTTAATTCAATAAAAAAATATTTAACTATTTTTCTGAAACTGTTCCAACTCCTATGTACACTTGGTTCAAAATAACTAGTTAAATATCCCCATCTGCTCAGTATTTCATAAACAGAGTACAAAAGCATAATTATTTATTGATCTCTGATTGCAACAGTATTAAAATGATGACTGGAGTACTACATTTAGAGGGAAGAACTAGATTTAACTTTATAAATATTCATATATTCTCAAGAAGAAACATGGGCCTAAAGTTTATACAGCATGCTAACAATCTAACCATGCAATTCAAATATACCATCTGTAGTTGTCCTACTGATCCATCTGTGGGGATATTTAAACACTGACAGCACAGGTGAACAGTCACAGTAAATATCTTGCACAAGCCCAAATGCATGTGTGCACACATGCACACACACATACACACACACACACACACACACACTCCCCAGGAACTGTTAGTTTAGCAAAGTTCAGTTCAGTTCAGTTCAGTTCAGTTCAGTCACTCAGTCGTGTCCGACTCTTTGTGATCCCATGAATCGCAGCACGCCAGGCCTCCATGTCCATCACCAATTCCCGGAGTTCACTCAGACTCACGTCCATTGAGTCAGTGATACCATCCAGCCATCTCATCCTCTGTTGTCCCCTTCTTCTCCTTCTCCCAATCCCTCCCAGCATCAAAGTCTTTTCCAGTGAGTTACCCAACTTCTAAAACTCAACAATGACTTAGTCTAATTTCCATCTTGCTTTGATCTTAGTATCACTTATGTGGATTAAGAGGAAAATTTAAGCAGCTATGATATTCATTTAGTGAACAAGAAAATGTAGAAAAATCAAATCACACTGACTGTTTACAATATAAGACCAGAAACTATAAAACTCCTAGAGGAAAACATAGGCAAAACACTCTCCGACATACATCACAGCAGGATCTTTTATGATCCAGCTCCCAGAATATTGGAAATAAAAGCAAAATTAAACAAATGGGATCTAATTAAAATTAAAAGCTTCTGCACAACATAGGAAACTATAAGCAAGGTGAAAAGACAGCCTTCAGAATGGGAGAAAATAATAGCAAATGAAACAACTGACAAACAACTAGTCTCAAAAATATACAAGCAACTCAATTCCAGAAAAATAAACAACCCATTCAAAAAATGGGCCAAAGAACTAAATAGACATTTCTCCAAAGAAGACATACAGATGGCTAACAAACATCGCTCAACATCACTCATTATCACAGAAATGCAAATAAAAACCATTTCATGCCAGTCAGAATGGCTATGATCCAAAAGTCTACAAGCAATAAATGCTGGAGAGGGTGTGGAGAAAAGGGAACCCTCTTACACTGTTGGTGGGAATGCAAACTAGTACAGCCACTATGGAGAACAGTGTGGAGATTCCTTTAAAAACTGCAAATAGAACTGCCTTATGACCCAGCAATCCCACTGCTGGGCAAACACACCGAGGAAACCAGAATTGAAAGAGACACGTGTACCCCAATGTTCATCGCAGCACGGTTTATAATAGCCAGGACATGGAAGCAACCTAGATGTCCATCAGCAGATGAATGGATAAGAAAGCTGTGGTACATATACACAATGGAGTATTACTCAGCCATTAAAAAGAATACATTTGAATCGGTTCTAATGAGGTAGATGAAACTGGAACCGATTATACAGAGTGAAGTGAGCCAGAAAGAAAAATACCAATACAGTATCAGTTCAGTTCAGTTGCTCAGTCGTGTCCGACTCTTTGCGACCCCGTGAATCGCAGCACGCCAGGCCTCCCTGTCCATCACCAACTCCCCGATACAGTATACTAATGCATATATATGGAATTTAGAAAGATGGTAATGATAACCCTGTATGTGAGACAGCAAAAGAGACACAGATGTATAGAACAGTCTTTTGGACTCTGTGGGAGAGGGAGAGGGTGGGATGATTTGGGAGAATGGCATTGAAACGTGTATAATATCATATAAGAAACTAATCGCCAGTCCAGGTTCAATGCATGAGACTGGATGCTTGGGGCTGGTGCACTGGGATGACCCAGAGGGATGGTACAGGGAGGGAGGAGGGAGGGGGGTTCAGGATGGGGAACACGTGTACACCCGTGGCGGATTCATGTTGATGTATGGCAAAACCAATACCATATCGTAAAGTAATTAGCCTCCAACTAAAATAAATTTAAATTAAAAAAAAAAAGAATCTCAGGGGAATAAAGGGTAAACAAGCTGAATTATCTATTTACTTAAATTTCTGTTTTAATAATATTTTCCATAGATCTGGATACTCTTATTGATCTTTAGCAAAAATTATAGTTCACAAATTTCAAGGTAGTTAAAAGTGAAGATATTTACAGACACAAATACTATTTGTGAATGCAAGTACTCATAAGCCATTATCTTTAGTTTAGATAAAGAAAACGTTTAGATGAATTTACATTTCAGTTACCAAATAATGTAAGATATATCTACATTTACTCTTTACCTTTTATCACGAAGTTGAGTTTCTAAGTCTGCTATTGATAAGGATAAATATTTAATTATTTTCCAGGGTCAAATTGCCTAACCTTCGAGACTGCATATGCCATGAGAGCTTAAATTTGCTCACTACTCTACCATGACTTCAATGCTCTACTTAATTAATTCAAATAATATGAGACTGTGTGAATATTCTTGAAGTTAGAAGAAGCATGGGGTTTCAGCATTTCTTTTTCTTTAAGAATTTTTTTTTCCTAAATAAAGTAGATTAATGACTAGGAATATGCTCATTTCAATGTAAATTCCCAAACCTCATTCTTGTATGCTTTATAGAAGAATTCTTATTTAGAGACAGTAAATGTGATCATTTGGTTTGGTATAATTTATCATTAATACTGAAGTAAACATTAAAGCTACAATTACTTCAAAGATTTATTTATAAATATTCATATTCCTTAAGTTTCTCATACATTTATACTTTGAACACTTTTAAATCTTAAATCCTTAATGGAATACTATTTTGATATGAAACAACTTTTCATATATTGTATCTCATACAAAATTTTGTAAAAATATATTTTTTCTGTTCATGACTTGAAAATCTAGCAAGGTTTTGCTCTTTATTTTGTGAAGCTAATTGTAGAGTGCAAGGAAAAATAAAATACACAAATTCACTTCAGAATCTATAGATTCTACACAACAGTCTGCATGGTCTCCTGCAATAAAATTGACAGTGTTTCGAGAGAAGAAGAAATATTTCCCTTATTATATTGTACCCCCACACCCACCAAGTTTATCCAGCCATACCTCGGGAAATCTTATCATTTTTTTCCCTCTTGCAAAAAGCAAAAGCTAAAGAATAAGGGCTCTTAAGAAGGAGAAAAGAGAATCCAAAGCCATCTTGCCTCAATTTAAAAGTAAAAATTATGAGAATAGGAAATAATTACACAGTGAAGTTTAGTAACGGATTAAATCCTGCAGAGAATTCCCTATGTACTATGTATTGGAGATCAGGAAGGACAGTTTTCCTTTGCCTGTTGTTTCATAATCTTTCCTCCAGCAAATTTTGCCTCTTGAATTCTCTCCTACAGGTTTCACATTTGTAGAGCAGAGGCTGAGCCCACAGTCACAGACAGACTTTGGACTAGCCACAGGCTTAGATATTGGCAAGGGCTTCATCCTTTTTACTCTCCTCAAAAAGAAAATAAAAACAATTGGCAAAAACCACCGTAGGGATAATAAGAAAACGGAAAGGAGCACAGATAAAGGAAGAGAGACACTGCTCTCCTGCAGAGTAAACCCGCAGAGCGACATGCACTAGAAAATCCTTTCTGCGCTGCTTTATGTTGAAAATGCCAAATATGCCTATGTGACTCTCAGGCAGACAGCTAGGCTGTCTGTTTAGGCCAACAGGTCCTTGCTCCTTACCTGTACGTATTGCAGAGCTTTTCCCCTGAGGCTGTCTGCCCAGACACAGGTGGCATCTTCTCTTAGCAGGACTTGGTCTGAAATCATGCCTGTCATGCAGGGGATTTCATTTGTACCAAAATTTACTCTGGACCCCTTTCCAATTCCTTGATTAGAATTAACTGTGCTATTTTATATGCTTGAAAGTTGCTGACAGTAGATCTTAAACGTTCTCACCACAAAAATGAAATGGTAATGATGTGATAAGATGTGTTAGCTAGTTATGCTGGTAATCGTTTTGCAATATATAAATGTATCAAATCAATACGTGGTACACCCTAAGCTCGCACAATATTATACAGCAATTATATCTCAATATAGCTGAGAAAAAGGAGAAACAATGGCCGAGGAGATGACAAGAACAGTCTTTTCCCATTATAGTTTTCCTGGACACTGATGATCTCAAATAGGGAATTTAGTATTTTTTTTTTCATACAAATAACAAGCCCTAGTTTTCCAAACATTCAGAAGTCTTAAAATTTCTTCAAAAGAAAAAAGAAAAACATTTAAAAAAAAGACCTTGTGCCTAAATTTTTATTTATAATTTTAGTTATTCCTGTAATTATAATTCATATACAAACATTGTAGCAGTTATTCTCTTTTCTGGTATAAATAATAGAAGAAATCATATGGAAAGCATCACTACAGACTTAGAAATTACTTATGCTTGAACTTGTAACAATTTTCCATTTGTATCTTTTTCATAAGGTTATTTGTACAGTATCAAACTAAAATGCCTTCAGCATAAAAGAGATTACATGCAAGGAGGCATTGAAATTTAGAGATATTTTAAAGTAATGGAAATTCAGTTTCAGTGGAATTTTAAGCATGGTCTTTGTATTCTCATCTTTGATTCTTCAGAAATTTTATATACAATTTTTTTGCTTGTCAAAGTATTTTAATAAAGTATATGCAGATAGAAAAATTTTATATTCTGATTGACATTTAGAAATGCTTACTAAAACTAATGATTTCATTTGAATGATGTGACTACTGATGCATTCTTTTTTACTGCAATAGGCAGATGACAAGGGCCAGTGGTCTCGTTAAGTATAGTATTGGAAGTACCATGACACCCATCTTTCTTACACCTCTAAACCCACATTTCAAGTATATCTTAAGATATACATTTTAGAGTTTCAGGAAGGGTTAAGTAGATTTCTCACTTTTCCTTAAAAATGTTTTATTTATTAAGCTTCCATTTCATAACAAATAAAAATGCAAAATATCAGACATGTTTAACCAATAATAATAGACAAGTCAGATATTGCATTAGTTGCAAGTAACAATACAATGTTTAGCACTGAACTTAAGTTACTTGATATTTACATTAACGCACAATCAAAATTCTCTCATTTACTCATTTACTTCCTTCTTTTTTATCTATAGTCTTCATATGTAAATATAAATGAAATACATAAGTCTATCTTTCAAATTAAGAAAAAGAAGTATAGAAATACTTCTGGCATAAAAGATATTAAAAGTATTACACAGTAAAGGGAATGGGTATCATGCATGCTAAAAAACACAGTCTCACATTTCAAAATTTAACAGAATTATACTGCGGATTCTAATTCCTCAAACAAAAATCATAAACTTAAAATAGTACATGTAATTTTTGTATATATTAAAAAGTAATTTTTTAAAGAAAAGCAACTTGTTTTGAAATGAAGATAGGTGAATCCAGACATACTTTTCTCAATATAAGTACTGAAAATCCTACACCATTGACTAAAAAATTTAGCCATGATTTCACTACACAAATCTTCATGAAACGAGGTCAATTATCTGAGGTTTCATACCTGATGTAATTTATTCCCTAGAAGGCCAAAGAGTTTTCCTGAAACAAGTTATTCCCTGAATTTCTCTGATGCTCTTTTTATTTTTGATATGTATCTTTTATGAGAGCTATTTCAGTAAGGATGTAACCATATATTTTGCTTATTTTTATAGTTCAGAGTACTTTTCGCTGAGCTGAAGATACTCCATCTGGGGATTACTTTCTCACTGAGCCACTCTGTTAGGACCTGTATACCTGAATACAGCCAGAGCTTCTGAGTCCCTTGGTGAATATATGTCCCTTGTCCCCAGGACGTCTGAAACTGGAGCTCAGTGAACACAGGTAGTCAACGTTATCTAGCAGCTAAACACTGGAGCTGTTGGTAGCTTTGGCCATATTTTCTTCGGGTTACAATAATACAGGTGAAAAGCCAATACGGATGACAAAACCAGAGAGAGGCAACACATGTATGCACACACACACACACACACACACAGAATTCTAATAGATCCATATATGTGCACACATGGCTACTATTATTCTAATGTATGTATAAATGTGTGATAAATAAGAAAAAAATCAATTTTGAATTTTTTTAGGTTTATTTTTATTTTTTTAATATAAATTTATTTATTTTAATTGGAGGCTAATTACTTTACAATATTGTATTGGTTTTGCCATACATCAACATGAATCTGCCACAGGTATACACGTGTTCCCCATCCTGAACCCCCCGCCCTCCTCCCTCCCTATACCATCCCTCTTGGTCATCCCAGTGCACCAGCCCCAAGCATCCAGTATCATGCATTGAACCTGGACTAGCGATTAGTTTCTTATATGATATTATACACGTTTCAATGCCATTCTCCCAAATCATCCCACCCTCTCCCTCTCCCACAGAGTCCAAAAGACTGTTCTATACATCTGTGTCTCTTTTGCTGTCTCGCATACAGGGTTATCGTTACCATTTTTCTAAATTCCATATATATGCATTAGTATATGGAGAAGGCAATGGCACCCCACTCCAGTACTCTTGCCTGGAAAATCCCATGGATAGAGGAGCCTGGTGGGCTGCAGTTCATGGGGTTGTGAAAAGTCAGACACGACTAAGCGACTTCACCTTCACTTTTCACTTTCATGCATTGGAGAAGGAAATGGCAACCCACTCTGGTGTTCTTGCCTGGAGAATCCCAGGGATGGGGGAGCCTGGTGGGCTGCCGTCTATGGGGTCGCACAGAGTCAGACACGACTGAAGCGACTTAGCAGCAGCAGCAGCAGCAGCAGCGTTAGTATACTGTATTGGTGTTTTTCTTTCTGGCTTCACTCTGTATAATCGGCTCCAGTTTCATCCACCTCATTAGAACTGATTCAAATGTATTCTTTTTAATGGCTGAGTAATACTCCATTGTGTATATGTACCACAGCTTTCTTATCCATTCATCTGCTGATGAACATCTAGGTTGCTTCCATGTCCTGGCTATTATAAACAGTATTGTGATGAACATTGGGGTACACGTGTCTCTTTCTGTTCTGGTTTCCTTGGTGTGTTTGCCCAGCAGTGGAATTGCTGGGTCATACGGCAGGTGTTAAGGGCTTCCCTGGTGGCTCAGAGGTTAAAGTGTCTGCCTGCAATGCGGGAGACCTGGGTTCGATACCTGGGTAGGGAAGATCCCCTGCAGAAGGAAATGGCAACCCACTCCAGTATTCTTGCCTGGAGAATCCCATGGACGGAGGAGCCCAGAGGGCTACAGTCCATGGGGTCACAAAGAGTTGGACACGACTGAGCGACTTCACTTTCACTTTCAAGGCAGTTCTATTTCCAGTTTTTTAAGGAATCTCCACTTTTCTCCTTAGCGGCTGTACTAGTTTGCACTCCCACCAACAGTGTAAGAGGGTTCCCTTTTGAATTGTTTTTGAATTAATGTATTTGTTATAAATTTTCTCAATTTTAAAAACTGTGCAACTGTTCTTTAAATTGAGAAAATGTATATTATATATGTATAACTGATTCACTTTGCTGTACACCTGTAATTAACACAATGTTGTAAATCAACTATACTCCAATAACAAAAAACTAAAGTGAACAATTTAGTGGTTAAAAAACCCTACATTAACACAACACTGTAAACCAACTATATTTCAACTAAAAGAAATAAACATTAAAACTGAACTATCTGTAGTGTTGTTCATGATGGGGGAGGGGGCATGGCACTTTTTGATGTTCAAATGTATTTTACTGTATTTAAAAAAATAAAAACGAATGCCATACACCTTCCTGGATTCTGGTCTCCACATAGTTCATGGCATGGAAGAGTTACATGTATTTATCAAGTGCTTCTCACATCCCGAAGCATGTTGAATAGTGAATCACATGTATGACGATCTTCTAATATATCACTAAGCTAAAGTCTTCACATACATTATTTCACAACAGTTTCTGAGGTAGTAATAATTATCTCCATCTTATAGTTAAGAAATTTCAATTTTAAATGGAAGAGCCAGAGGGAATATTTAAACCCAGTTTTGACCAAAGTCAGCACCGAAGCTCTTACCTACTGTACAATCTCAAAATTCCTTACTTTGAGGGAAAATGGTGGCTTGGATTGGCAAGGAAACTGACTGGGAGTTTCACCTGACTCTATCATTTAGGCTCTGATAAATTGGCTAAAAACCTGCAATTGTCAAGAGTGAGAATTTCAGCTCAGCTATGCCCCAGGCATATTCATTGTGATAATACTAAGACTACTTAGGAAAACAGGACTCAGCTTTTAAAATATACTCTTTGGAAATCCATTACAATGTTGATTTGTGTTTTTCTATCTGGAAATATGTAGAAGAGACCACCAAAAAGATCTTTAGCCAAAGCTAACCACACTAGTAAAATAATGCTCAAAATTCTCCAAGCCAGCCTTCAGCAATACGTGAACCATGAACTTCCAGATGTTCAAGCTGGTTTTAGAAAAGGCAGAGGAACCACAGATCAAATTGCCAACATCCACTGGATGATAGAAAAAGCAAGAGAGTTCCAGAAAAACATCTATTTCTGCATTATTGACTATGCCAAAGCCTTTGACTGTCTGGATCACAATCAACTGCGGAAAATTCTGAGAGATGGGAATACCAGACCACCTGACCTGCCTCTTGAGAAACCTATATGCAGGTCAGGAAGCAACAGTTAGAACTGGACATGGAACTACAGACTGGTTCCAAATAGGAAAAGGAGTGCGTCAAGGCTGTATATTGTCACCCTGCTTATTTAACTTCTTTGCAGAGTACATCATGAGAAATGCTGGGCTGGAAGAAGCACAAGCTGGAATCAAGATTGCCAGGATAAATATCAATAACCTCAGATATGCAGATGACACCACCCTTATGACAGAAAGTGAAGAGGAACTAAAAAGCCTCTTGATGAAAGAGGAGAGTGAAAAAGTTGGCTTAAAGCTCAACATTCAAAAAACTGAGATCATGGCATCTGGCCCCATCACTTCATGGGAATTAGATGGGGAAATAGTGGAAACAGTGTCAGACTTTACTTTGGAGGGCTCCAAAATCACTGAAGATGGTGACTGCAGCCAGGAAATTAAAAGACGCTTACTCCTTGGAAGGAAAGTTATGACCAACCTAGACATCATATTAAAAAACAGAGACATTACTTTGGCAACAAAGGTCCATCTAGTCAAGGCTATGGTTTTTCCTGTGGTCATGTACGGATGTGAGAGTTGCACTGTGAAGAAACCTGACCCCAAAATATTGATGCTTTTGAACTGTGGTGTTGGAGAAGACCCTTGAGGGTCCCTTGGACTGCAAGGAGATCCAACCAATCCATTCCGAAGGAGATCAGTCCTGGGTGTTCATTGGAAGGACTGATGCTAAAGCTGAAACTCCAATACTTTGGCCACCTCATGCAAAGAGTTGACTCATTGGAAAAGACTCTGATGCTGGGAGGGATTGGGGGCAGGAGGAAAAGGGGACGGCAGAGGATGAGATGGCTAGATGGCATCACCGACTTGATGCACCTGAGCTTGAGTAAACTCCAGGAGTTGGTGATGGACAGGGAGGCCTGGCGTGCTGCAATTCATGGGGTCGCAAAGAGTTGGACACGACTGAGCGACTGAACTGAACTGAATGAACTGGGTGCTATTATGATCCTGACATTCTTTACTTTATTTATATATATATATAATATATATATATATATATAGTCTTCACAGTAGTTGATGAGGTTGTTATTATTTATCTCTAAGTTGTGTCTGACTCTTTTGAGACTCCATGGACTATAGCCCACCAGGCTCCTCTAGCCATGGAATTTTCCAGGGGGAATACTGGAGTGGGTTGCTGTTTCCTTCTCCAGGGGAATCTTCCAGACCCAGAGATTAAATCCATGTCTCCTGCCCTATAGGTGGATTCTTAACCCCTGAGCCAAACGGGAAGTTCAGTTCTGGACTGTGGCCCCAAAAGTTGAACAGGACTGAGTGACTGAGCACACATGCAGTGTTACGTTACTCAGTTTACAAATAGAAGCTGGTGTAGGTTAAATAATGTCTCTAATTTCAGAAAGTGAATGATGTACATAAATTACATATGTGTGTGGATACACAGACATATGTAATATATATATGCATACTGGGCTTCCCAGGTGGCACTAGTGGTAGATACCACCTGCCAATGCAGGAGACAAAAGAGACGTGGGTTCAATCCCTGGGTCGGAAGTTCCCCTGGAGAAGGGCATGGCAACCTACCCCAGAATTCTTGCCTGAAGAATACCAATGGACTGAGCCTGGCAGAGTACAGTCCATAAGGTCACAAAGAATTAGTCACAAATAAAGCGACTTAGGTCCGTCTAGTCAAGGCTATGGTTTTTCCTGTGGTCATGTATGGATGTGAGAGTTGGACTGTGAAGAAGGCTGAGAGCTGAAGAATTGATGTGTTTGAACTGTGGTGTTGCAGAAGACTCTTGAGAGTCCCTTGGACTGCAAGGAGATCCAACCAGTCCATTCTAAAGGGGATCAGCCCTGGCTGTTCTTTGGAAGGACTGATGCTAAAGCTGAAACTCCAGTACTCCTCATGCGAAGAGTTGACTCATTGGAAAAGACTCTGATGCTGGGAGGGATTGGGGGCAGGAGAAGGGGACGACAGAGGATGAGATGGCTGGATGTCATCACGGACTCGATGGACGTGAGTTTGAGTGAACTCCGGGAGCTGGTGATGGACAGGGAGGCCTGGCGTGCTGCGATTCATGGGGTCGCAAAGAGTCGGACACGACTGAGAGACTGAACTGAAACAGAAACTGAAAGTGACTTAACATGCACACACACATACACACATGCACACACACATATGTACATATATACAATTTATATATAAAAGTGAAAAAATTTGTAAGATTTAGCTAGATTTCAATAGTATATGAACTGTGAACTTCAAGATGTACAAGCTGGATTTAGAAAAGGCAGAGGAACCAGAATTCAAACTGCAAACACTCATTGGATCATAGGAAAAAAAACAAGGGAATTCCAAAAATACATCCACTTCACTGACTACACTAAAGTCTTTGACTGTGTATATCACAACAAACTCTGGAAAATTCTTCAAGTGATGGAAATACAAAACCACCTTACCTGTCTCCTGAGAAATCTGTATGCAGCACAAGAAGCAACAGTTAGAACTGGACATGGCACAATGGAAGGGACTAAAACTGGGAAAGGAGTATAGTAAGGCTGCATATTTTCACTTTGCTAATTTAACTTCTATGAAGAGTACATCATGTGAAATGACTCACAAGCCAGAATCAAGATTGCTGGGAGAAATACCAACAACTTCAGATATGCAGATGTTATCACTAAATGGCAGAAAGCAAAGAGGAACTAATGAGTCTCTTGATGAGAGTGAAAGTGGAGAGTGAAAAAGCTGGCTTAAAACATTCAAAAAACTAAGATTACGGCATCTTGTCCCTTCACTTCAGGACAAATAGATGGGGAAAAAGTGGAAACAGTGACAGATTTTATTTTCCTGGGCTCCAAAATCACTGCAGACAGTGCCTGCAGCCATGAAAAGATGCTCCTTGGAAGAGAAAATACAAAAAACCTAGACAGCGTATTAAAAACCAACAAAGGTCTGTATAGTTAAGCTATGGTATTTCCAGCAGCCATATGCAGACATGAGAGTTAGACCATAAAGAAGGCTGAGCACTGAAGAATTAATGCTTTGGAATTATGGTGCTGGAGAAGACTCTTGAGAGTTCCCTGGACAGCAAGGAGATCAAACCAGTGAATCTTAAGAAAAATCAACCCTAATATTCATTGGAAGGACTGATGCTGAAGTTCCAATACTGTGGCCACTTGATGTGAAATGCCAACCCATTGGAAAAGACCCTTCTGCTGGGAAAGACTGAGTTGCAGGAAAAGAAGGAGGTGACAGAGGATGAAATGGTTGGATGGCACCATCGACTCAACGGACATGAGTTTGAGCAAACTTCAGGAGATAGTGAAGGATAGGCAAGCTTGGTGTACTACAGTTCTTGGTGTAACAAAGAGTTGTACAAGACAGCGACAACAACAACAATACAAAATAATCACAATAATTAGGCTGACTTCCTTTCATTCAATTTCTATCCATTATAATATTTTAGCTCATTAAATAATCTTATATTTATAATATTAAATTATATTCAATTTTCCAGTAAGAACATGAGTGAAAGTTGTTGAGTCGTGTCCAACTCTTCGAGACCCCATGGACTATACAGTGCATGGAATTCTCCAGGCCAGAACACTGGAGTGGGTAGCCTTTCACTTCTCCAAGGGGATTTTTCCAACCCAGGGATCAAACCCAGGTGTCCCACATTGCAGGTGGATTCTTTACCAGCTGAGACACAAGAGAAGCCCAAAAGTACTGGATTGGGTAGCCTGTTCCTTCTGCAGGGGATCTTCCCAACCCAGGAACTGAGCCAGGGTCTTCTATGTTGAAGGTGGATATTTTACCAACAGAGCTATCAGGGAAGCCCAGTAAGTATACAGTTTTCAAAATCTATATTATATTTATAATTACAAAATAAAAAAGCTAAACCTGTCTGATTATTACTGTCATTTACTTTATAAACCAACTGATGATGTTAAAACAAAAATGAAGCAATCATCCTTCAATCAGGTCAGAATGGTCACATCTTGGACTGATTTCTTTGGCAATAAATGTTTGATACGATTAAAATCTTTCCGAGGTTCTACACATTCCTGACTCTAATTTTGTTCTTAGTTAGTGCAGAAAGTTTCACCAAATAAAGAAAAAAAATTTAATGCAAAAACTGTGTTTTTTAAAAACACAATAACATAATACTACTTCTGCCACTATAATTCCCAATATACTGTTAAACATCAAGAGAATTCATGATGTAAACTGCAAATGAAAATACTCCCAAATTCATGACCACAGCTTCTGGGAAGAGCACTCCACTGGCATGTGTGTGTGTATGTGGTTTTTGGCCAAAGTACATCAATGTAATAACCATCAAATAACAGCTAAAATACCATAACAAAGAAATACACAGGAAAAAATAAGTAAAAAAACAAAAGTGTATTTTATAAAATCAGAGACAAAATTTAGGATGAAAATATAAAACTTTTACTTTCTTTGCTCAAGGTCTGTGATTCGCCTCCATTGAAAGAAAGAATTATTTAAATATAGATACATACATTTTTATGGCTATAAT
Organism: Capra hircus; assembly: GCF_001704415.2. NCBI lineage: Eukaryota > Metazoa > Chordata > Mammalia > Artiodactyla > Bovidae > Capra > Capra hircus. The sequence goes on from NC_030834.1 coordinate 23,220,513, forward strand.
CTCAACATAAGTGTGTACCTGAATGCTAAGCCGCTTCAGTAGTTTCTAACTCTCTGCTACCCTATGGATTGCAGCCCAGCAGGCTCCTCTGTCCATGGGATTCTCCAGGCATGAATACTGGAGTAGGTTGCCATGCCCTCCTCCAGGGGCTCTTCCCAACCCAGGGATCGAACTTGCTTATGTCTCTTATGTCTCCTGCATTGGCAGGCGAGTTCTCTACCACTAGCACCACCTGGGAAGCCCCTCAACATAAGCAACATGGTTTAAAGTAAGAATGGCAAATTTAATCAAGAACATCACATACAAAAATCCAAGATACACACTGCTTTGTTGAATTTTTTATCTGTGAAATCTAAGTATGGTAAACATTAATAAATTTTATCATTCAAGCTATCTGTTAGAAAGGAAGTCAAAAACATAAAAAATAATAAATTGGGAGAATTACCTTGAAAACTTTGATTGTTTCTTTTTCTTAATGGTTGAAAATTGTTAATCCAAGTAAATTAAATTAAGGTAAATTGAGTAGTTGCATAAATTGTTATGTATTATGCCTTTTGAAGTATGATTGAGGGAGGACATTTTATCTCTGTGAAGGGTAAGCAAACATAAGGTAATAAAGTAAGATCATTAAATAAGATTAAATAATTAAACAAGGTAAACTAAAAAGATTGCTTTCCTGTTTCTTGTCCTGAGAAAGTGAAAAAGTAATTTTTATTAGTGTGTTTATTTTTTATTTAAGTTTAATTGAAGGCTAATTAATTTATTAAAGGGGTTTGCATATTAAATATTCCCAGGATATTTTCTTTAATGGAGAAAATACAAAAACATGTCTTTACAATCTAGCGGAGTAGAAGAGCTGAATAAGGTTTACTATGCTGGAACAAACAGAAGACAATGTTCCTCCAATTTCTCCCTCAATAGGTACGACATATAAGAGCTTCCTTTCTAAGGAACTCAAGAGAGAGCTCTTTTATTTCTCACTCTTATTTTCATGTGAGATCTGAGACATTCATTTTCTTGCCATTGTAGAATATTTACAAACATGTAGCTTTCAAGAACCTTTTTTTTTTTCAGACTTTAAAACACATTAAACATGAAAGAAGATAGGGATTTAGTGGTGCCTTAATTCAACGTGAGTAAAAACTCACCTGATTATAAGTGAGGATGCTGAAAGAACCGTGAAAGATGCTTTCTCTAGGCATACATCTTTAATCAAGTTAGCTACATTTATTTAAATTTAGAAAAATCACTTGCATACAAAGCAAAATAGTTTTGCAAAATGCATATTACTATAAGTGCTATTCAAGCTCATGATTGGTGACTGAATTATTTTCTCTTTCCCTCCCGTTTTATGAATAGAACAGATTATATCTAATTGAAAACTTCAGACAGAAAGTAACCAGGCTAACATGGTTAATAGAAGAATTTCTATTGAAACATCATCATAAACTAAATTAATATGATATTTCTTTGCTAAATAAGAAATCTGCTGTTGTTATCAAAAGTACAATTCTCCTTTTAAATTGGATATAAAAGTAAGAAAAATTACAGATTTTAAGATATTTTTCTTGGTGTGAGCCTATCTTCAAATACACTTTCAATGTATTGTTCTTAATACCTTTGTATATCTTGCTTAAAATCATGAATAAAATGTTTGAGCCAATCGGTGACAGAGCTACTTTTTCGTTCTCCAGGGAATGTGATGAATTATGACATAACATGCATTTTAGGGGGAAAATTTAAGAGTCTGTGACTTCCTATTGTAGCAATATGCACTTAAAAGAATGGAATCAGTGGTAAGATTCATGAGGAAAAAAAAATTAGTCCATTTACAAGTGGGATAGAGAGTATTTTTGACATCTGTATTCTGGTAAAAAAGTAAAGCCAATTATTTAATATAATACTATATTGAACATAATGGTAGTAATATCATCATAAAGATCACAATAAGCACTGTACTGTAATTGACATAAACATTGCACATAACATTTACACAGTATATATGCTACAATCTAGAATTCTGTGTTTCCCCTATTTACACAGATGGACAACTTAAAATTAGGTGTCTCTAAACCTCTCCCCACTGCTTTCCCATTTCATAGCAGCTGTGCTGTATGGGAAAGATCAGTTTTCATTTCAATCCCAAAGAAGGGCAACCAAAGAACGTTCAAACTACAGCACAACTGAACTCATCTCACACACTAGCAAAGTAAGTTCAAAATTCTCCAAGCCAAGCTTCAAAAGCACATGAACTGTAAACTTTCAGATGTTCAAGCTGGATTTCGAAAAGACAGAGGAACCAGAGATCAAATTGCCAACATCCGTTGGATCATCGAAAAAGCAACAAGAGTTCCAGAAAAACATCGACTTCTGCTTTATTGACTATGCCAAATCTTTGACTATGTGGATCACAATAAACTGGAAAATTCTGAAAGAGATGGGAATACCAAACCACCTGACCTGCCTCTTGAGAAACCTATATGCTGGTCAGGAAGCAACAGTTAGAACTGGACATGGAACAGACTGGTTCCAAATAGGAAAAGGAGTACATCAAGGCTGTATATTGTCACCTTGCTTATTTAACTTGTATGCAGAGTATATCATGCAAAATGCCAGACTGGATGAAACAAAAGCTGGAATCAAGATTGCGGGGAGACGTATCAATAACCTCAGATATGCAGATGACACCACCCTTATGGCAGAAAGCAAAGAAGAACTAAAGAACCTCTTGATAAAAGTGAAAGAGAGTAAAAACGTTGGCTTAAAATTCAATTTTCAAAAAACAAACATCATGGCATCCAGTCCCATCCCTTCATGGCAAATAGATGGTGAAACAATGGAAACAGTGAGAGACTTTATTTTTTTGGTCTTCAAAATCAGATGGTGAAAATCAAACTGCAGATGGTGACTGCAGCCATAAAATTAAAAGATGCTTGCTTCTTGGAAGAAAAGCTATGACCAACCTAGACAGCATATTAAAAAGCAGAGACATTACTTTGCCAAGAAAGGTCTGTCTAGTCAAGGCTATGGTTTTTCCAATAGTAATGGATGGATGTGAGATTTGGACTATAAAGAAAGCTGAGCATTGAAGAATTGATGCTTTTGAACTGTGGTGTTGGAGAAGACTCTTGAGAGTCCCTTGGACTGCAAGGAGATCCAACCAGTCCATCCTAAGGGAGATCAGTCCTGAGTGTTCATTGAAAGGATTGATGCTGGAGCTGAAACTCTAATACTTTGGCCATCTGATGGGAAGAACTGACTCCTGGAAAGACCCTGATGCTGGGAAGGATTGCTGATCGAGGATGAGACGGTTGGATGGCATCACCAACTCGACTGACATGAATCTGAGTAAGCCCCAGGAGTTGGTGATGGACAGGGTAGCCTGGCCTGCTGCAGTCCACGGTGTCACAAAGAGTCAGACATGACTGAGCAACTGAACTGAACTGAACTAAACTGTAAAGTCTGGGAAGGTCTGATTGATCTACAGCATTCAAAATGTGGTATTGCCTGACAAGACTGACTGGTTCTGAGGTGGATCAGGATCTAAAATTTTAGGGGATTATGGAACACAGTGGGGACTTCCTTTATGGTTCAAATGGTAGAGAATCTGCTTGCAAAGTAGGAGACCTGGGTTCTATCCCTGTGTTGGGAAGATCCTCTTGAGGAGGGCATGGCAACTCACTCCATTATTCTTGGCTGGAGAATCTCGATGGACAGAGGAGCCCGGCAGGCTACAGTCTATGGGGTCCCTAAGAGTTGGACACGACTGAGCAACTAAGCACAGCACAGCGCAGGACACAGTGGAACTATTGTCAGTGTTTGGTTATAAGGAGAGGAGACAAAGTAAAAAAAAAAAAAAAATCAGACACAAAGGAGGGCAAAGAAGAAAGGATGACTGGGCAACAGAACCAACGTTCTAAATGACAATAAAAACCTAAAATATCCTTCCTCTGGATGTTTCAGTTACATGCACCAATATATCTCTTAGGTGGATTGTCTCCTGTTTGCAGCTGAAAGTTTCCTATGCTGGCCTTGAACTGCATTTATTGAATGATTCTCCACCAGCTATTTAGTCTGTTCATAAATGCAGTCGGTAACATCTCTTAAGCTACTGATCAAATCTCTTGTCATGTCAGGTCTACTTCTAATTTTAAGTTTATGTATTTCAAAATATTCTTTCATTTTTGCTTAGTTTACACTAATTTGAGTTAAATTTACTCCATCCCAGTAATTTCTCTTTAAATCACTTACCAGCATCTGAATTTATTGTAATAATTGGTTTATTAATTGTCTAGTCCTAACAGACCATAAGCTCCATGAGATGAGAGATCATTACATTGTGAAGAAACTAAAATACCTTCTAACATAAAGGATAGACTCAAGAAGTATTTGAGGGATGAATGACTTGGCAAAAAAAAAAAAGTCAAAACTTTAGAAAATGTGCTAGATGTCAAAATAAATGTAACTGTATAGGAGTTTGGAAAGAAAGCAAAATAAAAAAGAAAATATTATTGAGATGGGTTCTTTTTTTTTTTTTTTTAGCTGAATCACAAATGAGTTAATTTCACTAAGGAGATGATGGTTTAGGTCTAATGTAAAGATAGCTTATACCAAAGAAAAACAAACAGAAATTATTTAAGCCTTTTTTATGTTTTAGGCAAATAATCAGATGTCTGAAAGAGTAGGCATGCATTATTATTTCATAAAATAGTTGCACCTGTCAGCCTGTTTTCATTTTATGGAAACTCTCAGTTGTATAATGGGACAATTCCCCTTTCCAGACTAGCAACCATCAATTTTGGAGCCAAATTCTGGGTACATGAGTTTTTCCATCAGGGTATGTTCCCCAAGGGATCCGTGATCACTATCTCCGCTCCACAGATCAAACTTCCATGTACAATAAGATATGATGTGAGGAAGCACTTATTTTTATAGAAATGTCTCTTACTTTTGGTCAGTTGTATTAACAGCAGAATAAAAACAACCTAAAGAGACTTACTATATACTGTTTGTAACAGATACTTTGCAATAGCTTTCAAGAAAACACATTTTCAAATATGTACACACTTTGTACATGGTACACCATGTACATTATTGATACTTCACGGTCCTCACTCCTTACCACCCACTTTAAAATAAGTCAGATTCTTAGGTATGATGCTCTGCTCCCTTACTTTCTCCCTGGTCTGGCTGATAAAATGATAGACTATCATAGTGAGTCACAGTCGTAGTTAGTGGAGCACCAGAATGAGGGTGTACCATTTGCATGGCTTCCTTCTTCTAACGATCCAAAGTGGCAAAACAGAGAGAACTCATAGTCTGAGTCCTTTCTCCCTTTCTCTCTCTTGCGCCTGAGTGAGAGCTAATCGCGGATCCATTGTTCTGGATGGAGAGGCTCAAGGAAGACATGTACCAGCTGCACTAGGGTGATCACTTGTCTTGGTAAGCGTGCTGCTCTGGTGCAGGAAGGCATACACAAGGCTGCACTGACCCTGTGTACAAATGCATTGCTCTCAGACTCTGGTTAGTCCTTGAAACAAAACAGATGAAGCAGGCCTTATGTATGCTTTCCATTTAGGATGACCTAACATAGGGAGAAAGTTTATCTGAGATCAGCTCACGCCAGTGGAGTTCTGTACTGAATTCTGGAGCCAAAGTTCTAGCTATTATAACTGACATTTTGTCCTTGACTACATCTCAGGGACCTCAAAGAGAGAAAGAGGTAGTTCTGGCAAACAGTTAAATCTGATTACTCTTATATCCCCTTGGCAAATACATTTCGTACTTCTAATATTTGAAACAACAGGTCCAAATGGGAACTGCAGTGGTTGCCCCAAGAAGAATGACAATCTTCCCCTTCTCACCACTGTCATTACTGATTCTTTTAATCTGCTCCACACTTTTCCTTTTTTTTCATAACAGATTCCACACTTAATGTTATATAAATAATATATTAATATATATAATGTTATATAATATATATTGCTTTTTTTCATCCCTTCTAATAAATTTAAGTTCCATGAGGAGTTTTCTTTGTTTTACTTACTGATGTATTCAAGGAATCTAGAATACACATTATATTTAGATGCCTAATAAATATTTGTAGATAGAATTATAAATAAATAGTTTTTGGAGTTACATTTCTTCAACTGCAGAACACTCAAGGTTACATTTAAGAAACAGATATTTATAAACCTTAAATTCCAATCCCAAAGAAAGTCAATGCCAAAGAAGGCTCAAACTACTGCACAATTGCACTCATCTCACATGCTAGTAAAGTAATGCTCAAAATTCTCCAAGCCAGCCTTCAGCAATACGTGAACCATGAACTTCCAGATGTTCAAGCTGGTTTTAGAAAAGGCAGAGGAACCACAGATCAAATTGCCAACATCTGCTGGATCATCGAAAAAGCAAGAGAGTTCCAGAAAAACATCTATTTCTGCTTTATTAACTATGCCAAAGCCTTTGACTGTGCGGATCACAATCAACTGTGGAAAATTCTTCAAGAGATGGGAATACCAGACCACCTAACCTGCCTCTTGAGAAATCTGTATTCAGGTGAGGAAGCAACAGTTAGAACTGGACACGGAACAACAGACTACTTCCAAATAGGAAAAGGAGTACGTCAAGACTATATTGTCACCCTGCTTATGTAACTTATATGCAGAGTACATCATGAGAAACGCTGGACTGGAAGAAACACAAGCTGGAATCAAGACTGCCGGGAGAAATATCACTAACCTCAGATATGCAGATGACACCACCCTTATGGCAGAAAGTGAAGAGGAGCTAAAAAACCTCTTGATGAAAGTGAAAGAGAAGAGTGAAAGAGCTGGCTTAAAGCTCAACATTCAGAAAACGAAGATCATGGCATCTGGTCCCATCACTTCATGGCAAATAGATGGGGAAACAGTGGAAACAGTGTCAGACTTTATTTTGGGGGGGGCTCCAAAATCACTGCAGATGGTAACTGCAGCCATGAAATTAAAAGACGCTTACTCCTTGGAAGGAAAGTTATGACCAACCTAGATAGCACATTGAAAAGCAGAGATATTACTTTTCCAACAAAGGTCCGTCTAGTCAAGGCTATGGTTTTTCCAGTGGTCATGTATGGATGTGAGAGTTGGACTGTGAAGAAAGCTGAGCACCAAAGAATTGATGCTTTTGAACTGTGGTATTGGAGAAGACTCTTGAGAGTCCCTTGGACTGCAAGGAGATCCAACCAGTCCATCCTAAAGAGATCAGTCCTGGGTGTTCTTTGGAAGGAATGATGCTAAAGCTGAAACTCCAGTACTTTGGCCCCCTCATTCGAAGAGTTGACTCATTGGAAAAGACCCTGATGCTGGAAGGGCTTGGGGGCAGGAGGAGTAGGGGACGACAGAGGATAAGATGGTTGGATGGCATCACTGACTCAATGGACATGAGTTTGAGTGAACTCTGGGAGTTGGTGATGGACAGGGAGGCCTGGCGTGCTGCGATTCATGAGGTCGCAGAGTCAGACATGACTGAGCGACTGAACTGAACTGAACTGAACTGAATATTATGCTAGATCTCATAATGACTTTTAATGTTTCTATATCTTATTCACAATGTTTATTCAAAGTACATTTGTGAATATGTTGAATGTGTCCTGCAAGTTTTTTGGTCTTGTCTCACTTATACCATTGACTCACTAAAAAAACAAAAAAATCTTTCCTGGATTCAGTATAACAGTCAGTATAAGAAATTTCAAATTGCTGTTTGAATTGATTTTTTTTTTGTTTTTTGACCAAAAAACACTAGTTTGCTGTTGGTTTGTGACTATGGTTTTGTTGATCTATGCTGATTATTGACTTTCACATTAAATGGCACTTTCTATTTGTTGTTATTGAAAACATTAGCAAACAACCTGACTTAGTGGGACATAAATCCACATGGAGAATTAAGCATCTTTACTAACTGGCTTTTTTAAGGGTCCCTTACTTTTTTTCATAAAACCCTAGAGAAGTTTCACTTGTGTCCTCACAAGCAGGAAGTGCAAAGGAATAGTACTTTATAACTGTCTATGGAAGTCTTCCTGTCATAAGCTCCTAATAGCAATTTTGAAGCCCTCAGTTTCCATGAGTAATGACTCTGGATAAGCCATTATTCATGAGTAAGTGGTATGATTATGCAGGAAAATATACACAAAGGAACACTCCAGTAAAGAATGAGGTTCCTACAAACTTCTATATCAGGTCTATGATCTTTGTTAGCAAAATTCCCCTCCAATAAAGTTCAGCCAGTGCCCTGACTACATATAACTGGGATGAATGCCTTGCAAATAAAATAGGACATAGATACAAGAGAAACAAGGAAATGAACATCACACTGGGGGCAACTTCAGGATAGTTCCATTTTAGCCCATTAAGACCAGGCTCAAGATAAATGCACTAACACGTAGTTCAAAGGAAATTATCATATAAATTCTGACAGTTTTACTAAGAAGAGTTAAATTGTGACCTAACTATTCAGTAAGGAGTTTCTCATGGTCAGATTTTAGTAACTATCTATTTGCGGAGACTTTCATCCCTGTGAGAGACATACAGGGTGGAATAAATTATGATAGGCATGTAGGATTCTATCAGAAATTATTTCAGTGGAGGAATCAGGTTTCAGGAGCCCTTCATGTGTTGCTTTCTCTTTTTTTTTTTTACAACACTCCACCCATGCCTTTAATCACATGTTTTATTCATTTTCTTTATTCTCAGATCTCTCATCTATTTATGCAAGTTGATCAGTAAATAGTAATGGAAAAATTACTTTTTGTGTTAAAAAATAATAAATCTTTGACTCACATGGGTCAAGACATAACTAAAACACTCTTTACAAACATTCAGATGTATTTGGAGTTGTTCTGATGTTAATACTATGTCATGAAATCTCACAAGTTGTAAAAAGCCAAGAATAAAGAGTATCACACTAATAAGCATAAGACTCCAATAATATATCATTATTACTAACATGTAAAATTGCAAAATATTTACTTTATCTGTTTGAGATAATGGAATCACTCCTGGATATCTTTGTTTGAGATAACGAAATCACATCCACATGTTGCAAGCACATCTAAGTCTTAATCTCCTGCTGCAGTTAACTCACCATCCAATTCATCACGTCATCTCTCTTTTCAACTATAGCTCTTTCTACTCAGGTGCCAGGCTTCCCAGGTGGCACCAATAATAAAAAAATCACTTGCCAATGCAGAGATGCAAGAGATGTGAGTTCAGTCTCTGGACTGGGAAGATCCTCTGGAGTAGGAAATTGCAAACCTGCTCCAATATTCTTGACTGGAAAATTCCATGGACAGAGGAGCCTGGCAGGCTATAGACCATGGGACTGCAAAGAGTCAGACTTAGCGACTGAACAACCACCACCCAGGTGCCACCATCTTTGCAGGCTACTTCCAGGCCTTCCTGGCTTTCTCAACTAGAGGTATGGATGGAACCAGTAGAGACATTCTTTCTTCTGCTCCACTTACAACTGAAGGTTCACGGAATATAAGCTTCAGAGAGGTCTGACCTTTCTAATATGAATCTTTTCTTGAAATTAAACAATCATTGCCTGTTACATAAAAATGTAGCAGGGATAATGTTCCAAACAACCTCTGAGTGCAACAGAGAGAATGAAGTTTTCGGCTCCATAATAATACTAAACAATCACATCACAAAGAATTGTATGTCAAAATGTAATCAGAACCTAAAAATAAATATCATTTTGTTAATAAACATTACAATCTCTAGCAAGTGGCTACAAATTTTATTATTGCTTTATGAAAATATGTGTTCATTTTGAATGATATATCAACTTAGTGGTAACTACCAAATGGAAATCATAATATAGTAAGCAACTATAACGAAACTTTCCATTCTAATTGCTTTAAATGTGTTAAGTGTGAAAATGCTTTGAGTGTTAATTCTCCTGGTAACTCTAGGAGAGAAATACGAGAATGTTCTCTTTCTATGGATTATATAGAACTATTCCTATATATCCTATTATGCCCACTTCCAGTAACTTTTGTTTCCAAACAACATTTTAATTAATATTGTCTTAAATTCTTTACTTGATTATAGCACAGATGTAACAGTCATTCACCGGGCTTACCAAAGCTTGTATGTAGAATATGTGCCAAGGTCTTGCAAGTTCTCCCTGTATGGTGTGGTGCTTAAGAGAATAACACCCATGGGGGTTAATCTCAGGAATTTTTTGGCAGTTCTTAAAGCTTCTTCCATATACTTTGGAATTATCCATATTCCTCAATTCTGTTAAAAAAAGCTGAAATTCCGTTTTCAGCCAAGTCAGCTTCTTGTCTGGTCAATTTAGAGTTTTAGCATTCTCCCCTCTGTTCCAAGAAACCAGAAACACATACTCTCAAGTGATATCCAACTAGAAGATTAATCATGCCTGAGAAATCTAGGATACCAATCAAAGTTTGTGAAATTTCATATCTAAAATTCAGTGCCTTGGATATTGTGCAGTGCTACAGTAAGCTCTGCCTTATACATGAAGCTATGTGATAACTGCAGAGTCAAATGGTATTTCAAATAAGAAATCTTGACTTTAAATAATTCATTTCTCACTTTTTTATTATCTTAGAAAAAAGTCTTTTACAGTTGAAATATAATTAGTATTATTAAAAAATCAAGTGCACCTTTTTGGGGAGTATTATGCATCTTTTTTTTTTTTTTTGTATAGTTCTTCTGTGTTTTCTTGCCACTTCTTAATATCTTCTGCTTCTGTTAGGTCCATACCATTTCTGTCCTTTATCGAGCTCATCTTTGCATGAAATATTCCCTTAGTATCTATAATTTTCTTAAAGAGATCTCTAGTCTTTCCCATTCTGTTGTTTTCCTCTATTTCTTTGCATTGATCACTGAGGAAGGCTTTCTTATCTCTCCTTGCTATTCTTTGGAACTCTGCATTCAGATGCTTATATCTTTCCTTTTCTCTTTTGCTTTTCCCTCTTCTTCTTTTCACAGCTATTTGTAAGACCTCCTCCAGCAGCCATTTTACTTTTTTGCATTTCTTTTCCATGGGGATGGTCTTGATCCCTGTCTCCTGTACAATGTCACGAACCTCCATCCATAGTTCATCAGGCACTCTGTCTAGCAGATATAGTCCCTTAAATCCACTGTATAATCATAAGGGATTTGATTCAGGTCATACCAGCATAGTCTAATGGTTTTCCCCACTTTCTTCAATTTAAGTCTGAATTTGGCAATACGGAGATCATGATCTGAGCCACAGTCAAGCCTATGCCCCAACCAGTTATGCTGAAGAGGCTGAAATTGAACGGTTCTATGAAGACCTACAAGACCTTTTAGTCCTTTTCATTATAGGCGACTGGAATGCAAAAGTAGGAAGTCAAGAAACACCTGGAGTAACAGGCAAATTTTGCCTTGGAGTACGGCATGAAGCAGGACAAAGGCTAATAGACTTTTGCCAAGAGAATGGGCTGGTCATAGCAACCACCCTCTTCCAACAACACAAGAGAAGTCTCTACACATGGACATCACCAGATGGTCAACACTGAAATCAGACTGATTATATTCTTTGCAGCCAAAGATGGATAAACTCTTCACAGTCAGCAAAAACAAGACTGGGAGCTGACTGTGGCTCAGTTTATGAACTCCTTATTGCCAAATTCAGCTTCACAACCCAGATAATCATGATGGTGTGATCACTCATCTAGAGCCAGACATCCTAGAATGTGAAGTCAAGTGGGCCTTAGAAAGCATCACTATGAACAAAGGCTAGTGGAGGTGATGGAATTCCAGTTGAGCTATTTCAAATCCTGAAAGATGATGCTGTGAAAGTGCTGCACTCAATAGGTCAGCAAATTTGGAAAACTCAGCAGTGGCCACAGGACTGGAAAAGCTCAGATTTCATTCCAATCCCAAATAAAGGCAATGCCTAAGAATGCTCAAACTACTGCACAATTGCACTCATCTCAAACGCTAATAAAGTAATGCTCAAAATTCTCCAAGCCAGGCTTCAGCAATACATGAACCGTGAACTTCCAGATGTTTAAGCTGGTTTTAGAAAAGGCAGAGGAATCAGAGATCAAATTGGCAACATCCACTGGATAATCAAAAAGGCAAGAGAGTTCCAGAAAAACATCTATTTCTGCTTTATTGACTATGCCAAAGCCTTTGACTGTGTGGATCACAAGAAGCGATGGAAAATTCTGAGAGAGATGGGAATACCAGACCACCTGACCTGCCTCTGGAGAAATCTGTATGCAGGTCAGGAAGCAACAGTTAGAACTGGACATGGAATAACAGACTGGTTCCAAACAGGAAAAGGAGTAGGTCAAGGCTGTATATTGTCACCTTTAACTTCTATGCAGAGTACATCATGAGAAATGCTGGGTTGGAAGAAGCACAAGCCAGAATCAAGATTGCTTGGAGAAATATCAATAACCTCAGATATGCAGATGACACCACCCTTATGACAGAAAGTGAAGAGGAACTAAAAAACCTCCTAATGAAAGTGAAAGAGGAGAGCGAAAAAGTTGGCTTAAGACTCAACATTCAGAAAACGAAGATCATGGCCTCTGGTCCCATCACTTCATGGGAAATAGATGGGGAAACAGTAGAAACAGTGTCAGACTTTATTTTGGGGTGCTCCAAAATCACTACTGATGGTGATTGCAGCCATGAAATTAAAAGACGCTTACTCCTTGGAAGGAAAGTCATGAGCAACCTAGATAGCATATTCAAAAGCAGAGATATCTGCCAACAAAGGTCCATCTAGTCAAGGCTATGGTTTTTCCAGTAGTCATGTATGGATGTGAGAGTTGGACTGTGAAGAAAGCTGAGCTCAAAGAATTGATGCTTTTGAACTGTGGTGTTGGAGAAGACTCTTAGGAGTCCCTTGGACTGCAAGGAGATCCAACTAGTCCATTCTAAAGGAGATCAGTCCTGGGTGTTCACTGGAAGGACTGATGCTGAAGCTGAAACTCCAATACTTTGGCCACCTCATGTGAAGAGTTGACTCACTGGAAAAGACCCTGATGCTGGAAGGGATTGGGAGCAGGAGGCGAAGGGGAGGACAGAGGATGAGATGGCTGGATGGCATCACCAACTGATAGACATGAGTTTGAGTAAACTCCGGAAGTTGGTGATGGACAGAGAGGCCTGGTGTGCTGTGATTCATGGGGTCACAAAGAGTTGGACACGACTGAACAACTGAACTGAACTGATGCATCTGTTAGAGGGCAGTCTATTTACATAAACTGACAACCAAATCTGCTGAATAAATGTATAATCAAATTCATATAAAATAAATAAATCTATTAACATATATATTATATAAAAGTCTATTTGCAAATAAATACTGAATGTTCTGGAAGTATTTCATACCTGGGAAACCAAGTTATCTCTGGAAAGAAACCTGGAGACAAATGCAAAGTAAACTGTCTTTGTTTGAACCCTTAACAAAAAAAGAAAACTGTAAAAAGAGAACTTAGAAAAAAACTGTATTTTACTTTTCAGTTTGAAACTATTTCAGAAGCTTAGTATCTTAAAGCTTCATTCCCTTTGTAGTCAGTCTCAAAACAACCACAGTATATTTCATATTTTAGTACAGTATTGGAAACGAAGTTTATCCCACAAAATATCAAGTTGATCTTTAACTAGAAGTCCAGGCTATGCTATTCCACATGACATGGAGTAAACGGTCTCTAATGATTTCCTGCTTAGGTAAGCTATTGACATTCATGGAGAGTCTGTTACTGGACTTGATTACCTTGTGTATCACAGTGACAGATCTACAGCCGCTATGACAGTATTTCAGCTCACAAGCACCCATGGCCAATTAATCCCTTATGAATCGGACCAGAGTTAGCCAGTTGTGACAGCTTTGGAAGTGTGTCAGCTCTCCTTGATAAAGGACACCACAGTACTTAAGCTCGCATTAGTGAAAGTCTGCAGAGGTGCCTTAATACAGTGCTTCAGGGCTATTTTAAAAGGCAGAAAGGTTAGAATTTCGCAATAAGGCCCAGGTCCCAGGATCTAAACAAAAAAGCACTCATGAAGACTCGACTCTGAGACAATTCTCCTTTTTATTTAAAAACTGGTAATTTGAAAATTTTTTCTAAGAAAATCATTACCTCCTGAGTGGTTTTTTACTTTGCAATAGAGTTTCAAGTATATCTGATTGCACAATGCATGGAGGATAACCCCACCTCATGACAAGAACAACTGCTCTCAGATTGAGGGGGAGATGCAGTTTTGTGTTTCAAGATTTCAGACTCTGTTATGCAAAAAAATCATCCTTGTACACAGAAATGATGATTTTATTTATGGCTTTTTTTTAACCTTTGCCAAATAATCAGAGCAGGATAGGAATAACCTAATCCCTGAATATTCATTTATACTCTAAGTAAATGAAGGAAGAAACTGCAGTACAACACTATTAGGTAAATAATTTAAGGACCGTGTCAATTAACAGTATGATGGAAGAACTGCTATTTGATAAAGACTTGTGGGGATTTAACTTGCGTTAATAGATGAAAATCATAAAGGTATCTGTCCTTTTTAAACCTAGATTGGAGGAAAGTATATATCCTCAAATTCATTCACCAGCCTTAATAATGTATGCACTGGAATACAAACACCATTTAACAAAAAATCTTCTGAGTGGATTTTATAACCAAAGAATTGCATGAACCCTCATTTAACCTTTGAAGTGTGGGACTGGCAACTGATTTTTACAGTTTAAACATTAAATATTTACCTCTGGGGCTAATTCGAATTTGCATAAAATTTTTATAACTTTTCCTAATATCCAATGGGCATAATGGACACAGTACTAGTTATATACCCTCTAAAAACACATCTAGCTAACAGTTACTGAGTATATTGCCTTACAGGAATCATCTCTAATGTTGCAATATTTGGGATTTATTTATACTACAAAGCTTATTCAGTGTTCATCTGAAATTCAAGTGTAACTGGAGGCTCTGTATTCTCATTTGCTAAATCTGGCAAACTGAGTCATCTTAGTGAATTGAAAAAAACATAGAAACTCAGGGTATATTTGGAGGAATTTGAGTTCAAATTTTTTCTTAAACTTTTAGATGTCAAATGTAGGTTATAAGAAGTAGGGGGGATGGTGAAGATAAGTTGCAAGAAGATCCAATCATTAATACAGAACTATTATTTTCAGAGTAATGCCCTAATCATTAATTTTTATCCATTTATGTAATTAGTATAATTAAAGATAATTATTCTGTCACAGTGCTTTCATGGTCTTCATTAATTCAAATATGTAATTGCATGAATTTTGGTCAGCTGGAAAGGGAGATTTAAGAATTCATACACAGAAAATTACTCTAACAAAGGGAATTTTTAAAAGCTTCTGACAACCTTAAATATTATAGTGAAATGCTCCCAGTTAAAATATCATATTCATATTTCAAATAATACTGATATGTTTACTAAAGACATTTGAATGTTTGCCAAACTCATCCAAAAAATATTTTATTGTGCTGGAACAAATAAAAGCTCTTCTTCCACAATACCCACATGATGCTATTATGCTCTGTTTTGAGCTAAGATTCTTTTAATGACTTGGAGATGTCTAAACACATTTACAACTCTAGGGCTAGAATGTCCACAAGCAGTTTGCCCTGAAGGGACCACCTTTCCAGCTGCATAGAGCCCAGAACTCCACCAATTTCTCTAAGAAGCTGCAAGAGGAGGTTCATGCCAGCACATTTTTCAACAGACTGAACAACATAATGGGAAGTTTTCTCAGGTGAAAGCTGATGAGGTGGATGAATGCCAAATAGATGTAGCTGTCACACTGACATGAAATTTTGAAAATCTTGTTTTCTAGCATGAACAGTTGTATTTATGCTAGAGATTGCAAAGATATATTTACATTCTGACTACCGAATTATTTTGATTACTGAAAACATTTGGGATTAAATTTTGGCAGTAAAATTTATTATCTGTGGAACGAGTCATAAATGTACCTCCATGAACCTCACTTTCCTCACCTATAAATTAGGCACATGATGACCAGTCCCATCCCATATGTAATCTAAATATGTCATTCTTCCCTTATGTAATATATACAAGTAATTACTTTTAGTAACAGTTCATTTTCAAGTCATGAAAAACTGGTAGTATAGAAAGGAAAATACTAGAAAACAATTCTCTATGGATCGCTTTCATTTCTTCTCATTTTATGGGCAGAAACACTGGTTGTCTCTCTTGAAAGGTAAATATTTAAAGATATTTGTATATTAGTAAACCTTGGAAGATAGAGATAGTGTCTCCCTTCCCTCTGGGGCAGGAATTTTTTCAACTGTTCAATATAATAAAGAAATAATTCCCACTAGGGCATATGTGGCTTGCAATCGCTTCTAGAGATTGAGTTTCTTAAGTTCAGTTCAGTTCAGTCGCTCAGTCGTTTCGACTCTTTGCGACCCCATGAATCACAGCACACCAGCCCTCCTTGTCCATCACCATCTCCCGGAGTTCACTCAGACTCACATCCATTGAGTCGGTGATGCCATCCAGCCATCTCATCCTCTGTCGTCCCCTTCTCCTCCTGCCCTCAATCCCTCCCAACATCAGGGTCTTTTCCAATGAGTCAACTCTTGGCATGGGGTGGCCAAAGTACTGGAGCTTCAGCTTTAGCATCATTCCTTCCAAAGAAATCCCAGGGCTGATCTCCTTCAGAATGGACTGGTTGGATCTCCTTGCAGTCCAAGGGACTCTCAAGAGTCTTCTCCAACACCACAGTTCAAAAGATAACACCACAGATCAATTGTTCAGTGCTCAGCCTTCTTCACAGTCCAACTCTCATATCCATACATGACCACAGGAAAAACCATAGCCTTGACTAGACCAACCTTAGTTGGCAAAGTAATGTCTCTGCTTTTGAATATACTATCTAGGTTGGTCATAACTTTTCTTCCAAGGAGTAAGCGTCTTTTAATTTCATGGCTGCAGTCACCATCTGCAGTGATTTTGGAGCCCAAAAAAATAAAGTCTGACACTTTTTCCACTGTTTCCCCATTTATTTCCCATGAAGTGATGGGGCAGGATGCCATGATCTTAGTTTTCCGAATGTTGAGCTTTAAGCCAACTTTTTCGCTCTCCTCTTTCACTTTCACCAAGAGGCTTTTTAGCTCCTCTTCACTTTCTGCCATAAGGGTGGTGTCATCTGCATATCTGAGGTTATTGATATTTCTCCCAGTCCCTCAACTCTAATGAAAATCCTTCACTCCTCTGCTTAGGGCCTCTTTCCTATGGCCCCCATGGGACTTGGGAGGTGCAGAGAACAGGTATAAACATGAAGATCATACAGCTTGCTGTTTCTGAGTAATAAAGCACCTTGTCTCCAACCCAGCAGTCTTGATCTTGTACGAAACTATGGCAGACCAACATTTTTTTTTTTTTCCTGAAAGGCAAAAATCTGACTTTTTGTCATTTTTGGTAGGGCACAATCATGATACCTTGAATATGGTAATAGGAAGTATTGTCAGAGTTTATCAATGTAATCCAAGGTGTGTTTGATCCGTTTCTTCTAAGTAGAATAAATAATGTAAAACAGAGTTCTTTTTAGAGATCAGTTGTATAATTTCTTCTTTGGGTCAATACTTTAACCTAAAAAGCTCCACTGCCACACTAACATCAAGACTAAATCATACTTACTGAATCTCCGAGTTTCTTGCTTATAGATCAGTGTTATACAACATACAAAATGGAAGCTTCATGAGGAAAAAGGTGTTGTGACTTTCTTCCTTTCCAGGGCCGAGAGCAGTGCCAAGCACAGAGCAGACGTATTATGAATCTTTGTTGACAGAATAGTGTTTTACATACATACACACATGCGTGCACACGCATGCCAATGTATCCGATTTGAATTACTGTTGAGACACAAAATGAGTATTTTACCTCTTTTATCTTCCCAAATTAATTATCATAATATTTTGATTCAGGTCACAGCTAAGAGTATATATTTGAAAATACATAGTTTGAATGAATTATCTGATTATAAAATGCAACTTCCTATGTTTAAGAGAATAGCAATTAAAAAAATTATATTGACCAGAAAGCAATAAAATCTCATACAGGAGGACTGCATAAAATGATATAAAGAGCACAGGATCAGATGCTCATAATGCTATTTGATAGCAAGTTATTAACTTCACTGAGCCTCAGTTTCCTCACATGTAAAATGAAAATAATAATTCCCACCTTACAGGTGTGCTGTGAGGTTAACGATTTAATTAACACAAAATGATTAGTTCTGAGCCTGGTGTATTATAGGGGCTTCCCTGATGACTCAGCAGGTGAGGAATCTGCCTGCAGTGCAGGAGACACAGGGTATACAGGTTCAATCTCTGGGTTGGGGAGATCCCCTGGAGGAAATGGCAATACATTCCAGTATTCTTGCCTAAAAAGTCCCATAGGAAAGAAACTCTGAATATTCACTGGAAGGACTGATGCTGAAGCTGAAGTTCCAATCCTTCAGCCACCTAATGTGAAGAACCAGCTCATTGGAAAAGACCCTGATACCGGTAAAGAGTGAAGGCAAAAGGAGAAGGGGACAGTGCAGGATGCGATGGTTAGATAGCATTACTGACTCAATGGATATGACTTTGAGAAAACTCCAAGAGATAGTGGAGGAAAGAGAAGCCTGGTGTGCTGTAGTCTATGGGGTTGCAAAGAGTTGGACATGGCCTAGTGACTGAATAACAACACAGTGTATTATATGTGGTGAATGAGTAAGGTAGAACATCACACAAAAATTTGAGAGTTATCTTAATGTAATACAACTAAAATCAGATTCCATAACTAGTCACTAGCATCAAGATAAAATCAAGGCAAATCAAAAATATGAAAAAATATGCAGGGATTTCCCACTCTATGATTTGTTAAACTCAGTGTTCCCTCTGTCCTCTATAAAGTTTATTATGTTCATTTGTAGGATAAGTGAATATCCAGTTTATTTTTATCTTTACTATAAATGATGAACTATGAATAAGTTATCAGTGGGCTTTGCACTGATATATTTCTGTATTCAAAAGAATAATCAGCGGGTATGGTGGAGAAGTTAGGAAATGGGGTTTGAAATTAGGAAATTGTAATTCAGATTTAATCTTTGCCATTACTAGCTTTGTGACCTTACAAATCTGTGAACCTCTCTGATCATCTGACACATATACAATGAAGGATCAATAACATTTAATTTGCAGTCTAATATACAGATTAGATCTCCATTGGGGATCATAGCCTTGTCATGGCAAAGGGGCTTGCTTAACTCAATGAAGCTATAAGAAATACCTGGCAGAACCATCCAAGACAGACGAGTCATAGTGGAGAGTTCTGACAAAACGTGGTCCACTGGGGGAGGGAATGGCAAACTCACTCCAATGTTCTTGCCTCAAGAACCCTATGAACAGTATGGAAAGACAAAAAAAGATATGACACTGGAAGGTCCAGATGGACACTGGAAGTGCCCAGGTCCAAAGCTTTCCAATATGCTACTGGGGAAGAGCAGAGAAACAGCTGCAGAAAGAATGAAGAGGCTGGGCCAAAGCAAAAATAACACTCAGTTGTGAATGTGTCTGTTGGTGAAAGTCTGATGCTGTAAAGAACAATATTACATAGGGACCTGAAATGTTAGATCCATGAATCAAGGTAAATTGGAAGTGGTCAAAGAGAAATAGGCAAGAGTGCATATCAACATTTTAGGAATCCGTGAAATAAAATGGACCTGAATGGATGAATTTAATTCAGATGATTGTGGGTAAGAATCCCTTAGAAGAAATGGAGTAGCCTTCATAGTCAACAAGAGTCTGAAATGCAGTACTAGAGTGCAATCTAAAAAATGACCCAATGATTGTGGTTCTTTTCCAGGGCAAAACATTCAAAATCACAGTAATCCAAGTCAATGCCCCAAACAATAATGTCAAAGAAGATGAAGTTGAATGGTTCTATGAAGACCTACAGGACCTTCTAGAACTAACACCCACCAAAAAAAAGATGTCCTTTTCATTATAGGGGACTGGAATGCAAAAGTAGGAAGTCAACAGATACTCAGAGTAGCAAATAGGTTTGGCCTTGGAGTACAAAATGAAGCAAGACAAAGGCTAACACAATTTTGTTTACTGTATAAACACCACCTTTCAACAACACAAGAAATGACTCTACACATGGACATGATCAGATGGTGAAGACTGAAATCAGATTGATTATATTCTTTGCAGCTGAAGATGGATAAGCTCTATACAGTCAGTAAAAACAAGATCTGGAGCTGACTGTGGCTCAGATTATGGGATTGTTATTGCAAAATTCAGACTTAAATTGAAGACAGTAGGGAAATCCACTAGGCTAATTAGATAAGACCTAAATAAAATCTCTTATAATGATACAGTGGAGATGACAAACAGATTCAAGGGATTAGATCTGGTAGACAGAGGGCCTGAAGAAAAATGGACAGAGGTTTGTAATACTGTATAGTCGGCAGTGACCAAAACATTGCCAAGAAAATGAAATCCCTGAAGGTAAAGTGGCTGAGGAGGCTTTATTAATATATGAGAAAAGAAGAGAAGTGAAAGGCAAGGGAGAACGGCAGATACACCCAACTGAATGCAGAGTTCCAGAGAACAGCAAGGAGATATAAGAAAGCCTTCTTAAGTGAACAACGCAAAGCAATAGAGGAGAACAATAGAATGGAAAAGACTAAAGCTCTCTTTAAGAAAATTGAAGAAATCAAGGGAGTATTTCATGCAAGGATGGGCATGATAAAGGAAAAAACAGTAAGGACCTAACAGAAACAGAAGAGATTAAGAAGAGGTGCAAGAATACACAGAAGAACTGTACAAAAAAGATCTTGACCCAGATATCCAGGATGCTGTGATCACTCACCTACACCCAGACATCCTGGAGTGTGATGTCAAGTGGGCCTTAGGAAGCATTATTACAAAGAAAGATAGTGGAGGTGATGGAATTCCAGCTGAGCTATTTAACAGCCTAAAAGATGATACTGTTAAAGTGCTGTACTCAATATGTCAACAAATTTGGAAAACTCAGCAGTGGCCACAGGACTGGAAAAAGTCAGTTATAATTCCAATCCCAAAGAAGGCCGATGCCAAAGAATGTTCAAACTATTGCACAATTGCACTCATTGCACATACCAGCATGGTAATTGTAAAAGGCAGTGGCACCCCATTCTAGTACTCTAGCCTGGAAAATCCCATGGACAGGGGAGCCTGGTAGGCTGCAGTCCATGGGGTTGCTAAGAGTCAGACATGACTGAGCAACTTCACTTTCACTTTTCACCTTCATGCATTGGAGAAGGAAATGGCAACCCACTCCAGTGTTCTTGCCTGGAGAATCCCAGGGATGGGGTAGCCTGGTGGGCTGCCGTCTATGGGGTCACACAGAATCGGACACGACTGAAGTGACTTAGCAGCAGCAGCAGCAGCATGGTAATGCTCAAAATCTTTATTTTTTAAAATTTTAAATTAGTTAATTTATTTTAATTGGAGGCTAATTACTTTACAATATTGTAGTGGTTTTTGCATACATCAACACGAATCAGCCACAGGTTCAGTAATACATGAACTGAGAACTTCCAACTCTATAACTGATTTATAAAAGGCAGAGGAACCAGCGATCAAATTGCCAACATTTGTTGGATCATTGGAAAAGCAAGGACATTCCAGAAAAATATCTATTTCTGCTTCATTGACTACACTTAAGTATTTGACTGGATTACAACAAACTGTGGAAAATTCTTAAAGAGATGGGAATACCAGACCACCTTACCTGCCTCGTGAGAAACCTGTATGAGGGTCAAGAAGCAATAGTTAGAACCAGACATGGAACAAAGGATTGGTTCAAATTTAGGATAGGAGTACAATAAGACTGTATATTTTCATCTTATTTATTTAACTTCTATGCAGAGTACATCATGTGAAATGCTGGGCTGGAAAAGCTCAAGCTGGAATCAAGACTGCTGAGAGAAATATCAATATCCTTAGATATGCAGATGATACTACTTCAATGGCAAAAAGCAAAGAGGAACTAAATAAAGACCTGCTTGATGAAAGTAGAAGAGGAAAGTGAAAAAGCTGAGTTAAAACTCAACATTCAAAAAAGTAAGATCATGGCATCTGGTCTCATCATGTCATAGCAAATAGAAGGGGAAAAAGTAAAACAGAGAGAGATTGCTTTTCTTGGGATCCAAAATCACTGAGGATGGTCACTGAAGTCATGAAATTAAAAGACGGTTGCTCCTTGGAAAGAAAGCTTTGACAAACCTAAACAGTGTATTAAAAAGCAAAGACATCTCTTTTCTGACAAAGGTCCATATAGTCAAAGCTATGATTTTTCTAGTAGTCATATAGGGACGTGACAGCTGGACCATAAAGAACTCTGACCACTGAAGAATTGATGCTTTCTAATTGTGGTGCTAGAAAAGACTCTTAAGAGTCTTTTGGACTGCAAGGAGGTCAAACCAGTCACTCTTAACAGGAATCAACCCTGAATATTCATTGGAAGGACTGATGATGAAGTTGAAGCTCCAATACTTTGGCCACCTGATCCAAAGTGTCATTTCGTTGGAAAAGACTCTGATGCTGGGAAAGACTGAGGGCAGGAGGAGAAAGGGGCAACAGAAGATAAGAAGGTTGTATAGCATCACCAACACAAGGGATATGAGTTTGAGCAAACTCCAGGAGATACTGACGGACAAGGGAAGCCTGGTGCGCTGCATCCATGGGCTTGTAAAAAGGCTACTTGATTTGGAGACTGAACAGCAACAACAAGTATAGGTTAGATAACACCATATATCTCCAACATAGTAAGTCTGAAAATAAAAACCATGTTCATTTGTTTTAAAAAGTTATATAAGTAAGTTACTGATACCCTAAGTTCTTAAAAATATGATTTATATGTTCAGTTCTCCTCTATAATCAGATGCGGGTTAACACCGTCTCTGAGATTGCTCTGCTTGTCACTTCTTAGGAAAGCCCTGATTTCAGCCTCTAGAAGGATTATATGCTATTGCAAGCCTGTGAAATATGATCCAATATAGCCAAATTTTGGATCAAAAAGCAGCTCAGTGTCTTTCCAACCAAATAGTGCAGAAGAGATCATTTTCCAGGGTTGAAACAGGACAGAAACCCCAAATCCATCACATCTGCTCGCTTAACAAGCACAACTGAATACCTGTGCCTTCGTAACCCTCAGCTCTTAGTCTTGGGCTGCTTTTACCTCAGTAACTCTCCTCCATGTGGGTAGTAAGCACTTAATGTTCTTAGCTATTTGGATGTCTGCAGAGGAGATACTAAGTTGTAGACCAAAGAACTTTGAAGAATAATTCCCAATTTAGTTGATATTTGCTTACCACATACATTAAGTATGGAGAAGGCCGGTAGCAACCTGGGGAGGTACTAATACCACAGAGCAGGTATAAAGAAAATTCAGTGACAGTTTAATACCTAGCCATAATAAGTAAGATTTAAACTACAAAAGGAGAGAATTACCTAACAGCCCCATATAACTTTAGTTCTACGTAGCCTCTGCTAAGCAGTCTTTAACACTGAAAATATGTTGGGTATTATAAATGAGTATACATAAGACAGTTGGGGAATATGGGTTTCATTTTGGGAGAAAAATACATACATACATCAAGGGAAAGGTGATGAAAAACCCTATGATGCTGGATTTGTCCTGCAGTAAGCATAATGCACAATCATTTTGTATAGCTCAAGAGTTCTTTGAAGTTGTTTTTACACTTAGAATATAGACATCTTCCTAGAACCATCCATTAAAGTACCTTGAAGAAATGAAACTCAAGTAGCAATGAGTATATCTAGTGTCCAGACATTAATTTCTAAATACTATTACTTATCATATGTTCTTGGAAAAGTGGGTAATTTCAGGTCAATATAGGACAAGTATAAGAAAATAATTTTTTTTTCCCATCAGAAAATGAGTAAATTTTTAAATAGAAAATAAGCAAATAGTTCAAAATGGAACATATCATCAAGCACACAGGAGATACTATAAATAATTCCCCCTAATGGAACTTGAAATTTGGGGGGAATAAAGCATTTCTTCACAGGAAAAGCATCAGATACTGAATAGAGATGTAATATTAGAACTCAGAAAAAAATACAAATAGATTATTGGGGAAAAGTACTGACACAATTGCAAAGTATGAGATCACTTCTTAATTACAGACGGAAATGCAGATCATTAAAATGAGGAAATTTTATGGTTAACACAGTAAAATAACCATCACTCATAGTCTCCTCAATAATAGAGTAAACAGATATAATTCCTCCTGATGTGATACAAAAGTAAATGTAACTTTTATAGCCAATATAGCATTGTTGCCAAAATGAATCCAAAATGAATCTACACATGAAGAAACTAGAAAGTACATCCAATATGCCTGCTAAGTTGCTTCAGTCGTGTCTGACTCTTTGCAACCCCATGGACTGTAGTCCACCAGGCTCCTCTCTCCATGGGATTCTCCAGGCAAGAAAACTGGAGTGGGTGGCCATACCCTTCTACAGGGGATCTTCCCAACCCAGGGACTGAATACAGGTCTCCTGCATTGCAGGTGGATCCTTTACCCTCTGAGCCACCAGGGAAGCCCATACACACACATATGAGATGTTTTTAAAAAGCAACAGACCTCAACTCATCAAAAATGTCACTGTCAAGGAAAACAAACATCACGGGAGTAGGGGTAGCTGCTCTAGATTTAAGGAGACTAAAGACATAAACAAATGTAATGCTTGTCGCTTCACTGGATCCTGGGCCAATTTTTTTTTTTAATTGAGAACAGTTAGAAAAATGTGAATATGGACTAAAAATTAGGTAATACTGAGATACTGCTATATACAGGAGAATGACAATCTTGTTACTAACATATAGGAAAATATACTTTTTCTTAAGAAAATACTTTATGGTAAGATTTATGGATGCACAACCATGATGTATATAGTTTACTTTCAAATGGTTCAGAGACAGAAAATGTGGCAAAATGTTGACAATTGGAGAGGGGTGGTCATTGTACTATACTATTCTTTCCATTTTCTTAGAACTGTAAAATATTTTCAAGACAAGGTAGAACTAAAAATAATATGTTAAATGACTAGCAAGTGCTAGATACATAGCAAGTACATAAGATTTCACATATGGTATCATGTCCTGGGTCTCATAGTTTCTGACAAGTTCCTATGAATCAGCCTTCCCTAAAACCTCAATAAATGATGCCCCTAACTTAGTGTGGAGACCTGGAGTACATTTTCCTACACCCTCCCAGAGTCATCAAAAAAGAAGTTTCAAATATATCTAATAACCTTATTTTATGATAGGAATATAAAGCAAGTAGAATAAAATTTTCCATCAAAGTGATTACATTTTAAAATTTTTTGAAAGGGCAAGCTTCTGTTTTATAAAATATTAATATATATAAAGCATTTTATTTTCTCATATGCTATAGTGATGAGGCCTAGGCAGACTCATAACTGGAAGCCTGAAATATAATTCAATTCTACTGCAATGAAACTAAATAAATTCCTCCCTTTATCCATTCATAGACAAGTGCACACTGTCTTCTGGCAGAGACTCCCACAGAATGGAAAGGCAGATAAGTAGACAGGATGAATATATTACTCCTCCATATATCCTACAGGGAAGAATGTGGTGCAACAATAAAGAACCAGTTACACATAAACCTATTAAGCAGAAGACAAAAAATTACAATTATCTAAAAGCCTCAGTAAACAAGTGCATTTTATGGCATGACAAAAGCTTACATAAATGATGAGACAAAGAGTAGAGAGAAAACCTTGGTAAAGATCAGTCACCAAATTCTTTTGCTGTAAAACAGCTGAAATTATGCCCATGACTTATCCTGCAAAAATAAAATCAAAGTAAAAAATAAAAGACAGACATTTAAAGGAGGCATTTAATTTTGGAGGAGACAAGATCAACATCATTATCATATTCACTCATTGTTTTTTGACCAACTCTTATGTAAAATATTCCTATTTTAAAGAAACTACATTAAGTATAGAAAATAAAAATTATTATTAGGCTTACTTGTGGTATAGTTTAACAAGGCTATATATGACCCTGTGGTAATTCAAAACACTATATTTATTTATTCATCTATTGAAACTGTTTTCTGAATGATGAACTTTTTAAGATTGGAACAGTGTTTTCTCAAATTTAGCCCAGCATATAAGAAAATTCCTCTCTTATGCAAACTCGATAGATATTTGTTTAATCAGGAAAATAATAATTCATTTTAAAAATATAGGCTTCATTAAGCTAAACTTGGTTTAATATCAAAGAGAGCATATTAGAAAATAAATACCTGGATTTGATGAATATAAGTTATTTGAGAGGCAATTTTGAAAAAAACAAAAACCCTGTGCTTAACAACAGAAGAGTATATAAATATATAAATTTTATTATTTTTGTCATTCAGTTGCTAAGTCATGTCCAACTCTGTGACCCCAGGCATTGTAGCCCACCAGGATCCTCTGTCCTCCCCTATATCCAGGAGGAGTTTGCTCAAATTCATGTCTATTGAGTCAGTGATGCTTTCAAACCATCTCATTCTCTGCAGCTGCCTTCTCTTTTTACCTTCAGTTTTCCACAGAATTAGTGTCCTTTCCAATGAGTTGGCTCTTCTCATTACGTGACTCAAGGACTGAGTTTCAGCTTTAGCAACAGTTCTTCCAATGAATATTCAGAGTTGATTTCCTTTAGGATTGACTGGTTTGATCTCCTTGCTGTCCAAGGGGCTCTCAAGAGTCTTCTCAACACCACAGTTCAAAAGCATCAATTCTTCTGTAGTCAGTCGTCTTTATGGTCCAGCTCTGATATCTGTACATGACTATTGGAAAAACCATAGCTTTCACTATACAGGCCTTTGTTGGCAAAATGATGTCTCTGCTTTTTAATATGCTGTCTAGGTTTGTTATAATTTTCCTTCCAAGAAGCAAGCATCTTTTAAGTTCATGGCTGCAGTCACTATCCAGAGTGATTCTGGAGCCTAAGAAAATCAAATCTATTACTGTTTCCACTTTTTCCCCTTCGATTTGCCACGATGTGATGGGACTGGATGCCATAATCTTTGTGTGTTTTTTTTTTTTTTATTGTTGCGTTTCAAGCCAGTTTTACATAAATTCTATTATATAGCATTGTAGTTTTAAACACTTCTGTTAATAATACTTTGAAGCTTCTTCTGTCAATATGTTGATGCTGTTTCTCTACCTCTTGAATCTGGGCTAGTCTTTCACCTCTCTGTCTCATGAAGTGCTGAGCTATAGCAAAAGTGACATTGGTCAAACTCTAGCGCTTAGGCCTCTAAGACCTTGCAGTATTCTTTACCCTTTGGAAACTCCCTGTAGTCATTTAAGAAAATTCAGGCTATAATTGTGGGATATATGTTTTCATTTATATATAGTCTGCTTAGTTCTAAAGTAAATTTACATAATAAGGAAGCTATTATTATATTAATTAATAATACATTATTTGATTAATAATATTATTGATTATATTATTATCGATCTAGAAAGTGGTTTTAGTGGACTCAGGAAGAAAAGAATAACACCATTACTGGAGGATTAACATCACATTATTTCAATTTCAGTCACTCACTGTTGATTCTACCCTAGCCTTTTGGAGAAAGAAATTGAATAATTTAACCAGTTAGACAAAGGAATGTGATTAAGAATGCATCATGAGCTCCCCAGCAGCAAAATGATGAAGGCAATTCCAAAATCTACCAATTTCTAGCAGAATTTTTTTAGCACCCTTCTTTTTATTTTGAATGAAAGTTATTCAGCATATTGGTGCAGAAGTTAGGCATGAATGGAATGTCTCTAGTCACAGTAGAGGAAAGGGTGTCAACAAGCAGTCCTGGCATAGTTTGCAGCCACGGGCTGGTTCTGAGACACCTCTGTGGTTCTGAATTCCATGCAAGCCACAGTGAAAACAGCTAAAGACTCTTCATGAGTACAGCCTTTGTCTAAATCATATTTAGATTTTTCCTCACTACCAGAATGATGTTTTGTATGACTTAAATCTTAGTTATTATTTAAGAAGTGAATATAGAGGGAAAAGCTAGAGAAAAAATAATAGTAACAAAATAAAAATAGTGGAATCTCAATTTTACGTACACAGCAGTCCCCAACCTTTCTGTCACCAGGAACAGGTTTTATAGAAGACAATTTTTCCATGGACTGGGGTGGGGGGTGGTTTTGGAATGATTCAAGCAACGTTACATTCATTGTGCACTTTATTTCTGTTATTATTACATCAGTTCCACCTCAGATAATCAGTAGATTCCAGAGCCCAGGGACTTCTGATGTACTATATGCAGAACAGACTTTTGCTTCTTTCATTTTGCATTATAAGTTTCTATGCCTACCTATACATTACGAGGATTCATGATATCTGTGTGATTTTTCTGATTTTATAAAATCCTTTGACATGCAAATTTCTAATTAATGTTTTCTAAAGGAAAACACTGAATGAAGAAGAGGCTGTGTTCTTCCAAGATTGAACCATTCAGGAAAATGTATTTAGAGACTCTGTGAACTGCAACAATTTTTTCTACTGACTGAGCTTCTGTGTAGTGTTCTATAGCAATATGTACTGAACCGAAATAGCTCTTCCTTTTCATCACTTACCCCAATACCAAGGAATGATTTAAACACTGCAGGAAACAGAAAGAAAGAAAACAATATTTTATCTATTAAAATATATCTCCAAGACTGAAATTTTATTGTGATATTTTCTGCTGCTGCTAAGTCGCTTCAGTCGTGTCTGACTCTGTGTGACCCCATAGATGGCAGCCCACCAGGCTCCCCAGTCCCTGGGATTCTCCAGGCAAGAACACTGGAGTGAGTTGCCATTTCCTTCTCCAATGCATGAAAGTGAAAAATCAAAGTGAATCTGCTCAGTCATGTCTGACTCTTAGCAACCCCATGGACTACAGCCTACCCGGCTCCTCCATCCATGGGATTTTCCAGGCAAGAGTACTGGAGTGGGTTGCCATTGCTTTCTCCTTGTGACATTTAAATAAACATTTATTCAAGAATAGTAACCATAACTGTCTGTTAACATTATGCAGTTTCCCTTATGGTTACCAGGAGGAAGGGTGCAGGCAGGGGACAGTTAGAGAGCTTGTGATGGACATGTACACACGCCTATATTTAAAATGGATAACCAACAAGAACCCACAGAATAGCACAGGGAACTCTGCTCAGTGCTACATGGCAGCCTGGATGGGAGGGGCTTTCAGGAGAATGGATACGCTTAGCTATGAACCTGAAACTATTATAACATTGTTAGTATTATTATAATATTGGTTATACTCCAATATAAAATAAAACCTTTTAAAAAATAAAGTAATAACAATAAAAAAAGACATTATGTAGTTTCTTGAGTCCAACATCATATCAGCTAGTATCCCTTCCCCATCAAGATCCAGAACCAAGCTGTAGCCAGTCACCATGTTCCACAAACACAAATTCATTTACGTTACATCAAGAGATCCTTGAACATGATTTACTCTTTTTGTAGTATGATATCACAAAACACTTGCAGAGAGAGGAGGAAATAGGACTATGTTGATCCTTCACAGAATTTCCATTTAGAGGGGTTCAGGTTGGGGAACACGCGTACGCCCATGGCGGATTCATGTTGATATGTGGCAGAACCAATACAATATTGTAAAGTAAAAATAAATAAATAAATAAATAATTTCCCTTTGAAATGAGTTTCTGTTTGTCCCACTGAGGCCAGTGTCCATGGTATCAATGTGGAGATCACTAACAGAGCATTCACTTAACAGATGGAATAATACCAAAGTATTTCTTGTAAATCAGATGAATATCCAGAAACTTCATTGACAGCAGGATGGGTCTTAAATCCTGACCATCATACACATATACTGGCTGAATTTTTTTAACACACTTGGACCCTTTCTAATATATTTGCACACACACACCTCAGTCACCTGGTAGGTGGAAAGAAGGCCCTAGGAAAATAATGTAGATATATCTACCAAATCAATTCCTAGTAAAAAATAAAGTATAGCAGAAAGACATTAGGGAACAAGGAAATACAGATGGAGAAAAACAAATTATGATACTAATGATAATGACAGTGATATGAATAAAAATAATGAGAATAATAATGAACATTCCTTTGTATGCTATATCTCATCTAAGGAACTCACAAGGGACTCAGCATATGAAAAACAGACTGCATATTAACAGTTCATCATATGGGAAATTTTTGTGGATAAGTGAAGGAAACACAGTCTATAAGATAGTAAGGTGAGAAGAAAGGAAGAACTCACTCTTTTAAAAAGGTAGTCAGAAAGTTCCTTAGTAGATGCCAAGGGCCCCGGTAAGGGAGGGCAGGTAGGGAAGTGGGTAAGAGGAATAGTACTTAGTGTTTAATGAGGACAGAGTTTCAGTTTAGGAAAGTGAAAAATCTGGGAGATGAATGATTGTGGGAGCTGCAGAACAACATGATTGTACTTAGCGCCCCTGAAATGTACAGTTAAATTGGTTAAAAGAATATGTTTTATATTATGTGACTTTTACCACAATACAGAGCCAGATAGTAAATATTTTAGCCCTTACAGGCCATGTGATCTCTGCTGCAACCACTCAACTCTGTTGTAACAGGAAGGCAGCAGTCCATAATACATAAACAAATGAGTATTTCTCTGTTCCAATAAAACTTTTATTTCTGGACAGTTCAGTTCAGTTCAGTTCAGTTCAGTCACTCAGTCGTGTCCGACTCTTTGTGACCCCATGGACTGCAGCACATCAGGCTTCCTTTTCCATCACCAACTCCTAGAGCCTACTCAAACTCATGTCAACTGCGTTGGTGATGCCATCCAACCACCTCATCCTCTGTTGTTCCCTTTTCCTCCTGCCTTCAATCTTTCCCAGCATCAGGGTCTTTTCCAGTGAGTCAGTTCTTTGCATCAGGTGGCCAAAGTATTGGAGCTTCACTTTCAGCATCAGTCCTTACAATGAATATTTAGGACGGATTTCCTTCAGGATGGACTGGTCAGATCTCCCTGAAGTCCAAGGGACTCCTTTCAAGAGTCTTCTCCAACACCACAGTTCAAAAGCATCAATTCTTCGGTACTCAGCTTTCCTTATAGTCCAAATCTCACATCCATACATGACTACGGGAAAAATCATAGCTTTGACTAGATGGACCTTTGCTGGCAAAGTAATGTCTCTGCTTTTGAATATGCTGTCTAGTTTGGTCACAGCTTTTCTTCCAAGGAGCAAGTGTCTTTTAATTTCATGGCTGCAATCACCATCTGCAGTGATTTTGGAGCCCCCCGCCACCCCCCGCCGAAAAAAAAAAAAAAAGCCTGTTGCTGATTCCATTATTTCCCCATCTATATGCTATGAAGTGATGGGACCGGATGCAACTATCTTAGTTTTCTGAACATTGAGTTTCAAGCCAACTTATTCACTCTCCTCTTTCACATTCTTCAAAAGGCTCTTTAGTTATTCTTTCCTTTCTGCCACAAGTATGGTACCATCTGCATATCTGAGGTTGTTGATATTTCTCCTGGCAATCTTCATTCCAGCTTGTGCTTCATCCAGCCTGGCATTTCACATGATGTATTCTGCATATAAGTTAAATAAGCAGGGTGTCAAAATATAGCCTTGACATAGTCCTTTCCTGATTTGGACCCAGTCTGTTGTTCCATGTTCAGTTCTGTCTGTTGCTTCTTGATCTGCATACAGATTTCTCAGGAGGCAGGTCAGATGGTCTGGTATTCCCATCTCCTTAAGAATTTTCCAAACTTTTTGTGATCCACACAGTCAAAGGCTACGGTGTAGTCAATAAAGCAGAAGCAGATATTTTTTTTGGAACTCTCTTGCTTTTCTGATAATCCACGGATGTTGGCAATTTGATCTCTGGTTCCTCTGCCTTTTCTAAAACCAGCTTGAACATCTGGAAGTTCACTGTTCATGTACTATACAAGCCTGACTTGGAGAATCGTGAACATTACTTTGCTAGCATGTGAGATGAGTGCAATTGTGCGGTAGGTTGAGCATTCTTTGGCATTGCCTTTCTTTGGGATTGGAATGAAAACTGAGCTTTTCCAGTCCTGTGGCCACTGCTGAGTTTTCCAAATTTGCTGGCATATTGAGTGCAGCACTTTCACAGCATCATCTTTCAGGATTTGAAATAGCTCAACTGGAATTCCATCACCTCCACTAGCTTTGTTCGTAGTGATGCTTCCTAAGGCCCACTTGACTTCACATTCTAGGATATCTGGCTCTAGGTTAGTATCACATCATTGTAATTATCTGGTCATGAAGATCTTTTTTGTATAGTTCCTTTGTGTATTCTTGCCACCTCTTCTTAATATCTTCTGCTTCTGTTAGGTCCATACCATTTCTGTCCTATATTGTGCCCAGCTTTGCATGAAATGTTCCCTTGGTATCTCTAATTTTCTTGAAGAGATCTCTAGTTTCTCCCAGTCTATTGTTTTCTTCTGTTTTTTTTTTTTTTTTTTTTTTTTTGCACTGATCACTGAGGAAGGCTTTCATATCTCTCCTTGCTATTCTTTGGAACTCTGCATTCAAATGGGTATATCTTTCCTTTGCTCCTTTGCCTTTAGCTTTTCTCCTTTTCTCAGCTATTTGTAAGGCCTCTTCAGACAACCATTTTGCCTTCTTGCGTTTCTTTTTCTTGGGGATGATCTTGATCACTGCCTCCTGTACAATGTCATGAACCTCTATCCATAGTTCTTCAGGCACTCTATCAGATCTAATCCCTTGAATCTATTTGTCACTTCCACTATATAATTGTAAGGAATTTGATTTAGGTCATACCTAGTTCTAGTGCTTTTCCCACTTTCTTGATTTTAAGTCTGAATTTAGCAATAAGGAGTTCATTATTGGAGCCACAGTCCTCTCCCGGTCTTGTTTTTGCTGACTGAATAGAGCTTCTCCATCTTTGGCTGTAAAGAATATAATCAATCTGATTTCAATATTGACTATCTGGTGATGCCCATGTATAGAGTCTTCTCTTGTGTTGTTGGAAGAGGTTGTTTGCAGTGACCAGTGTGTTCTCTTGGCAAAACCCTGTTAGTCTTTGACCTGCTTCGTTTTGTACTCCAAAGCCAATTTTGCCTGTTACTCCAGGTAGCTCTTGACTTCCTACTTTTGCATTCCAGTCCCCTATAATGAAAAGGACATCTTTTTTGGGTGTTAATTCTAGAAGGTTTGTAGGTCTTCATAGAACTGTTTGACTTCAGCTTCTTTAGCATTACTGGTTGGGGCATAGACTTGGATTACTGTGATATTGAAAGGTTTGCCTTGGAAACAAACAGATCATTCTGTTGTTTTTGAGACTGCACCCAAGTATTGCATTTTTGGACTCTTTTGTTGACTATGAGGGCAATTCTATTTGTTCTACAGGATTCTTGTCTACAGTAGTAGATATAATGGTCATGTGAGTTAAATTCATTCATTCCAGTCCATTTTAGTTTGCTGATTCCTAAAATGTCAATGTTCACTCTTTCCATCTCCTGTTTGACCATTTCCAATTTGTCTTGACTCATGGACCTAACATTTCAGGTTCCTATGCAGTATTGCTCTTACAGCATCTGACTTTACTTCCATTACCAGTCACATCCACAACTGGGTGTTGTTTTGCTTTGGTTCCATCTCTTCATTCTTTTTGGAGTTATTTCTCTAATCTTCTCCAGTAGCATATTGGGCACATACTGACCTGGGGAGTTCATCTTTCAGTGTCATACCTTTTCGCCTTTCCATACCATTCATGGGGTTCTGAAGACAAGAATACTGAAGTCGTTTGCCATTCGCTTCACCACTGGACCACGTTTTGTCATAACTCCCTGCCAAGACCTGACTTGGGTGGCCCTACATGGCATAGCTCATAGTTTCATTGAGCTAGATACAGCTGTGTTCCCTGTGATCAGTTTGGTTAATTTTCTGTGGTTGTGGTTTTCATTCTGTCTGCCCTCTGATGGAGAAGGATAAGAGGCTTATAGAAGCTTCCTCATGGGAGAAACTGTCTGAGGGGGAAACTGGGTCTTGTTCTGATGGGCGGGTCCATGTCCAGTAAACCTTTAATCCAATTTCTGGACACCCAAGTTTAAATTTGATGTGATTTTGCAAGCCAACATTTGTTATTTTTCCTTTTGTTTTTCTAACAACCATTTGAAAAGTGTAAAAAGGATTCTGAAATATTAGGCAGTACAAAAACAAATAGTTGGCCATATGTGACCCATGGAGGACAGTTTGCTGAAACTTAATCTAGACAGACATTGTTTCATGAAATTGCCTTAGCACACTCCATGGCTAGGCATTCCTCTTTCTTCTTTTATAGTACAATACTTTGTTCATAATTCATCACTGTTTATATTACTTTTCTGAAGACTACCAATAATTTCAAACTAAGTTCCTTGAAAATATCAACTGCTACAAATATTTAGTGGTTAAAAACAAAGATTCTGGAGCCAGACTTACCAAGGTTGAACACAAGTTTCAATACTGTATCATTACCTTTAGAAGCATTTGTTTGCTTTTTTCATCTGTTAAAAACAAAATTAAAACAATAATTTTCCATATAAAACAGAATCATTTTGAGGTATGCTTAAAAATATATTTTATATAATTCATGACACTAATGTAGATTTGAAAAGACTTCTAACATATTGGTAAGTAGCAAGTGAGAGCCTTATAAAAAACTATAGCCGACAAAATGTTATCTTCAGTTCATCTAATATAGAAAATGATACATAAGTGGTACTCAGTAGTACTTGTGTTGAATGCATGAGTTTTAAATTTAACTATTTTCTATTCTTTCTTCCAGTGGTCAGTATATTGGGAAGAGGATGGGTCAAGATACAAACCCATGTACCATTTACACAAAGTTAAATTATACATCAAAAAGTGTTTTTTTAATATATGCATAGCACTTTTGCACTCTCATTGTTTGCTTTAGTCAGAACAGATGCACATCCTGACCACTGATGTTCATTATTTATTCACTCATTCAGGAAACTTCCATTGAACGTGTATCCTATGCCAAATATATTGCTAAACTAAAGAATACAACATGGTACTTATCACCAAAAAGTTCATAATTCTGCAGTTAAGACAGATACATAAATTAATATCAGTAAAATGCAAAAAGTGCCACATAAAGGCAGAAGAAAATCGGCATGTGCATGGTTTATTCAAGGAATCAAGGGAACTCATCAAAAAAGGATTAAAAAAAATAAATTAGTTGAAGATTGAATGAAGTATTGAAGATGGAATAGAATTTGTCAGACAGACAGATGAAATTCCCAAGAACAGGAATAGTTTTTACAGGAACACTAGAGTATTTTGCAGTTTTCCTTTTTCAGACCCAAAAAAGTCAAAACAAAAAGCAAGGTGTAGGTGAGAGGTCAGGATAAAGCTGAAAGTTAGAAACTGCAGTCGTGGGTGTATGGTATTTCATGATAAGAGTTTGGCAAACAGAAATCATAGGATTTTCAGAAGAGAGCAGACTTTGGTATGCAAGGAGAAGGACTCAGTACAAAAGGAGAGGCAGGCAAGGCTAAATTGCAAATTAATGGTAAACCTGCAAAGCGTAAGACCTCTTCTCCAGAGACTACTCAAAGATTAGGAAAGATGGGACCAAAAAAAAAAAAACTATCTAATGAATGGGGAATGGAGAAGCTATTCGACAGAATGGTTATATTTAAATGACCACAGGATATCCCCAAAATATATACACCTAGTGAACCATGGAGACATAACACAGCTTATATATCTGACAGGAGAAGGCAATGGCACCCCACTCCAGTACTCTTGCCTGGAAATTCCCATGGATGGAGGAGCCTGGTAGGCTGCAGTCCATGGGGTCACTAGGAGTCGGACATGACTGAGCAACTTCCCTTTCACTTTTCACTTTCATGCATTGGAGAAGGAAATGGCAACCCACTCCAGCATTCTTGCCTGGAGAATCCCGGGGGCGGGGGAGCCTGGTGGGCTTCTGTCTATGGGATCGCACAGAGTCGGACAAAACTGAAGTGACTTAGCAGCATATACCTGACAGCCTAGAGGCAGTTTGCCCTTTATTTCATACTGATTTCATAAATACATCTAAATTAAGTTGAATCACCAATGAATTGAAGTTAAATGAAAAAGGAGCACACACTTTTGATCCAGGAAGTACAGGTCTTGTTGCTGTGTGACTTGGACAATGTATGACAGCCCCTCTCTGGGGCTGTTTCTTATGAAGTAGGCTTTATATTTAATTTCTTCATCTATAAAGTAAAAATTCTACAAGCTTTATTGAGACATTATAAATTAAGGGAGATGGTATCTATAAAATGCCTGGTGTAGTGCCTATTATAGAATAACTTTCCAATTCCTATCATCCTCTTTGTCTATCTGTGTGCTGTGGGAGTCACGAAAATAAAGATGAGGTATGCCGTACACCTACAGAGCATTCGCAGTCATGTTCAGATGAGAACTATTATACTGTAAAACTGAATAACTTAAGATAGTATCTACACAGTTTAAAAATTCATAGAGTAGACTACATTTTGAAGTGGAAAGTGATCAGCAAAAGACAATATAACTTTAAGTGAAAAGCTATAGATACAAGTCTATAAAGTTTATGGGTATTTTTACACTGAAAAGAAATGCAGTAAAATGTTAACTGCAATGTTTTCTTCTCTCAGCAAAAAGAGAAAAAGGAAAAAATCCAAAATAAAGAATGTACTTTTGTCATCACCAATATTATATAATATATGCAATTACATTAAAATGTATGCTTATATTTCACAACTTAATAAATATAATGTTTAATAGTGAGTGATATATCATATCGTATATATATAATGTTATCATATTATCATAGTGTCTGACTCTTGCTACCCTATGGACTGTAGCTCACCAGGCTCCTCTCTTCATGGGATTTCTCAAGCAAGAATATTAGAGTGGATTGTAATTTTCTTCTCCAATAATAATATTAAATGATATATGATTATATATTATTAAGTACATGTATTTATATACATTCAATAGAATACAAATCATATAAACACAAATGTAATAATATATAATTTGTATATGAATATATAATAAATTATATATATTACATATATATAGAGAGAGGGAGAAGATTGAGATGTTTCTTTTAAAATTTAGAGTAATGAGTATAATATCACGTAGTTAGGAAATCTGAAAACTAAGCCAGGCAAGTTTACATTCATGGAGTGAGGTAAAGTTTGCCTGACCAAAAATACATCTTGCCCATTCACTTAAGTATGACAAAAATCTGATTTTCTGCTTTTCTAAAATTACCATACCTTTGGGGTTCCATGTTACATTTATCTGAGTTAAATCCATATTTTTTACTTCTGTAGAACATAATAAAATATTGATTCAATACTGGTATATAGAAAGCGATGCATTATAAAACATATTTAAACAAATCATTATTTAAATTTTCATTTATCAAATTGTTTAAATATGTTTACAATCAAATGTATTTATGAAACAGTCATATGTTTTATTTTCTCTGCAATAGAAAGATGCAGGAAAAATATAAGCTTCATATTCCATTACTCAGAGAGAAAAACACTTTTATGATTCAAACAAAAGATACATTAATGATGAATTATTTGTATTAGAGTATTACTAGTAAAAAAATGTTATTTTTTTATAGGGAAATTTTTGTGTGAGTGGTTTCAACTTGAATCAACAAAATATTATCATACTTGGGAATGCTTTTAAACATCTTAGATATAGATTTCAGATAATGTACTCTTGGGTCATACCTGCTCATTCAAGTCTGATTCTTTGTGACCCTAGGGACTGCAGTCTGCCAGGTTCTTCTGTTCATGGGACTTCCCAGGAGAGAATACTGGAGTAGGTTGCTGTTTCCTTCACCAGAGGATCTTCCCAGCCCAGGTACTGAACCTGCATCTCCTGTACTGCAGATGGGTTCTTTACTGCTGGGCCACCAGGAAAGCCTCAATGTACTATAAACATTGGTTTAAAATAACATAAATATTTGCATAAATATTTTCATCAGTCTTACTTAAAAAATAATGCACGTGGCTCCTAATACTTCAAAGAACAAGATGGACTTTTCAATGTGCCCTAAATTTTTTCTGGACCCTAACTTTTTGCACATGCCCCTTTCTAAGTTTTCAAACATAATACTGATTTATATTTGCCCTCTATGGCCAAACAAAGGAAACAACAAAATTCCCTTGTTCCTGCTTTTGGGTTTTCTATCAAGGTTAATGACACCATTACACACCCAGAAGGGAGCAGCTAAGCCATAGGATCAGCATTTCAAACTCTTCTGGTCTTTGGGTTGCCTACTTCCTTCCATTCAGGGGACAAAGTGCACTTTCTTCTAGAAAGGGTCAAGCCCTTTTCAGAACAGTCACAATGATAAAAAATATCAAATTACTTCTCATCTTCCTTTGTATGGACAACAATATAATGCATCCTTTCTGCGCTTGAACAAAAGGAGAAAAGAAATACATGCCATATAAAGCTATAAGATTGACAAGATCAGTGAATGTCCATAAATCAAGACCAGCAGCACCCCTTAAACAAAGAAGGAAGAGAACACTCCAAACATGATTGCCTCAATTTCTCTAAAAATTGAAAAAAGGCAAGAAAGGAAGTGAGACGGTATGTTTGGAGAAAGATGGTATTTAATATTAATTTTAAATAATTGAAACAGGCATTTGAAGGGCGATCTCACTCACCCCTAAGTGACTCTCTCATTGTTGCCAAAATTAAAACAGCAAGGACCTGGTGAGCATAGAACCTTCACAGTAGTCTACTGAGATAAGAATATTTCCACCGATTAGATTGTAAAAACAATTGCATTTTCCATGTTAACATAAAGAGCTGGTTTAATGCTTTTACTCAACTGAAAGGGTGTTTTGTCCCTATGGTTGTTTGCTTAGTTTTAATTTCTACATCTTTTACACAAATTGAACAGAAGAACTGATCAAAAACCACTTCTTGTTTTCAATCAGGAATACAAGGTTCTGGCACAGGAGTTCCTCACACTTCACCACATCATCGTCATGTCCTGTCAAAGTCTGAGCTCTGACTATTGCTCTCTCCTTCTTATAACCTTGCTCGCTTCTGTTCAGCTTCTTATTGCTTTTGCTCAGAGCCTCACTTTACCTTTCCTATTGCTGTTATACCCTAGCTTGTCGGTTTCCCTCATTTTCTCACCTGCTTCAACCTCTGCCCTCATAATGGAGACAGACTAAACCTTCTCAAGTCAGGTAGGACCAATCCACTTTGCAGATACCTGACTGTGGTCCATTCACTTTGGTGTGACTTCCACAGCTTTGTAATCAAGCTGAAAAGGTAGCTCTAGGTTTATTTCCTAATAAATTTCTCTCCAAACAACCTATGTTGATCAACTCACAACCTGCATCCTACAGATATTTCCCCAACTCTGTTTCCATTAGTCAAGTAACATCTCTCAATACAGAATGCTTCCTTCCTTATTTTCTAACCCTTCTCATTATTAAACTCTGAAAAGAAAGGTGATGACTCATCTTCCTGAAGCTATCTTCAGAGGAGACATGTTCATCGCCACTCCACATGATGCTTCACTCTCTATGTCAACTTGGTGCGCCATGGCATCCAGGTACATTGTCAAACATTATTCTAGATATTTCTGTAAGGATATTTTTGGAGGAGGTTGACATTTAAAACAGTATCCTCTAAAATGAGAGTGGGCTCATCCAATCAGTTGAACGTCTGAAAAGAATAAAAGACTGACCTTGCTCAAACAAGAAGGAATTCTGCAGTCTGATTGAGTTCACACTTGAACTCTTGACTTGGTTCTTCTCTGAGCCTCCAGCCTGCCAGGCCAATCACAGAGTTTGAATATGCCAGCTGCCAGAATTCTATAAACCAATTACTTAAAATATATCTGTATATAGATTTATGCATATATATACTGATACACATCCTATTTCCCCTCCCTCTCTGTAGAATGCCTGCCTCTTGAAAAACCTGTACACAGGTCAGGAAGCAACAGTTAGAACTGGACATGGAACAACAGACTGGTCCAAATAGGAAAAGGAGTATGTCAAGGCTGTATATTGTCACCCTGCTTATTTAACTTATATGCAGAGTACATCATGAGAAATGCTGGACTGGATGAAGCACAAGCTGGAATCAAGGTTTCTGGGAGAAATATCAATAACCTCAGATATGCAGATGACACCACCCTTATGGCAGAAAGTGAAGAGGAACTAAAAAGCCTCTTGATGAAAATGAAAGAGGAGAGTGAAAAAGTTGGCTTCATGCTCAACATTCAGAAAACTAAAATCATGGCATCTGGTCCCACCACTTCATGGGAAATAGATGGGGAAACAGTGGAAACAGTGTCAGACTTTATTTTTGGGGGCTCCAAAATCATTGCACATGGTGATTACAGCCATGAAATTAAAAGACACTCCTTGGAAGGAAAGTTATGACCAATATGTTAGACAGCACATTGAAAAGCAGAGATATTACTTTTTCAACAAAGGTCCATCTAGTCAAGGATATGGTTTTTCCAGTGGTCATGTATGGATGTGAGACTTGGACTATAAAGAAAACAGCACCGAAGCACAGATGCTTTTGAACTGTGGTGTTGGAGAAGACTCTTGAGAGTCCCTTGGACTGCAAGGAGATCCAACCAGTCCATCCTAAAGGAGATCAGTTCTGGGTGTTCATTGGAAGGACTGATGTTGAAGCTCAAACTCCAATATTTGGCCACCTCATGCAAAGAGCTGACTCATTGGAAAAGACCCTGATGCTGGGAAAGATTGAAGGCAGGAGGAGAAGGGGACGAGAGAGGATGAGATGGTTGGGTGGTATCACCAACTCAATGGACATGAGTTTGGGTAAACTCCAGGTGTTGGCGATGGACAGGGAGGCCTGGCATGCTGTGCTTCATGGGGTCACAAAGAGCCAGACACGACTGAGCCAAACTGAGTCCTGATACACTCCACAACATGCTACTGCCATCTAGAGCTTAGCTCATACTTTTTTCAGTTAAAGGTGGAAGACTGTCCATGCCTCCTTCCCTGACTAAACAGTAAATCTACTGAGACAGGAAGCACATTTCACTTCCTTTATGGCTAAGTCCTTTAAGGGCTTCCCTTGTGGCTCAGCTGATAAGGAATCTGCCTGCAATGTGCGAAACCTGGGTTCAATCCCTGGGTTGGGAAGATCCCCTAGAATAGGAAAGGCTACCCACTCCAGTATTCTGGCCTGGAGAATTCCACGGACTGTATAGACCATGGGGTTGCAAAGAGTTGGGCACGACAGAGCAACCTTCACTTTCACTTTCATTACTAACTCCACAAAAATGTCTGGCACATGAAAAGTACCTAGTGTTTAATTAATCAAATCAATCCACATGGTCTATTAAAGTAACTTTAAAAGGATACCTGCACTTTAAAAGAATACCTGTATTATTTTTCCTTACCATAGATGTCCTAATCAGTTCCATGTTTTGGGGGACACCCTGGCTGTGACTTTTTGTAAAGTATTTAAAAATAATTAGCTTGAAATGTCATTAATTGAACCAATGATCCTTGCTAGCATGAAGGCAATAAATGTAAGCCAACATGAACAGGTATTATTAAGCCTTCAAAAGTTTCCCTAATCTCTTATTATCCTTGCTGTTTTTCCCTGTAATTACTTCTTTAATCAACTGATTATCTATTAAGCACTAATATCATTATCTTACATGCAGGTACTAGTTATACTAAGAACCTCTGACGGATTTATTCTAAGAAAATTATCATTATAGTGGCTTTGACTCAAACACCACATGAAGAAAAACACACTTACAATGAAAATATTCAAATATGTAAACAAATATTCCCAATTACAATGTACTAAATTGTGAAGACAACGACACTAAACAGATGTGCAGAAAGGGCAATGGACCTCAGTTTGTTATGGCCTCAGTAATGGGAGGATGTCAGATGATGGGAAAGAGAAGAAGATGGACTCCTTTGCATATGGGCTTTCCCCGAACAAGTCCATCATGGAAAAACAGAAATAGTATAATTTGTATACAACAATATCATTAAGAGATGTTTACGGACAAAAGCTGAAGCATGTACAACTTGACAGATAGTGAAACTGGAGGAGAATTTTACAGAATTTTTAGTGTGGTAGATTAAGGCCTATTTTATGCTTTTTAATTTACTTTTCAAAGAAAATATCTAGAAAGTGGAAACAGCTATACTTTTCATTTTGTTGAAACACTGAAGTAAATATCATTTTGTAGAATAACAAACAGATTAACCTCAGAAGAGCCCAATCACTTGATACATACCCCAGAGAAAAGACGGCAGAATAAAATACAATTTTCACTTTACTGAATAATGCCCAATGTTTAGATAGCTTTGGAGACAGCCAGATGCAGTCCTGCATGTACTAGGAAGAAGCTACGAAACTCATGGATGGTGAATCTCCATAGTGAACATAGACTATCATATTATGTCATTGTGACTTAAATTTAGCAAATGCCCAAGGAGGTTGCATTTGAAATTCATGGAAGTTTATTTAGCATTAATGCACCCTAAGTGAAGCTTGGGTCTTCCGGGTGTCTCAGTGGTAAAGAATCTGCCTGCAATACAGAAGATGGAGGAGATGCCACACATTCAATTCCTGAGATGGGAAGATCCCCTGGAGAAGGGCACACCAACCCACTGCAGTATTCTTGCCCTGGAGAATCCTATGGACAGAGGAGCCTGGCAAGCTGCAGTCCACAGGGTCACACAGAGTTGGACATGACTGAAGCAACTGAGCATGCACACACCCACGCGAGAGAAACTTAGGTGTAATGAAAAGCTTATAGCGTGTCATTAAAAACTGTATTATTAAGACATGAATTAAAATAGTACAAGAAGAAATATGTTGTAAGTTATTTCAGAAGCCGTGTTGTTGTTGTTCAGTCACTAAGCCATGTCTGACTCTGAGACCCCATGGATTACAGCACGCCAGGATTCCCCATCCTCTACACTTCCCAGAGCTTGCTCAAATCCATGTCCATTGAGTCGGTGATTCTAACCATCTCATCCTCTGCTGCCCTCTTCTCCTTTTGCCTTCAATCTTTTCCAGCATCAGGGTCTTATCCAGCATCAAGAAAACAGACAGTGAAGAGACAGAGATAGAGACAGTGATAGAGATAGAGACAGTGAAGGACAGAGAAGCCTGGCATGCTGCAGTCCATGGGGTCACAAAGAGTCTGACACGACTCAGCAACTGAACAATAACAAAGTTAGACTGCTTTACCTATTTCTGTAAGATAGACTCTATCAGAGGTTTTTTATTCAAAAAGAGAAAATGAACATGGAAAAATATAATACCTTAGTTCTCCCTGAGATAGAAATATATTAGCTTGATAGAATTTAATATTACCCATCATTTAGCATCTATATTTTTTTATTTTATTTTATTTTTATTTTTTAAATTTTAAAATCTTTAATTCTTACATGCGTTCCCAAACATGAACCCCCCTCCCACCTCCCTCCCCACAACATCTCTCTGGGTCATCCCCATAGCATCTATATTTTAAAATCATTTGATAGTATCTATTAGTCTTGTAACAAAGAAGGTAAATACTCTTCCTGATGAAAAGAAGAGGGCCTGCTCTTCAGGAACGGGGATGGTGATTTTTAACATGGCAAAAATAATGATATTCACCTTCTTAAAATAATTTCTACACCCAAAATGATCCAGACCCTATTGGAGGTATTGTGTGTGTTAGTCCCTTAGTCATGTCTGACTCCTTGTGACCCCATGGACTGTAGCCCACCAGGCTCCTCTGTCCATGAAATTCTCCAGGCAAGAATACTAAAGTGGGTAGCCATTCTGCAGGGGCTGTTCCCAACCCAGGAATTGAACCTGGGTTTCCTGCATTGCAGGCAGATTCTTTACCACCTGGGCCACAAGGGAGGCCCCTTTTGTGTGTGCATGTGTGTGTGTGTGTGTATGTGTTGTGTTGTACTGGGGGTTCTACAACAGTAAATCAAACTTAACTAACTTCTGTGTTCCTGTAAATTCTCTCTTTGGTTAAAAAGGCAATATATCCAGTCAACCATTCTCAAACACCAAGCCAGCGCTGGGCTTTCTTCTTATCTCAGATAAAGTTGACTCTGTGGACCCAGCCAATCAGGGATTTCCTACGTTTTTCATGTTGTTCTTTATTCATTATCCTATAAAAGCTTCTTGCCTCCTGCCACATTTTGCAGTTCTTCACAAGAAGACTGTCTCATTTACAAAGTGTCAGAGTTTGTTTGTATCACCAAAATTGTCTTGTTTAAACACATTTTAGTTTTTGGTTTGTGTGGAATGGGATTGGAAGCTGATGGCTAAAGGCCTTTGGAACACTTGATATAGTGAAGTCTCAGGATAAGTCACTCA
Organism: Capra hircus; assembly: GCF_001704415.2. NCBI lineage: Eukaryota > Metazoa > Chordata > Mammalia > Artiodactyla > Bovidae > Capra > Capra hircus. Next base: position 23,265,040 of record NC_030834.1, read on the forward strand.
AATTTGAACTCTGTTCCTTTGACAGATCTTGGATCCAAACAAACTTTATTGTTTTTTCTTTAATTAAAAAAAAATCAGCTGCATCCCAAGCCTTGTGTGGAGAAGGCAATGGCAACCCACTCCAGTACTCTTGCCTGGAAAATCCCATGGATGGAGGAGCCTGGTAGGCTGCAGTCCATGGGGTCATTAAGAGTCAGACAGGACTGAGCAACTTCACTTTCACTTTTCACTTTTATGCATTGGAGAAGGAAATGGGAACCCACTCCAGTGTTCTCGCCTGGAGAATCCCAGAGACAGGGGAGCCTGGTGGGCTGCTGTCTATGAGGTTTCACAGAGTCGAACATGACTGAAGCAACTTAGCAGCAGCAGCAGCAGCAAGCCTTGTGGGATCTTAGTTCTCTGAGGGATTGAACCTGGGCCCTGGACAGTGAAAGTGTAGAGTCCTTACTATTGGACCGCCAGGGAATTCCCAACTTTTAATTTTTTTTTTTAATAAAAATCATTCCCAGAAATGTTCTGGGGTCCTGGAAAGGCTCTGTGCTTTGTTAAACTTCCTAGAAATGTACTGGATTATGGAAAATTTGGCTTCCCTGGTGGCTCAGAGGTTAAAGTGACTGCCTGGAATGTGGGAGACCCAGGTTTGATCCCTGGGTTGGGAAGATCCCCTGGAGAAGGAAATGGCAACCCACTCCAGTACTCTTGCCTGGAGAATCCCATGAAGGGAGGAGACTGGTAGGCTATAGTCCATGGGGTCACAAAGAGTCGGACATGACTGAGCGACTTCACTTCACTTTCACTATGGAAAGTTTCTCGTATATTTCTATTAAGAGTTCCCAATGAGTGGTAACTGCTAGGGGACTCACAAAGCCTGGAGGTAAATCCACAGCAAGCCACTGCAGGACTCGAGGGTGACATTAGGGGGCCACTACCATAATGAAATCTCCTGAAAGAAAAAAATATATATATTTTGCTAATGGGAATCTTGGAAGCCAAAGCTACAGAACCAATGGGCAAAGACAACTTACCACCTAACTCAGATTCACATCTTAGAAAAGTTAGTCACAGAATGGGTTAGATTCAGATGAGCTCAGCACCAAACTCAACAAAATTTCCAAGCTTCAGTGTACACTGCAAAACCCCAAAAGGTCCAATCCAACAGCACATCCCTCCCTCTTAGTTGTGAGTTTGGCTCAGAGACCCAAGGTAAGCTAATGAAATGGGATTCTCAAGTTTCAGAAAATTGTGCCTACCACTTTGGGCATGCCTGCCTATTTTATGTCCTGAAAACTATAGTTATCAACAGAAAATGACAAAATCTTACTAAGACAACCTAGAATTACAATGGCCCTATGGGGAACGTCCCAATTAGACCAAGATTGTTTAATTAATAAATGCACTTGAAGACAAGATTTTCTAAATCAAACCAACAGAACGGGAAACCTATTTTAATTGAGATGCAAAAGTATCCAAAAAGTTTCAAGATTTTAAAATAGCTTCATTGAAAGGTTAAATTTCAAAAGACTAATGAAAAATAAAGACACAAGTGGTATCTAAAGCAAGACTATACGACCCAATGACTCCTTCTATCCTCATTTATCCAAGTACTCAGTCTACTAGTCATCTGTTTGAATTGCTTTTCCACTCAGAAAAAAAAGTACAAGAATGGAAACCAAATTTAAATCCTTCCACAGCACCTAAGATGCCCCCATGTCTACCCTGAAAGGAGGATACCATGTTAGCCCCTATCAAGGTTGATAGGCCTCCTAAGAATTTTCTGGTAAACTGCTACCAGTTATTTCCTTAAAAAGTCAAGGGGAAAACAAAATTAAAATTAATGGACAACCTTGCCAAACTCTGGTAGACACTGGAGCTATATTCTCTACTTTTAACTCCATTTGCTCAGGAACTTGAAGACGCATACATCTGTGCTAAGTCATTTCAGTTGTGTCCAACTCTTTGCGACCCTATGGACTGTAGTCCACCAGGTTCTTCTGTCCATGAGATTCTCCAGGTAAGAATACTGGAGTGTGTTACCATGCCCTTCCCCAGGGGATCTTCCTGACCCAGGGATCGAACCCACATCTCTTATGTCTCTTGCACTGGCAGGCGGATTCTTTACCACTAGTGCCACCTGAGAAGCCCCTCACTGGGGATGGGATCCTGGTAAAACTGGAAGAAGTGGGGAAGGGTTAGTCAGCTCTTCTGGATCTTGGCAGTGCCCAGTCAAGAAAGGAAGATAAAATTTCACATTGTCCTTCTCTTTCAAAATTCAGACTCTTGTGAATTTGGCTTTGGAATATCAATGGTTGCCAATTCTTTCTCTCCAAGGGGCAGCTACTTCCTTCTTGTTTGTCTCCTTTTGTGTCCTGAGAACTCAGCTTAGCTTTCTGGCCACCTGCGACACACAGGTTAACAGCACTTGTATACATAGGCAGTTCAACTTTCAGGTTGGGGATCTCAAAGAATGGGTGGACAGAAAGCTGGGTTTCACTCTATTTGTGGTTAGGGTCCTACCAACTGTTGCAAAGTCTCAAGGGAAATGTCCAAGTTCCTATTTCTTTTGTCTGTCTTAGACTATGGCTCTAATCTTGGGAGGATAGCAATTTCTGGGGTTAGTCAATACTGCCAGGAATATTTACTGTCTGTCCCAGCTGAAACTTGACCACAATTTGTACAACCCATCTTACAAAGTGAGTCTTTACAAGAACAGAAGAAGCACACTTACTCTTTTAACCAATCTCCAAAATCTCCCCTGTTCATCTCAAAAGACTTACAGATATTGTCAAAGATCTGGATATAGGAAATAAAGGTCCTTCTTGTTGAAACTTACATTCTTTCTCTGTGCCTTTTGAGATGTAAATATTCCATCTTGCCTTTTCTAAGAGTTGAGGGTAATTCTAAGAATTTGCAGGTAACTCTTATCAGAAATAAAAGAAAAAAAAAAGAAGAAGAAAAGAAAGGAAAAGCTATTTGGAAGCCGGGTGAGTGAAAAAGCTCCAACATAAATATCCGTGAAAATTTAAGCCATCTGGGCAAGTAAACTTTACTTATTCCATCTATCAGAAACAATTTGGATCCAACACTCCTATTTATAGACTAGATTTGCATTATTGTACCTGTCTCATGGCTAAAATTTTAAAACAAAATGTATAAGACCTCTGTGTTTGTCTGCATGTTTATGTATGTCTATGGATGTATGGTATAGATGTGTGCTATTTTCTACTTCATAATGGTATTGCCAAAATTAATTTTTTAAGAATTATATGTAATTTTTTTAAGACAAACATTGAAAATAGAGTATGCTCTCAGAAACACAGAATCTAACTCAAATATTTTTCACATTGACACTGAGTTAGATGGGCCACATGCTGAGTAGCTGGAGTTTATCCTCAGTGGATACTCCAAGATGAAGAAGAGGAGCTGAGCCCTATACAGATAAGAGACCACATATTTCCTTTTCTCAAAGTCAAGGAGACTACCTGGCCTATACGTGCACAGAAAAGCTCCTTGGAGGTCCAAAAGGGAGTGATGTCAACCTACTCATAGGCTTCTTTGCTACAATCTATCTTGGCTAAGAGATGCATACACACACATGGGAGGACTCTGAGATAAACCAAAAGACAGACTCAAAACCTTGAAAAACAAGATGATTGGCCAAAGAAAACCTGTAAGAAATGCCACATATAAGTGATTCAAACAACCACAAGGGCACAGCTCTTTCTCTGAGCCTGCCCATGTGTCTATCCGCATATACCCTTTTTCCTTTTAATAAGACTTTACTTGTTTCACTACTTTCTCTCTGTGGAAATTCATTTCTCCACAGCTAATGGGCCAGGGCCTTGTCACTGGCCACTGGTCCCTGGGGGTCTAGTGTCTAGGATTCAGTGCACTTACTGCTGCAACCTAACTTCAATCTTTGGCTGGAAATAGAAATCCTGCTTCAAGTCACTGCATGCTGAGGCCACCCAAGATCAAGATAACATTGATAAATAAAAATTAGTCCATGTTTGCTGGTTTAAGTCAAGTGTGCTTTTAGACTTATCAGCATCAAATCAGGTATTTTTATTCTACCAAGGCTTACTAAAAGTCAAATAAGCTCATGTTATTTCTTCTAAATAATTTGCCAGCAAGGAAGATGACTTAAGATCATGTTTTGTGAAAATGTTATGAGCAATCTAAACACAACTGTTGCATGCGTATGTGTTCAGTAGCTCAATCATGTTCGATTCTTCGTGACTTCATGGATTTGCCAGGTAACCCTAGTGGTATAAGAACCTGCCTGCCAACATAGGAGATGCTGGAGATAAGGGTTCAATCCCTGGATTGGGAAGATCCCTTGGAGGAGGGCGTAGCAACCCCTCCAGTATTCCTGGCTGGAGAATCCCACAGACAGAGAAGACTGGTGGGCTACAGAACATAGCGTTGTAAAGAGGCAGGCAGGACTGAAGCAACTTAGCATGTATGCACCGACTGCAACCTCCCAGATGCCTCTGTCCATGGGATTCTCCAGGCAAGAACACTGGAGAGGGTTGCCATTTCCTCCCTCAGGGGATCTTCCCGACCCAGGGACAGAACCCATGTCCCCTGCACTGGGAGGCAGATTCTTTACCACTGAGCCATCCTGTTAAAGACAAGTGAACTAAGTGGCTGTAAGTGAGACATCAGTTTAAAAGTAGACTTTTCAACAAAAACTATACTTGATGGTAAGTCTTCCTAAAAATAGTTACCAAAATCTTTTTGACAAGTTGAAATATTAAAATTATACTGAGATAAGTTAAATGATGGATACTGATTGAACATCTAGATTATTTCTAAATAAAATACTGAAACTCTAAATAATCAACATGGATTTATTCACTTTAGACTTCATTCTAGAGAAGAACTAAAGAACATGCTTTGTACTACGTTAAAAATTTTATTATTATTATGAGGAAGAATATATTTCTAGAAACTATTATTCAATTCACAGAATGCTAGTGTAACAGAGTCCATAATCACTTACATCTTAGTTTTCAGAAAGAATTAAGTATCTTAAGTGTTAAGAATTCTAATGTTTTAAAGCTTCTTATAAACAAAAGAGGTGAAATAATACAACTGCCTAAGAAAAGTGTATAAAGAAAATAGATTGTGGGTTTTAGACAGGAAAGGTATGGAAAACATGTTTTTTGTTTTGTTTTGTTTTGTTCCATCGTGTTCTGCTTTGAAAGAAAAAAATAAAGTGATTTTTTTTTTGTCCTAGAGTTAAATGACTGTTCCAGAATGAGAAAAGGAAAGAAAAACAGAAGGACAAGTCTGAATGAATATTAAAAAAAAAAAAACTACATATAAAATTTGTAGAAGGTTTGTAAAGAATGAGTCTTGGGAAGGAAATTCTGTCAAGCTGGCTAATACTGGAATGTATTTATTTTTTTAAAAAAGAATAATTTTAATAGCAGTGTACTTTTACTATCCAAAGTACACTGCTGAGAAATTAGCTGCTGGTCTCTCTCTGCTAAAAGGATAAAATTCTCTAAGATTATTGGTCTACTCAATAAAAAATTATAAATAAACCGTTTTAATCTTTTAAGTAATCTACCTGGAAAGCAATTTTGTGTCTTACCAAAATAATTTACTTTATTGTACCTTGTCTTTAGCAGGTTTCTGATTACTTTAAAAAAATCTGGTCTTCTGAAAATCAAGAGGTAAGTTGTGTGTTTTTTTTTTAATGACTACATAATGTTCTATATTTGTCTTTAAAATCATTTGTCCCTTTGATTAAACTGATATTTTTTGACAACCTTCACAAAATCAAATTCTAAATGAAATCTTTTTGACCTGGAACTAAGTTTTCAAGTTTCCAAGGGACTCTTGGGACATCTTAAATTATTTTTTCACTCACCTTATAAAAGAAGAAATATTAAACTTATTAGGCATTTTTGATAGGTTATATTACAGGGGAAGCATTGTCAAATAAGAAGTGATGTTTAAGCTTCTTAATTTGAATATGTTATAGTATCAGTGCCTCGGAAATTATATGAAATTTCTAAAAATCTGATATATTCTGGTACACTATTGGTCATAATTCCAGTTATCAACTTAAAATATGTGTCACAGAAGTAGCCAAATTTCCTTATCAATTTCACAAACTCTCATCAGATCTTTAGCTGGGCATTTTTAAGCCTTCTGTTGTCTACAGACTGTTATTAATTAACTTTGATGCTTCTGAAAAAGTAAATTTCATGAAAAAATTCCTACCAAATTACCTACTCTTGACCATAGACCCCATTACCAAATTACAATGTATTAAACATTAGGTGCCTATTTCACAACTGAAGAAGGCCCTACCTGATACCCGCAGGAGACCTCAAAATCAAATTGACTGGGAAGAGAAGTAGCCAACACTGGGGTCAACTAGTTCCTTCCAAGATGTCCAATCAAGAATGTTTCTTTCCATTCCTCTTTCCCTCTCTGACCATCATTTTCCTAATTCTTATACAATGTGAAGTCTTTATGATTCTTTTGTCCATCTTTGCCTTGCCCTGTCCTGAAAATAATAAAGTAATTGTTTACATATCTCAGGCCACTGCACGGGACAATATTCCAAACTCCAACCAGCGTTGAATTTGCTATGATGTTGGTCATACAAATTGGTCATTACAAATTGCTCCCTGATTCTCAGTGCCTCGGTTTCTCTGAAATAAGCTCACTGGATAAACACTTTGCAGAAAGCAGAGATATAGGTACATGAAATACATAAATAGGACCATTGGTTTCAAGAAGTATGCCTCACTTTGGGATCATTTCTGACTTAATGATTTTAGCTGCTCTGGGTTGTGGGAACCACAATTACTGTCCAAACCATGGGCATAGGTTTGTTGCTAGTGATTATCATTGTTTCCCTAACTCTACATTTTCTCAAAATTTTAAACGCATGAAGGCAGTGACTGACCTGCAGACAAATGGTCTCTCTCTGACTGGAGTAACAACAGGAACAGAAGAGGGAAACCACCTCTAAAAATGGTAGCCTGACATCATGTCTTGTTAATACGGCACTGAGACCTAAAGAGACAATGGTAACTGAAAGTCATTCTACCACCTGTATTTTTCATCAAACTTCTTGAATGGTTGAGAGAATGATACAAAATGGGACCACTGAAATGACTTTCCTGGTCCAAGATGGATGGAGCTGCTCCTGCTAGAGGTACTCTGTCAGCAAAGAAAAGCTCTCACATCCCTGTAAATGATCCACTTGATCAGAAATGCAGTATACCAGTCAGCCAATTGCCAAAGCCAACTCTGAGTCTTCTCACCCCAACAAAGTGCACCTTGAGATCCCAGCTAATCAGATATTTTCTATTTTTATCTTCCTTGTTCTTTATCCTAAAAATAGTTCCTTGCCTTTTGCCCTATTTTGCAGTTATCCACAAGGAAGCTGTCCACTTCATGAAGTGTTAAACACAACTTTTGATTCAACTAAATTGTTCTTTAAACATATATGTATATTTGGCCACACAGTGCAGCATGTGGGATCCCAGTTCCTGGTCCAGGGATCAAATGAGTCAGATCTTCACATCAGGGGGCCAAAGTATTGGAGTTTCAGCTTCAGCATCAGTCCTTCCAATAAATATTCAAAACTGATTTCCTTTAGGATGGACTGGTTGGATCTCCTTGTAGTCCAAGGGACTCTCAAGAGTCTTCTCCAGCAACACAGTTCAAAAGCATCAATTATTCGGTACTCAGCTTTCTTTATAGTCCAACCCTCACATCTATACATGACTACTGGAAAAACAATAACTTTGACTAGACAGAAATTTGTTGGCAAAGTAATGTCTCTGCTTTTTAATATGTTGTCTAGGTTGGTCATAACTTTTCCCTCAAGGAACAAGCGTCTATTAATTTCATGGCTGCAGTCACCATCTGCAGTGATTTTGGAGCCCCAAAAAATAGTCTGTCACTGTTTCCATTGTTTCCCCATCTATTTGCCATGAAGTGATGGGACCAGATGCCATGTTCTTAGTTTTCTGAATGTTGAGCTTTAAGCCAACTTTTCCACTCTCCTCTTTCACTTTCATCAAGAAGCTCTTTAGTTCTTCTTCATTTTCTGCCATAAGGGTGGTGTCATCTACATATATGAGGTTATTGATATTTCTCCCGGCAATCTTGATTCCAGCTTGTGCTTCCTCCAGCCCAGCGTTTCTCATGATGTACTCTGCATATAAGTTAAATAAGCAGGGTGACAATATACAGTATTGACATACTCCTTTCCCGATTTGGAACCAGTCTGTTGTTCCATGTCCAGTTCTAACTGTTGCTTCCTGACCTGCATATAGGTTTCTCAAGAGGGAGGTCAGGTGCTCTGGTATTCCCATCTCTTTCAGAATTTTCCACAGTTTCTTATGATCCACACAGTCAAAGGCTTTTCATAGTCAATAAAGCAGAAGTAGATGTTTTTCCAGAACTCTCTTTTTCGATGATCCAGCAGATGCTGGCAATTTGATTTCTGGTTCCTCTGCCTTTTCTAAATCTAGTTTGAACATCTGAAAGTTCATGGTTCAAATACTCTTGAAGCCTGCCTTGGAGAATTTTGAGCATTACTTTGCTAGCATGTGAGATGAATGCATTTGTACAGTAGTTTGAACATTCTTTGGCAATACCTTTCTTTGGGATTGGAATGAAAACTGACCTTTTCCAGTCCTGTGGCCACTGCTGAGTTTTCCAAATTTGCTGGCATATTGAGTGCAGCACTTTCATAGCATCATCTTTTGGGATCTGAAACAGCTCAACTGGAATTCCATCACCTCCACTAGCTTTGTTTGTAGTGATGCTATATAAAGCCCACTTGACTTTGCATCCCAGGATGTCTGGCTCTAGGTGAGTGATCACACTATCATGATTATCTTGGTCATGAAGATCTTTTTTATATAGTTGTTCTGTGTATTCTTGATACCTCTTCTTCTTCTGAGTGACTGCTTCTGAGAGCCTTCTTCTGAGAGACTTAGGTAACATGTTTCAAGATATCACTCCAACGTTTATATCTTCTGCAAATAACCTCACCCATCTGGGTCCAATCCTCTTATCAACAGAATAAAGAAGTTGTCAAATATTTGGTGAAGTTCTGTCAGAATAAACTTTTATGATCTATGCTAATACTTACTGAGCACTTCATTAGTGTATAGTAACCTCGGATATGCAGATGACACCACCCTCTTGGCAAAAAAACAAAGAAAGAACTAAAGAGCCTCTTGATTAAAGTGAAAGAGGGGAGTGAACAAGCTGGTTCAAAACTCATCATTCAAAAAAATAAGATCATGGGATCTAATTCCATCACTTCATGGCAAATAAATGGGGAAACAATGGAAACAATTAAGGAGATTTTATTTTCTTGGGCTATAAAACCAATGCAGATGGTAACTGCAGCCATGAAATTAAAACACTCTTGCTCCTTGGAAGAAAAGTTATGACCAAACTAGCCAGCATATTAAAAAGCAGAGGCCTTACTTCACCAATAAAGGCCTGTATAGTCAAAGCTATGGTGTTTCCAGTAGTTAGGTATGGATGTGAGAGTTGGACCATAAAGAAGGCTTAGAGTGGGAGAACTGATACTTTGGAACTGTGGTGTTGGAGAGTGCCCCTTTGGACAACAAGGAGATCAAACCAATCAATCCTAAAGGAAATCAATCCTGAATATTCACTGGAAAGACTGATGCTGAAGCTGAAGCTCTAATACTTTAGCCACCTGATACAAAGAGCTGACTCATTAGAAAAGACCCTTATGCTGGGAAATACTGAAAGCAGGAGGAGACAGAGATGACAGAGGATGAGGTGGTTGGATGGCATCATCGACTCAATGGACATGAGTTTGAGCAAGCTTGGGGTGATGGTGAAGGACAGGGAAGCCTAGTGTGCTACAGTCCATGGAATCACAAAGAGTCGGATATGACTGAGTGACTGAAATTATTTGATTTAAAAATCTGCCATTTCAATGAGTAAAATCAGATTTTATGAAGATGGGTTGTGTCTATGTATGAAAAGTGCAGATTCCTGCCCCTTCTCCTTTTACCACAAATGTGCTGAATTACAATGTGAGTCTCTGAGACTTTCATCTTAGTGTGTGTATCTGTGGGCGCGTGCATGTCTGTTTGATCTAGTATCCATCAAAGGTCTAATGTCCCTTTCCTTAACATTTTAAAACTCACACTTCAAAAAAATTCATCTCACAGAATTGTCACAACATTTTGCAGAAATAAAGAAATTAACCATCTGGAACACCTAAACAAGACTCATTCCAACACTGACAATCTGCTATAAACATGAATAAAGAATTCAAATGTGACCCAGACTGAAGAAAGATAAGGGTTTTGAATGAATTATTGAGATGGTTATAGAAGGAATTATTAGGGGATGAGACAACAATGAGCAGAAACAAACATGAAACCTCTCATTCTACATTATTTTCATTAACATTTATTTTAAAAGTAATTTGATGCATTTCTTGGACACAGGCACATTGCAGGTCTCAGAGTCTATGCCATTGATCAAATTGTTGATATAGACAAATAGTATCTATACTAGACAGGGTTCTCCAGAACAACAGAACCAATAAAACAATATAGATATTTAAGAGGAGATTTATTATGGGAATTAGCACAAGTTGTTATGGTGAAGTATGGTATATATGCTGTCAGCAAGCTGAGAGAGCCAGGAAAACTAGTGGCTGAGGCCAAAGACCTGAGGATGAAGAATGGGAAGGGGACTGCTGGTGTACACCCTGGAGTCCAAAAGCCTGAGCATCGGTAGAAGGAGAAGAAACTTCAGCTAACGCAAGAGATAGTGAATTAGCCTTTCCTCTGCCATTTTGTCGTACTTGGATCTTCAACAGAGTAAATGATGTCACCTCACACTGGTGAGGGCAGATATTCTTTACTCAGTTTACCAGCGTACATGCTAATCTTCTCCAGGACACTTCTATCAACACACCCAGAAATAATGTTTCACCGGCAGTCTTGGACATCCCTTAGTCTTAGTATTTATACGTGCAATTAACCATCATGGTATCTTACATAGTCTAGAAATAAGATGAATAGAATTTTTTTTGTGTTTTTTTTAGTACTTTCTATCTTTATACTTTTAACACAGGCAACAGCTTAAATATTTCTACAGAATAATCTAAGGAAATATAGAGGTTTTTAATCTTAAATCCAAATAGCTTACAAGTTCATTCATAACACGTGAAATCTTGGGGCATGTTGTGGTCACAGATAATTGAAATTAAAACAAATGAGTAAATTTAGAAGCAGTAGTGAAAAAGTACAATATAAAAGAAAAACAAAATTGAAACTAAAAACTCACCTTTTAAACGTTTCTAAAACAAAAACAATGGATTGTAAAATTTAAATATGAATATAATATAATGCGATCTTAGCATTTCCTCAGATATTGACAATAGTGATTCTGCTAATTTCTTGTGTGGGCTTAAACCTATCTGAAAAACCCTCATGTGTTTTTTCACTTAAATGACTATATTTCAATTCTAAGTTTAGGTTTCTTTCTTTCTAGGATAGTAAAGTCATCAATCATTTGGAAACAACTAACAATCTGAGAAGCTGGTTGTTTTTCAATTCTAACTCCTTTTTTTTAAAATTTCCTGAATTTTACTCAAATGTCACTGTTCACTATAAATTTATGAAAAATTCAGAACCTATACCAAATGACACATTTTTGAGTTTATTTTAATACTTAGGTTGTAATAAATTAGAGTACTTGAAGAATCACTCTCACTTATCAGATTTACTGGTCAACTTCATATATGGGGGTCTTAATTCTCATAAATTCTGTTTGTTCTCATATTATGAATCAATTTATGTCATGTAAATTAGGAAAAAAAATTTTGCCTTTATCTAAATATATAACAAATTTAACAAGATCCAACCAGTCCATTCTGAAGGAGATCAACCCTGGGATTTCTTTGGAAGGAATGATGCTAAAGCTGAAACTCCAGTACTTTGGCCACCTCATGCGAAGAGTTGACTCATTGGAAAAGACTCTGATGCTGGGAGGGATTGGGGGCAGGAGGAGAAGGGGACGACAGAGGATGAGATGGCTGGATGGCATCACTGACTCAATGGACATGAGTTTGAGTGAACTCCAGGAGATGGTGATTGAGAGGGAGGCCTGGCATGTTGCGATTCATGGGGTCGCAAAGAGTTGGACATGACTGAGTGACTGAACAGAACTGAACTGATAGAAAATCAAGATTGGAAAATTATTCATAATTGTAATTCTAGTAAAAAAAAATCAATATTGCTTGATATTTAATAAATAACATTGGTAGCTTACAATAGTCAATGCTATTCCTTTATGAATACATTAAAGAATGTATTGTCAATAAATCATCAAAGGAGCTATCAATTGTGTTGAATATTTCTTAGTATTTTAAACTTAAATCTTGGCAGCAATCAGGGGAAAATTAATGGATTATGTTAGTAATTGTTTTGTGTCCATTACTTAAAAATATACTACATTATTGTATATTATTATGAGGGCTAATACCTATTATGACCATATATAGCTAAATTAATTATTACAAATCACTCTATAACTTATGGCAAGAAGACAAAATGGTAGAGCTGGGAGGATGAACAGTGAGAGGAAAAATCAACAAGGGCTTTCAAGAAGTGATACTCTGGGTTGCAAGTTGAATATTCTGTAATGATCACTGTCAAATTCAAGAGAGAGACAGATTTTCTCTCACATTTGCTTGAGTGTGATGTTGCATTGTGATTATGCTAGATAAAATCTTTTGTTATAGGGAAAATTGGCTCTCCGTTTGAAAAAAATCTGTAAAACTTGCATAATACTCAATAATAATTTTATAATTGATTAGCTGTTTAAACATCTGGAATTAAAAAAATACCAGTATTACAGGAAATAGAAAGTATTATTTAGGGGCAGAAGATGGCAGAGGAATATGATGTGGAGATGTATTTCCTCCCCATAAATACATCAAAAATACCTCTGCATGGGGAACAACTGGAATGGCTCTTACAGCTGAATGCTGGCAGAAGACTTCAGACTTCCAAAAACTCATGCTAAACTCCACATAAAGCTATCGGGAAAAGGCAATAAGAAAATAAAGAGACTAAGAAAATGGGATTGGTCCTGTGCCTCGGGGAGGGAGCTGTGAAGGAGGAAATTTTCCACACACTCAGAAACTCCCTCATGGGCAGAGACAAAGTGCAGCTTCAGAAAATATTAGTTGAAAAAAGTCTTTAGATGTGGAAATAAATTTTTATCTGTAGACCAAAAATTGATCTTCTAAAGATAAAGGAAGATGCATCTACATGAATTAATATCATCACATTAATAACATTAAAGCTTATGTATAAAAAGGAAAACACATACCAATGCCTCCATCATGCACACAAACGCACAGTCAATAAAGACACAAATGTGAATTGAAAACCATTTGGTATAACATGGTAAAAAGAGCTAGCACCTCCACTTTTTATATGTCTAATAACTTAAACTGGAAAAAATAGAAATTATTCAAAAATGTAAGCAAAGACATAAATAGGTAACTTACAAAAGAGGAAATATATATGATCACTAAAAACATGGACCAATAGCTTTTAATGAAAATGAAAAATGTCAGCTTACAATAAGAAGTGATTTTTGCATGCCATTTTGGTAGCAATTGAATAAAATAATAATTACAGTATTTATCTTTCCAGAAAAGTAAAGTTCAGAAGTATAGACTGATTGGTACAAATTCTATTACAACAATTTATGCAATAGTTATTACTGGACAAATATTAGACTATAAGTAAAAATGTATGCACAAAGGTGCTTATCACAGTGCTTTTAACAATGAAAAATTATAATCATGTTAAGCATTTACGAACTAGGAATGCTAAGTTATGCTTTATGCAAATAATGGGATATGTTAAATTAATACAAGAGGGCCATCAAGTGAGGTAGCTCTAAAGCCCTTGTAGCTGACATAGGTAAACCAAAACTTAAGCCAGAATTAATACACCAGGTTCCAAGAACATGTAACTTAAGAAAAACAAACAGCCAAGTAAGGTTTTCAAATGAGGCCATTGCTGAAATCATGGCCGACCTGGTCATTTCTTTGTGCTTCTGTGTCTTGAAAACTTTCCCTCTAGCATCTGTTGTTGGCAAGCCTAACCACTTCCAGGTTGGTGCTGCCAAATTTGAATCAATGTTTTGCTTAAAAAGCTCCTGAAAATTCTAATGTGCTTCAGTTAATATTTTAAGAGATAGTACTTTGTCGACAAAGGTCTGTCTAGTCAAAGCTACGGTTTTTCCAGTAGTCACGTATGGATGTGAGAGTTGGGCCATAAAGAAAACTGAGCACTGAAGAATCGATGCTTTTGAACTGTGGTGTTGGAGAAGACTTTTGAGAGTCCCTTGGACTGCAAGGAGATAAAACCAGTCAATCTTAAAGGAAATCAGTCCTGAATATACATTGAAAGGACTGATGCTGAAGCTGAAGCTGCATAATTTTGGCCACCTGATGCGAAGAACTGACTTATTGGAAAAGACCCTGCTGCTGGGAAAGACTGAAGGCAGGAGGAGAAGGGGACAACAGAGGATGAGATAGTTGGATGGCATCACTGACTCAATGGACAAGAGTTTGAAAAAGCTCCTGGAGCTTGGTGACGGACAGGGAAGCCTGGTGTGCTGCAGTTCATGGGGTCACAAAGAGTCAGATACAACTGAGCGACTGAACTGAACTGATACATTCCTTATGCAGGATGAAACACATATATGCAAAATGGATACATCTAGAAATGCATTATAAAATATTATAGCATTGTTTATGAGTTCAAAGATTTCATTTCTCCTCTTTTTTTCATCTAACATCAGAAATATTAATAGTTTGGAATTGTGTATTTACTATTTTTCTATCCTTGACAGAACAAATTCTAAATAAGAAGTATCTCTTTTTTTACTTCTAAAATTAAACATAATCATTCTGTACTACGAAATCTGATCTCTTATTTTATATACTTGTGAAATTCAAGTACATTATTTGAAATAATCAACTTACATTCTATTGAGTGTGTTCAGTTGCTCAGTCGTGTCTGACTCTTTGTGACCCCATGGACTACAGTCTGCCAGGTTCCTCTGTCCATGGGATTCCCCAGGCAAGAATACTGGAGTGGGTTACCATTCCCTTCTCCAGGGGATCTTCCTGACCCAGGGATTGAACCCGGGTCTCCTGCATGGCAGGCAGATTCTTTACCATCTGAGCCACCAGGGAAACCCACATTCTATTGTAATATACCTTTATTAGAGTTTAGATTAAGCAACTATCTGAATATAATGATTATCATTATTTGTAATTCCTACTTATCATTTACAAGTGAGCTCTTTATCAGATAAACAGTATATGTATTTTGTTAATTTAGCCATATATTTAATAAGTGTGTGTGTGTGAGTCACTCAGTAGTGTCTGTCTCTGCAATTCTATGGACAGCAGCCTACCAGGCTCCTCTGTCCATGGAATTCTCCAGGTAAGAACACTGAAGTTGGTTGCCATTCCCTTCTCCAGGGGATCTTCCTGGCCCAGGGATTGAACATGCGTCTCCTGCACTGCAGGCAGTTTCTGTATCATCTGAGCCACCAAGGAAGCCCTAATACAAAGATTTAAGTGTATATTTTAATAATATATACAGAGGGCACATTTTCCAAGTTGGTGTAAACATCACATAGTTGTCTTCTTTCAAAGTGAGAGTGTAAGAGCTTGGTTTAAATGACTAGATGAAGAATTTGGAATATTAAAGGTAAAGCACTGATGAGAGCCTAAGGTAGCAATAAAACTCTAAAATCTCTATATTTAAGCATTTTTTACATATACACACAGTGAAAAATAGACACCAAAATTTAAATTACATTGTAAGAATCTTAAGTTAGTCATTATCAAAAATGCCCAGTTATCAACAGTAAATCTTGAAACCTTTCTAACATTTCAATCAGGTTCTTCTCAACAGTTACTGCTTTGTTGTGGGTAAGATGCTTCTCATCTCTTGACCCCAATATCTGGATCTTTAATCAAAAGGTTAATACAATTCTGCCTATTTTTGCACTATCCTCATCTTGGAGGTTTTACTTTAATTTAACCTATTCATAATAGAGCCCATTTTGTATTTGAGACTTCCACTACTTTACCCAAATCCAAGTAAACAGATTTGCATAGAGTTTGGCTTCTTATTATTTTTTTAAATACATTTCAGCTTTCTTTTTAACAGGCAGAGGATTATGGAACTCATACTCATTTCGACTTTCTTGGAATTTCTTCCATTATCTTAAGGATAATTGCAGAAATTTCTATTCCTGCTGTGCTACTTGCTTCATGTGTTTTTTCTATTCCCAGAACCCAGTTTCCATTTAAAAAATCATCTCCAAAAGGAGTAACTCACAATTTTGCAGTTAATGTGAAAATGCAAGAAAATTTCTGTTTCAAGTTACCTTCCTACACTTTTAAGACATTTTCTAGTTTCTAAAATTATTAGATAATATGTAGTATACAAAAGTCTTCAACTGGCAGACTCTTACAGAGAAGGCAATTGCACCCCACTCCAGTACTCTTGCCTGGAAAATCCCATGGACAGAGGAGCCTGGTAGGCTGCAGTCCATGGGGTTGCTAAGAGTCGGACACGACTGAGCGACTTCACTTTCACTTTTCACTCTCATGCACTGGAAAAGGAAATGGCAACCCACTCCAGTGTTCTTGCCTGGAGAATCCCAGGGACAGGGGAGCCTGGTGGGCTGCCGTCTATGGGGTCACACAGCGTCAGACATGACTGAAGTGATGCAGCAGCAGCAGAAGCAGCAGTATACAAAAATAAAATGAAGTTGTTACTTTAAGTCCTCAAATTTATCTTCTTTAACAGTAACCCTGGGTCAGCAGAAATATCAGTTAATTTTTTTTTCAAACCTACCTTTGAGAGATTTTACTAGACAATGGTTTTTACTTAGAATGGTTTGTAATATACTGTTAAACATTTTCAATACAGTGCAATATTTTCAAACCATGGTTAGCATATTGATAGACAATATATAATATTCTTAAATTTTCCTTTGTGAAAGAAGTTTAACTTTGGGTAAAGACATATTTATAAGAAATTATGTTGAAGATTTGAAAATACATCATCATACGTGTTCAACTCAAACAACAATATACATCTCTAGTGGACTGACAAGAGTTTCACAGAAAATGATATAATCAATTTTGTGTATAAGTTTCCATATACTTGAGAAAATGATCATATTTCATCACAGTTCAGTTTTATGTACCATGCAACAGTGTCAAGGAACATGATGCTATGCAATTTGCAACAGTTTTCAAATGCTAACCAATGATTTGGATGCTACTTTTCTTTTCCATTCAAACAAGTAAACTATTTTAAATCTTCTTAAGCAAGCTATTCACTGCCTTAGGAAAGAAATGTAACACAATAAATAAATGAGTAAGCAAGGAAACACACAGAAAATGTGATCGAGTTTTAATACTAGGGTTTTTTGGAATTACTAGGATTCTACATTTAAGAGAGTGGAAGAGTCTGAAAGGAGGTAAGGGATGCATACATTCAGAATGTCTTTTATAAAAACAAAACAAAAACAAACTAACAACACCCACCCACCCCATCTCTCTCTGTGTATTGGGGGGAGGTGGAGTGAACACAGTGTGTGCGGGGTTAGAATATGGAAATGTACCTAGGTATGAAAATTGTAGCCATGAAATTAAAAGACACTTACTCCTTGGAAGGAAAGTTATGACCAACCTAGATAGCATATTAAAAAGCAGAGACATTACTTCGTCAACAAAGGTCTGTCTAGTCAAGGCTATGGTTTTTCCAGTGGCCATGTACGGAAGTGAAAGTTGGACTATAAAGAAAGCTGAGCACCAAAGAATTGATGCTTTTGAACTGTGGTGTTGGAGAAGACTCTTGAGAGTTCCTTGGACTGCAAGGAGGTCCAACCAGTCCATCCTAAAGGAGATCAGTCCTGGGTGTTCATTGGTAGGACTGATATTGAAGCTGAAACTCCAATATTTTGGCCACCTGATGCGAAGAACTGACTCATTTGAAAAGACCCTGATGCTGAGAAAGATTGAGGGCAGGAGGAGAAGGGGACAACAGAGGATGAGATGGCTGGATGGCATCACCAACTCAACGGACATGGGTTTGGGTGGACACTGGGAGTTGGTGATGGACAGGGAGGCCTGGTGTGCTGCAGTTCATGGGATCACAATAAGTTGGACACAATTGAGTGACTGAACTAAACTGATAGAAAATTATAGTATCTTGGAGCCTACAAGCTTCTTAGGAAGCATGTCCGGGTAGTATATCTAAAAAGAAATATATATAATATATAGCCTAATCTTCCTAACCAAATTCCTTGTAACGGATCCAGGAGCAATAATATGACCTTGTATGACTGAAAAGGGCAAGAAAATAGAATGCATAAATATATACATATGAAAATGGGTTATGACAGCCCACATACTTTTGCTTGGAACAGTACAAAGATTCCCATGTGCTCAAGAACTGAAAGTCGGTCCTTACAAATCAGTGACTGGTAGGGATAATGTAACCAGTAGAAAGCAGGAACTTCTGGAGGATGTTATCATCTAGGACATTGAGATTCAAGTGAACCTTCAAAATATAATAACTGGGAGTTTGGTAAACTTCCAGAACCTACATGTGATCCAGAAAAAAAGGTGAAACATAAATGAACTGAGATTATGATTTTGTCACTTAGCAGGAGTTCTTTATAGGTATTGAGAAACAGGAGATTATATTTACTAAATGACTAAATTTGCATCCTGAAGTTATTTAGTATACTTAATAAATTCAAAAATATAACTTTTACAATCTGTAAGAATCACTGTTTCTTTGTAAAATGTAGCGACTGAGTTTCATTCTACATTAAAGGAGTATTCCTATCCTGCATAATAGAAAAAATGTACTGAAAAATCTCAGCAACAAATATAATTGTAGTTAAGGCCTATTCAGACAATCTCTAATGGCCTTTTAGTAAAAATATATTAATTAGATCAGAGGAACTTACTTTTACACAATCACCTAATATTCCAATCAAGCTCTCTTTTTTTATCAGAAACGTTGATAGATGTTGGATAAAGACACAGCATGTTTATCTAGAGGAAAATTATTGTGCATGGAGGAGAGCAATTTGTGAGACTAATCTTTGTGTAAATCATGAGAAATTTTCATTCAAAACTCTATCAGTCTTTTTCCGCTTCCTGGGGATAGAGGGACAAGCACTTGATCTTTTAAGGTCCTTTTTAAGGTCTCCAAAATGAAGCACATAATGCAACTAGGAGGAGTGTGTATTCCATGCTAATCACATCTTAGCTCCAAGAAGTGTAGATAGCATGAAAAGAGCTATGTACAAGGTGTGTTGGCAGAAGAAATTAGATTTGGCTTTATCCCTAGTTAATTAGGAGAAAGAATGTGTCCCCTATCAGCCTCAGAGAAGCGTGCAGTAATGGAATGACCTAAAAAGGGGGAAATATTTTGTTAATAGGGGAATTTTGTTATTGCATTTGCTGCTGCTGCTATTTATCATTGTTGACTTGGACAGTATCTATCTTAACATCTTAGGTTCTAAGTTTTTTCATATAACACGAGTGCGTGTGTGCTTGTGTGCATACACACAGGCTCAGTCGTGCCCATCTATTTTGCAACTCCCATGGACTGTAGCCCGCCAGGCTCCTCTGTCCATGGAATTTTCCAGGCAAGAATACTGGAGTGCATTGCCATTTTATTCTTCAGGGTATCTTTGTGAACCAGGGATTGATCCTGGGTAATAAAATACCAATCTCATATATTAGTGGGAGGGTTAAATAATTAATATTATCTATAAGCACAATAAATGTGGATTACACCTATTAGTTTAATGTATACAGTATCTTCTCTTTATTAACAATAGCCATATTCTATAGAGGATGAGATGGTTGGATGGCATCACTGATGGGATGGACATGAGTTTGAGTAGGCTTTGGGAGTTGGTGATGGACAGGGAAGCCTGGCACGCTGCAGTCCATGGGGTTGCAAAGAGTTGGACATGGCTGAGTGACTGAACTCAACTGATATTCTACAAAGTCGCCATAGACCATAAAGTAGTGAATACTGAATCACTTAATTCTAGTGAATAATCTTATAAATACTCTCTTTGATGACAGAGGGATTTTGCCTAGATATTAAAATGTTGGATCAAGACTATGATATATTTAATATTTTGCTACATATTGCCAACTAATCAACATATAATTTGTTTTATGTATATTTCTTCTAAAGACACATTATGTTGTTGTTGTTGTTTCTAAATTGTGTCCAACTCCACGACTGCATGGATTGAAGCATACTAGGTTCCTCTGTCTTCTACTAACTCATAGAATTTGCTCAAATTCCTGTCCACTGAGTCGGTGATGCTATTTAGCCATCTCATCTTCTTCAGTTCCCTTCTCCTGCTGTCTTCAATCTTTCGCAACACTGGGGTCTTTTCCAATGAGTTGGCAAAGAGCCAAAGAAAAGACACATTATAGCATATATTATTGATTAACACTGAACTGATAGTTAAAATCACTATACCTCGAGCCTGAACAAAGCTTATATAACATACACATTTCCTCTGAAAGGCACATCCTAGCCTTCGTGTACTTAGGAATACAGGCAATACTTAGTACTAAACTTGGGACTTATTTTAAACAGAGAAGCCACCAACAGAAAGCACACGAAAATGGTTAAGTAATCATTTGATAAGCTAAAATCATTTAAAATGATAATAACTATATGAACACTGGAAAATGATTATGTTGCAGCTGAAAAATAGAATACAATATTATGTATCCTATAATCATCATTATTGTTGTAATCAAAAGAAAAGTCTCTGAGTGGTAAGATCACGGATATTTTCTTTCTAATATTCAACACTTCCTATATGTGCATATATTCATTCTTGGAAGAAAACATTATTCTTTTTTTAAAAAAAATTTTCTATGCCACAGATTCTAATGTCACATTCTTCAAATTCTGCACTATTTCTCTTAGTTTTGCAGAGGTTCGTCCTCAGGTAAAAGAGTTTGTGACCAGATTCTTCCAGACACTGACCATGAGCACATGCGCCAGGTGTGCTCCGCACAGAGCTAGCAGACCCCACCCCCTCCCCACCCCTGCGCATCTCAGCATGAGGTACGTGCTGTCCTAGAGTCATTCTAGGAGGCAGATGACTAAACTGTTAAGTGGTGTTCTGGAGAAAGACGAGTTCACAGGTGAAAACGATACCCTATTTTTCTTCGACAACCTCAAATTTATGTCTCCCTGTCGCTATTTTTTTAAAGCCATTTACCAGATAGACATCTCTAGATTTGGCTAAATCATCTCCCACCTCACCCTCAAATCCCACCCTCAGTCTTTACTTTACAATAGAACCAATTGTGTAGCTCAAACTAAATAGGCTAGGTTTAAACAGGCCTGCACATAAGCAGCAGTCTTTGTGGCTCACAGCAAACCAGAAGTATATTATATGCATATTATTCTGTAGTTTGGATCCAACCTTTGGTAATCCCTGTGAAGCAATAGCAATAGGTTCCAATGAGCAGTCCTGAACCACCAGCAAATTAGATGTCTTCAGGGTTTTCTGTTTTAAAAATTAGGCAATAATAAACCCGTGCTCTGCTATGCATTACAACGATGTAGAAGGGTTACCTAAATCAATTCCAGCCACACTGTTAAAATGCAAAGCACAGCTTCAAGCTCATTATTTTGCAAAATAGAAGTGAGTTTATAGGATGTAAATAATGATGTAATCCATTTGAAAAAAATAATAAGGCAGTCTAGCAGGTGCTCAGGGGTGTCATAAAAAATAGTTGCCAATACATAGAAAGGAAACATTGCAGGAATCCAAGATTTCATAGATTCTGCTTTTTCACCTCTTGTCATAAAAATAGCAACTGTGCACAGAAATATATAATTGATGTTTTATCTGTAATTTAATGTTATAGTTTGCATGAAGTGTAATAACCACATAGCATATGGTCATATAGTTATAAGTTTGCAGACATTTGGTCCTATTCAAAATGTCCATAAGACATTTGTTTTTTAAGATATTTGGTCCACACCAAAAAGTCTGTTAATTTTAGTACTGTCCAAAACCATTTGTCATGGATTAAATATGCTCATGGATGTTGACATAGGACTAAATGTCCCACAAGGAGTTATAACATATATGGATAAAAACGTGTTTTCTTCATATGAAGATGACTTCGGTATCTCTAAACAATATCTTTTAAGAAAACCCATCAACTTATTCACGTTCTGTTCTTGTTTCCAATTATTTTTCCACAGAAAAAGAGCTTTCTTCTTAAATAAAAGAGAAGACTGCATTAAGTCTCATAATCACCAATTCTATATTCAACCCCTTTCTGGTAAGGTTTTAGCCTCTGCACTATGCTGATCGAGGGTAACAATAATTTCCAAGTTACAAAATCTAATAATCACTTTTGTCCTCGATTTACCTGACCTGTGAGCATCTTTCAACAGAATCTATATTCTCTCCCTCTGTAAGCACTTTCTCCCTTGGATTCCAAAATTTTCTTTTTCTCTCAGTAACCACTTTTCCATTCCCTTTGCTTGCTTGTCATTTTCTTCATCTTTAAATTTTGTAGGTCTAAGACCTTGTTCCAAACTTTTTATTTGATAAACTCTCTTTGTATTTGATCTCAAAATTTATAGCTTTAAATACTTTGGATATCCTGATGACAATCAAATATATATTTACAGCTCTGACCTCTCAATCTTATCTCGACTCTAACGTTCATTTAATATCACTATTGAATCTTTGACAGGTATCACAATAGATAGGATCCAAAATAGGACTTTTTATTTATACTCTCACCATGTTATTATATTCTTTCCTATTTCAGAAAAATAATACTCAGCTGATTAAACAAAACAAAATTCTCAGACGTTCTTTTCTTTTCACTCCCAATATTTATCAGCAATTTTGGATCATATCTCCTGAATGCAATTGAAACTACTCACTTTATCTTCACTGCTACCACCTTGCCCAAGGCATTATCCTCTCTTGCACTGACTACTGAAATAATCTGGAACTGATGTCCACTCTCATATCCTATTAATCCAACTTTTTCACAGTGACCAATGGAATTTATTCAAATGTAATCCAGGAACTTCTAGATTAAAATGATTGACCATATACTTCTAATTTTTCTCTTTTTAAAAACTGCATAAACTACATCAAGTATTTTTTTTAAATACACAAACCACAAATATGAGACAGCAGGAAAGGAAAGATAACAAAATAATTTTGGAAATTTGAAAGCAGTTGGACAGCATGTTTGAGAAAGTTACTTTCTTAATTGGCAGTGAGGAAAGCTGAGGAAAAAATCCAATGAAGATGGACAATTACTCGAAAGTTCTGGGAACTAGCAGATCTAGGAACTCTAGGAATTTAGGGTAAAAGGTATGCCAGATGAAAATATGTAGGTGAAAGCTATATGAAAAGCAAATAGCTAGATTACTAGACACCTACATCCTTCGAGGTTACTGATTACCAGTATTTCATCTTGGCAGAAGTCTACAGGTTTTCTCTTTGGAAAAGGTAAAATAGAGGGTTTCTGGACTAGATGACCTGAAATATATTAAAATATGAGAAATAGAAGCAATATGCTTAAGGAACACAAAATTCTCAAGCTTTCAGTCCGATTCTCTTAGGCAGGGTCAGTTTTGAGAATCTGCAGAAGAAATGATGAAGAAGAATGAAGTTTGAATAGGAACAAATCATCTTCCACAAAGAGAATGTTGAAAATGCTGAACTACTTGGGTATGTTTTAAACAGGTTCAGCAGCTAAAGAATCCGCCTGCAATGCAGGAGACCTGGGTTTGATCCGTGGGTTGGGAAGATCCCCTGGAAGAGAGAAAGGCTACCCACTCCAGTATTCTGGCCTGGAGAATTCCATGGAGTATATAGCCCATGGGGTTGCGAAGAGTTGGACACGACTGAGAGACTTTCACTTCATAACACATACTATAATTTGTCAAATATTATATATAAATACCAATAAATATGTATTTATAGATACTTGCACTTATATATTTTATACTATGTATTTATATTTATATATATTATATATGCAATTTATTAAATTGTATATATATATATAATTTGTCAAAACTTTACTTTCTATGGTAATAAAAATTACAAGCTTGGGGGTTTTTTTAATGAAGAAAGTTTTGACAGTATCTCAGCTGTTGCCATTAAATTATAACATTATTGTGAGATAAAAACAGGCAGAGCACAAATATAAGACACTCAGTTCTCTGTAGGTTAAAGTATACAGTTCTAACATTATCAAACAACTAATGTATTTATAATTTAAATGTGAAGATAGAAATATAGGTTAGGATAAGTGACTGTAATACACATGAAGAAGAATCACTCACTCTCAGGGAAAATCTTTCTCAATCCTATACTATTGATTGTTGTTTATTTGCTAAGTCATGTCCAACTCTTTTGTGGTCCCATAGACTGCAGGACACCAGGTTCCTCTGTCCATGGGACTTCTCAGGCAAGATTACTGGAGTGGGTTGCCATTTCCTTCTCCAGGATATCTTCCCAACCCAGGGATCAAACCCACATCTCCTGAACTGGCAGGCAGAATACCACTGAGCCACCAGGGAAGTCCAATACTATTGATACTACAACAAATATGTTAACATTAGCAAGACACTACAAAAGTGTGATGAATTCTATTGTTTGAAATACAAGCCAAAAGTAGTATTTTTGAATTGTAAAAGGCTAATATTTGAGGTGCTTATAACTGATTTGGTGACATTATTTAGATGTTCAGAATCTTTATATTTTCCTGTGGCCTGTTTGTCAATTTTAAGGAACTCATGGAGGCATATATATATGAAATGTTTGACAAATGACAAAATATATCTTTTATTGATATAGCAGTTTTAACAGATCCTCATATAATCTTAGAAAATTCCAAGGTTTTGCTTGGTTGTTTGTTTTCCATTTGGCCTGTTATTAAGCATTTACCAACACATCACTGACCATAACACAAATATTTCAAGTTTTTTTCTGCATAACTTAGAAAATTAAACCTGCCTAAAACCTGTCATTAATTCCCTCTACTCGGAAAAATTTTAAGAGAAATGTGGGCAGCTCACAAATATTTTGTAAGTGACATATTTTGACATAAAATTTTCTAGTGCTTCCTTTTTAAAATTTCTGGACTAGGTTATCTTGAAATAGAAAACCATGCCCCCCACCCCCGCCAAAAAAAAACAGTTTTTAAAAAGTACTGGCATGATTTTCTGTAAATAGTATACAAAAACAAACTGGAGTCTAATATTAATAAAATAATTTTTCTGTTAAGCAGAAACCTAATTTCAATTTTTTATTTCATTAAAATGAATTGTATTTCATTTGGTGTCTTTATAATATATAAAAATGATGAAGGGAACTTATAAAACAATTTATGCAAATAAAATTTCACTGACATATCCAGGTAATTATGCATAACAAATTGCAGTAAAGATTTCATATGAATAAAGGAGTTATACTGCTTAAATAAATCTGAAAACTATTGATGTAATCTAATCAATCACCTTGCTTATAAATTAAACATAAAGCAAACATAAACATAAAATTAGATGGCAAAGCTATGAAGTGACTCATCTACAGTTATATACTTACAGAGAGACACAATATATTTTTATTTTCATTCAAACTTTATATCTCATGCTTCTTGTAGGAGAACGGGAAAAACTTCTGCTTGAATAAATCTTTTCCCCACATAAACTGCATGAAAATTATGAAAAAGTCAATGAAATCACCCACCATCTCCTCTCCCCAAAAGCACAGCTCCTGACTGTTAGATGCGCTGCTCATGATCAAAAAGAAGTAATTACAGATTTGAGAAACTACCTATGAAACTATTCACCTGAGTCATTTTCAAAGCTGCTATCTTAATTCTGTTTCAGATGAAATAGAAGTCTGGAAAAATAAATGTTTTTAGTAGAACCACAAAGGTAGACATTCTTGTTTTTCTCTTGTATATCAGCTTTGGTTTTACAGTAATTATAACTCCGTTCCCTTCCATTCAACAAATAATTCTAGTAGAATGCAGCTGCACAGGCATTCTAATGCAGTTTCCTCTTCTTATCTTTTTTTATTCTACTTCATGCCCCAAATTCTTGAGGAGGATATCTTTTTCTTTAGGTTGTGCACTCCTAAAGGTATTGTTTCATTTTTCTGAGCTATAGTCTTCATTTGTACCATGATGGCAATGAAATGTGCCTCAGGAGTAGTTATGGAGATGAGATGAGAAACTGGTTTATGGAGATAAATAGGGGCCAAGTTAATCATTAGCAAATATTTCTTTTCTTAAACCCAACTCAAATGATACAAATTTTGAAGGTAACTTGTAATATTTTGATGTGAAAAAATTTACCTTTAAAATTATCTGTTGTGCCACACTGATTCCCATTTAACTTTTAACCTGTGTCCAGAGAAAATCTTGGCCCTGATAAAAACAACAGGAATATTAACAATTGGTCATCATTTAAAATTCAAATATCTGTGTATTGATACATAAATCATGCAGTTCCTCCAGACCTTTTGAATACATTACTGTGTACTTGTTTGTCAGCAATATAAAAGGGCAGCCCTGAATATGACCCAGTGGAATGACTCAAGAATGCATTTCATTTGAATATTTAAGCTCCTCAAAGTTTTAGTTCATTTGAATTCTTCCCGTAATTTGAGACTGAATATCTTGTTTTGACAATATCATAGCTTAAATGGATACAAATACAATATATAATAATATACACATCACAAAATTATATGAGTGAATTGAAACACCATATGATTCATGTGCATTACAATGAATGAATACCTAGATGATTCTGGAGACAAATAGTTTAAATGACTATTTTACATTCATTCTCCTATCTTTCTTCTAGGAGATTTAAGTTAGCTATTTTTATAGTTATCACTGAGTGTCTCATTTATTTAATGTATCTTCTTTGTCGCTCAGTCGTGTCCGACTCTTTGCAAACCCATGGACTGTAACCTATCCGGCTCCTCTGTCCATGGGATTTTCCAGGCAATAGTACTGGAGTGGATTGCCATTTCCTTCTCCAGCGGATCTTCCCAACCCAGGGATCGAACCCAGGTCTCCCTCATTGTAGACAGACGCTTTACCGTCTGAGCCACCAGGGAAGTCCTTATTTAATGTATGAGCTTCCACAATTATCAGCTTTGAAAAGACAACTGCATTTTTGCAAATCTTCTCACGCTAGCACTCTGAAAACTCCTCTGAGAATATTCACTAATCTGGCAGAAACATCTTTCCTCTCTGGAGTCTGTATTGGGCTTCCCTGATAGCTCAGTTGGTAAAGAATCTGTCTGCAATGCAGAGGATCCCGGTTCGATTCCTGGGTTGGGAAGATCCGCTGGAGAAGGGATAGGCTGTCCACTCCAATATTCTTGGGCTTTCCTGGTGGCTCAGCTGGTAAAGGATCCGCCTGGAATGCAGGAAACTTGGGTTTGGAAGATCCCCTGCGAAGATCCCCTTTGGAGAAGGTAAAGGCTACCCACTCCAGTATTCTGGCCTGGAGAAGTCCATGGACTGTATAATCCATGGGGTCACAAAGAGCTGGACATGACTGAGCAACTTTCACTTTCACTTAAGAAATAGTTCTATAATGCAAGGCATGTCTTCCCAAGTCCCTCAATACCACGTCAAAGTAAATACAAAGAGAGTCTAAAATATATATTGGGGTTGTTGAAATTTTAAATGTTTTTAAAGTCACAAAGCATGAAGAGTTTGAGGTATTTTGTTGGCTGGGGAAAACTGTTGCATTGCAGATACTGGGGGAGAGCCATAACCAGCTATCTGACACCTCCAGGAGTTTGAATATGATGATTTGTTTTTCAATGCACAAAGTACACTGAGATGTTCAGGATTTATCACTCATCTGAAAAATTTCCTCTTTAATATACATTACATTCTTTTCATTGAAATTTCATTGGTCTCTTTTATAATCACTACTTCAAGAGAGAGGAAAAGAATTTTGAATCTTAATTCACTCATTTCCAGATGAAAGAGAATAGGAAAAAATTCAAGAAAAGGCATGGAGAGCTGAGTAGGCAGGTTAACTCTTCATAGTCAGGGATATGCATCCTGAAAATTTTCATTACACAGTGCTTCTTTGCTCCTTTGGGGGAAATGATATATATTTTGTTTAATAATAATAAAATTAAGTAAGACCAATAAAAGGCTTTAGGTTGAGAAAACCCAGTTCTGGAACTTAAGTTTCACAATAAAGTAAGGTTATCCAAGTCCTTTCAACTTCTGGGTTCATCATTACCTCATCTGTGAGCTTAGGGAAATAAGACTGAAGACTCACCAATACTAGCAAGGCTAAGTAAGTGGAGCCCCTCAAACAGTCTCCAATACTTACTAGATGTTATCTTTTGTAACATACACATAAAATAATTCCAAACTATATTAAGGACTGAATATAGGAAAGAGAATTTCACTTTGAGAGCAAAATAGTTGGTAAAATACAGAACAGTTAAGAAAGAAGTGACTGGTGTTAACATAGCTCAGAACAAAGTCATATTCGCTTTATTTTTGAAAGTCTAAGTCAATCCAACTGCAGATAGTGAACTTGAGGGAGGGTAGCAGGAGAGACTCAAGTGCAAGAACAAGCGACAATATTTGAGTTTCTCCTAAGCATGGGGAGCAGGCAGGAGGGGGAAAGGCAGAATTTCAGAGCTATGGAACATCCTAGCATTGTACTTCTTGCCATATATATATATATATAATTTTTTTTTTTCAGTCGTGTCTGACTCATGGTGATCTCATGGACTGCAGCTCGCCAGGCTCCTCTTTCCATGGGATTCTCCAGGCAAGAATATTGGAGTGGGTTGCCATTTCCTTCTCCAGGGAACCTTTCCAACCCAGACATCTAACCAGTGTCTCCTACATTGGCAGGCAGATTCTTTAACACTGAGCCACCAGGGATTATATATATGTAATTATTTTATCTACTAATATTTACAGCCATTACTCATGGGTAGCATAAAAGTTCTTCATATTCAGGAGGCAACAGGAAGATACTGCTCCCTGAGAGTGAAGAATAAAGGCTTCTGAAAGAGAACAAAGAAAAGTCCTGAGAAGAGAGATCTAACTCTTATCCAAAAATACCTGGCCTCATCACTTTGCCTGACTAAACCTGTCACTCTATCTGTGGTGCAAATGTTTCCATGACCTTGCAGTGGCCAGTTATGGTTTGGTTTCTTTTTTATGTGAGCAGGGTATTATAACTGGAAAAATAGCCTTTTTTTTTTTCTTTTTACCAAACCCTGGTATCTCTGTATCACAGAAATTTATGTCATACATTAGAAATAGACAACTTAATAGATGCAGTTATGGTTACCAAAGGGGAAAGGGGAGAGGAAGAGGGCTAAACTAAGAATTTGGGATTAACAGATACATATGACTATGTTATAAAAGAGAGAAACAACAAGGACCCAAGGTACAGCAGAGAACTATATCAATTGTTGTAAAAACCTATAACAATAACTTGTAATAACCTGTAATGGAAAACAATCAGAATTGTTGTATACCTGAAACTAACACAATACTATAAGTCAAATATAGTTAAATATATAATAATATTTATATATAGTTATACATATGTATATAGCTAATATACATACACATAGTTGCTATTTTCTCCAAACTAATTTCTACTATTTGCACACAAAAATTACTATTTCTAACTTGGTTACTTCCTCTTCTTCCCCCATTTTCTTGTTTCTGATGCGTCTGATTTTAATGCTGAGATACTCTGATGTGTGGTAACTCACTTTATTAATTAGAGCAATTTGTCCCAACATGACACCCTGTCAAAAGCTAGTTCTGTTTATGCTTCAGTTACTCAGTGTACACTGAGAAGAAAGTGCTCAAGATCTTAGTAGATGGCTTGGATTATTTTACTCAGTCATTCACTTAATGAATAGTTGATATCCCAGGCTTTTTTTCTTTTAGCCTTTTATTTTAGAAGCAAATAAACTTGAAAGCAAAAATATATTTTATAATCTTTGTTTTTAGTGGAAAATGTTAAAAGTAAAAAAAAAAGCCAACTTATTACATTTGCCAATTCTTCAAGCAATTTGCATCATATCTTTTGCATATGGTTCATAACTGCCTACTTTAAAAAACAGGACTACATCTATTTTGAGATGGAGAAATGGGAATAAGATACTTAGAAGAAAATATCCCTGTCAGTGTTTCTGATGGGAGTAAATCTCTCTGGAATCTTCTGACTGTTGCAGTTATGCCAGAACTTCATGCTTAAA
Organism: Capra hircus; assembly: GCF_001704415.2. Lineage (NCBI taxonomy): Eukaryota > Metazoa > Chordata > Mammalia > Artiodactyla > Bovidae > Capra > Capra hircus. Next base: position 23,295,478 of record NC_030834.1, read on the forward strand.
TGTCATAGTAATATTAGATTTCAACAGGGCATTCCTCAGTTTTTAGTACTGAGGCAACAACTACTGCTACCATCACAGTAAGACAAGTAGGTAATTTTTGAATATCTCTTCCTGTTTGAGCTATTGTATCAGAAATAGTGCAAAGTGATTCCATTCAGAATGATGCTTCCAGGCAGACGGGGGAGAAATACAGGTAAAGATTTCTTCACAATTGAGGGTAATCTAGAATACTGCATGATAATACATGATATTAAGTGTGATGTTAGGAGAAAATTTGGCTTTACGTAGGACAGTATACAGGAGATTTTCAAAACTTCACTCAGAATAGTTGTATGCATAACATATTCCTAGCGAAGCAAACACATACACCATTTAATTCATTAAAGCCAATATTTGGCTTCAGTTTACTTTCTCTAGCAGCAATGTCAAATAAAAATATGAGTGACATATGTAATTTTGAATCTGCTAATAATCCCATTAAAAAATTAAAATAAGTTGCTGAAATTAGTTTTAATAATATATTTCATTAAACACAAATATTTAAATTATTGCAACTTATAATTACTCTAAAATTTTTAATAAAATATTTTACCTTCTTTTTCATATTATTTAAATTGCAGTGTAAATTTTATACTTTTATCATATCTCAGTTCAGTTGCGCTATATTTCAAATGCTCAATAATCACACATGACTCTGACAATTGGGATTGGATATCACAGCTCTATAGCACCTGTTCAACACCTTTCTACTTGTTTTTATGCTTCCTTTAGGCTAGGAAACACAAAATCAGACTTTTAAAAAATACTTCAAAAGTTTGATGCTATAATCATTGTTTAGTTATTTTTTAAGGAGTACATCAAGGCTGTATATTGTCACCATGCTTATTTAACTTACATGCAGAGTACATCATGCAAAATACTGGGCTGGATGAAGCACAAGCTGGAATCAAGATTGTTGGGAGAAATATCACTAACCTCAGATATGCAGATGACACCACCCTTATGGCAGAAAGTGAAGAGGAACTCAAAAGCCTCTTGATGAAAGTGAAAGAGGAGAGTGAAAAAGTTGGCCTAAAACTCAACATTCAAAAAATGAAGATCATGGCATCTGGTCCCATCACCTCATGGCAAATAGATGGGGAAACAGTGGAAACAGCGGCAGACTTCATTTTCTTGGGCTTCAAAAAATCAATGCAGATGGTGATTACAGCCATGAAATTAAAAGACGCTTGCTTCTTGGAAGAAAATCTATGACAAACCTAGACAGCATATTAAAAAGCAGAGACATTACTTTGCTGACAAAGGTTTGTCTAGTCAAAGCTATGGTTTTTTCATTAGTCACGTATGGATGTGAGAGTCAGACTTTAAAGAAAGCTGAGCGCTGAAGAGTTGATGCTTTTGAACTGTGGTATTGGATAAGACTCTTTAGAGTCCCTTGGACAGCAAGGAGATCAAACCAGTCAATCCTAAAGGAAACCAGTCCTGAACATTCTTTGGAAGGACTGAGGCTAAAGCTGAAGCTCCAATACTTTGGCCACCAGATGCAAAGAACTGATTCATTGGAGAAGACCCTGATGCTGGGACAGATGGAAGGTGGGAGGAGAAGGGGACGGCAGAAGATGAGATGCTCAGATGGCATCACCAACTTGATGGACATGAGTTTGAGCAAGCTCCAGCAGTTGGTGATGAACAGGGAAGCCTGGCATGCTGCAGTCCATGGGGTCACAGTCAGACACGACTTAGCGACTGAACTGAACTGATGTGCAGTCATATAGCTAATTATGGAGCCCAATTTTGGGGTTATGAACATAGGTAAATCCCATCCCTTGAGTGCTCAGTTGTGTTCCACTCTTTTTAACCCCTTCAGGCCCTCTGTCCATGGAACTTTTCCAGGCAATAATACTTTAATGGGTTGCCATTTCCTACTTCAGGCGATCTTCACAACCCAGAGACTGAATCCACGCTGCCTTCGTCTCTGACATTGGCCAGTGGATTCTTTACCATTGTGTCACCTGGAAAGCCCAGTACAGGTAAATATGCAAATGTATATCATGAAATGCAAAGAATGGAAATGAATTTAAATAAAATTTTTCAAGACATTAAAAGTTACTCTGCTTCAGTGCATGATTATTAGATTATGAGGTGAATATAGGAAATACAAGAATAGACCATATAGAAGTCACAGGAAAATTTAGCAATACTGAATTCACCAATAGAAGAAGTCTACTAATAAAATAATTATAGGCTCCATATAGCCTCCCTTATATATTTTTAAGTGACTCTAACAGTGTCAGACTTTATTTTTTGGGGCTCCAAAATCACTGCAGATGGTGACTGCAGCCATGAAATTAAAAAAAACTGGAAGAAAAGTTATGACCAACCTAGATAGCATATTGAAAAGCAGAGACATTACTTTGCCAACAAATGTCTGTCTAGTCAAGGCTTTGGTTTTTCCTGTGGTCATGTACGGAAGTGAGTTGGACTGTGAAGAAAGCTGAGCGCTGAAGAATTGATGCTTTTGAACTGCGGTGTTGGAGAAGACTCTTGAGAGTCCCTTGGACTGCAAGGGGATCCAACCAGTCCATTCTAAAGGAGATCAGCCCTGGGTGTTCATTGGAAGGAATGATGCTAAAGCTGAAGCTCCAGTACTTTGGCCACCTCATGCAAAGAGTTGACTCATTGTCTGATGCTGGGAGGGGTTGGGGGCAGAAGAAGGGGATGACAGAGGATGAGATGGCTGGATGGCATCACTGACTCGACGTACGTGAGTCTGAGTGAACTCCAGGAGATGGTGATGGACAGGGAGGCCTGGCGTGCTGCAATTCATGGGGTCGCAAAGAGCTGGACACGACTGAGCAATTGAACTGAACTGACTTAGCTAAATGTATGAAATAAAGAATATGTAGCTACCAACATGACAAAGAGGAAAGTTCCTCTATGTTAACATTTATTAATTTCAGTCCTAAGACTGATAGAATTATTTTTTAATATGAATTATTTTCATATGACATACATAGAATTAATTTTTAATATGACTATGTCTAAATTCACAGTTGATACCAGGGATTCAGAGAGAAACTGAAGGTCAGATGATGTCATTATTCCTCAAATCCACATTAAAAACTGTGCCTGTTTCATGACCGAAGGTGCTAGCACTTTCCACACTCCATAATGACTTCCGTTTCCTTGCCCGTCCCAACCATCACACCAGAGCTTCATTATACTTTGCACACTTGGCCTCACTGCAGAATGCTCCTTCATCCTCCTGCTGTAGAGGAAAGAGCCTGATGCTGCATATACTGTTCCCTTGTCCTCATTTATGTGGTCATCTATTCATTTTCATCTACTAAGCTCTGTATATTTCCGAATGATCATTGAAATGTGTGACTCTTTGGTTATAATGTTTTGCCTTCTTAGGTTCTGTTATCATGCCAAGCAATCTCAACATTACTATGAATGACTCATTTACCACCTAACAGATCCTCAGACTCTTATTTTTCTTAAGCTTAAGAAACTTCATGTCTACCCACACATACAAAAGCCAAATAATGTACCCTGTCACCACTTGAAGTTTTTCCATATAGTAAGTCCTAAAATCCAAGATCTTACTCTCAATATAATCTCCTAATTCCCCCATGCCCTAATTCCTGTAACAAAGATTATCTGCACTTTTAAAGGCCTCATTTGTTTACTTACCTTATCAAGACTAACATCATGTATAAACTACATTCTGGTTTTACATCTGTCTGGCAAGACCTAAACCTGGATTAATCCTAAAGACACTATTCTTTATTTGTTGGTTATTATTTAACAAATGTTCCTGTTATTTGGGTCAAGACTGATCATTAATATGCTTAATTATTTGTGCTGCTTGGAATCTATTTTCTCCAGATGTCCTTATCCCCAAATACCTTCTACCCAAACCTCTTAAATGTGCAGGGACATTCTCCCAGCATCCATTTTACCACTTTTTTCTCATTCCATGGATTCTCCTTGACCAATATATTCCTACTCTGAATTGTTGACTATGGGTCATATGCTTATGGAACTCAAGTTTTGATCTGTACTCTGGTCTTGTGAGCCTTAAACTTTGTCTGTTGTATGTATTCACCTACAAGACCAACAAACAGCCCCAAATTAGTACAGACCCAAACTGCAAATATTATTTCCACACTACCCAAAATTGCAGCTTAAAGCTCAACATTCAGTAAACTAAGATCATGGCATCTGATCCCATCACTTCATGGCAAATAGATGGGGAAACAGTGGAAACAGTGTCAGACTTTATTTTGGGGGGCTCCAAAATCACTGCAGATAGTGATTGCAGCCAGGAAATTAAAAGACGCTTACTCCTTGGAAGGAAAGTCATGACCTACCTAGATAGCACATTGAAAAGCAGAGACATTACTTTGCCAACAAAGGTCCATCTAGTCAAGGCTATGGTTTTTCCAGTAGTCATGTATGGATGTGAGAGTTGGACTGTGAAGAAAACTGAGTGCCGAACTGTGGTGTTGGAGAAGACTCTTGAGAGTCCCTTGGACTGCAAGGAGATCCAACCAGTCCATTCTAAAGGAGATCAGTCCTGGGTGGTCACTGGAAGGAAGGACTGATGCTAAAGTTGAAACTCCAATACTTTGGCCACCTCATGCAAAGAGTCGACTCACTGCAAAAGACCCTGATGCTGGGAGGGATTGGGGGTAGGAGGAGAAGGGTAAAACAGAGGATGAGATGGCTTGATGGCATCACTGACTCAATGGACATGAGTTTGTGTAAACTCTGGGAGTTGGTGATTGACAGCGAGGGCTGGCGTGATGCAATTCATGGAGTCACAAGGAGTCAGACATGACTGAGTGACTGAACTGAACTGAACCCAAAATTGCAACTCCTTTTATGTCTTCTTACTTAATGTAAAAATATAGCAAAATATAATAAGGTCACATCAAGGACATTAAGTAAAAATGTAGAAATGTGGTGGGTTTCAGTGGAGATCACAAATTCAGGTACCAACAGGGTGTCACTTTATAAATGAAATAGCTGCAGGCAGGATAAAATTTAGCAGTGGAGGCTGAAGTCAACCGGAGAGGAGAAATTCAAGGCACTCCAATTCACATTTTATTAAAACTCTGAAAGGACCAAACAATAAATATCTATAACTGCAACTCACCTGTGTGTTCATGTTTATAATGTACTTTAAGTGAAGGTTTCTGACCAGCTGGCACAGGTGCAAGAAACATGGGGTTGAAATTTCTGGGCTTCTCTGTGAATGGACACTTTTGCCAAGATTGATCTCACTTATTTCTGTATGTACATGATCTGAAAGGGAAGATACCTTCAATACCTCAGTTGTTCAGTTGATTCTCAGTTAACATGAATAAACTGCAAAGTGAGAAAGTGCTATAATGGAGGAAAAGGAAGGTGCTCACTCAAGTAGCTGCATTTTATTCTCAAGGAACAGAGAGAGATACCAAAACAGGTTGAAGAAGAGGAAAAATCTCCAAAGAGAAAGGTGAGTAGGAGTCTTAGGTCTAGGGGAAAAAGGAGATATAATGGAGTCTGGGATGGTTCGGGGGGACAAATGCCATTAAATCAAATAAAGTGAGTGAATTCTCCTAAGAATGCCTACAGAAGTGAAAAGACAATAGTTCAGGTGGGGGAAAAAGTGAGGAAAGTATGTTTTTAGCCTCATCTGAAAATATTGGAAGGCAACTTTGAAAATGAACATGACCTTCAATAATTCCCAAACAATAAAATAGTGTCTTATTTGGAAACAGGATACATGACAGGAAGTATACTATCTGCTATAAGAATGAAAATATAAATAAGTTGAGAAACACTTCAGACTTTTTAAAACTCAGGACTCTTAAAACATTAATGTAAATAGTTCACAGTATTTTACATATCAACTATGTCTTTCCTTAAAGAAATTCCTGAGGTCAATAGATAAACGCTCTTGGATTCCACAGATTTAAGTTGTGTGAAATACTTATAATGCTCAGTACAGCCGTTTTATTTATATGATTAGAATCAATTTTACTTCTGTCTTAAAAAAAAAAATTGCCATATATGGCCACACAAAACTGATGGGTCATGGTGGAGAGTTCTGACAAAATGTGGTCCACTGGAGAAGAGAATGGCAACCCATCACAGTTTTCTTGCCTTGAGAACCCCATGAACAGTATGAAAAGGAAAAAGATATGACACTGATAGAGGAACTCCCCAGGTCGGTAGGTGCCCAATATGTTACTGGAGAAGAGTGGAGAAATAACTCCAGAAAGAATGACAAGATGGAGCCAAAGCAAAACAACACCCAGTTGTGGATGTGACTGGTGATGGAAGTAAAGTCTGATGCTGTAAAGAGCAATACTGCATAGGAACCTGGTATGTTAGGTTCATGAATCAAGGCAAATTGGAAGTGGTCAAATAGGAGACGGCAAGAGTGAACATCAAGAGTTTAGGAATTGGTGAACTAAAATGGACAGGAATGGGTGAATTTAATTCAGATGACCATTATATCTACCACTGTGAGCAAGAATCCCTTAGGAGAAATGGAGTAGCCATCATAGTCAACGAAAGAGTCCAAAATACAGTACTTGGATGCAATCTCAAAAACGTAAAGACTGATCTCTGTTTATTTCTAAGGCAAACCATTTAATATCACAGTAATCCAAGTCTATGCCCCGACCAGTAATGATGAAGAACCTGAAGTTGAATGGTTCTATGAAGACCTACAAGACTTTCTAAAACTAACCCCCTCAAAAGATGTCCTTTTCATTATAGGGAACTAGAATGTGAAAGTAAGAAGTCAAGAAACATCTGGAGTAATCGGCAAATTTGACCTTGGAGTACAGAATGAAGCAGGGCAAAGTCTACTAGAGTTCTGCCAAGAAAACACATTGGTCATAGCAAACACCCTCTTCCAACAACACAAGAGAAGACTCTACACATGGACATCACCAGCTAGTCAATACAGAAATCAGATTGATTATATTCTTTGCAGCCAAAGATGGAGAAGGTCTATACAGTCAGCAAAAACAAGACCAGGAACTGACCGTGGCTCAGATCATGAACTTCTTATTGCCAAATTCAGACTTAAGTCAAAGAAAGTAGGGAAAACCAGAAGGCCATTCAGACCACGAGACCTAAATAAAATCCCTTACAATTATACAGAAGTGACAAATAGATTCAAGGGATTAGATTTGATAGACAGTGCCTGAAGAACTATGGATGGAGTTTTGTGACACTGTACAGGAGGCAGTGATCAAGACCATCCCCCAGAACAAGAAATGCAGAAAAGAAACTGGTTGTTTGAGGAGGCCTTACAAATAGCTGAGAACAGAAGTGAAGCAAAAGGCAAAGAAGAAAAGGAAAGATATACCCAATTGAATCCAGAGTTCCAAAGAATAGCAAGGAGAGATAAGAAAGCCTTTTTCAGTGGTCAGTGCAAAGAAATGGAGGAAAATAATAGAATGGGAAAGACTAGAGATCTCTTCAAGAAAATTATAGATAACAAGGGAACATTTCATGCAAAGCTGGGCACAATAAAGGACAGAAATGGCATGGACCTAACAGAAGCAGAAGATATTAAGAAGAGGTGGCAAGAATACAAAGAAGAACTATACAAAAAAGATCTTAATGACCCAGATAACCACGATGGTATGATCACTGACTGAGAACCAGACATCCCAGAATGCAAAGTCAAGTGGGCCTTAGGAAGTATCACAATGAACAAAGCTGCTGCTACTGCTGCTGCTAAGTCGCTTCAGTCATGTCCGGTGCTGTGCAACCCCACAGACGGCAGCCCACCAGGCTCCCCCATCCCTGGGATTCTCCAGGCAAGAACACTGGAGTGGGTTGCCATTTCCTTCTCCAATGCATGAAAGTGAAAAGTGAAAGTGAAGTCGCTCAGTCATGTCCAACTCCTAGCGACCCCATGGACTGCAGCCCATCAGGCTCCTCCATCCGTGGGATTTTCCAGGCAAGAGTACTGGAGTGGGGTGCCATTGCCTTCTTCGATGAACAAAGCTAGTGGAGGTGATAGAATTCCAGCTATTTCAGATCCTGAAAGATGATGCTGTGGAAGTGCTACATTCAATATGCCAGCAAATTTGGAAAACTCAGCAGTGACCACAGGATTGGAAAAGGTCACTTTCATTCCAATCCCAAAGAAAGGTAAGGATGAAGAATGTTCATACTACTGCATAGTTGCACTCTTGTCACATGCTAGCAAAGTAATGTTCAAAATTCTCCAAGCCAGGCTTCAACAGTATGTGGACCGTGAACTTCTAGATGTTCAAGTTGAATTTAGAAAAGAGAGAGGAACCAGATCAAAATGCCAACATCCTTTGGAAAAAGCTAGAGAGTTCCAGAAAACGTCTATTTCTGCTTTACTGACTATGCCAAAGCCTTTGACTGTGTGGACCACAACAAACTCTGGAAAATTCTGAAAGAGATGGGAATACCAGGCCACCTGACCTGCCTCTTGAGAAATCTGTATGCAGGTCAAGAAGCAACTGTTAGAACTGGACATGGAACAACAGACTACTTCCAAATAGGGAAAGGGGTAAGTCAAGGCTGTATTTTGTTACCCTGCTTATTTAACTTATATGCAGAGTACATCATGAGAAATGCTGGACTGGATAAAGCACATGCTGGAATCAAGATTGCCAGGAGAAATATCAACAACCTCAAATATGCAGATGACACCACCCTTATGGCAGAAAGTGAAGAAGAACTAAAGAGACTCTTGATGAAAGGAAAAGAGAGTGGAAAAGTTCACTTAAAACTCAACATTCAGAAAACTAAAATCATGGCATCTGGTCCCATCACTTCATGGCAAATAGAAGGGGAAACAGGGGAAACAGTGACAGACTATTTTGGGGGGCTCCAAAATTACTGCAGATGGTGACTGCAGCCATGAAAGTAAAAGACACTTGCTTCTTGGAAGAAAAGGTATGATCATCCTATATAGCATATTAAAAAGCAAAGACATTATTTGCCAACAAAGGTCTGACCAGTCAAGACTATGTTTTTTCCAGTAGTCATGTATGGATGTGAGAGTTGGACTATGAAGAAAGCTGAGCACCGAAGAAATGATGCTTTGGAACTACTCTTGAGAGTCCCTTGGACAGCAAGGAGATCCAACCAGTCTATCCTAAAGGAAATCAGTCCTGAATATTCACTGGAAGGACTGTTGCTGAAGCTGAAACTCCAATACTTTGGCCACCTGATGCATAGCACTGACTCATTGGAAAAGACCCTGATGCTGGGAAAGTTTGAGGGCAGGAGGAGAAGGGGACGACACAGGATGAGATGGTTGGATGGCATCACCAAATCAATGCACATGAGTTTGAGTAAGCCCCGGGAGTTGGTGATGGACAGGGAAGCCTGGCATGCTGCAGTCCTTGAGGTCGCAAACGAGTGGCACACGACTGAGCGACTGAACTGAACTGAACTGAGGCTAAATAATACTGAATTAACAAATCATTTCCTAAGCACAACAGCTCTTTGTCACCCATGTTTTGTTCATCACAGATTGAACAAGGTCCTTCCTATACATAGTTGCTCAGGGATTCAAGCTGTCAAATAATTCCCCATCTGAAATGATGCTATTCCTGAGAACAAGGGGAAGAGAGAAATTAGAGACTATTTCATGAGCCTTTCATGGACACATTCTAGACAATTTCTGCTCCAATTTCATTGACCCACCTTTGTCACATGGCCCCAATTAATTGTGAAGAAGCCAGGAATCATAGGGAAGTAAACAGAATGTTTTCAGATCATACATTCCCTGATAAAATCGAAAGAGCATAGAGCCAGGTGGTCAAGGGACCTAGATTCTGGCTGTCTCTCTGCCAGTCCCAGCGCACAGGAACCTGGGCAAGTCATTGCATTCCAGGGCCCAGTTACTGCATCACCTGAAAAAAGGAGCCATTCCCTCTCCTGTTTTGTTTTTTTTTTTTTAAAGCAACATTCTCAGGAAAATATGTTTATATTTTTACCTCCAATAACAAAGCAGATAAAAATAAATTCTCCTCTTTAGCCTATCTCACCAATTGTCCTCTGAGACATCTGAGGCATCTCTGCTGATGACGCTGAAACATCTCCTTTCTAAAATTAACATGAGGTTAAAAGGCCCCAAATTTTGTTCTTCCCTTCTGAATCTGTGTATTTCCATATTTAATCAAAGAAATTTGCTAGGAGATTTGTCCAAATACGAACTTTTCTTAAAGCACTCCAATCTTTCTCCTTGAATGGGTTATGGCTATGGGGAGATGTTTACTTTCTCAGTGCTTAAGCAGCTAGACATAGCCTGTAGCAGCTGAAAAATGCCATTTGCCGAATAACCTGACCCTTCCTTTTAAACAAGGTTTCCACATAAACACTATTATAACTTTATGACTTATGTATTAACAAGTTGGAAAATATTAATCCAAATGATGACATGTATATTCTGCTACTTACTTTCCAGTTATGTAAATCTAATTAACTAGAGCGCAAAATGACATCACTTTTTACTCCCAGTTTCCTTGAAACTATATTTTGGAATTCAAGGTGCCTGCAGGTGATTGCATTCTCCGCTGCTTTTCACAACATCTCTTCAAGCCTGACGCAGTGCTTTACCTGCTTTCCCAGGTCATTAATGAGAGTGTGAAATAAGTCTGGGCTCAGCACCAATCTTCCAGGCCTCCTGCTAGACACCTGCTCTAATTTGATATCCCACCATTTATCATTACTTAGTTTGCTGTTCTTCAGCCAACCTGTGCTTGGCCTCACAACAGAATCTCTGTGATCCTTGGTAAAGCTGACTGTGTGAAAGTGTTTACAGTCCTGAGGCCAAAAGACACCGATTTCCAGTCTAATGGGAGATTTATTCATGCTTCCAATGACGGAAAATGTTTTTAGTAAAACTATTAATTACAAAATCTTAAAAATAATATTTTGTAAAATTAAGAATATGGAAAGGAATAAAGTTGCTAACTAATCTTCAACTGTAAATTAGTAACTGGAATCAAATTTCAGATAATTTGCTCCACATTAATACAAAATAAGTTGCCCAGGACTTGAGATATCATTCCTGTCTCCCTTGGTGAATCTATTCTTCCCCATAAGCCCTCTATCTTGATTAATACCATCAATTACCATTAACACTTCACCCCTTCTTTTCTACTGCTTCACCTGTAATTCACCTTCCACCCCACCATCAACTGACACTGATAAATAGGCCCTTTTAACCTTGACAGGCTCTACTGTGCTGCTTGCTATGATATCCTAAAAACACAAATTCAGTTTATAGGTACACAGATCTGAACCAATTATTAATGCTATAATCTTGAGTAAATTACTTCTTTTATGAATTTGTTACCCTTATCTTTATTTATTATTATTATTATTCTGACTGTACCACACAGCACGTGGGATCCTAGTTTCCTGACCAGGGATCAAATCCATACTCCCTGCATTGAAAGTGTACAGTCTTAACCTATTACCTTATCTTTAAAAGAAATGGAGATAATGCCTATGTAACCAGATTGCTCATATTAAGGTAGTAACATTATTAAATACTCACTATCCTGCCTGGAAAACTGAGGTGTTCAATATATTTTCCTTTTTGGTACCATTTCCTGCATCCCTTCTTCTAGACTCTCCTTTTATGCCTGTCTGCATTCAAACCACACTCACAATTATCTTTGTTAGTAACAGATTAAATTATGACATTTCTTGTTCAAAAATATTTTATGACTGCTACTTTTAAGGAAAATAATATACGCAGGCCAGAATGGAATTTCGTACAAACCCACTTGTACAGCTTGAAATTAGAGTACATTTATTCCCTACTTCTGAGACTGTATCAGTCCCTGCATGTCTGTTCAAAGAATTTATGCTTCCTTACCTGTGTCAAATGATCTTTGTTGTTGTTTGTTGTTGCTGTGTAGTCACTAAGTTGCGTTGACTCTTTGCCACCACGTGGACTGTAGTCCACCAGGTTGCTCGTCCATGAGATTATTCAGGCAAGAATTCTGGAGTGGGTTGCCATTTCCCTTTCCAGGGTACCTTCTGGACTCAGGAATCAAACCCATGTCTCCCACACTGACAGATGGATTCTTTACCACTAAGACACCAGGGAAGCCCCAAATTATCATTCTTATCTTAATGTTCAAAGACCTAAATTTAAAAAGTTTTAGCTCCCAGCATTTGCTAGTCACTGGATTTAGCACTAAGGACATGGCAAGAAATCAAACAGGCCATCTTTGAAACTGTATTGTTGACTTTCTCCTGGGTACAGAGTAAATAAACAGGAAATTAGTGCTACAGTATCAGTTAGGTGCTATCAAGATATCATGTATAGTTAGAAAACCATTGCGGATGGGTGATGTTTAAACAAAAACAGAACGAAGTGAAGAAATGAGCCATAAAGAGGTCTGAGAAAAGTGTTTCCAACAAAAGAAATGTCTAATAAAACGCCCAGCAAGAGACCATTCTTAGTGTTTTAAAGAATTAGCAGGTAGGCTAATTAGACACAGGGGGCTCCACCCAAGATTCATTCGTGCCCCCTACGAAAATGTAGAGTTACTTCTGGAAATTAGCTGCCTGTCCATGGACTACATTTCCCAACTTCCTTTATATCTAAGTGTGTACCCTGGCTACACATTTGAAAATAAGAAAATGAAAGTGGAAAGTGAAGTCTCTCAGTTCTTTGGACTGTAGCCCGTCAGGCTCCACCTGCCACAGGCTTTTCCAGGCAAGGATACTGGAGCGGGTTGCTATTTCCTTCACCATGGGATCTTCCCCAAACAGGAATGGAACATGGGTCTCTTGCATTGAAGCAAAAATGATGTGATAAGTGACACATCCTGGACAAAGTGGTAAAAAAAGGGATGTGTCATTCTGCTTTCTCTTTCCTCATTTGAATGTAGAAGAATCTGTGCTCCTGTATTGTTAATTTTTTGTGTATTATAATGTTTTAAATCTTTAAAAAAATTATTTTTGGCTGGGAAAGAGATGGTCCCTCCTGGGGCTAGCCAATTCCTAGAGAAAGCAAAGAACTCAATAGGAAGTGTGTCTTTGATATGCAAACTAGCCAATTCATAGCCATAACCTGTTCTATGTCACCATGCATCCTTGGAAGGCACTATTCCTCTGTCTCAATCATTCCCAGGGCCAGTTACCAAGTATCTGGGGACCACTCCTATAACTTGAAGGCCTCTGAAATTACTCACAATGGCCAATCACAACCTGCTTGGCCTGCTCTGTTTTGCCTTCCTGTAAAAATCAGAATAAAGGTATTAAGTCTTCCCCTTATTATTGTCTTCTCAGTTCAGTTCAGTTGCTCAGTCATGTCCAACTCTTTGCTACGACCCCATGGACTGCAGCATGCCAGACCTCCCTGTCCATCACCAACTCCTGGAGTTTACTCAAACTCATGTCCATTGAGTTGGTGATGCCATCCAACCATCTCATCCTCTGTTGTCCCCTTCTCCTCCCACCTTCAATCTTTTCCAACATCAGGGTCTTTTCAAATGAGTCAGCTCTTCACAACAGGTGGCCAAAATATTGGAGTTTCAGCTTCAACATCAGTCCTTCCAATGAACACGCAGGACTGATCTCCTTTAGGATGGACTGTTTGGATCTCCTTGCAGTCCAATGGACTCTCAAGAGTCTTCTTCAGCACCGCAGTTCAAAAGCATCAATTCTTTGGCACTCAGCTTTCTTTATAGTCCAACTCTCACATCCATACAAGACTACCGGAAAAACCAAAGCTTTGACTAGATGGACCTTTGTTGGCAAAGTAATGTCTCTGCTTTTTAATATGCTGTCTAGGTTGGTCATAACTTTTCTTCCAAGGAGCAAGCATCTTTTAATTTCATGGCTGCAGTCACAGTCTGCAGTGATTTTGGAGCCCAAGAAAATGAAGTCTGTCACTGTTTCCACTGGTTCCCCATCTATTGGCTATGAAGTTTTGGGACCAGATGCCATGATCTTAGTTTTTGAACGTTGAGATTTAAGCCAACATTTTTACTCTCCTCTTTCACTTCTATCAAGAGGCTCTTTTGTTCTTTGCTTTCTGCTGTAAGGGTGGTGTCACCTGCATATCTGAAGTTATTGATAATGACTGACTGAACATGGCCTATCCATCAGAACAAGACCCATTTTCAACCTGAGTCAGTCTCTCCCATCAGGAAGCTTCTATAAGCCTCTTATCCTTCTCCATCAGAGGGCAGACAAACTGAAAACCACAGTCACAGAAAACTAACCAATCTGATCACATGGACCACAGCCTTGTCTAACTCAATGAAACTATGAGCCATGCTGTGTAGGGGCACCCAAGATGGATGTGTCATGCAGAAAGTTCTGACAAAACATGGTCCACTTGAGAAGAGAATGGCAAACCGCTTCTGTATTCTTACCTTTGGAACCCCATGAACAGTATAACAGTATTCTTGTCTTCTACCACTGGATTAAAACCTGGCACTTCCCTGTGACCTGTATGGCATATGGTAATCCCATCTCTAGGGCCTGAGAGTAAAATAGACTTTGCTTTCCTGAGTGTCCTGTGTCCCCTCTTGTGGCTACACTTGACTATCTCATGAGAGAATAGAAAACAGTTCTTCAAGATTGGTTCCAGAGCATTACATCGATGAATCTGAGTCAGTGAAGTGATACTGGTATCAGAAGAGTCAGCAAGGTGGCCAAGAAGAAGGCAGACCAAAAAGGGACATGTTAGGCAAGGTAAGGCTTTGGGTGACTTTCCTGGTATGAAAGGAAGACTCTGGTGGAGTTTAAGAAAAAAACAGAAAAAACAATTTGATTTTAGAAAAGATAATCCTGATGGAGATTGACTGTCAAGAGGTGGTAGTGTATGGTGTGTTTGTGTGTGTGTTCAGTTTCTCAGTCATGTCTTACTCTTCGCAACTCCGTGAACTGTAGCCCACCATACTCCTCTGTCCACTGGAACTTCCTGGCAGAAACGCTGGAGTCGGTTGCCATTTCCTCCTCCAGGGGATAATCACAACCCAGGGATCAAACCTTCATCTCCTGAATTGCAGGTAGATGCTTTACAGCTGAGCTACAAGGGAAGCCAAATTCAGTGAGTCAACAGACTGCAGTAATTTACCTGAGAATGGATGGTGACTTAGATTACAAGAGCATGATAATGATGAAAGTGGGGAGAAGTTTCATATTTTAGTGATATTTTGAAAGCTGAATTTAAAAATATTTGATTTGTGAGAGAGAAGTGTCTATTATAACCCCAAGCTTTATGCATGAATAGTTGGGTAAACAGAGGTACCACTTTCTGTGAGTGTAAACATTAGTTAGAGGACCAATTTGTGGGGGGCATGTGTAAAAGCTCTGTTGAGAAATATTAATACTGAGATATCTTTGAGACATCCAATAATAGATGTCATGTAGGCTGTTGGATTTATAAGTATGGAGTTCAGGAGAGAGGTTAAAAATTGAGATATAAATTGAGAGTTATCAGAGTACCCATGTATTTACGGCCATAGTATGTATGTTTCTTTTTATGATACATTTCTATCATTTTTCTGCATGATACAGTAAACACTTTTCTTATACCATCCCCCATGTTACAATGAATGCTTTGTGTTCAAGATCCATTCACCCAGCAATACTCCAATTTCCATCCTTCTTAAAGCTTTACTTTAAAAAAATTTTTTCCTCTGATATTTTGAGTTAATTCTAATAACTGAAATAATTATTGAGATATTAGAATTATCTTTTGGTTAAGCCATCTCATTTTGGTACCCATTATTTACAAACACAAAGAATCTTGATTTAGACAACAGCAGTCATTCATTTATGTATCTATTAATTCATCTATTCTATCCTATTTACTTGCATTCATCTACTTGGCAAGGGTTGAAAAGGATGCATGTGTGCAAGAAATCAGTGGTTGGACAGGTGAGAAGGAAGGGATACTTTTCTATTTCTATCAACATTTTCTACTGATCATGTGTAGCTTCAGTATTAGCAGTTACCTATTATTTTGTCAACAAAGGTCTGTCTGGTCAAGGCTTTGGTTTTTCCAGTAGTTATGTATGGATGTGAGAGTTGGGACTGTGAAGAAAGCTGAGCACCGAAGAATTGATGCTTTTGAACTGTGGTGTTGGAGAAGACTCTTGAGAGTCCCTTGGACTGCAAGGAGATCCAACCAGTCCATCCTAAAGGAGATCAGCCCTGGGTGTTCACTGGAAGGACTGATGTTGAAGCTGAAACTCCAATATTTTGGCCACCTGATGTGAAGAGCTGACTCATTTGAAAAGACCCTGATGTTGGAAAAGACTGAAAGCAGGAGGAGAAGGGGACGACAGAGGATGAGATGGTTAGATGGCATCACCAACTCAATAGACATGCGTTTGGGTAAATTGCGGGAGTTGGTGATGGACAGGGCAGCCTGGTGTGCTGCGGTTCATGGGGTCACAAAAAGTCAGACATGACTGAGCGACTGAACTGAACTGATAGACCATAAAGGTTATAGCCATAGTCCTAAAACTTATTACGAAAATTTCATTAAAGTCTTAATTTTTGGTAGCACAAAGGTACCCAGTGAAATGATTAGCTTGCTACTAACAATGCTTACTTTGCCAATTCAGCCTCTTCTTAATCCATTCTGCAATGTTGGAGTGAGCTATCACTTTTACTACCTCTCCCAAAACTGACAGTGTGGAAAAGGGGCACATTGTTAACCACTGCTAACTACTTGAGAGTCATAATTTATTTAAGGCATAAAATATGGAATTGGGAAACACTGATGCACTTAAGCAAGTTTAGTATGTGATCCTAATACAAATTAGAATATACCTTAACATACATAGCAAAGTTCCTACTATTTTACAATGACTCTTGTAAACATATCACTATTAAATCTGTGTCATAGAGGATTCATATTCTTACATATTTTTAGTCTTCACTGGAGAGCCCCCTTCAGTCAAGTCAGAGACATGTTCATTTATTTTTAGTTTCACGTTATAATATCATCACCCATTTAATTATTCACAGTATGCTTTCAAGAATAGAGTGCATCCTATTTTTCCTCTACTTTTTACAACGTTGCTTCACAACTTCACAAAGGAAGTTCTGCAGTCAAGTTTTCAAATTAACCATTTTCCACATTTTCTGACTGTTCCTTATTGTTTTTTTCTACCATCTTGTCATTGACAGTTACCCCATATAACTGCTTTCTCTTCAAACTAATTGCATAGCAAACTCAGACATTATCTTTGAAAATCCTTTTTTCAATATACAGTCAGTGTCATGAATACTCTCAATATCAGTCTTCTTCCTATCCCAAGGCTGAAGGATGCTAACCCACCAGGAACCCTGATCACTTTCCTGAGGAATAAGATAAAGCCCCAGTTAGTACTAAAGAGAAGTGGCTTCTTCCTCCATCCCATTCACTCTCTTACTGAAGCACTGGCAAGTAATCAGCCAAAGACCAGTGAGCATGGTCAAAGCAAAGGGAACTGCATGATTTCTTGGATTTTTCATATCTAAAGATTCATCTGCTTTGCACTGCAGCAGTAATGCAAAGGAACCAAACAAGACTATGACACTTGGACTGCTCACGTTTTATAAACATCTGAATTACTGAAACACATCTTCACAAACAGGTGAGCCTTAAGTATAGCAGATGACCAGTAAAAGAGTGCTGATATGACTTGGTTATAATTATCTGCTTGAAAGTGAAAATAAGACTACATGTGCTTAAAGAATTTTAAACACAAGAGAACTGACTATTGATCAGAAGGATCAGGAAAGTCTTCTTGCCAGCTATTATATTTTAAGGTATAAGTATTAGATAGAGCAATATTAAAATTCAAAAGGGAAATATTCATATGAGACCTAAAGCCATTATTTGAATTTGAATAGATCATGCTTCAGTGGTAATAAGAAAACAATTTTAAGAAATATATATGATGCAATAGCTAGTAAAAACCATGATACAGGGTACTTTATTGAATTCCAGAAAACATTATTTCTAATGTCACCCATTAAAATTCTGTACCCAGGTAATTAGGGCTAATGGAGAAGATGATCAGAATCAATGTCAAGGCAATCCAATCTTATTTCTCTCAAGCAAGCCTGTCTCCTTTGCTGGGAACTATCTCTAGGCCACTTAGAAGTAGAGTATGACACGTAAATTAAAGAGAACTAAATCATGTCTTCTCAGGAATTATTTTTTATAAGCCATTTACTCTTTATAGAACATAGTTTCATCTATAAAAGGAAGGGATTTGATTAGAAAAAGTCTTAAATTTATTTTTACGTTAGTCTTGTAAGGCTCTAAAAACTGTCAAATTTATTGATGTGTTGCTTTTGTGCATTTATATTTGGTAGTAAGGCATCGATACTGTAATAATAATTATTGCATTGAGTACATCTATAGATAGATATATAATACCTGTATTTAAGGTAATTTATCAAGAATGTTAACTTAATCTTCTCATCATCTCTATGAAGTTCAGTTAAGTTCAGTTGCTCAGTCGTGTCCAACTCTTTGCAACCCCATGAATCGCAGCCCGCCAGGCAACCCTGTCCATCACCAACTCCCAGAGTTCACTCAGACTCGTGTCCATCGAGTCAGTGATGCCATCCAGCCATCTCATCCTCTGTTGTCCCCTTCTCCTCCTGCCCTCAATCCCTCCCAGCATCAGAGTCTTTTCCAATGAGTCAACTCTTTGCATGAGGTGGCCAAAGTACTGGAGTTTCAGCTTTAGCATCATTTCTTCCAAAGAAATCCCAGGGTTATCTCCTTCAGAATGGACTGGTTGGATCTCCTTGCAGTCCAAGGAGCTCTCAAGAGTCTTCTCCAACACCACAGTTCAAAAGCACCAATTCTTCAGCGCTCAGCCTTCTTCACAGTCCAACTCTCACATCCATACATGATCACTGGAAAAACCACAGCCTTGACTAGACGGACCTTAGTCGGCAAAGTAATGTCTCTGCTTTTGAATATGCTATCTAGGTTGGTCATAACTTTTCTTCCAAGGAGTAAGCATCTTTTAATTTCATGGCTGCTGTCACCATCTGCAGTATTTTGGAGCCCAAAAAATTAAAGTCTGACACTGTTTCCACTGTTTCCCCATCTATTTCCCATGAAGTGATGGGACCAGATCTTACTATTTATTTCCATCTTATCAATGAAGAAATATTATCAGAGAATACAAATATTTCACCTGAAGTCCTAGAGCAGAATAATGGAGAATTGAATTCATTCTAACAATTTTAAGAATAGGGTATAAGAAGCACAAAAAAAACACTAGGTTTCAAAGTTGGACTTCTTCACTTTAAATATTGCATGCTGAAAAAACAGACTTAATGCTATGCTACGTCTTCATAGAATCTTCAAATAATAAAATATTTCAAAAATTATTAGAAATAATATTTAAAATCTTCAAATGCAAACTAAAGAACTATGCAACCAGATCCTTATCTTCTGCTGCATTTATAAGCCCAAGTTCAAAAAAGGCTTATATGCAAACCTAATGCAAAAGACAAACAGTTGTAAAAGTCTACTATCTAGAATTTTATTAATTGGATTTTGCCTTGCATTTCCACAAAAGTTGTAATGAGAGAATTCATATTCATGGCATTTAAAAAAGTACAATTCTATACTTTCTGAGACTCCTACTCTTCACATAATTACATGATTGGTCAGTAGGAAGTTTCAGCCACTGGAGCAGGAAATGTAACTGCTAGGGAGAATTTTAAATAGCAGGTCTCTAGAAAACAGTGTAAGTTGCATATCATATAATAGTCATTTCTTTCAACTTTAAAAAGTTCTCAAAATTTTAATGTCAATGTCTAAGATTTACATTGTGGGTGCTAAAGAAAGAAGCAAGCTCATGTAAAATGGAATTACTGTCAGAAATAGTATAATAAAATAAAAATATAGTATTAAAATAAGATAAGTTGAAAATTGTTATAAAATCCTAGAATCTTAGGGACTTCCAAAATCATTTTTTCCAGTGTTCTCATTCTACAAGTGAGAAAAATTGAGAGCTGGATGATTTTTTTCTTATTCAAATCAAAAGGTCAATGTTATAGGGACAAGTAAGAACTGAACCTTCTAACATACAACCAAGGGCTCTTTGCATTGTTCTGACTTTCACGTTAGGGTTCACATTCCTGACCTGATCCAGGAATTCCAAGCCTAGGTCACCTGGGTGTGGGTGTGGGTATAGGTGTAGGTGTGGATGTGAACACAAGTTTTATTCATTTAGCAAGTAGATGTTAAGCCTACACTTTATAGAGACCCTGCAGGAGACTAGTAATACAATGATAAGAAAAGAGTGATCAAGTGTCAACTATGGACCCTTTGTCAGTGGATAATTACATATTAGGGTAAATGTACTGAGGAAAATAAGAGTTGGAAGGGGCAACTGAAAGAGAGCAGTGAAATGTTTTTCTGAATAGATGATACCTGAACTGAAATATGAAGGATAATTTTAAAAAATTCAAAAAATAGATGATGGTTTTTAAAGGGCAAAATATGAGCAAATACCATGGTCAGGAGAAGAGATTTTTTTTTAAAAGAAAGGAAGGAAGGAAGTTTACTTAACAGGACATAGAGGACACAGGGCAGACTGATATACAATGAAATGGAGCCGAGCAGAGTCTACAGTACACAGGGCCTATAAATCGGTGGTGGTAAATAATTTTTTTGTGTCAAGGTGACTGAGGCATGAGGTACCAGGCTCTTTGGTGATATTAGGTTAAACATTATTCTGGGTGTGTCTGTGAGGATATTTCTGGATAAGAGGAACATCTGAATTGGCGGTATGAGTGAAGCAGATTGCCCTCCTCACTGTGGGTTAGTATCACCCAACCCACTGAAGAAAGTGAAGTTAGAAAATTCACTCTCTCTACCTGTCCTCAAGTTGGGCCATCACTTCTCATGTTTTCAGATTGGACTAGAACTGGACTTTCTACCTTCAGCTCTTACTAGCTCTTGCACTCAGACTTGGGCTGGAGTATACACTCAGATCTTCTGAGTCTCAAACTGCCAGGCTTCATAAGATACACACAGCCTACACACTATTCTGTCCATGAGATTTCCCAGGCAACAATACTAGAGTGGTTTGCCATATCCTTCTCCAGGGGATCTTTATGACCCAGAGATCAAACCTACATCTCCTACATTGGCAGGCAGATTCTTTGCCACTGAGTCACCAGAGAAGCCCAAAACAATAAATAACATAAAACACAAACATCACACACATCTTTTTGGTTCTGTTTCTCTGGAGAATCCAGACTAATAAATCTATTTAGGAACTGCTTTTTATCTTTATGGAAAGAGAAACCAGAAATTTTGAAACGTGTAAGCCCAACAAGTAACATGATCAACTTTGCATTTTGAAAGGTTGTTATGCTTGAAATTTGTACAGCTGACTTGAAAAAGCCCACACAGGATAAATCAAGACTTTTCAGGGAGAAAGGCTATTTTAGCAGTTCAGGTTAGTGGTAATGGCAGTTTGGGAGATTAAGGTTTCCAGGGAGACTGTGAGATTCCATGCCTTTTTTCATCCACCAGTGATAGTTATTTTCTTCCAAGTTATCAGAATACTAATTTTCTATGTACATAGATATTTGTAACAAGAAAAGCAGTTTAAGCCTTGTTATTTAAGCAAAGAGTTGAAAACAACCCAGAAGTAATTCT
Source organism: Capra hircus (assembly GCF_001704415.2). NCBI lineage: Eukaryota > Metazoa > Chordata > Mammalia > Artiodactyla > Bovidae > Capra > Capra hircus. The sequence continues at coordinate 23,317,154 of NC_030834.1, forward strand.
CAAAACTACTGTTTGATTTTTCCTGATATACAGTCTTATATGCAAATGGTAAAATCAAGACAGACTGACCATCTGTTATGTGCAAATGACTCATATCTACACACATACCTTGTTTGTACAGCATGTCATGGTTAAGTATTTACTAAATGCCCTACAAAGGCATTAGTCTTTAGTCAAAAGTTATGGTTTTTCCTGTAGTGTTGTACAGATGTGAGAGTTGAACCATAAAGAAGGCTGAGCACCAAAGATGCTTTCAAATAGTGGCGCTGGAGATGACTCTTAAGAGTCCCTTGCACTGTAAGGAGATCAAACCAGTAAATCCTAAAGTAAATCAGTCCTGAATATTCATTGGAAGGACTGATGAAGTTGAAGCTTCAATACTCTTGGCCACCTGATGTAAAGAACTGCTTCATTGAAAAAGACCCTGATGCAGGGAAAAACTGAAGGGGAAAGGGGCAACAGAGGATGAGATTGATAGCATCACTGACTCAGTGACCATGAATTTCAGCAAATTCCAGGAGACAGTAAAGAACAGAGGAGACTGGTGTGCTACAGTCCAAGGAGTCGCAGAGCTGGACATGACTTAGCAGCTTAACAACAAATGCCCTATAATCATTCTTTCGTGCTGCTGCTGCTGCTAAGTCGTGTCAGTTGTGTCCGACTCTGTGCAACCCCATAGATGGCAGCCCACCAGACTCCCCTACCCCTGGGGTTCTCCAGGCAAGAACACTGGAGTGGGTTGCCATTTCCTTCTCCAATGCATGAAAGTGAAAAGTGAAAGTGAAGTTGTTCAGTTGTGTCCGACTCTTCACTACCCCACAGACTACAGCCTACCAGGCTCCTCCGCCCATGGGATTTTCCAGGCAAGAGTACTGTAGTGGGGTGCCATTGCCTTCTCTGCTAACCGAGCACTAATTTAAATATTCTTGTTTCTTCTAAAGTCAAATTTTAAAAATTGTTTCAGTTACAAATAAAAAGACTTATGTGTAAGTAATAAATGTGTCTGCCTAGAAATAGGGAAAATCGAATACACATGGCATATCCTAATTAGAGAATATGATTCTGAAAATAAAATCACCAAAAATCAAATACTACAAAGAGAGGACTGAATATGGCGTTTATGAAACACTTCTAAGAATTTAAGAAATATTCATAGATAGTCACACATCGTCGTCAGTCATGTCTAACTCTGTGTGACCCCACAGACGGCAGCCCACCAGGCTCCACCGTCCCTGGGATTCTCCAGGCAAGAACACCGGAGTGGGTTGCCATTTCCTTCTCCAATGCATGAAAGTGAAAAGTGAAAATGAAGTCACTCAGTTGTGTCCGACTCTTAGCGACTCCATGGACTGCAGCCCACCAGGCTCCTCCGTCCATGGAAGTTTCCAGGTAAGAGTGCTAGAGTGAGGTGCCATTGCCTTCTCCGATTCATAGATAGTAGACTTAGCTTATTATTCTCATATTGCTTCAACAACTTTTAAGCCTGATCAAAATCAACATCACTTGTGTTCCTATGCTAACCTTAGTTCTTTTCAACAGAAAAGTGAAAGTGAAGTCGCTCAGTCGTGTCTGACTCTTTGCGACCCCATGGACTGTAGCCTACCAGGCTCTTCCCTCCATGGGATTCTCCAGGCAAGAGAACTGGAGTGGGTTGCCATTTCCTTCTCCATTTCAACAGAAGGCTGCCCAAATATTATGTTTTCCTATGAACGGTTATATTATGCCTCCAAACAAGATACATTTTAGGAAGTTAAGGTTTTATATTATTGGGGGTATTTGTTTTGTTTGTATCCCAGTGGGATATATATCACATAAATGATATATTGTTTATAAATGTATACAATTTATATTATTTATAATTTTCATGTTATATTTATACATGATATATATATAATTTATGTATTAATTATAAATAGAATAAAAGCAAGATTTCAAAGAAAATTTTTACTTTTTAAAATATGAGTAAATATGCATCAAGAATTTACTTTGTGCTAGATACTAAGTGCATCAAATGTATTAACTCCTAAAGTACTCATGAAGCAGGTATTACTATCGTCTCTTAAACAGATGAGACAACATCCTCAGTGATATTAAATGACATACCTAGGGTCCCCAGCTTCCAAGTATTAATAGAAGAATGATGATTTAGATTCAGAAGACTTTCGCCATGGCTAGCCTCATTGGACTGTTCCTTTTGGTCAAGATTGCAACACAACTCTAACAGAGGCAACTGATTTTTATCTACAAATTCTTCAAATGTTCTATACTCTTCACTTGATGTGTATTTCTCTTATGGGATTCTAATGAAATAAGTATGAATTAAGTATGGAAGAAAAAGTGTTTGATACTGTTTACATCATAAGCATTTAAAATGTTGCACAGGAAAACAGTTCTATTGCTAATCATCGTTATATTTATTCCCTACATACTCTTAAAGAGTAGTTACAAGAGTAGAGTAGATCCTATTATTGTTGCTAATTATTCACTTTCCCCTTCCCTATACAGGAATGATATAATCTTTCCTATTGCCTTGTGATTTACAATACCCTGGTGGGAGGAGTACATCTCTCTACCAGAACCAGTTTTCCCAATGGTTTGTAACATGTACCATGCCCCAAAATAAGCAGCTTCAAATGCTGTGACATCATTGGTTCTAGCCTTCTTATTTTTTTTCTGCTATGAAAATTGTTATACTAGGAGGCTCCTTTCACCTAGATATTGGAATGAAGGACACATATGCAGCAGAGATCCTCAGCTGACGTGCAATATGAATGAGAAATAAATTGTTATTGTAGAATGAAGAGATCTAGGGCCTGTTTTATCAGGTGGTGGTGAAGGTAGAGAACATCAAAACAGAGCCCAGTAGATTCCCTAAGTTGGAAACATGAGAATCTGTGGTGGAAACAGCAGCTGTACTTTGCAGTACAGAATCCGAGAGAGGACAGAGCTGCAGAGAGAGCGAGCTCTGGAAATGTGCTGAATTCCTACAGAAGCACTCACCCAATTAAAGGAGGAAATCACCCAACACTAGTCAAAGAACACAGCTTGGTGCTCAGTATTCACACTGGTGGGACGTGTCTAGTCCCTCAGGCCAGATTGGAAAAACGTATGACTCACAGGTACCCTGTAGAACACATAGAAGCACCTTGCTTCATTGGTAGAGATTACTACTCCAGATATGCTTAACAACTTTCAAAAGGAGACTGAAATTATCATATTATTTTCAAGTAACTTAACTGCATACTAAACAAGGTCAATAACATTTCTAAGAACATAAAAAACAGCACCAAGACAGCAAAATTCACAATGTCTAGAAACTAATAAAAACTACAGGCATGCATAAAAGCAGAAAAATATGACATAATGAGAAAAATCATTCAACAGAAACTTACCTATAATTGAAAAGTTGTTAGAATTAGCAGACAAGGAAATTAAACAGTCATTTTAACAGTATTCCATATGTTCTATGACTTATGTAGAGACACGGAAGATGTTTTAAAAATACTCATATTAAACTTTTAGAGATGAAAATTAGAGCATATGAGGTTAAAAATTCACAGCATGAAATTAATGATAGATTACACATTAGAAAAAGATAAAAAACTTAAATATGGAATAATAAAGCCTATCCAAAATAAAACACAGAGAGAAAAGAATTTGTCATAGCAGGCAAAAAAGATAAGACATAACTATGTGCTTCCCAGAAAATACACTACAAATAAAGACACAGTGAGAAATGGATAGAAAAAGATGTAATATTAACATAAGCAAAAAGAAAGAAAAAAGGCTATATTAAATCAGATAAAGTAGACATCAGAACAAAGAATATTATCAAAAAATGGCCATTTCATAAGGATAAAAGTACTAATTCCTCTGGAAATATCACAATGCTAAACATCTGTGCACCTAATCACAGAGTTTCAAAATATAAGCAGCAAAAACTGATGGCAGTGTAAGAAGAAATAGACAAATACATAATGACAGTCAATGATTTTAATCCTCTGTGGAGCCCGACACCAAGGTTACAGGTGCGAGGCCCTGTACCAAGCCCGCAAATGCGAAGCCCAGCACCAAGGTCATCTCTGGAACTGACTGAGCCCCACCGTAGCCGTTGCCACGAGCTGCAAGATCCTTACCAGCTAGTTAACTAACCCTATATTAGGCAAAAATCCCCACCCTGGTGCTCACCCTATAGCGCCCTAAGCAATCACCTAATGCCGTATTTCCAGCACGAATATTCTTTGCCTTGAGGCTATCAAAATTGGCTACTAATCCACGAAAAGCATTGACTCTCCTTGGTCTGTCAGAATGTTGGCCCACTATGCTTGCATGCCCACATTACCTCTGCTTTTAATAAACTCACTCCCTTCTGAACTACTTTGTGTCTGGAAATTCTTTTCCAACCTGGGCTTGGACTGCCATGACATAATCCTCTCTCAATAACTGAATGAAAAATAATACAGAAAGTCAGCTTTTTACCAGACTAGAATACTATCAACCCACCTGCTTAATTTACATTTATGGAATGTTTTATCCACTAAGCACTATGTTGGGGAAAAAAAGGAAGGCTGTAAATCAATTTTCTCAGCTTTCATCTCAAGATGCAAGGAAAAGAAGAGTTAATTAAGACTAGCATACATAGAGAAAGAGATATAATAAAGACTAGAGTGAAATTAAATGAAAGAGAAAACAAATACTACAGAAAAAATTTTAAGAAGCTGAATCTCTGAGGAGATGAGTAAATTAATATATCCCAGCCAAAATTACCAGGAACAAAAAGAATGAAAACGTAAATTATCAACATTAAGAACGAAATTATATCATTAAAAATTCTACAGATATTAAAAGGAAAAAACCTATTATGAAAAACTTTATACCAATAAATCTGACTACTTAGAAGAAATGGTGAAAATAAACGAAGTGTTAGTCACTCAGCTATGTCCAGCTGTTTGCGACCCCATGGAATGTAGCCTGCCAGGCTCCTCTGTCCATGGAATTCTCCAGAAAAAAATACTGGCGTAGGTTGCCATTCTCTTCTTCAGAGGATCTTCCTAACCCAGGGATCAGACCTGGGTCTCCAGCACTGCAGGCAGATTCTTTACTGTCTGAGCTCCCAAGTTTCTTTAAAAACAAAAACTGCAAAAAGTCCCTCAAGAAGAAATGAAAAACTCAAGTAGACCTATACCTACTTCAAAACTCAAATGTGCATCTAAAAATCTTTCAATGGGAAAATAAACTTCAAGCCCATGGCTTGACTGGTCAATTCTACCAAATATTTAGAGAAAGAAAAAAAAAATATTTTGACTTCCAGAAAATAGAAGAGAAGGTTCTACTACCCAGTTCATTCTATAAGGCTAACTTACTCTAATTTTCAAACTTGACAGTCATTTTAATAAAAGAAGTGTGTAAACCGATATCCCTTGAGAACACAGATTTTAAAAAGCCCTATTTTTTTTTCAAATTGAATCTACCCAACAAAACATGAAAAAGGATTATACAATATGACCAAGATAGTTCATCACAGAAATGTAAGGATGACTTAAAATTAAGTGAATCTGTGTAATCTATCATCTTAACAAAGCAGAAAAAGAAAAGCATGTGATCATCTCAGTAGATACAGAAAAATAATTTAACAAACCCAGGATCCATATCCACCCTGATAAAAATTCTCAGCCAATGAGAAATAGACAATTCCTCAATTTGATAAAGGCTTTATATATAACACCTGGAGCTAATATCATACTTAATAGTAAAAAATCTGGGTGCCTCCTCCCTAAAATCAGATAACTCAAGTATGTCTGCCCTCACCACTGTTTATTTTTGATTGAGATAAAATTGACATATAACATTATATTAATTTCAGGTATACAACATAATAGTTCAAGCCTTGCAAATATTACCAAATGGTCACCTCAATAACTTTAGTTAACATTTGGTACCACATATAGCTATATAATTTACTTCTCCTGTGATGAGAACATTTAAGATCTATTCTCATAGCAATTTTCAAGTTTACAATACAAAACAGAGTGCCTGATGAGCTATGGACGGAGGTTCATGACATTGTACACGAGACAAGAATCAAGACCATCCCCATGGAAAAGAAATGCAAAAAAGCAAAATGGCTGTCTGGGGAGGCCTTACAAATAGCTGTGAAAAGCAGAGAAGTGAAAAGCAAAGGAGAAAAGGAAAGATATAAGCATCTGAATGCAGAGTTCCAAAGAATAGCAAGAAGAGATAAGAAAGCCTTCCTTAGCAATCAATGCAAAGAAATAGAGGAAAACAACAGAATGGGAAAGACTAGAGATTTCTTCAAGAAAATTAGAGATACCAGGGGAACATTTCATGCAAAGATGGGCTCAATAAAAGACAGAAATGGTATGGACCTAACAGAAGCAGAAGATATTAAGAAGAGGTGGCAAGAATACATGGAAGAACTGTACAAAAAAGATCTTCATGATCAAGATAATCACGATGGTGTGATCACTCACCTAGAGCCAGACATCCTGGAATGTGAAGTCAAGTGGGCCTTAGAAAGCATCACTACAAACAAAGCTAGTGGAGGTGATGGAATTCCAGTAGAGCTATTTCAAATCCTGAAAGATGATGCTGTGAAAGTGCTGCACTCAATATGCCAGCAAATTTGGAAAACTCAGCAGTGGCCACAGGCCTGGAAAAGGCCAGTTTTCATTCCAATCCCAAAGAAGGACAATGCCAAAGAATGCTCAAACTACCACACAATTGCACTCATCTCATATGCTAGTAAAGAAATGCTCAAAATTCTCCAGGCCAGGCTTCAGCAATACGTGAACCATGAACTTCCAGATGTTCAAGCTGGTTTTAGAAAAGGCAGAGGAACCAGAGATCAAATTGCCAACATCTGCTGGATCATGGAAAAAGCAAGAGAGTTCCAGAAAAACATCTATTTCTGCTTTATTGGCTATGCCAAAGCCTTTGACTGTGTGGATCATAAGAAACTGTGGAAAATTCTGAAAGAGATGGGAATATCAGACTACCTGATCTGCTTCTTGAGAAACCTATAGGAAGCAACAGTTAGAACTGGACATGGAACAACAGACAGGTTCCAAATCGGAAAACGAGCACGTCAAGGCTTTATACTGTTCCCCTGCTTATTTAACTTCTATGCAGAGTACATCATGAGAAACACTGGGCTGGAAGAAGCACAAGCTGGAATCAAGATTGCCAGGAGAAATATCAAAAATCTCAGATATGCAGATGACACCACCCTTATAGCAGAAAGTGAAGAGGAGCTAAAAAGCCTGTTGAGGAAAGTGAAAGAGGAGAGTGAAAAAGTTGGCTTAAAGCTCAACATTCAGAAAACGAAGATCATGCCATCTGGTCCCATTGCTTCATGAGAAATAGATGGGGAAACAGTGGAAACTGTCAGACTTTATTTTTGGGGACTCTAAAGTCACTGCAGATGGTGACTGCAGCCATGAAATTAAAAGACGCTTACTCTTTGGAAGGAAAGTTATGACCAACCTAGACAGCATATTGAAAAGCAGAGACATTATTTGGCCAACAAAGGTCTGTCTAGTCAAGGCTAAGGTTTTTCCAGTGATCATGTATGGATGTGAGAGTTGGACTGTGAAGAAAGCTGATTGCTGAAGAATTGTTGCTTTTGAACTGTGGTGTTGGAGAAGACTCTTGAGAGCTCCTTGGACTGCAAGGAGGTCCAACCAGTGGATTCTAAAGGAGTTCATTCCTGAGTGCTCACTGGAAGGACTGATGGTGAAGCTGAAACTCCAATACTTTGGCCACCTCAAGAGAAGAGTTGACTCATTAGAAAAGATTCTGATGCTGGGAGGGATTGGGGGCAGGAGGAGAAGGGGATGACCGAGGATGAGATGGCTGGATGATATCATCGACTTGATTGACATGAGTTTGGGTGAACTCCAGGAGTTGGTGATGGACAGGGAGGCCTTGTGTGTTGAGATGCATGGGGTCACAAAGAGTCAGACACAACTGAGTGACTGAACTGAACTGAACTGTTAACTATAGTCAACAGTTATGTCAGTGTACATTTACGTTAGTGTACTTTTATGAACACCCAGGACTGAACTCCTTTAGAATGGACTGGTTAGTGTACAATTATGTACATTATATACATAATGTACATAATGTACAGAGACATGACATTTATTTTATAATTGGAAATGTGTATCCTTTGACCTCCCTCACCCAAACCTCACCCTCTGCCTCTGGCATCCACCAATCTGTTGTTTACACACACATGCCGCTGCTGCTGCTAAGTCGCTTCAGTCGTGTCCAGACCTTAGCACCCCCATGGACTGCAGCCCACCAGGCTCCTCCATCACTGGGACTCTCCAGGCAAGAATACTGGAGTGGGTTGCCATTGCTTCTCCCTTCATACATGAGTTCGGTTATTTTGCTTATACTAATTTTATTCAGCATTTGTGTTCAAGGTACACGTGGTGATTTCGTAAATAGAAAACACCCAAATTGAAAAAGAGCTAAAAATGTCTTTTTTTCCAGACAACACGGTCATCCACCTAGACTAGTAGAAGCCAGCTATAAAGAAGTTACCAAGAGAAAAGGCCATCATTAAAAACTCTATAAATAATAAATGCTAGAGACACTGTGGAGAAAAGGGAACCCTCTGACACTGCTGTTGGGAATATAATTTGGTACAACTACTATGCAGAACAGTGTGGAAGTTCCTCAAAAAACTAAGAATAGAACTACCATATATCCAGCAGTCTCACTCCTGGACATCTATCCAGATATAGTGAAAGTGAAGTCACTCAGTTGTGTCCGACTCTCTGTGACCCCATGGACTGCAGCCTACCAGGCTCCTCTGTCCATGGGATTCTCCAGGCAATAGGACTGGAGTGGATTGCCATTTCCTTCTCCAGGGGATCTTCCCGACACAGGGATTGAACCCGGGTCTCCCGCATTGTAGACAGGTGCTTTACCGTCTGAGCCACCAGGGAAGTCTATCCAGAAATAGCTATAATTCATATACTCAAAATAGATAACCAACAAAGACCTATCGTTTAGCACATGGAACTCTGCTCAGTGTTGTGTGCCAGCCTGGATGGGAGGGGGACTTGCGAGGAGAATGGATACATGTATATGTATGATTGAGTCCCTTTGCTGTTCATCCGAAAGTACCACAACATTCTTAATCACCTATACCCCAAAGTTTGGGAAAAAATGTTCATTTAGTAAGAGCAGCCAAAATATGCAGGTACTGTACTGAATTTGTGAGGTTACAATATTGAAAAATGGCATGGTCTTTTTTCTCAGTAGTTGGAATCGTTTGAAGGGGAGAGTCCTATGCAGATGAATAACTGATAAACTGCAGGTCGTTTATTGCTAATTCGTGTCTGACTCCTTGCGACCCCATGGACGATAGCCCGCTAGGTGCCCCTGTCCATGGGATTCTCCAGGTAAGAATACTAGAGTGGGTTGCCATTTCCTTTTCCAAGGAATATACAGTATTATACATGTGACAATTGAGAGTCATAAAACTGTTGAGAAACAAAAAAATGATTAGTTTTGACTAGGGAGTTGGTGGAGTGCCAGCAGTGCAAATTTCATGGAAAGTTTCTGGAATCAGAACCAAATTCTTCTGGAATTAGAATCAAATATATTGAGTTTTGAAGGGCGAGAATTGGTGGAGTATACAAATATAAGGAAAAGGATAGCATATATCGGACATGAAGATGCATCAGACAACTTGATTAAGAGGTAAAAATTTGATGATAATGACTGGTGTGTAATATTCCATTGCCACAGAGTTTGATCTTTGTTCTGAAAGTGGAGGCAAACTTATGAAGATTGTATGCAAGATAGTGACATGATCACACATACATGGAGAAGATACTAACACATTAATATTTATCCTCGGCTTCTTACAATATAAGAATGCTTCTGCCAATCAAATATCAATAATATCTCTAAATCTTTTTAAAGTGATGCTTTGTTGATGACTTCAAGAGCCAAATACTTTCAGTATATTGAGTGTATTATTCTGTCACAACACATTATTGACTAAAGAGATGACCATAACATTTTACATGGGAAACAGATCTTAAAACTCTGTATCTTTGAGGTAATTCATATGTAGAATGGTGTTTTCCACTTGTATCTATCCTCTGTGTCATTATTGTCTTAAACTATTGCTGGACACTTCTGAGGTATATAGGAAACACTTTCTTGGAAATCTAAGTTGATTAAGAAAGGAAATTGTGCCCATCTTCTCTAATTTCATAACTTTTCTTTTCCCATAAGAATAAAAGCAGGAGTATGCACAGGATAACTCATTTCATTAAAGGGAAATGAAGGTAGCTGTTATCCTTGAAAATACACAGAAGTAAAGTATTTGACAGAAGGAAGTTCATTAGACCCATCTTTGACATTTCTTCTCCCAAGGAAAAACACCAACAATCTATTTGTCCCCTCAGATTAAAGGCTCTTCGGCTTAGTATTTTTTATGCTAGGAGGATTGTTGATCCCTAAACTTCCATGATCAAATTTTTAAAAGAGACTATACCTTAAAACTTCTCTGCCCAAGTCATCTTGGGAAATAAAAGCACAAACATTCAAGTGCAATATTTCTCAAGGTGGTATAAAATAATCTCAGTATTTGAAACATGTACAGTATAGCCTTAAGCTTCAAGTCTAAAAATCATGTAGAACATAGAAACATTGTAGCAAAGTAAAAAATATTTTAGAAAGTCTTGACACTTTGTAAATAGTTGATAGAATATCACTTTGTAAATAGTTGATAGAATATAAAATATTCAAAGATATCTCATTGATATATGCTTAAAGAATATTCTGATTTTTTCCAAATATTAGAAAAATATTAATAGAAGTTCTTATTTTTATATGATTGAATAAAAATCTATCAAAATAAAAACTTTATTCAACAAGAGTTACTATTGAATACACATAATCCTGAGGAAATGCCCCCTTAACAATTGCCTGAAGACATTTCTAAAACTTTTTCATATCAATTAAACATTGACATTTTTTTCCTTATCACCAGGCATCTGTAATCTTCCCTACAAACATCTTATCTTTTACATTTTCACTCATATTTACTTTCCGGCAATAGCAGCTTGTACAATTATGGTTGAGCAGAACCAACTTTAGGAAAAAATGTAAAAGGAAAAAAAAATTTCTCTTTGGCTCACCTCCAACCTCTAGGGTTTCATGGAGTAAAAGCATTTCTCTCTCTCAGTGTCTTTTCTGGATTCCTGGGGTATTGCTCCCAGATTCTCTTTGACTAAACTCTACTGAGTCATTAGTTCTTACACTGATACTTCTATGGGACTTTTGTTTTCTTGATACTGGGAATCAGAATGGAACCTGATAATGGAAGACCAGATGTGCACTGCTCATGGTGGCAGCCGCATTTATCATCGAAAAGCCATCTCTGCCTTCTGAGGGTACATAGATAGTGTCTTCCAATAATAATCAGATCCTTCATGAATTAAATCAGCATCCATGTTCGAACAAATTAAGATGAAACCATGCATAAGTAAACCTGTGCTATTTGAGGTTCAGTTTTGTCCATTTCTAACTTCTGCATATAATCTTATTTTCTCTTTATAGTATAGAACTTTCAGAGAATGGTAGGAGGAAATAACAATACAAGTGTTTCCGTGAGTAACAATTAGGTGGTTTATGACATAGACAGGCTTCTAAACACAGGTCAAACATCGTCCTTCGCATCTCACCTGAAGCATGCCGGCAACTCCAGTCCACCAAATGCAGTTCCCTTGGGACCTACGCTGGATGGACACACAGGGTCTCATGAGGTAAAAGGCTAGGACACTTGCTCTTTCTGACCAGGCAGTGCTGTGGCTGATTAATATCCACCCAAAGCCACAATCACCTTCTGATCTGAGGAGCAGGTGACGTGGAGATTCTGAAGTGTCTTGATAAATTATGCAGGCATATCAAACAATACACACAGCAGATTTAAAATAGTCAGTCACTAAAGTGGTTTGCTCTGTCCTTTTACAAACTGAATCTGGATAGTTCATCATCAATCATTGACAACCCTTAGCACGATAATACTGGGAAATCAGTGTTACATGGCACCAAATAATGAAACGTTTGGGAAAGGAAGAATATAAACAAGGTTATTTTAACAGCCTTTGAAATTCTACTTTTTCCATTCTTTCTCTGGGAGAACAAGAAGACCAATTTATTCACAATATGCAATGCCTTTCCTTTACACCATTTCATCCTAAGCCTTTCCTCCTCCTTGCCAATACAAATTACCACCTTTCAAGCATCTTTCAAGGCCCATATTAAAGGTCAAACGTTATCTGCTCCATAGCCATCCATTTTGTAACAACCTCAATTTGCATGTGACTCCTCTGATAGCTGTATATATGCTGTCTGAATTTATAAAAATCTATTCTAGTACAGTTACAAAGCATAATTGAAATATATAATTCCTATTTTGCTTTTTCTGTGTTTTCCTCATTGCCTAAACTATTTGGTAATCCTTATGCATAAAGACTTTCATCTTGCATACGCTGGGTTTTTAACAGAGTCAGTGTTTTAAAAATCATAGGAAAAATGATTCACCATACCACTTCATTCAAATTCACGAAACAGCACATGAGTTTGCATTACATAAAATGAGATAATACATGGGAATTTATAAAGTATATATATATATATATAAAATTTATAGTTTGTTAGACTCCACATTATTTCATAAAGAATTTAAAGCAGTAAGTAAACATAAAAATGTACACATTTATTTCAGCAATATATACTAAGAAAAAATTAGTGAGTAATCCAAGTCACTTCTAAAACCAATTTATGCAGTTTGGTAGTCCTTAGCTTTGGTCTCATCATAGGAAACCAACCAGTTGTTTTCATTAGCTATCAAGTCTTTCTAATATCTAGATTACAATAAATGTAAAGTATTTATTTATCTATCTATCTACCCAGGTTTCTATGTTACCAAGAAGAAGGGGAAGGGTACCTTAGTCTTCTGATTATTAAAATATTTTTGTGGATCTTCTTAGGAACACCAGCAAGAATTTTGCTTGCTTCCATTTTATTATTTCTTTCATGAGAAGGTATGAGGACAGTGTGTCAACTGACACCAGGATCCTAGCTCGGCACATAAGCCCTTCAAGTTGGGGCCCTGTCCATTCTTCCTCACTCAGCCATCAAATGCCCATGACCACTATTCACACAGGTCATCGAGGTCTCTGGGCATCCTACTGTGGGTTTTCCTAGGAAATCCTGACCTTCACTTTATTAGGCTGACTCACTCTTCCTCCAGTATCCAGATTTGATGTAAATATCTAGGAGACTCCATTCTTATTTTCCTTGGTTTGGGAATCAAAATTCTGTACTTAGCTCTCTCACTATACCTGGCCCCATCCTAGCTTATGCTTGGTATTCTCATGCAAAATCAGCATCCCATTTTACTCTCAACCGTGTCCAGGTTGGATGATAGATTATAGTCATGTGGTTCAATTTAAAACTAGCCTTGGCTGGAAGGTCAACTCTTGGCCTCTCATCTCAAGGCACCTCTGCCAGGTACTTCGTGGCTTTTATCAACTAGCTGAAGCCAGCTCTGAAAACTTATCAAAAATACTGAAAAGAAACACATGGTCAGACTGTAGTTGTATTAACTACAAAGGCCCATAGAGGCAGGAGGTTTAGGAAATTTTCCCAGGAATATTTCCCTTTCAGTTTTCATGAGCTTGAAAGCAGAACATGCCCAGGAACATAATAGTAATGTCAAATTCCAAAGGCAGCCTTAGATAGCTCTGCCAGCATATAATTCACTTGACAGAATTCTAAGGCTTTCATTTCTCATGACTCACACTGTTGGCGATTTGAGATAGGGCCACTAAAGGAACAGACCCCACTTTACATAAGGGTCTACCTGAATTTTGCAAGACATTTTCCAGTGATAACAAACAAGGTATAACATAGTTATTGATAATTCAATTCTTCTTTGCAGTACATAATTTCCCCAGAATTTTCTTTCTTTTTTTTTTTTAATGGCGAAAGGAGTTTTATTTCTATCAGCAGCACCAGTCCTAATGGTAATGCAAGGGTTAACAAATCAATTTAACCTTTCTAAATTAATTTCTCTAGAATTTTGCCTTATTTTTAATTGGAGTTAATTTCTTTACAATGTTCTGTTGGTTTCTGCTGTACGGCCATGTGAATCAGCCATAAGTACACAAGTATACAATCAGCACTCTTGAGCCTCCCTTCCACCCACCACCATCTCACCCTCTGGGTTCTCTCAGAGTACAGCCTAAGCTCTGTTATGCAACAATTTCCCACTAGGTGTCTATTTTATACGTGGTAATGTATATATTTCAACGCTACTCTCTCAACTCATCCCACCCTCTCCTTCCCCTGCTGTGTCCACAAGCCTGTTTTTTATGTCTGTGTCTCTACTCCTGACTTGCAAAAGGTTCATCGGTATGATTTTTCTAGATGCCATACATATGCATTAATATTAACATCACTCATTATTAGAGATATGCAACTCAAAACTACAATGAAGTACCACCTCACACTGGTCAGAATGGTCATTATCAAAAAACCTCTAAACAATAAGTGCTGAAGAGGGTATGGAAGAAAGAGAACCCTTTTGCACTATTGGTGGAGATGTAAATTGATACACCCACTATGGAGAATAGTATGGAGATTTCTCCAGAATCTTTAAATTTATGATCAGTATTCTCTGAGTTAATCAAAATAACACATATCATTAACTATTTAATTTGAGGGCAGGATTAGTGATGGTAGCTGGAGTCAAGACATCAGTTCAGTTCAGTTCTCAACACGTCTTGTCATGTTTGAAATTTGGCTAAAAGATGATGTAAGACTGCCACGTTGTGACTCAGTTACAACAAATGGAGGAATCACCACATTGGCACATCAATAGTATGTTGCTATTCTGTCACTAAGTCGTGTCTGACTCTTTACAAGCGTGAACTACCATAAATTTCCCATCTGGCAGTGGCTCCAGGGGGACATTTTGATAAGTTCATACTAATACTGATGAATCTCCACCTCCAATGGTTCACATTTGAGGTAAAGGGATTCAACAAAAAAGAAATGCAAGTGCATAATTAAATATATATATATATATTCAACTCTATCCAGTTCTAAATCGCAAATTACTATACTTGGGCAAATGCAAAGAAACAGAGGAAAACAATAGAATGGGAAAGACTAGGGATAAGAAAACTGGAGATACCAAGGAAACATTTTATTCACGATAGGCAAAATAAAGGCCAAAAAGGGCAAGGACCTAACACAAGCAGAAGAGATTAAGAAAAGGTGGCAAGAATATACAGAAGAAGAGTACAAAAAAGCTCTCCGTACAAAAACGATACAAAAAAGATCACACCAGATAACCACCGTGGTGTGGTCACTCAGCTAGAACCAGACATCCTGGAGTGTGAAGTCAAGAGGGCCTTAGGAAGCATTACCACAAGCAAAGCTACTGTAGGTGATGGAATTCCAGCTGAGCTTTCAACTCCTAAAACATGATACTATTAACGTGCTGTATTCATTATGCCAGGAAATTCGGAAAACTCAGCGGCAGCCACAGGACTGGGAAAGGTCAATTTTCATTTCAATCTCAAAGAAAGGCAATGCCAAAGAATGTTCAGAATACTGCAAAATTTTACTGATTTCATATGCCAGCAAGATTATGCTCCAAATGCTTCAAGCTAGGCTTCAGTAGTATGTGAATTGAGAACTTTCAGATGAGCAAGTTGGATTTAGAAAAGGCAGAGGAACCAGAAATCAAATTGCCAATATATGCTGGATCATCGAAAAAACCAAAGGGAATTCCAAAAAAACATCCACTTCTGCTTCACTGACTATGCCAAAGCCTTTTACAGTGTGTATCACAACAAACTGTGGAAAATTCTTAAAGAGACGGGGAAACTAGACCACATACCTGCCTCCTGAGAAATCTGTATGCAGGTCAAGAATCAACAGTTAGAATTGGACATGGAACAACAGACTGGTTTGAAATTGGGAAAGGAGCATGTCAAGGCTGTATACTGTCACCTGCTTATTTAACTTATATGCAGAGTACATCATGAGAAATGCTGGACTGGAAGAAACACAAGCTGGATTCAAGATTGCCGAGAGAAATATCAATAACCTCAGATATGCAGATGATACCACCCTTATGGCAGAAAGTGAAGAGGAACTAAAAAGCCTCTTGATGAAAGAGGAGAGTGAAGAAGCTGGCTTAAAACAACATTCAAAAAACGAAGATCATGGCATCCAGTCCTATCACTTCATGGCAAGTGGATGGGAAAAATGTGGAAATAGTGTCAGATTTCATTTCCTTGGGCTTCAAAATCATTCTGGATGGTGACTGAAGCCACAAAATGAAAAGATGCTTGCTCCTTGGAAGAAAAGCTATGACAAACCTAGACAACATATTAAAAAGCAGAAACATCACTTTGCCAACAATGGTCCTTATAGTCAAAGCTATGGTTTTTCCAGTAGTCACTTATGGATATGAGAGTTGGACCATAAAGAAGGCTGAGTGCCAAAGAATTGATGCTTTTGAACTGTGGTGCTGGAGAAGACTCTTGAGTGTCCCTTGGACTGCAAGGGATCACACCAGTCAATTCTAAAGGAAATCAACTCTGAATTTTCACTGGAAGGGCTGGTGCTGAAGCTGAAGCCCCAATACCTTGGCTACCTGATGTGAAAAGCCAACTCGCTGGAAAAGACCCTGATGCTGGGAAAGACTGAAGACAAGAGGAGAAGAGGGCGACAGAGGATGAGGTGTTTGGATGGCATCACTGACTCAATGGACATGAGTTTGTGTAAACTCTGGAAATAGGGAAGGACAGGGAAGCCTGGCATACTTCAGTTCATGGGGTCTCAAAGAGTCGGACATGACTTAGAGACTGAACAGCAACAACAATATTTGGGTAACATTTTTCCATATTAGCTTCTTAAAGTTTTTAATAAGATGGTAATATTTACTGCTGATAAGTAGCTGGGTTATCCTTGTGATCTACTGAGAATGTAATTGAACAGATCTTTTCTAGAGAACAATTTAACAATAGTAAAGATATCTCTAAAATAAAGACTAAAAGTTTTACTTCCATAGTGCCTACTGATTATTCCAATAGAAAGTAATTAAAAAATTAAATCAGTGTCTCTGGGCATGAGGCCCAGGAAGTAATGTTTCTTTATCTTCTCACCCTGCCACCCCTGGGTCAACCCTGAGTAATTATGAAATGGAAAATATATGCTTATTTTATCTCTTAGGGTCAGAGAAATAAAGAATAGGCGACATGTGCAAAAAGAGAAATTCTACCTTGATTAACAAGATTTCTCCAAGTCTAAAATCCAATTAAATCAACTGAGCCAGGTGGTTGACTCTTATAAAACACTATTTCCCAGTGTGAAGAGAAATCTCAACATCGTTGTCAAAACAAAGGGAAATAAGCATCAATAATTTAACTGCTTACAGTTAATGAACTGTTCTAGATTTTTCAAAACAAACTTATTTTTTTCTGTTGAATTTGTTTTAAAGTCACAACAACTCTACCATTCTCTTTAGAATTATTACAATATAAAATAGAAGGGATACTTAAACAAATGGTTAGAAACAGAAAGCTTTTTGATAAAAAAAAAAATCAAATTTTCCTCCTGCTCTAGTCTGGTTCCTGGTTTTTGGTTTTGTCAGTCATCTTGCAGTCATGACTTTCAACTGGGCTTTTATGAAACTTTCTGTCTGGTCTTTGTGGACTTCCTTCTCCCTGTCCTCAGTTACTTCCTATACTCTGCTGTAAGATTCAAGTTTTGGTCAGGGAAGCATGATACGATAACAATACTCATTACTGAAAATGTTTAATGGCTCCTGCTAACTATAAAACAAAATACATTATCTTTAGCATTCCATTCAAGGTCCTTTATCAACAGACTCAATCTACACCACCATTCCTTTACTTTGCTTTCCTCTTCTCCTTGCACTGTCCCACTTCTAGATTGCTTCTGCGCCTTACTCCAGTTAAACTGCTCTGTCAGAACATACCCCCTTGTTCCATAAGGAAATTGACTCCTTCTTCGTGCATCTCTTCTTTCTAGAAAGCTCTCTCTCTTACCTCCTTATGATGTCTAGCATTAAACCAAAATATTTCTCCTCTATAAGTTAATTACTTCTTCCCCTGCCAACAGAGAAGAAGCACAATAAACCCCTTGAATAAGTCAGTCTCCGTGTTACGCTGGTGATGGAGTGGAGAAGGCTGCCTGAAAGAGTGTGGCGGTGGTGTGTCTGTTCATAGACTGTAGGTGCAGGCGTCATTCATCTCTGTGTGCTCCTTGACCTAACCCAGAGCCTAGAATGATGTTCAGGGAATCTTCACACGCTTGCATAAGGTAATGGATCAGGCAGGAGATCTGCATAAAGACATTACTTAATTCAAAAACTTAAAAACAGAAACAGGATAATGTTCTAAAAGGAGCTATGAGGCTTGGAACCTCATAGCTATGAGGCTTCCTATTCTACATTCCCTTGGGGAGCTCGCTAATTAAAGAATCCTTCAGTGAATTTCCTGTAAAGAGAAGAATTTGTTGACAAAGCACGTAACCAACCCTTAGTTTATGAAGTACTTACGGAGTTGGGTGCTTACAGTATCATCACCTGGTACTTTAGAGACCCCTCGTCATTAATTTGCCTCTGTAAGCACCTAACTGAAGGAATCTCTAAGATTCTGGAGAAAATTGGGTTGTAGATGATTTAAGCTGTTAATTTTGATCTCCTGTAGAAGAATGCTGATAAGACTATATTTGCTTTCCTATTTAAGCCTTAAAGCATAGCATAGACAAAAGTATCTCCATTAAGTAGCATTCTCATATTAAATTCGTTTTGATTCAGGAAAAACAGTTTTCTATGACTAAAATAAACAGTCTATTTTGTTATTTATACATCTTTGATTTGGGAGCAAAATTTTGGTACTTTGTTTTCAGTGTAAGTAATGATAATTTTTAAGGTCTACTGCGAAGTTTATTGGAGAAGGCAATGGCAACCCACTCCAGTACTCTTGCTGGAAAATCCCATGGCCGGAGGAGCCTGGTGGGCTGCAGTCCATGGGGTCGCTAAGTGTTGGACACCACTGAGCGACTTCACTTTCACTTTTCACTTTCATGCATTGGAGAAGGAAAGGGCAACCCACCCCAGTGTTCTTGCTTAGAGAATCCCAGGGATGGGGGAGCCTGGTGGGCTGCCATTTATGGGCTCGCACAGAGTCAAATACAACTGAAGTAACTTAGCAGCAGCAGCAGCAGTGAAGTTTATTACTGTTGTGATCTTCTTTTTAAAATAATTCTCCTCCCAGGGACAGATTAATTGAATTGTTACTATTGATTAAGAGTTAAAGCTCTGGTTTTACTTTGAGGATTTTATTATCAACATTCAAAAGCTTCAAACACAAGCCAGGTGTTATGTTGGTACTGCGAATATAAGAAAGAAAAGGAACACACATACACCTGTACTTGTTTATTGAGCCTTATTTTTCAAAAGATGTCAGATCCAGAATTTTCATATATGACAGGTTTCAGGAGTGGTGATCTGCCTAGAGCAGGATGAAGTAATATAAATACCAGGATATTACCCCCAAATTGAAGTTTATCTTATAAACCACATTGGCTTCTGTTTTCTTTATTTAGGATACATGTACATGTGGGGTTTGGGGAAAGCAATTGAAATTCTAGAGAAATTAAAGTTTTCACAACCCACTTCCTGGTATCAGTCTTATTTCCCAATTTCTAGGCCAATCTCTATCACAAATGCAATTTATTTTATATTCGTCATCCTTTCCTCCCTCCTTTCTTTCTCTCTTGGAAAAGTGAAGACATATGTTTCTAAAATTTGTGTGTGCATTAAATATTAAAATAATAAAGTTGAAATGCCTGAGGAAGTAACCATATGGTGAAAATCTTTGTTGGAAAATCCCATATAACATGCAAAACTCCCCATATTTGAATTTCTGCCTCCCTCATTAGCATCTTCTCTCCTTGGCTAATGTCAATTTCAAGAATCTGTCAAAACTGTTTCACACTACCATGCCTTTGCATTTGCCATTTTCAATGCCTGGAAATCATATTTTCATTGAATATTTTTACTGAAATCTACTGCCTGTAGAGAATGGTGCTACGTCCTGGGAAAGACAGCAGTGCAAACGATCTTCTCATCTGCTGCCCACATATGACTCACCATCCTTCCTCCCTGGCAAACTGCTTGCATCTTGCATCTTTTGTGCTTTTGTCTCTGGGACCTGTTCCCCAACTGGTCAAGACTTATCAATCCTTCCTTTGAGACACGGATACAGCTTGACCACGCCTGTTATAGTCCTGGTCAATGTGCTTTTAATATGGTCATTTTCCATAATTCTTGATTCCCTTATGAAACGGTGAACTTGCTGTAACTCTTTCATTTTTGTATTAGTAGCATAGTGCTTAGCATTGGATGAATTAACTGAAAGAATGACTAAACTAAGTAACAAATTTTTCTGGAGAGAGTAAATTGAACTTCAATCTCAATATTGTTTTACATGTACTAATTTAAGCCTTTGCAAAGCACATATTTGGAGAAAGAAATGGCAACCGGCTCCAGTGTTGTTGTTGTTGTTGTTTTTTTCCAACTCCAGTGTTCTTGCCTGGGCAATCCTATGGACAGAGAAGCCTGATGGGCTACAGTCCATGGGGTTGCAAGAGTTGGACATGACTTAGTGACTAAACATCAAAGCAGATATTGATATGAAAGAGACAATTAGCACAGAATTTTAAAATGTGAAGCTACAATGAATGTAATCACTTATATGATATGCTCTTATAATAAACCTCTAGATTCTTCAATTCTGTTACCTAAAATATAAGAAAGATGATGTTCTTCTTCTACTGTTCTCCAAAACAATCATAATTATTATGTGGCTCCAGCTGTAAAGGTGGGTATTTTTATTATAAAGGTGCTTACTATTAATATCGAGTGGTTGAACTTTTCAGAAGAAATATGCTATTTAATCGGAAATTCACAATAGTAACAGAATCAGCAGCTTTTATGAAAGCTTAAAAGTTGGTCTTAGGGAAAGAAGATTTCTAATTCTCTATGAAAAAAATGCAGTTTAGAAATTTGTAGGCAGCTCTTTAGAAAACACAATATTTGTGTAAACCCATTAGATCTCAACATAACCTAAAGACGTCATAGACCATTCTAGGCTTAAGTTACCAGTTAATTTTTTTCTGTCCTTCTTGGAAATATTTTTAATTTCAGAGCAGGATACTTTATTGAATTCATTGCAAATTCCTTGAATACAGCTGTATTATTTATTACTCATTATATCTACCCCACTTCCTAGCACACTGAACTTCACTATAGTAAATTCTCAATAAATAAATCAATTTTATTTAGGTTACGTACTTCTACTAAAAGAAACTTGGGCAAATCTCACTGATTTCAGAAATTAGAAATAAAATACGGGATGAGTGTTCAATATTTTTTCCAAATACCTGACAGATTTGGAACTATGTGTGGTTCCAAAGAGCCATGTAGATCCATGCCATATGTTTGATAAAGTTAGATTTCGGGTAAATTTAATGGAATCTGTTTCCAGAATAGCAGTTGTCTAATAACAGGATGGATTTCACATAAGGTAAGCTCTCTCTCAGTGGTGGACACTGTCAAAAAGAATGCCTGGAAGGCAGCAGAGAACCCTCTTTGACGGACAGTCTGAGATTCTGTGAGATAATAACTGTTCTTTAAGGCTGTAAAAGAGAAAAGGGCATAGATGGGTGCGGTCACTCCTTGGTATCTGCACAATGTTGATTGTAGGACCAACAAGAATACCAAAATTGTCAGATACTCAAGTGCTTTATATAAATGGTGGATTATTTGCATATAACCTACACACATCCTCAGACCTCAGGTCAGGTTTTATGAGTAACCTAGAGTAAACGATTTTAGCTTAATCATAATACCTAATATGGAGAAGGCAATGGCACCCCACTCCAATACTCTTGCCTGGAAAATTCCATGGACGGAGGAGCCTGGTGGGCTGCAGTCCATGGGACTGCTAGGAGTCGGACACGACTGAGCGACTTCACTTTCACTTTTCACTTTTATGCATTGGAGAAGGAAACGGCAACCCACTCCAGTGTTCTTGCCTGGAGAATCCCAGGGATGGGGGAGCCTGGTGGGCTGCCGTCTATGGGGTCACACAGAGTCAGACATGACTGAAGCAACTTAGCAGCAGCAATACTAATATATTGTAAATGCTATGTGAATAACTATAAATACAATGTAAATGTGATGTAAATGCTAGCAAGGTAATTCTCATCCAAACCCTTCAAGCCAGGCTTCAACAGTATGTGAACTGGAAACTTCCAGATGTTCAGGCTAGATTTAGAAAAGGCAGAGGAAACCAGAGATCAAATTGCCAACATCCACTGGATCAGAGAGAAAGCAAGGGAATTTCAGAAAAAAACATCTACTTCTGCTTCATTGATTAAACTAGAGCCTTTGACTGTGTGGATCACAACAAACTGTGGAAAATTCCTAAAGAGATGGGAATACCAGACCACCTGACCTGCATCCTGAGAAACCCATATATAGAATAAGAAGCAAGAGTTAGAACCAGACATGGAACAATAGACTGGTTCAAAATTGGGAAAGGAGTATGTCAAGGCTGTATACTGTCACCCTGTTTATTTAACTTATATGCAGAGTACATGGTGCAAAATTCCTGGCTGGATGAAGCACAACGTGGAATCAAGATTGCTGGGAGAAATATCAACAACCTCAGATATGCAGATAATACTACCCTATGCCTATGGTTTTTCCAGTAGTTATGTATGGATGCGAGAGTTGAACTGTGAAGAAATTGAGTGCTGAAGAATTGATGCTTTTGAACTGTGGTGTTGGAGAAGACTCTTGAGAGTCCCTTGGACTGCAAGGAGATCCAACCAGTCCATTCTAAAGGAGATCAGTCCTGGGTGTGCTTTGGAAGGAATGATGCTAAAGCTGAAACCCCAATACTTTGGCCACCTCATATGAAGAGTTGACTCATTGGAAAAGACTTTGATGCTGGGAGGGATGGGGGCAGGAGGAGAAGGGGACGACAGAGGATGAGATGGCTGGATGGCATCACTGACTCGATGAAAATAAATTTGAGTGAACTCCGGGAGTTGGTGATAGACAGGGAGGCCTGGCGTGCTGCGGTTCACGGGGTCGCAAAGAGTCGGACAGGACTGAGCAACTGAACTCAACTGAACTGAATGGCAGAAAATAAAGAGGAACTAAAGAGCTTCTTGATGAAGGTGAAAGAGGAGAGTAGAAAAGTTGGCTTAAAACTCAACATTCAAAAAATGAAGATTATGGCATCCTGTCCCATAACTTCATGGCAAATAAACGGGGCAAAATTGCAAACAGTGACAGACTTTATTTTCTTGGGCTCCAAAATTTCTGTGGATGGTGACTTCAGTCATGAAATTAACAGACACTTGCTCCTTGGAAGGAAAGTGATGACAAAGCTGGTGGTGGTGATTTAGTCACTAAGTTGTGTCTGACTCTTGTGACTTCATGGACTATAGCCTGCCAGGCTCCTCTGTCCATGGGATCCCCCAGGCAAGATTACTGGAGTGGGTTGCCATTTCCTACTCCAGGGGATCTTTCTGACCCAAGGATTGAATCCTGGTCTCCTGCACTGCAGGCAGATTCTTTACCGACTGAGCTATGAGGGAATGACAAACCTAGACAGTGTATTAAAAGCAGAGATGTCACTTTCCCAAAAAAGATCCCTATAGCCAAAGGTACGGTTTTTCTGAAATGGAGCAGGACCCTATTGTCATTGCCCTGCCCCCATGTCCTCTGCCTGTCTTTTGTCTGTGGAAACTTTGGTCAAAGAACAAGTTTAATCAGAGAAATTAGAACATGAGAACAAAAAAAAAGAAAACAGTCAAAGAAGACCAAACAATAATAATATAGTCTTTAAGTATAGTCAAAGATCTTAGTTCTTTCCCTAGGACTATAGATAAATAATATTCTGAGCCATATCTTGTGAGCTGTCTTGTAGATACCAAAATGCCAGGTGGAAAAGTTAACTACATGTTGACCAGACAGTACCCAGGACATGGGCTGCCACAATTCTGAGAACTGACCACAAAGAAATGGGAACAAATGGTCCCCGGAACTGAAGATTAACTGTACCTAAAACAATCAAGATGATGCTGGTCAGACCCACTGATGACCAATTTGACGATGACTGCTAGAGATGACTATGCTGTTCCTGCATATAACACCCCTCTCCCCGACTCTGTCTATAAAAGCTCTCACCCCTTGCCTGTCGGGGTGGGTGGACAGTCAACCTTTGGACAGATGTCGGCAACCCTCCTCCTACCCGCAAGTCACCAGCATCTGAAATAAAGCAACATTTCTCTTCCACCAACCTGGCCTGTTTATTGACTTTTGAGCAGCAAGTAGCCGAACACCACTACAAACCTCTTGGTAACATTTCCGGTAGTCATGTGCACATGTGACAACTGGCATAAAGAAGGCGGAGCACTGAAGAACTGATGCTTTCCAACTACGGTGCTGGAGAAGACTCTTGAGAGCTTCCTGGACAGCAAGGAGATCAAACCAGTCAATCCTAAAGGAAATTAACCCTGAATAATCACTCGAAGGATTCATGCTAAAGCTGAAGCTCCAATACTTTGGCCATCAGATGTGAAGGTCTGACTCCCTGGAAAATATCCATATGCTGAGAAAGATTGAGGATAGGAGGATAAGTGGGTGACAGAGCCTAAGATGGCTGGATGGCATCACCAACTCAATAGAGAGGAGTTTGAGCAAATTCCAGGAGATAGTGAAGGACAGGGAAGCCATATGTGCTGCAATTCATGGGGTCACGAAGAGTCAGACATGACTTAGCAACTGAACAACAAGTAGTTACAGGCATGCAGCAAATTCAAATCTTGCTTTTTCAAAACTCCTGGGTTTTTTAAAAAACAGTTTTGATCTGGGGTTGGTTGAATCCACAAACATGGAACACCACATTTATGGAAGGCTGACTATATTTAGTGCATGTGTTGATTTATTCAATTGTTATAATGATGGTGGTAGTGGTGGTGGTTTAGTCACTAAGTGGTGTCTGACTCTTGTGATCCCAAGGACTATAATCCGCCAGGCTCCTCTGTCCATGGGATTTTCCAGGCAAGAATACTGGAGTGGTTTGCCATTACCTTCTCCAGTGGATCTTCCCAATCCAGGGATCAAACCTGGGTCTCCTGTACTGCAGGCAGATTCTTTACTGACTGAGCTTCCAGGGAAGCTCATTATCATAATAAACTGATTTTAAACATTTTAATATCTGTGAGATAAGTTGCTTTAGACATGATTGACTCTTTGCAACCCTACAAACTGTAGCCTGCCAGGCTCATCTGTCCATGGACATTTTTATAGTCTATAATATGATTACATGTCCCCAGTGTTACTGAGTTATAGATTGCCTCTGGACAACTTCCAAGAGTCTGTAGAATCCTGTGAACTACAGGACTGGTCATAAACTACTCTACAAATGATCACACTTTTCTAGAAAGGTGGGGTGGCTGGAGTCCTGAAAAAAAAATTCCTCAAGTTGAAATACACAGATGATCATTATTTAAGATAAAAGGAGTCATTACAGGATTATGTTTTTTCAGAGTTAAAACACTTAGATAAGTTCATGGACATAACTCATTGATAGAATAGAATTTCTTCAGTGAACCAAGATTTGATTACAATTTCTATAAGGATAAAGATGAGAAGAGGTTCATTTTTGTTGCAATTTTATGAGAAACTCCAGTATCTGCAGCTGATGGTGGTGAACCAATATTCAGATACTGTTTAAGGAACATCATTTTACTTTTAAAAACTCTTGTCCACATGCATACCTAATTAGAAAAGCAATGTTTAAAAATGGAAATTAAATTTCAAAAAGGTGATTCTGTAGTATTATTTGTCCACTATCATTCTCTTACACTCCTTGGAAGCAGTAGGGATTTATAACTTATAGAAAGAAAGGTAAAAACTTAAGATATTTGTCCTTGCTTGTGCCGTAGTATAAGATTTAACAACATTATAGGACAAAAGTAATTACAACAAATGCTGAAAGCAAAGGAAAATTGTGATTGACTTGTAGAGTTCTGAAGAAAAAAAATTAAAATGTAATAAGTGTCAGAAACACACTTTCAAGTGAAAATACTATTGAGCAATTTGAGAAATTCTAACTTCATTTTCTTCCACTGACAAAGAAAAATGTCTTCAGTAACGGGACATTTCAGTTCTCTCTGGAAATAATCAATGTATTTCAACATCTTTGAAAAGAAAATGGTCTTCTTACAGTCAACGTGACTATTATGCTATATTGTTTAATTAAACATAATAATTTACATTGGATTGCTTAACAGTCAATTGTAGAAGCTAAAAATGACTTGGGTCATAATTGTTACCTGGCTTCATCTACAAGCACATTTTTGCAGATAACTTTTGATTATAGTTTTACAAAGGAAATTTGTTACAAAATATGAATTCTTGAGGGTGTAGGCTGACTTTAACTCATCAACTGGTGTTTAACTAACCAACAAAAACTAAAGGTTTACATTTTAGTAAATTTGATTCAAGTGGGGAAAATATACTGTATACTTAAAATATGCAGTATGTTTGGGTTTCCCAGGTGGCTCATTGGTAAAGAATCCACCTACCAATGCAAGAGATGTGGACACAGGTTCAATCCCTGGGTGGGGAAGATCCCCTGCAGAAGTGAATGGCAACTCACTACAGTGTTCTTGCCTGGAAAGTCCCATGGACAGAGGAGCCTGGACGGCTATAGTCCATCGGGTCACAAAAGAGTCAGATACACACACACACACACACACACACACATGCACACACGCACACACGTACTATGTTTTTACTATCTTTTAATATTATATTATAATATATATGATTTACTTTGTTTTCTCTATGTACCCTTGATATGCAGATTCTCTTCTATCTACTAATATCAAATCTAGGCTGAACCTTATGTTTCTTTCTTAAACCCAATGACAACTGGGCATAATGAAATTTAAAGTGTGTATCAGGTTATGTACTATCTTCAGCGAATGTGCATGGGCCAAATAATCTTCT
The DNA here is from genome assembly GCF_001704415.2 of Capra hircus. NCBI lineage: Eukaryota > Metazoa > Chordata > Mammalia > Artiodactyla > Bovidae > Capra > Capra hircus. The sequence goes on from NC_030834.1 coordinate 23,344,353, forward strand.
CTGAAAGCCAAATAAAATTGTTAAAAAAGAAAAGAAATGTATATCTATTGCATTAGAATTTTAAGGTGGCTTCCCAAATTTCCATTCCCTTGGGCACATTCATTTTCTCCCAGTTATCCAGTCAAAGCATACTCTCTGTGAAGCATGCCTCTGTAAAACAATTTTATGGATAGGGTTATGGTCTCTAATCAACTGATTCTAGAAAGGACATTATCCTAGGTGAGTGTGGCTAATCAGATGAGCTCACCCTTAAAAGAATTTAGCTCTTGAAGAGATTTAAAGCATAAAAGGGATTCAAAGGGAGGAAGAGTTTTCACTCAAGGCTTTGGGAAAATAACTGAGAGTAACCCTCACTTAAAACCCAGAAAGAGAACAGAGACCTAATCCCTATGACTACAAGGAATTAAATTCTGCCAACAACCTGAATGAGTTTGAAAGAGTACCCCAAGTCAACACATGAGAATGTATCCTTTCAACATTTTGATTTTGGCCACGTGATTGTGTGAGAAGATTAACCAATCAAGTCATGCTTGTGTGTCTGAATACAGAACTATGAAATACTACCTGGTATTGCTTTATGCTGCAAACCTTGTGGAAGTTTTTTACACAGCAAAAGAAAACAAATACATCTAAGAGGTAACTAGAGCATCACCACTCTAGAAAAAAAAAATGAAATTTGTAGGACTGTACTGAGACTCAAATCAGAATAAATAATTGATTTGAAGATAGTAATTGTCTCCTTATGTCTACAATAAATTTCTTCAGTAACTCACCATTCAATTGGGGTCAGTAGAAGATATAAGCATCAGAAAACAGAGTTCCAAAGAATAGCAAGAAGAGATAAGAAAGCCTTCTTCAGTGATCAATGTAAAGAAATAGAGGAAAACAACAGAATGGGAAAGACTAGAGATTTCTTCAAGAAAATTAGAGATACCAAGGGAACATTTCATGCAAAAATGGGCTCGATAAAAGACAGAAATGGTATGGACCTAACAGAAGCTGAAGATATTAAGAAGAGGTGGCAAGAATACACAGAACTGTACAAAAAAGATCTTCACAACCAAGACAGTCACGATGGTGTGATCACCCCATCTAAAGCCAGACATTCTGGAATGTGAAGTCAAGTGGGCCTTAGAAAGCATCACTATGAACAAAGCTAGTGGAGGTGATGCAATTCCAGTTGAGCTGTTTCAAATCCTGAAAGATGATGTTGTGAAAGTGCTGCACTCAATATACCAGCAAACGTGGAAAACTCAGCAGTGGCCACAGGACTGGAAAAGGTCAGTTTTCATTCCAATCCCAAAGAAAGGCAATGCCAAAGAATGCTCAAACTACTGCACAAATGCACTCATCTCACATGCTAGTAAAGTAATGCTCAAAATTCTCCAAGCCAGACTTCAGCAATACGTGAAACGTGAACTCCCTGATGTTCAAGCTGGTTTTAGAAAAGGCAGAGGAACCAGAGATCAAATTGCCAACATCTGCTGGATCATGGAAAAAGCAAGAGAGCTCCAGAAAAACATCTATGTCTGCTTTATTGACTATGCCAAAGCCTTTGACTGTGTGGATCACAATAAACTGTGGGAGATTCTGAGAGAGATGGGAATACCAGACCACCTGACCTGCCTCTTGAGAAATCTGTATGCAGGTCCAGAAGCAACAGTTAGAACTGGACATGGAACAAGAGACTGGTTCCAAATAGGAAAAGGAGTATGTCAAGGCTGTATATTGTCACCCTGATTATTGAACTTCTATGCAGAGTACATCATGAGAAACGCTGGGCTGGAGGAAACACAAGCTGGAATCAAGATTGCTGGGAGAAATATCAACAACCTCAGATATGCAGATGACACCACACTTATGGCAGAAAGTGAAGAGGAACTAAAGAGCCTCTTGATGAAAGTGAAAGAGGAGAGTGAAAAAGTCTGCTTAAAGCTCAACATTCAGAAAACAAAGATCATGGCATCTGGTCCCATCACTTCATAGGAAATAGATGGGGAAACAGTAGAGACAGTGTCAGACTATTTTTTTGGGCTCCAAAATCACTGCAGATGGTGAGTGCAGCCATGAAATTAAAAGACGCTTACTCCTTGGAAGAAAAGTTATGACCAACCTAGATAGCATATTCGAAAGCAGACACATTACTTTGCCGATTAAGGTCCGTCTAGTCAAGGCTATGGTTTTTCCTATGGTCATGTATGGATGTGAGAGTTGGACTGTGAAGAAGGCTGAGTGCCGAAGAATTGGTGCTTTTGAACTGTGGTGTTGGAGAAGACTCTTGAGAGTTCCTTGGACTGCAAGGAGATCTAACCAGTCCATTATGAAGGAGATCGGCCCTGGGATTTTTTAGAAGGAATGATGCTAAAGCTGAAACTCCAGTACTTTGGCCACCTCATGCGAAGAGTTGACTCATTGGAAAAGACTTTGATGTTGGGAGGGATTGGGGGCAGGAGGAGAAGGGGACGACAGAGGATGAGATGGCTGGATGGCATGACTGACTCGATGGACATGAATCTGAGTGAACTCCGGGAGTTGGTGATGGACAGGGAGGCCTGGCGTGCTGCAATTCATGGGGTCACAAAGAGTCAGACACGACCAAGCGACTGAACTGAACTGAGGCCAAAGTGCACAGAGCATGCATTAAAGTGGCTAGCAATAAAACTTCTTGCAAGGCACTTTACCTCTTCAGACTGCAGCTTCTTCATCTGTAAAATAAGAAGCTGGAACCTGAATATTTCTGAGATTTATTCCAGGTTAAGGCATCTAAGATTTAAGTAAATAGTAGTAAAATGAAGGAGCTGTGATATGGTGAAAAGAATATGGTACTAGAGAAAAGGAATAAAAGACTTGGTTAAATTCTGTTATAAACAAGGAGCATGATCTTAAATAAACTGTTTCATTTCTGGACTGTGATTCACTTCATTGAAAACGGAGATTAAAAACACCACGACTCAAAACTCTTTGTGAAAATTAAGTCATTCTGGGAAATCTGCTTTCAGGATGGCAGTGAGCAACTTTGTGAACTCACTCACTCTCTACTACTAATTCACTTCAGTCATGTCCGACTCTGTGCGACCCCATAGACGGCAGCCCACCAGGCTCCCCCGTCCCTGGGATTCTGCAGGCAAGAACACTGGAGTGGGTTGCCATTTCCTTCTCCACTCACTCTCTAAAACAACGAAAATATGGGCAAAACAACTACCATGCACCATTTCAGAATCCTGGTAAGTAACAGACTCAGAACAAATGAAATATCATGTTTTCAAGAGAAACTGCTGAACATCTGTAAGACATAAGGTCTGTGACATTTTCATATTTTCACTATTCCTTCTCTCCTCCCAGCTCAGTTAGTATGGTAGCCCAAATTTAGCAGCACTGTAGGCAGGAAAGAGATCTGATCATATTTGGAACACCATTAAAAGCACCATCCCTAGAGCACACTTAAAACTTTGTTGAAACACTTAGATCTCTGTAAAATATACAAATATGTATAAATCAAAAAACACAGGTCTACATAGCCAATAAACCAAAGAATCAAAGAAAAAAAATCACAAAAGAAAATACTTTGAGATAAATGAAAATGATATATTATTCCATAAGTTATATGACACAGATAAAGCTGTTCATAGAAGAGAACTGATATATGTAAAGGTGTACATTAAGAAATAAGAACTCAAATTAATATTCCCATCTTCCACCTCAAGAAAAAAGAACAGCAAACTTAATCAAAGGTAGAAAGAACTATAAAGATTCGATTAGAAATAAATGAAATCAAGAATAGCAAAACAATAGAGAATATCAACAAAAGCAAAAGTTGGTTCTTTGTAAAAAGAAAAAGAAAAACTTTCTATGCATTAGCAATGAACAATCTGAAAACAAAATTCACAAAACAGACTCAAATAGTAACAAAAATAATAAAATTTCTAATATTAAAAAATAAGACATACACTAAATATTTAGAAGAACTGAAAAAAGAAAGATGCCCTAAATAAACAGAAATACCATGTTCATGGGTCAGAAGACATGATAATGTTAAGAAAGCAATATTTTACAAATTAATGCACAGAGTCAACACAATCATTTTCAATATCCCAGCTTTTGGAGAGAGGGCAGGAATTTACAAGCTGATTTCAAATTAATGAACCTGTAATATGAAACCCTCAAAGAAAAAATAGAAGGGACCAAAAGATAAAAAACCCAATCTTCTTGAAAAAGTTGAAAGTCTCACTTTCTAACTTCAAAACCCAGGACAAAGCTACAGTAACTAGCATTAACAATAGACATACATATCAATGGGACAGAATTGGGAGCTCAGAAATAAACCCTTACATTTAGGAACAAGGATAAGAATAATTTATAAACAAAAGTAGAGCCATTCAAATAATTCTGTGGGAACAACTGGATATCCACATTCAAAAGAATGAATTTAAAGTCCTCATAACACACACAAACAAATAATTTGACTAGATCATAGATTTATTTTTTTTTAATTTTTTATTTTTTTTTTAAATTTTAAAATCTTTAATTCTTACATGCGTTCCCAAACATGAACCCCCCTCCCACCTCCCTCCCCACAACATCTCTCTGGGTCATCCCCATGCACCAGCCCCAAGCAAGCTGCACCCTACGTCAGACATGGACTGGCGATTCAATTCTTACATGACAGTATACATGTTAGAATTCCCAAATTTTAAGAACTAAAACTATATAACCCCCTAGGAAAAAACACAGAAGTAAATTTTCCTGATCTTGGGCCAGGAAATATATTCTTAGTTATGACACATAAAGTAGAATATATAAAATTTTTCAAAAGATAAGTTGATTTAGTCAAGTTTTTAAAAAGAAATCTGTGTCTCAAAGAATACCACTAATAACATGAAAAGATAACCCACAGGATAAGATAAAATATTTGCAAGTCATATATGCGACAAATAACTTTATATGGAATGTATAAAGAACTCCTATCATTCAACAGTAAAAAGAAAACTAACCCAATTAAAGATGTGACAAACACAAAAGATTTGAATAGCTATTTCTCCAAAGGACATAGTCAATGAACACATGGTGCTCTGGGATGACCCAGAGGGATGGGATGGGGAGGGAGGTGGGAGGAGGGTTCAGGATGGGGAACAGATGTACACCGTGGCGGATTCATGTCAATGCATGGCAAAACACTACAATACTGTAAAGTAATTAGCCTCCAATTAAAATAAATAAATTTATATTAAAAAATAAACACACAGAAGAATGTTCAAATCGTTAGTCATTAGAGAAATGCAAATCAAAACAAGATGAGATATTACTTCACGACTACCAGTATGGACAAAATATAAAAGGGAGGAATAATAAGTGTTGGTGAGAATGTGGAGAAAAGGAACGTTCATACATTGCTTCTGGGATTGTTAAAACAGCATAGCTATTTTGGAAAACAGTTCAGCAGTCCCTCAAATAGGGTTAGTTTATGACTTAGAGTTCTACTCCCAGATATATGTCCAGAAGAACTAAAAACATGGGGTCAACACAGAAACTTCTGCATGAATTTTACAATAGCGTTTTCCATAGTAAAGAAAAAAGTGGAGAGAATCTAAATGCCCATCAACTGATAAGTAGATAAACAACATGGCATATTCAAATAATGGGATATCATTGAGCCTTAAAAGTAAATGTAGTACTGCCGCTCCTGCTGCTAAGTCGCTTCAGTTGTGTCCAACTCTGCGTGACCCCATAGACAGCAACCCACCAGGCTCCCCCATCCCTGGGATTCCCTAGGCCAGAACACTGGAGTGGGTTGCCGTTTCCTTCTCCAATGTAGTACTAATATATGCCAAAATATGGATGAATTTTGAAAATATACCGAGTAACAAACACAGTCACAAAAGGCCATCTATGATATTAATCCATTCATATGAAATGTCCAAAACAGGCAAGTCTGAGACAGAAAGTAAACTAGACTTTAGTGACAGTGGCACAAGCCCATCGAACTGTATGCTTCCACTGGATGAATTTTATGGTATATGAAATATACCTCCAGAAAAGAGATATATCTCAGCAAAACTGCAAAAAAAAAAGTTGTATTAGTTCTGGACACAGATTTTTTTTTTTTTTTTTAGTTATACAATGTGAAAGAAAAGTTATCAAAGTAAATATTGAACAGCTTTTATTTGCTTTGAACCAGAAGGTTGAAACAATTAAAAGAAAATACCAAAACTAGAAAATAGAAACTATATATAACGAAGAGGAAATCAGAGCTAGTAGATGACATAATTAACTTCTACTGTTCCTCAGGACACCTCACTAGAGATTCCCTTCTCTGCAACAGATTTTGGACCAAGCAGAGAACACTGGAGTGATTCTTCTGATGTTTCCGAGATCACAGATGGGCAGTGGACCTACTATGTCTGAGAGTCTATATTTATATATGTATTTATTTGAGTAGGCAAACATCCTCATGTATGATAACACTGCAAAGAAAAATTCTTTTGTGGATGTAATACTTATATTTTAATGTCTCAAGTGCATTAGTGTGCAAATATGAGGTAAGCACTTATTCAAAATCAAATTGCTTCTAAGTCTTGACAATTTCCTAGACTTTATTTCAAGATAGGCATTTAATAGGTGTCCCATCATACATTATAAGTTTTGAACAAATTTATGGCATTTGGTTTTTGGTACCTAAACAAAGATATTTCTTTAAAGTAATAGAGATTTTAAAGTTATAAAAGATCGTATTTCTGTATTAGACTAGCTTGTGAGAACTCTCCCTTTTGCTGTTAAACACAGATGTACAGATTCTCTTTTAATTCATCCTTTTGAATTTTTAAGATAAGCCAAATTAGTTTCACAATTGAAGCATTCATTATAAAATAAATAGGTTTATTTCTTATGGAATAAATGATAAGGAAATACTGATAAGTCCGGTAACCTGCAACGATTCCAATGAATCTCTTTCTGTTATCCTTACATTAGTGCATTTTTTTTTTAAAGAAATGTAAATATGGAATTCTGGACCTTTGGTAAATTAGTGCATTCCTGAGACTGAATAGTCTTTCATCAAAATCCAAGAGAGCAAGGGTAAGGATAGTCTTTTTTCCCAAATGAATGACTTGGATGCTCCATGTCTGAAGTATTAGAAAAGCGACAGCTGAATTCAGTTCCTTCTTGAGAGTAACTGAGAAGCAAAAACTTGAAAGCACGTGGGAAGCTTACACAGTTTTTAGTTGAAAGCTAAAGCAGGAACAAGTCTTCTCTTTTTCTTTCTTTTATGTTAACATTAGAAGACATAAATTATTGATGCTATTCAGACTCTTTTCTAAAAGTTTCCTATTTTATGAATCTACTGTGTTTTAGACAAATGTCTACTATAATTTTTCTACATTATGCAGATATATTATTCAAGTTAAGGTATAATTAACAACTGTGGCCAAAAAAAAACAAAAGCAGGGGTTATTTGGGAAAAAAAAGGAAGTAGGAATATTTTATTAGCTATAGGGGAAAAATAAGTAGCATGGTGGTTCTGAAATAGTTTGCCCTTGGCCTGTATTCTCTGATGTCTCACTGGCTGGGAATGAGATGATGTTGGCCTATATACAGTATTTAAGCTGAATGTTAATATCTTCCAAAATAATGCACTGGTGTTAAGCATGCTAGTGACTTAAGAAATGTATGCATATGGATGACTTTTCAGAACAGCTTATGTTGAGATCTATAAGAGGAACTGAGCAAAGGAAGGCTATAATGAGAATGACTCCTGTGGTGTCTAAGAGGCAAACACTAAATAAAGAATGGCAGAGGCAATGAAGCACCAATCACCACAGTGTAAGGAAAAAACAGTGGTAACAAGAAAAAGGAGTGTGATTTCTACTTCTGTGAAAAGGAAAACAGTTTCAAGAAACAGTTGGATAGCTAAAATGAACACGTTAGTGAAAGCAGTACTATGGAAAGACGAATTCTTATTTTGTTACTTTCATAAAGCTTGGATTTTTAATTACTCATACCTATATTAAGAAGTGGGAGAAGGCAATGGCAACCCACTCCAGTACTCTTGCCTGGAAAATCCCATGGAAGGAGGAGCCTGGTAGGCTACAGTCCCTGGGGTCGCGAAGAGTTGGACACGACTGAGCGACTTCAGTTTCACTTTTCACTTTCATGCACTGGAGAAGGAAATGGCAACCGACTCCAGTTTTCTTGCCTGGAAAATCCCAGGGAAAGGGGAGCCTGGTGGACTGCCGTCTACAGGGTTGCACAGAGTCGGACACGACTAACACAACTTAGCAGCAGCAGCAGCAGCATATTTAGAAGTTAGAGCATTCCCAGGCAAAATGTGAATGTATTGTTTAATCACAGAATTAGAAAACTATGAATAATGGAGGTCATTGCCAATATATATATAACTGGCTATGCTCTTTCATATTCCAAGAAGAGAGACATACCCTTGGGAGGCCTTTGCTCATATAGTTTATTGGTTTGGTCTAAAAGTTTCTTAAATATAACACACTGGTAGGTGCTAACTCAATAATATGCATAAGTAATATTACTATTTAAACAGTTTCTAGTTGTTTTGTTGGTAGTAGTCTGACAAACAACCTCCAGTTTTCTTAGCTGCTACTACAGCACTCAGTGTACAGCACACATGGGGTATTCTTCCCTGCTGATCAGTAGTTAGATTCTGACTTAAGCTTGTGGATGTATTGATATAGATTCCAAAAACTGCACTGGACTTGAGACAGGCTGAGACCCAGGATCCTTTGCTGCAGTTCTGCAATATTTGGACCTGGACACACCTCTCCTCCAGCAACAAAATAGAAAGAAACTCTACAGAACTAAATATAACTGTGTGCATGGGCAGTTGGGACAAATTCTGGGCAAAAGATACAAAGAAACCAAAACACACAGCTGCCACTTTTAAAGAGCCTGGAGCAGAAGCAGGGTACTGTGCATGTCTCCTGCACACACCACCACCTAAGGGATGGGCAAAACATGAAAGCCATCTCTTCATCCTGACTCTTGGACATACCCCTACCCTCAGCCCATATAATGAACAAGCTCGTGCCCATCCCCTCCTTGGGGAGTCAGCAAGCAAGGGAACCTATGGTTCGTTCTCCTTTCTCCTGCTGTAACAGGGGCCTCAATAAAGCCTTGCACGAATTTCTTGTCTGGCCTGTAGTCAATTTCTTAGGATTGGGAAGGCAGAGGATGAGATGGCTGGATGGCATCACTGACTCAATGGATATGAGTTTGAGCAAGCTCCAGGAGATGGTGAAGGACAGGGAAACCTGGCGTGTTGCCGTCCATGGGGTCACAAAGAGTCAAACGTGACTTAGCAACTGAATAACAATAGACTTAGCAACTAAACTGTACTTGTATGTGTTCCTGCCCTACTTATCAATATGGGACTATCTCGTGCACAATTTAGATAAGAGCACAAAATCTGAAATCAGAGTCTTAGTTCAAGTTCTGTTATGTACTAGCTGTGTGACGTGGCATGTCACTTAACCTCTTTGAACCTCAGTTTCCTCTTTACAGCTGATAGCAATAGTAATGCTTTCCACTTATTTTACATAAGAAAATGAAAATATAATTTCCATGATAACATTATGCTTATATAAAGCAATTTCTTTTAGAAGCTTTTAAACAGATTAATCATAATCATTATTTAGTGGCATAGAATCATTATTAATAAGTGCATAACAACTTTATTTGTATTTACTTCAAATAGACATTACTTTTTGTTCCCTTTGTTTTATCCCCAACTCCGGTTAAATTTTCCAGGAAGCAGACTCTGAGATAGAATGTAATGGATGGGATGTTTATTAGGGAGTATCTCATGGAAGGGCTTCCTAGGTGGAGCTAGTGGTAAAGAACCCGCTTGCTAATGCAGGAGACATAACAGATTCAAGTTTGATCCCTGGGTCGGGAAGATCCCCTGGAGTAGGAAAACAGCAACCTGCTCCAGTATTATTGCCTGGAAAATTCCATGGACAGAGAAGCCTAGCAAGCTATAGTCTATGAGTTCGCAAAGAGGCAATTTAATGGACAGGACTGAGCATGCACACACATGTATTGAGTGCGGCACTTTAACAGCATCATCTTTTAGGATTTTAAACAGATCAACTGGAATTCCATCACCTCCACTAGCTTCACTTGTAGTAAAACTTCCTAAGGCCCACTTGACTTCACACTCCAGAATGTCTGGCTCTAGGAAATCCTTAAAGAGATTAATAAGTGCCTGGAGACTATGCTTCACAATATTCCCAGAAGTTGGAGCAATTCATCCTTCCTTGAGAGGATATGCAGACAGTATCATACTATTTATCACAGACTCCAAATTCTATGTATTTGAGTATATATATGGCAGTGTGTACAATATTTTGATCTATTTCTAGTTTACCTTTAGTGTATGTCTGTCAGATTTATCCACATTCATAGCTGTAGATCAGGTTAATATAAAATTATTTTCTTTTATTACATAGAAGGAACATTGCTGGTGCTGTATCAGTAGACAAAATCCCAACACATTTGTCATTGTTGGGTAGAAGAGATACTATTATAATGAAATAGATTAGTTTGTTGCACACACAGTGGTTAGGTTTTGAATCAATTAACCAATCACTCAGAACAGCAATTCTGCCACTCCAGCTTACTTTGCGTATTTCTCACTATCTATATTTTTTCCCTTAGCCCCACTGTTTGACTAGAGCAGTGTGGTTCCTGACAGTAGCATGACACCTTCCAATAATTTCTTCAGTGCACCTCCTGCTTTGTATCTCCAGTTCCACTCTATTTTGGCATTTTCTCCTTTCCTCCCTGTCTTCGCCCCTGCAGTATCAGCATCATTTTGGAGTCAGGTCCAACTTTATAAATGCCTTCCCACAAAATGTAACAAAAATATATGAAATGGAACAAGTGTACAATAGTGTTGATTTTTAATGTCTGAGCATTTCTAATTTAATGGATTGCATCAGCTTTTATATCTATGTAAATTACACATAATTTTTTAAATGAATGGGATCATGAAATAAAGATTTTTTGAAATAAATCACATCTATCATTCTTGGTAGGACAATGCAAAAAGGCCAATGCTTCCCTACTCTCATGTTCTTGCTTCTGTTTTCTCAATTCAGAGGCAAACCCCTTCCGATTTGATACATTATCTTTCAAACTACTGCCTCTACTGACATGAACAGGGAAATCTATGAACTTGCCTCATCTCAGCGTTGGCCTGTCTTTAAACAGAGCACAAGGTAAGAACTAAAAGGAAGCTCTGCCTAGGTTCCTCGGCTGTGTAGCTTAGACTCCTGGGTTAGTAAGGATTCAGGGACCATTGCAGGGTGAGAGGCTGCTAAATGGCAGGACTCTGGGCTCACCTGGGTTTATGCTTCCATTATATTAAATATAATACATTAAATTCATATAATACTTAGTTAAAAAAAAAAAAAGGTTCCCTGCTAAAAGAGAGAGAGACCGAGACAGAGAGTTGAAAATTACTGGTCTAAGCCTTACCTCACTTAATGTTAAAATACACAGTCCCAAGGACTTCCCTGGTGGTCCAATGGCTAAGACTCCACACTGCCAATGCAGGGGCCCAGGTGTGATCCCTGGTCAGGGAACTGGATCCTACATGCTGCAACCAAGAGTTCCCATGCTGCAGCAAAAAATCCTGCATGCTGTAACTAAGACCCAGGGCAGTCAAATAAAGAAATAAATATTTAAAAACAACAACAACAAAACAGCCCCAGCATGGGCACTTGTCCAAGATCCAATGAGACTAACTTCACCTTTTATTCTATTCACAGTGTATTATTAACAGTTATTGGCTGTGTCCCAAAATCATAACCAGGCCCAGTTTCTAGACTCCGGCTTCTACTAAGGAAGACTGTGGCTTTCACCTGGGCTGGAACTCTCGTCTATTCCTCATAGCTTTTCTCCCTGATTGGCTTTGGTTTCTGTTTTTTTGCAAACCTTTTCTTGTTTGGTTTCTCTTCTACTCTTAAATGCCATAGGCCTTTGACAACAACATTACAGATTCTCTTTTCTGTTAAGGGAAGTAAGTACTTGTAGGCAGCTTGGGATAGATATGCTGATGGAAGCATTATCTTCTTACTATATATTTAGAATAGCAATCAAGTATTAACAAAATGAATTGTAATGGAGCCAACCATTTGTTTTGTCATCCTTAAATTTCATATGGAGAGTTTAGCATAAACTAATTACTCTTGATGATTATTTGACAGATTGGTTTCAAATACTATGGAAAGAGATAATTTGAAGCATTGGGTTGAATAAACAATCACTATGTTTCTCTAAGAGTCTGATTAATTCTAAATATACATGTCTTGTTTAGAATGAACTGCACTGGATAAATGCAATGCACATCCTTTCCTTAATGCCAAAAAGCTTTCCAAACCAGTCCTATTTTTGACACATTTTATTGGGCTAAGTTGATTGTAAGTTTAATAAAGACACTGAGGTAAGGACAATATCATATATAATCTGTATTAATAGTGTTCACAAGTAATTATTTTCTTATTAATATAAGTGAACTATTTCCTTATGTAATCAACCATAAATAAATGGGATTTTTATTTTTAGTGTACTTTTCTTCTTGGTGGGTGGATAGTTAAGAACTAACATGTACTCAGTCTCTATTTCAGATTCGACATTTGGCATATATTAAAGTTTTCTGCAAAATAAATCTCCATCAAAATTAGAAACTGTATTATGTTCATGATTTTTAAAGGCTTTCCTGCTTCCTGAAAAAAGTTTTGGGGGCTTCCTAAGTGTATATAATACCAGAAGGATAAACACCATTCCATCACTTAAAAAAAGATAATTAGATATTTAGAAATTAACCAGTTTTAATACACATTTTCACATTGTATATTATGTTGAAAATGATCACTACAATATACCTAATGTTAAAATAAGACCCCAGAGTCATTTCTTCATATTTGTCCTTCCTTTTTTCAATCCTCCAGTCTCCTTGGTTCCAATTATACTGAAGTCACTGTGGCTTTATTTGCTCCCAGGTGTTTGTTCTCTCTCTGTTCTGTCTGTCTGTCTCACTAGCTCCAGCGCTCACTCTCATTCCCTCTCTCTCACTCCCCCACCGCCTTCTCTGTCTCAGCTATGCCTGTGCATAATCTTTCTTCTTCCAGAAAGTCTACAGCATTCCCCACCCACTGCCATGACCTCTTCTTTGTCTTCAAAAATCCCTAGTTGTATTTATTTCTCCATTCATGTATCACCTTCTTGGGACTTCCTTGGTGGTCCAGCAGTTAAGAATACCCCTTCCAATGCAGGGAGTTTGATCCCTGGCCAGAAACCTAAGATCCCACATTCTGTGGGGTGACTAAGCCCCCATGCCATATTTAGAGAAAAATCCAAGCACCACAGTTAGATTCAATGCAGCCAAATAAATAAATATGAAAATAAAATACAAATATCACCTTCTCTGGAAAGGCTTCCATGACTTCTATACTGAAAAATCTCATCCTAGACTGTGTTAAATATTGCTCCAGTAGATTTTCATAATCAAAATCTCCCTAGATATTCCCCCTTTGTGCTCCATACCACTTGCTGTTTAATATTCCCATGTACCTATGTGTTTCTAAACTGGTTCAGTTATCCCCTTGAAGAAAAGGATTGAGTCTTGCCCAGCATTGTATCATTGGCACCAGCACAGTGCTTGACTGACACTGGTACCTGGTGTTGTGGGATTAATGGATGCCCCAATGGTTGTATGTAGAGCAGCATATTACCTACTTGTTAAGTCTATGTACTAGCACTGCTTTTACTTGTCGTTTTAAGGGCTCTGTAGTGTGATTATTGAGTGTGATACATTAAATACATGCTGTCATGCAAAATGTGTAATTTTGTTGGACCCTTCCCTGGTTGAAAATTTTTCAAAATCAGAGTGATTTCATTTTCAATAGCTCAGCAAGATGGGATCACCATTCCCCCTGTCCTGTCTAACACTTGTGTGGACCTCCATCACAGCCTGCATTACAATCCCTTGTAGTTGATGGACTGTGTCCTTGCTTTCTTAATTTAGGCCTTGAAGATAAGAGAGGGTCTTTTTCAATTTTATATTTCCCACAGTGCCTGGCACACCGAAGAGGTGAAGCAATTATAGAGCTGAGCTGGTATATGACTAAGCAAAGGCCAAGCTGATGTCAGATCTTTTAAAATCAGTTCTTTTAAAATATGTGCAGAATGTGTGGATTTTTGTTATTCTATTATTGTTTTTATACCTTTCTGATTAAAAAAAATAGTGTGACTCATTGTATTTGGAAAATTTTAGAAAGAACAGAAAATTATATAAAGAAGCAGAATTAAAATTACCTGGACAATGGAAATTAGTTTAGGTTAGAATTTTAGTGCATTTCCATCCAATCTGTCTTCTTCAACCAAAGATAAACTTATATCATACAAATTATTTTATGGTTAGACTTTTATTTACTATAATAGCATATTATTTTCTATCACTATAAATTTTTCAACCACATCATATTCTACCTCATAAATACCCATTTTTTAAAGCTAGTTCTTCAGTAATTGAATGCTGTTTGTTGAAGACTGTTAATAATTTTTCAAAACTGTAAATAATTTTGTATTATTTCAATGACTAATTACTGAGGGTTTTCTGTATAGCAGGTATTGTTTTACAGGCTGTGATATAGCATAGAAGAAACTGACAAAAAACATCCCTGCCCTCATGGAACTTACATACCAGATGAAGAAAATAAATAACATGTAGTCCATTAGATAGAAATGGATGCTGAAGGGGAAAAAATACGGTAGGGAAGTGTAACAGAAAACATCAGAGGGTGGCCACAAAAACCCACACATTTGGATGTTTTGGGATGGCCAGAGAAGGTCTCATGGAGAAGAAATTTGGGTGAAAACCTCCAGGAGATGAAGGAATAAAATCACCTTGATATGGTGAGGAGTTGGGAAAGGTAGAAAGACCAATTTCAGGGAAATGTATCAGCAAGGCCTGAGAAAGAGCATGCTCAGCATGTGTAAGGAGAAGCAGAAGCTCACACTGGGTGAAAGTGAAGTCGCTCAGTCATGTCAGACTCTTTGCAACCCCATGGACTGTAGCCCACCAAGCTCCTCCGTCCATGGGACTCTCCAGGCAAGAATACTGGAGTGGGTTGCCATTTTCTTCTCCAGGGGATCTTCCCAACCCAGGGAATGAACTCAGGTCTCCCACATTGCAGGCAGACACTTTAACCTCTGATCCTCTGATTAATAAAGCCTACTCCATTCTTCAGTCTGACTGAAAGTTCTAAAAAACAGGAACTTTAGTTCTTCACTACTCTCAAAATTCCACAGCATTTTCAGCAGGCCTTCAGTGTATTAAAAGTAAAAAGGAAGGGGGCAATAAGAGATAAAAATAAGAGCTATCCCAGGAGGACTGTTTTTGGCCGCTTAAGCTTGGCTTTTAAGTGAGTGGAGCAGCCTGATACAACTGGCTTTTGAAGAAGACCATTCTGCTTCTGGGAAGGAATAGACTAAAAGGGAAAAGTGAGAGACAGGAAGGACAACTGAGAAGCTACTGAAATGAAACCAATGAATGAAATAATTTCCAAATGAAATGACATGGCCAGTGGTGATGGAGGTGGGATAGGGTAGTTAATTGTGGAATTGATTATTAGAATGGATGTGGGGTATGAGAGATTTAAAGGGGTCAAGTATGATGTCAGATTTTTAGGCTTGAGAAGTGGGAAGAAAGGAGAGGCCATTTAGTGAGATGAAGCAGATGTCTGTAGGGACAGGTCAGAGTCATGGTCATGCCTGTTTTCCACATCCTCAAATTTGTTATCTAAGTGGAGATGTCAAGCAGTCAGTTGAATGCATGAATTTGGAATTCAAAGTCCTTACTGGAGATAGATATTTAGGTGTACTCAGCATAGAGATTATACTTAAAATAGAACATTCTCATGCATAGAACTTTATTAGATTTTTTACCATATGATTTTCATAACTATCCATGGGATAGAAGAATTGGAGTTTCCTAATTAATTCATATAACTTATTTCCCCAAAACTGTGACAGTTTAAGTTTTCTGTCTGCATTATCATCTTGGATATGGTAATTTAAAGAACAAAAATGACATACACACATATAATTTTGTGCTTTCATTTGGCATTATTTGATGAATGCATTCTTAAATTAGAAACTAAAATGGAAACACAATTCTATCAAAAATAGCAGAATCTACAGACATGTGCTATGTATCTATGCAGCCATGGAATACCATTTTATAATATTTAAAATGTTAATTCAGAGTCTGTTTGAAAAAATAGATAGGTTTTACAAAAGGACAAAGAGTAATAGAGCATTTGTTGTTGTTGTTGTTTAGTTGCTAAATTGTGTCCAACTCTTTGCAACCCCATGGACTGTAGCCCACCAGACTGCTCTGTCCACGGGATTTCCCAAGAGTGGGTTCCCATATCCTTCTCCAGGGGATCTTTCTGTCCTAGGGACTGAACCCGCATCTCCTGCATTGGCAGGTATATTCTTTATCACTGAGCCATCATGGAAATCCCTAAAATACTTAACTTAGTATAATAATGGCTCCTAAAACAAGCAGATAAATCTGTAGACAGTTCACTGTACTTCATAGCAAACAGATGGGGAAACAATGTAAACAGTGACAGACTTTATTTTCTTGGGCTCCAAAATCACTGTGGATGGTAACTGCAGCCATGAAATTAAAAGACCCTTGCTCATTGGAAGAAAAGCAATGACAAACCTACACAATGTATTGAAAGACAGAGACATTACTTTGCCTACAAAGTCCCCTGGACTGCAAGCAGATCAAACAAGTCAATCCTAAAGGAAATCAACCCTGAATATTCATCAGAAAGACTGATGCTCAAGCTGAAGCTCCAATACTTTGGTCACCTGATACGAACAGCCAACTCATTGGAAAAGACCCTGATGCTGGGAAAGATTGAAGACAGGAAGAGAAGGGCATGACAGAGGATGAGATGGTTGGATGGTATCACCGACTCAATGGACATGAGTTTGAGCAAACTCTGGGAGATGGTGAAGATGGGAAGCCTGTGGGGCTGCAGGACTTTAGCGACTGAACAACAACACCGTATTTATTTAAATTACTATACAACAAAAGAGGTATCACAAACTGGGGGAAGATACGAGAGAATCAAGATACTATAAAAAATATTCTAACATTCTGCCTCCTGCTAAATACAGCATAAAGTATATACATACTTAAAATCATTATTTATGTAAAATTTAACCATAGATTTTTTAAAACTGGAGGAACTTTGGAAACTGTTTCTTAACTTTTAATTAGGGAAATAAGTTTCTAAACTTAAATGAAGGAATTTACAAAACAATAAAAACAGTTCTGTGTGTATGTGAACAATATTCAGTTGTCAACAACAATGGAAAAACAGTTGTAAAAAGACAGGAAAACTGATCATCTTGATAGCTAAAGCTCATAAAACTTTATTAGAAAAGTATTAAGGCTCTTAAAAGAAATGGGAAAAGATATAAACAGGGGATCAGATTCTTTTTTACTAAGTGAAAGATCAATATACAAAATAGTGACCTTTATTCTTAAATTAAAAAGTTGTTAATAAGTTTGCAGGGCACTGTTTTGTGGGTAGAGTATAGGATTGGGCTGATTAACAGAAGTAAATATCTGAAAGGTAGTCTTTTGCCAAACATGATTTCACCAAAATCTCTAGCTTTCATGCTGTTATGCCCATATCTGAACCTCATCATCTTTTATTAACGTTTCCTACCCTGAAAGTGATTATGATCATTGTCACTGAAGGGACTATGATTTAAAATAGTTGTCTCATCATATTAAAAGAATGAAAGAACATAATTGAGAGACTGAATATAGAAAGGTTAAATGATCATTTTATGGGCAAAAAAAATTAAGAAGGAAACAATAATAAAATTTATTATGATTTTCAAAGACATAGAAGCTCATGAGAAAAATCCATATAAATCTCTAACCTAAGAATGAAAGAAAAATTGATTTCTTCCAAAGTAATTATGCAGTGCATATTAAATTGCCTCAGTTTGTATGCAGCAAAATAATATTAAAAATATCAATTCTAGCTCACTTAATAAAGCATAGTGCCACTGATCTGCCAGTGAAATCTACAGTCTCTCTTCTTATATTTGTTTATCTCAAAACTACACAAGTTTAATGCAACTTGTTAGGTAACAGATAAGGATGATTTTTCCTTTATAGGTTTACTTTTTAACAGGTGGTGATGGATATGGTTTAAAATATTAAACAATATGATACATTGCTACATAACTTTTCCCTTTTAATAAAACTTTGTGCAAATTTCAATCACTCAATATGAATCAAAATATTATCTAGTCCATTTATGTTTGTGCAAGGTGTATTCAAATTAACATGACTTCATGGATTTCCCCAACCCCTCACCCTTACCTCCAGCATTTTTTATTAGAGTTCTTATAATAAGCATGATACTCTTAGAATCTATTGTAGATTATTCAGCTTCAGTTTAAACCATTTAATTTCATACCTTCTCCCACTCAAAAGAAAAAAAATGCTAATGGTAGAATATATCATCAGAATATGAATGTGTGGTATTTGTGACAAGAAATTATTTTACAATTCCACCTCCTCAACTTTCTTTTGCCAAGTTCAGCTCTTCTTTATCCAGGAAGGACTGAAAAAATGTCAATAGATTCAAAAAAAATGCTGTAAAAGTACTTTGCTTCTATTTGAATTTTTAAAAATTATAATTAGAGGTCTCACCCCTCCCTAGGCTTACTGTTTCAAATTTAGTAGATGCTGAGGAACATGAAATGGTAAAGAAAGGACCTCTGAAAATCTGTTCTTTTTAAAAGCGACCAAAACACAATTGTTGAGTTAAACTCATTCAGAATTCCAGGAATTAACCAAAGGTTTCAAACACTCTGAGAAGCATGTATTGAAAAAAAATGGATGACTCTTGCTAAGAACAGTGAGCTCATGGCATTTCAAATTATCATCTTAGAAAACAATCTGGTACTTCTTGAAAAGATTAAATACAGAATTCTCATATGACTCCACAATTACACTCCTAGGTATATACTCAAGAAATTTGAAAACATAATGTCCACAAAAAAATAATGTTCATGACAGCATTAGTCATAATAGGCAAAGAGGAGAAATACCCCAAGACTCTAACAACTGAAAAATGAATATGATATATCTATAAAATGGAATTTTATTTAGCAATAAAAAGGATAGAAGTTCTGACACATGCTACAATATCAGGAACACTGAAAATAGGCTGAGTGACGCCAGTACTAATAGGCCAAATATTGTATGATTCCATTTATATGAAGTGACCAGAATAAGTAAATCCACAGAAGTAGATTAAAAGTAGATTAGTGTTTCCTAGGGCTGCAGGAGAAAAGGTATAGGAAATAAATGCTAAAGAGTATGGGCTTCTCCCTGGGGTGATGAAAATACTCTGAAATTGCAGAGTGGTGATACTGCCCAACTCTGTGAATATGCAAGAATTCATTGAGTTATACACTTTAAAAGATGGGCATTTATGGTATATAGATTCTATCTCAATAAGGTTATTTTTAAAAACAAAAAAAAGTGTTAAAAAACATTATTTTAATATTAGTTGTACATAGAGGAAAAAGCTTCTATACGGAAATTCTGAAATAGGATGTGGAGTTCATATTTATTTTATATTAATACATTGTTAGTGATACACGTTATAAGCACTTGCTGACTGGCTAAGGAAAATGGAAGGGTGGTTAAGGGCTCAAAGACTGGCCAAGCAACTTCATCTGGCCTCAAATTCTCATCTATAAAATGACAACACCACCACCCAACATACATATTCTCTTGATATATGCTAAATTTGCTTCCCTTGTGGCTCAGCTGGTAAAGAATCCACCTGCAATGTGGGAGACCTGGGTTTGATCCCTGCATTGGGAAGATCCCCTGGAGAAGGGAAAGGCTACCCACTCCAGTATTCTGGCCTGCAGAATTCCATGGACTGTATAGTCCATGGGGTCACAAAGAATCAGACATGAATGAATGACTTTCACTCATTCACTCAATGTAAGCATGATTTTTCCCATCAGAATTTATCTCAAATTTAACTTACATTTAAATTTAGGTTAAAAAATTATCTTGCAGTTCCTAGACAATTTTAAAATGTTCTTAAATGATTTTGCCCCAAGTCCCCATCTTTTCTGGGCTTCCCTGGTGGCTCAGACGGTAAAGAATCTGTCCACAATGCAGGGGACACAGGTTCAATCCCTGGATGGGGAAGATTACCTGGAGAAGGGAATGGCTAGCCACTCCAGTATTCTTGCCCTGAGAATTCCATGGACAGAGAAGCCTGGCAGGCTACAGCCCATGAGGTCTGAGACAGTCAGACACAATTGAGCAACTAACACTTACTTTTCTTCACCCTATCCTTTCTAGGCTACATTTCCAAGCACTCCTTGGGTCTTCAAGTAATGTAATATGTGACATCAGGATGTATTTCCTGAGTGTGGGTATAGCACAACATACTTCATTTCCCCCTCTGATACTTCTCTCATTCAACAGCATGACACACAAAAGTAAATAAGAGTGAATTAATTCCATTGAAGCTACCTATTCTTCTGAATATCTGATTTCTATAAGATACGACTGCAAGAAAGGACTCCATAACATTAAAAAGTACAGTCTGGAAATCCCAGCAACCACAAGAACGTTTCATTGTATCACTCTTCTTTGGCAAAAGCCAAATTTCTGTTCTCTTTTTTTGTAAAACCAAGGCTAAATGTTTATTTATTTAATAATTTATTATTCAAAAATATTATTGTGTGCATGCTAAATCACTTCAGTTGTGTCCGATTTTTTTGCAATGCTATGGACTGTAGCCTGCCAGGTTTCTCTGTCTATGGGGTTTTCCAGGCAAGTATACTGGAGTGGGTTGCCATTTCTCCCTTCAGGGGATCTTCCCACCCAGGGATTGAACCTGTGCCTCTCATGACTTCTGCATTGGTCGGCAGGATCTCTACCACTAGTGCCACCTGGGTATACCGATATCATTAGGTTTAAACATTTGCTGAGGAACAGTAAATACAGAAGAAAAAATAAGGCTTGTTTTGCACATAGAACTGTATTGAAAATTATTTTTTAATTAACATAATTTTAAAAATTATTTGATAGGAAATTAAATTGGGAGACATGGTCATCACCATTAAATAAATAATGCACTGACACCACAAAGTGCTGATGAGAAAATGGAGCCATAGGGACCCTTGTTCATTGCTGATGAGAATGTAAAATGATACAGTCACTTAGGAAGACAGTTTGGAAAATTCTTACTCTCACCATAAGATCCAGCAATATGACTCCTTGGTATTTATTCAGAGGAGCTGAGAATGTATGTTCACACCAAACCTGCACACAGTGTACTTAGAGAAGCTTTATTCCTAACTGCAAAACTTAGAAGCAGGCAACACGCCCTCCAGTATGTGCTACAAACTGAAAGTGTCTTCTCACAATTCAAATGTTGAAATCTAATCCTCAATGTGACAATGTTAGGAGATAGGGCCGATGAGAAGTGATTCACGAACACAGCCCTCATGAGACCTCAGAGAGGTCTCTTGGCCCTTCTGCCAATGAGAATGCAGCAAAAAGACGCCATCTCTAAAACAAGAAACAGAAAAGAAACATATCCTCACCAGGTACGGAATCTGCCTATGCTTTGGTCTTGGACTTTTTGGCCTCCAGAAATAAATTTCTGCTGTTTGTAAGTCTCCAAGACCATGGCTTTCTCTGACAAGCAGCATGAATTGACTAAAAGAATAGGAATAGATAAATAAAATGTGGTACATCCAGAAAATGGAATATTACTCAGCACTGAAAAGAAATAAGATATCAAACCAAAAACAAAACATGGGGGGAACAAATGCATATCACTAAGTGAAATAAAACAGTTTGAAAAGGCTACTTGCGTGATTCCAACTATACAACATTCTGGACAAGACAAAAGTATGGAGATCATAAAAAGCCCAGGGGTTGGCAATGAGGAGAGATGAACAGGTGGAAAACAGAGGATTTTTGGGGGGGCAAGGAAACTATTTGATAACATAATTAAAGGTACATACAATTATGGTGTTGTTCAGTCACTGAGTCATGTCTGTTTCTTTGTGACCCTGAGGACTGCAGCATTTCAGGCTCCCCTATCTTTCACTGTCTCCTGGAGTTTGCTCAGATTCATGTCCATTGAGTCAGTAACATTCTCTAACCATCTCAGTTGTCCAAACTTTCAGAATATATGATACTCAGAAAAAACCCTATTATAAACTATAGACTTTGGGTGATAATGATGTGTCAGTATAGGGTCATGATTGGTAAGAAATGTACCACTATGGAGGGAAATATTGATAATGGAGGAAGCTATGCACATATAGGGGTGGGAGATATATGAGAAATCTGAAGTTTCTGCTAAATTTTGTTGTAACCTAAAACTGCTCTAAAAAGCAGTCTTTTAAACACACACACACACAAACATACAAAATACCTTTAAAATGGAAAGTTTGAACTAGTTGATCTCTATGTTTCACCTCCAAATCTAACATTTAGAAGAGAACTCTAGATATGATTGAGTGATGACTAGAGAAAGAAATTCCCACCCTACAAGTAACAATTGCTAAACCAATAGCCAACGGCAGTGGAACAATTCTTCCACACAGTCCATGTGTTGGCAGAATAATGGCAAGGTCCACACCCTAACCCGATGAGTATGCACCTTACATGGTTAACAGGACTTTGCACATGTGATTAAGGTAAGGGCCTTGAGGAGGGCAGGTTTTCATGGATTATCCAAATGGGTCCAATCTAATTACAAAAAAAATGTGTGCATTCTTTGCAACCCTATGGACTAGATCCTGCCAGTCTCCTCTGTCCATGGAATTTTCCAGGTAAGAATATGAGCATGGGTTCCTGTTTCCTCCTCCAGGGGATCTTCCTAACCCAGGGATCAAACCCGAGTCTCCTGTGTCTCCTGCATTGTAGATGGATTCTTTACTACTTGAGCCAACAGAGAAGTTACAGGGGTCTTAAAATTAAGTAATCTTTTCAGTCAGTGGTCATAAAGAGAGATCAGTCAGCTACAGTACGGTCAGAGAGATGCCACCTTGCTGGCTTGAGGATGGAAGGATGGGGACAAAAGCCAAGGACTGTGGGTGGCTTCTAGAAATTGGAAAAGGTAAAGAAGTGGTTTCTTTCATGAAGCCCCATAAAGGAAACTGTCCAACCAACAACTTAGATTAACCCAGTGAGGCTCTTGTAAAATTTCTGATGTCTGAAGTAGTAATACATTTAATGTAGTTTTTAAACTACAACATATAGCAATTTGTTTCAGCAGTGATACAAATTAATATAGCCCAAAAAATGACAAATGTATTTTTTGCTCTTTAAAAGAAGTGGTTTGTGCTATATTATGAATGATCTGACCTCCATAATTTAAGGATTTTTTTCATAAAACTTTATAAATGCTATTATTTATCAGGGATCTAATACTGTCAAGCAAGAGATAAGAACTACAGTGATAAGTCTCCACGATCTTCTTTAGCTATAATATATACCTTACCTACCAATGTCACACAGAATCTTAAATAGTATGTTAAGTAATTTAATACCCTTACTTTGCTGATTTGCAGAAAACATCACTCACAATCATCTCTTCTCAAGACTTTGGTATTTTTATGATATCAGAAGTCTGAAGTGCCAACTTTACCTGATAACTTCAGCTTTACTCATGCTATTTTATTTAATTTTATTATTATATTAGCAACAGTTTCCTTCCTCTATTTTTACTCCTACGTCATTGTAACATTCTTGCTGCTGCTGCTGCTGCTGCTGCTGCTGCTAAGTCACTTCAGTCGTGTCCGACTCTGTGCGACCCGAGACAGCAGCCCACCAGGCTCCCCCGTCCCTGGGATTCTCCAGGCAAGAACACTGGAGTGGGTTGCCATTTCCTTCTCCAATACATGAAAGTGAAAAGTGAAAGTAAAGTCGCTTAGTCGTGTCTGACTCTTAGCAACCCCATGGACTGCAGCCCACCAGGCTCCTCCCTCCATGGGATTTTCCAGGCATGAATACTGGAGTGGGGTGCCATTGCCTTCTCCAGGAACATTCTTAAAACCATAGAATAATTGATAACTATATCACAGAAGCTGCTGATTGTCTTGAGTTTTTCTTTAAGTAAGACTGAAACATTTCCATATAAAACATGGGAAATATTTAACTTAATATACGCAGCTATATGAAGCTAAATTTTATAACATGTTTTATCAGAGTTTTAAGATACTTCAGAAAGTTCAAACACAAAACATTCAGTAAATAGAGGAGATATGCAATGTCCTACATTACTTTTAAAAAATTCAGTGTAAGTTTTCAAATAAAAAACTGCTTTGAGAAATTAAATTAAGCCTCTACAATTAATGCAATAAACACCTCTCTTATAACCTCTGTCAGTTTTCTTGTAAAGATCATACTTCAAACTATATGAATTCATCATTATAAAATCCATTTCCATCTGGCAAAGATAACTGAATGTCAGTGTGCAGACTGAAAGGGAAAGATCGACTACGCCCTTGCTTTTAAAACCACTATCAGCGTCCCCGTGGTGATATATCCAGACAGAAATGGACAGGGATTCCCCAGACGTTCTCCCCAAGGGTCTTCAGTTCAGGTCACAGTGAACATGTGTTTGTTTGTTCTCTTTGTTTTTGATATTTGTTGGGCTTCTTGTACTAGTTATATAATTTTTACATTACTCAAAAAAGACATTATTGATCTCACTGAGCAACTGTTTAAATTCCCAGATGAACCAAAACAAACTTCTCAGGTCAGGCAAAAAGGAACAGTTTTGTTGGTTTTTGAAACTACTTCAAGTAAAATGTTTGTCATCTTTATACCAAAAATCATAAATAAATAAACAAATGGCATGATCTCTCCCTTGTTAAAATCAAACACAAACATTTCTTTCCTTTTCAGAAGTTTCAGACGATTCAAAGGCTATAGAATGAAAGAGAAGCATGTTAAAAATATAAATAGCGTGTAAACTGGAGTACTGAAAACCAAGCAGATTCTAAATCCAAATAAATCTTTATATCTTTTAGATATAATGTTGAAATTTTAAGGGTCAGAGTAGTACCAAAAAGAAGGATATATTACTTACTTTGATTCAAATTTTACTTAGAATAATATTCAGTTCAGTTCAGTTCAGTCGCTCAGTCGTGTCCGACTCTTTGCGACTCCATGAATCGCAGCACGCCAGGCCTCCCTGTCCATCACCAACTCCCAGAGTTCACTCAGACTTGTGTCCGTCGAGTCAGTGATGCCATCCAGCCATCTCATCCTCTGTCGTCCCCTTCTCCTCCTGCCCCCAATCCCTCTCAACATCAGAGTCTTTTCCAATGAGTCAACTCTTCACATGAGGTGGCCAAAGTACTGGAGTTTCAGCTTTAGCATCATTCCTTCCAAAGAAATCCCAGGGCTGATCTCCTTCAGAATGGACTGGTTGGATCTCCTTGCAGTCCAAGGGACTCTCAAGAGTCTTCTCCAACACCACAGTTCAACAGCATCAGTTCTTCGGCGCTCAGCCTTCTTGACAGTCCAACTCTCACATCCATACATGACCACAGGAAAAACCATAGCCTTGACTAGACGAACCTTAGTCAGCAAAGTAATTAATAATTTGAATTTTGATAGAATTTGCTACACACAGAATTTTGATTAATAAAGTATTATAATAATAAATATTATTATTAATATTACTAATAATTTTGCTTTTACTGGTAACATTTCTTCCCAATAAGTTCTGTCATTTGATGTGATAGTTATAGACAGGAACTCCAAAAGGATAATACCTGGGTTCAAATCTTACATCTGCCCTATCATCTTGTATAAACTACTGAAATCTTCCAGGTTCTTAGTGCACTCACCAATAAACTTGATCCTTGGGTTGGGAAGATCCCCTGGAGAAGTAAATGGCAACTCACTCCAGTATTCTTGCTGGGATAATCTTATGGACAGAGGAGTCTGCTGGGCTACAGTCCATGGGGTCACAAAGAGTCAAACACGGCTGAGTATGCTGACTCTGTATATCATCAGCAATGGCTACTGGAGAACTTTATGTTGAATTGGGAAGACCAAAGATCTGGGGCACGGGGACACCGAAGATTGGGAGGAAGACCAAAGATTCTGGGTATTGCATCTCTGTACCAAAAGAAATTACCGAGAGAAAAGGGTTTAACATGATATTAATAATTATTAACTTCTACTACATGCTGCGCACGTAGCTATGAGTTTTTGAACAGGTAATATTAATAAGTCTCAAACAGTAAACAAAGCGGCAGATGACAGTGAATCCCAGCCCAGACTGCACTCTGGATTCCCCAGGTCAGTCTTTTAAAACGTCAAAGCCTGAGTTGTACTCCTGGAGAGTCTAGGTAATATATTTAGTGTTGAAATTGGGCCTTTGTATTTATTGAAAGCTCCTCTGGTTCTTATAACATGTATAAAGGGTTGAGGATCACTTCATTAACATGCTTTAAGTATCTATCCATCTATCTATCTGTCTATATATATACACAGGGTAAAGGCAGACAGGAAAGACAAATCCCCCTCCCAATGCAGCACTCACTTAGGTTTTTGGACCAGTTTTTGCTAACAAATTAAACTCCAAGTACAAGATCCATATAATCAAAGCTGTGGTTTTTCCAGTGGTCATGTATGGATATGAGAGTTGGACAATCAAAAAGGCTGAACACCAAGGAACTGATGCCTTTGAACTGTGGTGTTGGAGAAGACTCTTGTTGAAAGACCCTTGGACTGCAAGGAGATCCAACCAGTCAGACCTAAAGTAAATCAGTCCTGAATATTCACTGGAGGGACTGATGCTGAGGCTGAAGCTCCAATATTTTGGCCACCTGATGCAAAGAACTGAGTCATTGGAAAAGACCCTGATGCTGGGAAAGATTGAAGGCAGGAGAAGAAGGGGAAAACAGAGGATGAGATGGTTGGATGGCATCGCTGACTCAATAGACATGAGTTTGAGCAAGCTCCGGGAGATGGTGAAGGACAGGGAAGCCTGCTGCAGTCCATGGGGTCGCAAAGAGTTGGACGCAACTGAGTGACTGACCCACAACAGCAAAGTGTAGGATCTGGCTGAGAAAGTGTGCTCAGGAGTCAGCAGGTATGTTTTACATCTCCTGCCTCTAGTAGCTCTTGCAATAAAAACAAAATTCCATCTTTATTAACCTCCCAAAATAAGAAGTAGAGAAATTACTATAGATAACGGAGTCAAATTTTGGTTAACTTGCTTTTATTTTGGTCATGTTGTAGGTTCTCTTTTTCTTCCCCTGGGATGCTGACTTTCAAGAAAGCTAATGCACCTCTTCAGTTGTTTCTTATCCCCCTAAATTAAGGATGTCTGGGTGAAGGAGAGTGCCTGGTTCCTAGGCTCCTGTCTCCTATCCCCTCATGTAGCATAATGATCAGCCGCATCAGTTCTGATGTCAGACATGGTTATTGGGGGTAAATACTGATTCTACATTTCATGTTGACTAATCATGGGAAACCTTCTTAGCTTCTCTAGACCTTTCTTTACTCATCTGCATAAAAGGGGATAACAGTACTAGCTTGATAGTGTTCAAAGAAACAAATGAGACAATCATATAAATATTTTAACTACTATGCCTAACACAAAGTAAATGGTCGGTGAAGGTCACACATAACAATATACATAATGAGCCACTGATGACAAAATTAGTGTGTGGTGTTCTGTAGGAAGTTCTTGTCTGATAATAGGCAAACAGCAAAAGCAGAGCTTAATAAATGACAGTTAATATCAATCCATTATATCATTCTTCTGTAAGAACAGTTTGTAACATTTTACCCTCTCCCTTAAACTTTTTGCAGTGTTTCCTTGCAGATATACCCTACAGGTAATGTTGATCTGTTTCCTCTATTCTCAGAGTTCCTTCCCTCCTCAACATATAGATGGTGAGACAATCTCCCAAATAGTGCCTTCAACATAGTCATGTATGGTACAAGTTGAATTAGAGTTCAGTGATATTTCTAACCACTAACTAATCACCAGGTATATATTATAATGAAGATTATAAGACATAATATACATATATCTGCATAGACCACAGAGCCACAAATTAAACTTTTTGTTTTCCTACAACTTTATCTTATCAACTAAAGACCATCAGCATCCTCTCCAAAAGCTTTTGGCATGAGTACACATATCATTGAGTTTGAAAGTGTCAGATGTACACCTGTCAACAAAAGAGACATACTTCTTATACTCATGAAATTTGGGGATGACCCAGAGAGATGTTGTGGGGAGGGAGGTGGGAGGGGGGTTCATGTTTGGGAACGCATGTAAGAATTTAAGATTTTAAAATTTAAAAAAAAATAAATAAATAAAAAATAAAAAATAAATAAATAAATAAATAAATAAATAAAATAAAATTAATGCTAAGATAAAATAATTGAATTAGCACTGCGATTAAGTGAAATAGAACAGATGTTCTTATGGTGTATAGATTGGGTCATCCAATAAGGTACTCTGGGGAGGTAACTTTTAAGAGTGTCAACAAAGAGCAGAAATGATACAGGCCCAGAGTGATGGAAAGAAATACCTGTGTGATAGGAAGAGTCTCTGTCAAGGTATGGTGACAGAAGGGAACAACAGGTGAGATGGCAGCTGAATCTCAGAAAGCAACAGCAAATGTGGAACCAAGAACTAGAGAGGTCTGGAAGGCTGGACTTTACATAAGCATGTAGGTTCAACTAAGGATTTGACACTTTATTCTTGAATCAATGAGAAGCTATTGAGCAGGGGAGTGATATGATTAAGTTTGTATCCTTAAAATATTCTTTGGGTTTCAGCATTGAAAAGAAGATTTTAAAAAGCAACAGTATTATGAAAGATGATTTGGGGGCTTGGATGAGAGGAGTAGAAGTGAAAGGATTCTACAATATGTATGAGTGGAACCAAAGGGATTTCATAAAGGATTCTATGTGAGAGGTGAGAGAATGGTTTAAGAATAATACCCTGCTGTTTGGGTTGACAGGATGAATAGGGATGCTAATTTGCAAGATAGAAAATACTTGTTTGGGACTAGGTGTGGGCATAAAAGAATAATTCGGTATGTGACACATTCTGTTGAAGATGACTATATCACAGGCATTCAAGTGAGAAAGTTCTGTAGGCAGCTGAATAAATGCGCCTTGAAGTTGGAGAAGAAACTCATAAGGAAAATAAATAAAGGAGATTTAGGTTTATCAATCAGTAAATGTATAAGAACGAAGAGAATATAGAGTAATAACAGGTTGCCAAGACAATTGGGTCTATTTGAATAATAGACTTGTTGCCATATTTAGTTATTTTTGAAAAGAGAAACATTTTATTAAAAAAAGAATTGTCAGTGTTTTCCTGGAGTCAAGGTTAGTGACATAACAGCTGTCTTAATCATCATTTATCAAAAATCCTTACATAATTCCAACTGGGTGCAATGAACATACATTTTAAGAGAAATTATGGGTTAAAAACTTTGATAATTCTCATAATCACTATAGCAACTTGCAGTTTAAGTATTTTCTGCCTATAGACCTTCCTTTCCAGCTCTCTCCCTCCCTTCCTTCCATCCATCCATCAAATATTTATATAAGAACTACTGCACTTTGAAGATGTATAAAATGAGTATAAGAACTTCCTCCCTTTAAAGACTTTATAGTCCAAGAGATGTGTAAATTGCTATAATAAAGGAGGAATGACTATGACTCAGAGAAGGCTCTATAGAGATGCTGATCTTTGAAAATAGAGGCTACTTTGAAAATAAGTAGCCATTTCCTCCACTGACAAAAGAAGTGCACTGGACAAGCTGGAGTAAGCTTTCCTTTCACTTACCTCTGCAAAGAAAAACAGGTTCCCTGCAGTAAATTGCTATGCTATGTCAGCGTCTGAACTGAAGGACTCAATGAAAAAATCTCTCTTTTTTTTAATTTCACCTGGGAGGTTGAATAGGAAAGAAGAGGGTAGAAAATTAAGGCAACAGCTACACAAGCCTACAGGGCTTCCCTGGTGGCTCAGCAGTAAAGAAGTGCCTGCCAAGGCAGGAGATGTAGGTTTGATCCGTGGGTCGGGAAGATCCCCTGGAAGAGGGCATATCAACATGCCGGGGGCCAGCGTGAGGAATCCCACCCGTGACAAGGTCATGAGGAAGGAAGCCTGACAAAACACAAGGACATGATCAGGCTTCAGGGGTTCCCCCTGGAATTTCCTGAGCATCCACCCCCTCAAAAAAATAAGAATCTGCTTGCTTTTCCACTCTTCTAATATTCTCTGGAAAAAGTCAAATCAGGGCTTTAGTCTTCTGCATTTGAAAGGGATGTTTCAGTTAAACCCCTCTGATAGCTCTCTAGCTTGCCTAACAGGTTCCCCCGGACCTCCTACAGCTTGTGAATTGCTTACAGCCCCCCAACCTCGAGAGGCACAAAGCTTAAAAGCATCTTAAAGATACAGAGCCTTTTCTAGAGAGTTAAAAATCATATTGGTGATGGGTTTTCACTGTTGACTCAATGATTGCTGCCAGGCCTCCATATTCTTTATCTTTTAGGCACCTGGGAGGATGTTAATCAATGTAAATGGGATATGGAAAAAGATATATAGTAGTTTTGGTGTTAGCAACACTAGATTTTGAGTTAATTACTTTTCTTTTGTTATAAATCACTGTACTCCTTTTACTTGTTATAAATTGCTGTATCTTTGCTATGTAAGAATGTAACTTTATTTAGAGCTTTCTGAGAGTGGCACCAGACTTTGGGAAGATCAACACAAATAAGTCTTCTGGTTGATAAACCCTTATCAGAAAAAAGGCTGTAAAATGTTAATTGGCCCTTTTGGCCGGAAGATGATGTAAATCACCTAAGACTTGTATGCAGAGAGAAAAGCCTGGTTTTGATAAGAGTCTGGGCTGCTAACGCTGCATAACTTTGTGTTACCCATTGATCTCTATGTATAATCAAAAAGTATAAAAGGCCTTCTGAACAATAAAGGACAGGCCAGTCGTTAGACTGGTTTCCCCCGTGTCTCCTCTTTACTCTAATTTCAGGCTGAATTCCCATCTGGAGTGGGGCTGCTCACCAAGTTTACTTACTTGTCCTGGCTTCTAAGACCCGCGCGAAAGGGAGCCTAAGGCGGGGCACCCTTCAATATTCAAGTGGGCGCCGGTGGTCCAACATAGATGGTGCAAATCTCTTGTCCTGAGATTTTATTGGTCTTCCCCGTAAGCCAAGTTATTCAGCCTCCTTTCTCCACTTAATTTTCCTACTATACTATTTCTTCCTAATCTAATCTTATATTAATAAACAAATAAGTTTTCCTCACGTACACCATCCACACTTTGAATTTCCCTGGATTCACTGGGGCTGGACCCCGGCATCAACCCACTCCAGTATTCTTGCCTGAGAAATCCCATGGAGAGAAGAGCCTGGTGGGCTACAGTCCATGGGGTCACAAAGAGTTGGACATGACTGAGCACGCAGGCATCCAAGCCTATATCCCAGAAAGAAGGACGGAAGGAGAGGAGGAAAAGACGGAGGGAGGGAGAAGGAAGAAGGAAGGAAAAGAAGGAAGGAAGGGAAAGAGAAAGGGGAGAAGAGATGAGAAAGAGGATGAGAAGAGACAAATGTTTAAATGCTGCAACAGGAGCAAAGAGATGAAGGGGCATGGACACCTGTGAGTTATTATAGCACAGGGCACCTAAATGGTGACAAATGGATATTATGGGAGATCTTCCTTATTCTCTGAGAGACCTTTCAGTGAACGCAGTTTTCCTCCAGTTACCCTCTGGAAGTTGGATATTTTATAAATACCATAAACTCTTCAAAGCTATCACAGTAATTTTTGATACATTTTCCATAAAAAATGTATCTGTATAAATGATATCTATTTGAATCAAGGTATAGCTTTTTAAAAAATCAAAATAGAGAACATTGATAACTATAAACACAGAGTACATTTTACAAGGAATTATTTATGTAGGGAAAATATCATTTAAAAATAATGTCATTTACTTTCCCTAAATAATGATTTGATAAATCTCCAGTGAAGTTTCTACCATTTCTTCATTCATCTGGAGAGTGAATCATGCCAAAAGGGATACTACAGTCAATAACACTGGGCACAAAGCTTATACCTAACAGTGACATTCAGCAACCTGCATGGCACAGAAACCAAACCATCTAAATCAACACACCAACAGCACAAAGGATTCTGTTTCCTAAAAACACACTTTGACTCTATTGCTGTGTACTAGCTGAATGAAAGCCCTGACTGTATCTATCAGTCCATATATTAATATAAAAATCAGTTAAGCCATCACTGTTGAAATCATTAAGACTTGTCATACTAAACTAAATATTAATTTGATTTTGATTCAGACATCAATGAAACTCATGTTGAATCTCATTTTTAGACTACAACAAGAAATCTGGAAGACATTTGATCACTAAAGTCAAATAAAGACAAAATGTAATCAAATTATTATTCATGAGTATCACTGACGTGTAGCCACACTTCCAAAAGTAACATACGCCAAAATTCAGCATCTCTTAAAAACAGGCACTTTCCATATAAACACACTGTAGGAATGTAATGTTGAAATGAAAATGTTTTGATTAATTTATACTTGCTGATTCATAAGATTATACTACGAACTGAAAACTTTGTCTACCAAATACTATTTTTCCCTTCAGACTTTGAATAGCTCAGGTTTTGAGACTATAATTTGAATACTAAGATTTTGCTTAATAAGTTGTAATTTATTTTGTGAAAGAATGCTTACTCAAAGGAAGAGCATTTTAATTCTTGTTACTCTTAAACTTGGCACATTCTTAAACTTGGCACATAAATATTAGTTCAATTATATACATGAACTATAAAATCTTGGACCAAGTTACAACTTCTAGTTGGAAGACTCTTCTATCATCCTTAATGAACCCTAAAATAGATAAGCATACTTAGGAAGTAATTGGCCAAAAAAATCCTCCTGTGAGGACTCACTGGTGGCAGCAATTTTATGATGACTTGAAGGAACAAAAAGAAAACTCTCCATTATCCAGGGAGATACCTCACAAACAGGACTAGTGAGTCACACACACAAGGTCATTGCCCTGTGCTGATAAGAAGACAAGGACGTTAGGAGAATGAAATTTAAGGGAATAAATTTTTTCTCTGTGATAGTAGAACATATTTAGTTACCATGAAAAGTTTACTTGTTATCAGACTGAAAAAAATTACGACATCAAAATTTTATTTAAAGATTGTGTATATATGATGTAAGTAGGACTGCAGTTACTTGAGGAAAAAATTCATAAAACTGTGCCAAGAAACATATCACACATGTATACAAATGGGAGTTAACTGATTGTACAAATTACAAACTATATATATTTTTTTCTTTTTTTCATGTGCAAGAAATGTCACATTAATGAAAAAAAAATGTGCAAGAGAAGGAAGTGTTCTGTCTAAATAAGGGAAAATAAGACATGAAACAAGTTATGGAAAAATGATTCTTGTTTATATCTAGTACCAGGACTAAATGTTGACAGTCAGTCTTTCAGTGGAGGGGGCAAAATCATTCATAAATTGGTAACATGGCTCAGCAGTAAAGAATCTGCCTGCAGTGCAGAAGACACAGCAAACACAGGTTCAATCCCTGGATTGGGAAGATCCCCTGGAAGAACGGCACAGCAACCCACTCCATTATTCTTGTCTAGGGAATCCCATGGACAGAGGAGCCTGTCAGGCTACAGTCCAGAGGGTCGCAGTGTCAGGCATGACTAAAGCGACTGAACTCACATATCAGTAATTGCAACTCATCATTTAAATATATAAATCAATGTCAATATTAACAGAGGCATCTAACTTATTTTAAATAATTTTGCTCAGTAGATGCCTATGCCCACAATAAGTTTAATTAAACTCTGCCTCTAGATACTATAGCATGTGCCTCAATGATCCTTTTATGTATTAATAACACATTATCAGAGCAACTAAAAGAACAGAGAACGGAAATTTCATTAAGCAACAGATTTTAGCATGTTCACACAACTGGCAAATATATGATAATATGTGTACCAAGCCCTTTCTAAGACCTGCCATCATATCTATTAGAGATATGTGTTGTTGTTGAACTCACAAAGTCTGAGTCTTTTGTGATCCCATGGATTGTAGCACACCAGGCCCCTCTATCCAATGGGATTTCCCAGGCAAGAATACTGAAATGGGTTGCCATTTCCTTCTCCAAGGGATCTTCCCAAACCAGGGATCACACTGGTGTTTCTGGTACTGGCAAGCGGATTCTTCACCACTGCACCTCCAGGGGAGCTCTAATAGCAAAGCTGTGTTGTGCTTAGTCGTTCAGATGTGTCTGACTCTTTGCGACCATATAGGCCATAGTCCACCAGCTTCCTCTGTCCAGGGATTCTCCAGGCAAGAATACTGGAGTGGGTTGCCATGCCCTTCTCCAGGGTTAATGTGTAACAGACAAAAATCTTAAAATCCTGATACCTCCAAATAAAGGTATAAACCAAACAAGTGTATGCTAATAGGATGATTATTAAAGTAACTTAAGGTGTATTTGAGTTGTAGACAGACAATTTTTAGGTGATTAGATAGATATTAGCCACTATGATAGATAAAAAATTAGAAAAGTTTCAGTCAGTTCTGAAAAAATTAAGGAAAACTTTTCTGACTTGAATCTCAGAATTTGGAAAGACAGCTGGTATGGGAGCTACATGTAGTCACATGGGCCAGTTGAGGTATATTATACAGTAAACCAAGTATTATGATTATTCCAACAGACCATGAATAAATTCAGGAATATTAGAAAGAAAGGAGATACACTCCTGGACTTGGTTAAACAATTAGAACTTAGAAGAAATAGCAGAAAAGAAGGAAGAGACCTATAGGAAGTGTATCTCAAGAGGGTTAAAACATAAAGCCTAATTATACCCTTCCTCTTAATTAGTAATACTATATGTCAGGAACTCCATGTCATGTATTCAATATTATTACATGATGGAATGGCCATTTACAGCCTGGACTAATTGAAAAATTAAAGGAAATAGCTTATTAATTTTGCATAACAACAGTCATATTCTTTCTCAGTTTATAATCTTATACTGTTATTCACCTTAAAGTGTTCTATAAAGAGTGTTTATCTTAAAGCAGGTCCAAGCTGGACATAAAGAAAACTGATTCTTGAGTTGCTGTCCTCAGATTTTTCTGCAATTCTTTCCCGTGACTTTGTTTCTTTGAATACACTTGATCTGTCAATCCCTTATGTCTTCAAAGAAAACTATACTGCTTCCAAGTTCACAGAATACAGAGTAATTGTTTTGATATAAAGGTCAATGTTATTCCCAAATAACTTAATCCTTTTCAAAAAAGATTAGACATGGTCCAAAATGTCATGCAAGCTATCATATAATATGCATACTTTCTTTTTCTGTGAACGTAAAGTGAAATTTTACCTTTTATTTATATACTAAACTCAATAAAAATAATTTCACCAGAAATGTCTAAAAATTTAATTGTAAAATTATATAAATCTGTATGCAGGTCAAGAGAAGCAACATTAGAACCGGACATGGAACAACAGATTGGTTCCAAACTGGGAAAGGAGTGCATCACGCTGCTTATTTAACTTATACGCAGAGCACATCATGTGAAATACCAGGCTGGATGAAGCACAAGCTGGAAACAAGATTACTAGGATAAATGTCAATAAACTCAGATAACCAGATGACACCACTCTTATGGCAGAAAGCAAAGAAGAACTAAAAGCCTATTGATGAAAGTGAAAGAGGAGAGTGAAAAAGTTGGCTTAAAACTCAACATTCAGAAAACTAAGATCATGCCATCTGATCCCAACACTTCATGGCAAACAGATGGAGAAACAACGGAAACAAGGTGGCAGACCTTATTCCGGGGATCTCCTAAATCACTGCAGATGGTGACTGCAGCCATGAAATTAAAAGACGCTTGCTCCTTGGGAGAAAACTTATGACCAACCTAGACAGCATATTAAAAAGCAGAGACATTACTTTGCCAACAAAGGTCTATCTAGTCAAAGCTATGGTTTTTCTAGTAGTCATGTATGGATGTGAGAGCTGGACTATAAAGAAAGCTGAGCACTGAAGAACTGATGCTTCTGACCTGTAGTGTTGGAGAAGACTCTTGAGAGTCCCTTGGACAGCAAGGAGATCAAACCAGTCAGTCCTAAAGGAAATCAGTCCTGAATATTCATTGGAAGCACTGATGCTGAAGCTGAAACTCCAAAACTCTGGCCACCTGATATGAAGAACTGACTCATTTGAAAAGACTCCAATGCTGAGAAAGATGAAAGGCAGGAGGAGAAGGGGACGACAGAGGATGAGATGGTTGGATGGCATCACCGACTCAATGGACATGAATATGAGTAAATTCCAGAAGGTGGTGATGAACGGGCAGGCCATGGGGTCACAAAGAGTTGGACACGGCTGAGTGATCGAACTGAACTGAACTGATGCTGCATACCGTTCACTGAGATAAACAAAATGCTGTGTGTTTGAAACACAGAAAGAAAAATGAAAGCAATAAAAAAGGCCAATAATATATTGATTATCAGCACTCTGTTTCACTTACTGCAACAGCTACAATTCCTTAGTTTTAAGATGTCCCCTATGCTTTATATAATTAACTTCTTGTGAAAGCTATGAGGATCATAACAAATGTGCATATTCAAATAATACTCAAGACTATCTGAATGTTTAATAAATACTTCTGGACGATTTTTAGAAACATAATATTTTTACATAAATGCCTACAAACCTTAAAGTAGAACTTCAGAGACACTGCTGCTGCTGCTAAGTCGCTTCAGTTGTGTCCAACTCTGTGTAACCCCACAGACGGCAGCCCACTAGGCTCTGCCATCCCTGGATTCTCCAGGCAAGAACACTGCAGTGGGTTACAATTTCCTTCTCCAATGTATGAAAGTGAAAAGTGAAAATGAAGTCGCTCAGTCGTGTCCCACTCTTTGTGACCCCATGGATTGCAGCCTACCAGGCTCCTCCAGCCATGGCATTCTCCAGGCAAGAGTACTAGGTGTCCACAAAACCAATCGCTCTTAAACCACCACTCTGAAGATGCATCATTTCATCCACAAGCAGAATTTTGTTTGTTTTTATCAAACGATGAAAATTTACATTGCCATGAAAAGACTTTGGCTTCTAAAACATTTGAAAGTTATTCTAGAAAAGAACTACTCAGTTGAGTACTTCTCCTTAATTCACAGACACCTTATGTCCCTCAACCACACTGAAATCAATTAGCAAGGATTGATAAGAATGAAAGGTAAACCACAGAACATTGTGTGAGCACCCACTTCTGTGAAGTCAGCTGAAGACCATCCCTGAGGTTTGTGTAGTTCTGTTTAGCTTTAGAACATTATCTTTTGCCTCGCTTGGGTCCTTATAAGAAAAACCATTTCTTTGTGAGTAGTACATGTCACAAATAGAGTAACTACGGTAATACATTAAACTATGCTGTTATTGTGAAGTCAGAGTATTTTCAAATATATAAAAATATCAGTGATATTTCTGCTACTCTCAGAAACTGTTATAAACAATTAAATAACTTTAAATTATGGCTCATAAACAACTCAAACTGTTACCATAAACATTCTTTTAATTTTATTCTGCCTGCAAACATGATACTAGTTTTATACATGTGAGTGCATCACTGAAATGTAAATCATTTGTATATAAAATAATGGTAATTTTCTTTATCCAAGCACCTCCAAAAATAGGGTGTAACATTCTCCAAGTTTTGTGGTTAGTTTTTGCTTCCAATTAATTATCAAAAAGTACTGCTTCACCTATGATAGATGTCTTCAGTAACTAGCTTGTACGTGTTAGTAATTTTTTTTTCTTAATAAACAATAAAAACTTCTTGCCATCATTAGTTATGTCTCCATCTCTTTCTCTTCACTGAGGTGGGTGTAAGCTATATGCATAGACAAAAACACAATTTAGTAATATTTCTGGAGTAAGATGGCTAATTATACCTATCCTACCTTCTATTATAAAAAATACTAAATAATATTTAAACTAATACTCATGATATATACAACCAAGGGAAAAAAACAATTTTGAGTGTAGGTATAGTGTTAATATCATTAATGAATGCTTTTTGGAAAAGAGAATTTGTACTAGGAAAAGTCCTGTATTAGCTTGCATCATGTTAAATCTCTGTACTGTTTTTTTCAGGTCAAAATCAAACAACGAGTGACCATTAGAAAAGTTTTGGTT
Source organism: Capra hircus (assembly GCF_001704415.2). Classification (NCBI taxonomy): domain Eukaryota; kingdom Metazoa; phylum Chordata; class Mammalia; order Artiodactyla; family Bovidae; genus Capra; species Capra hircus. The sequence continues at coordinate 23,382,766 of NC_030834.1, forward strand.
TGTTATGTGTTGCTGTATATTGTGTTTGCAGTTGATAGAATTTTTCATATCTCTTTGATAAGTTGATAGGAATAATTTATAACAATTATACAATATATTTATGTAACATGATGATTTCAAATTATTTTTATCTAGTTTACTACGATGGGTACTCAAAATATTCAGTAAGTTTGGAAAGATAGGTATGATACTTATTTTGAAAAGAAGAGGAAGAAAAGATTTATTTATTCAACATGTATTTAACTAGTGGCCATTGTATAATACGTACTAAGTATATTCAAAAGCAGAGACATTACTTTGCCGACTAAGGTCCGTCTAGTCAAGGCTATGGTTTTTCCTGTGGTCATGTATGGATGTGAGAGTTGGACTGTGAAGAAGGCTGAGCACTGAAGAATTGATGCTTTTGAACTGTGGTGTTGGAGAAGACTCTTGAGAGTCCCTTGGACTGCAAGGAGATCCAACCAGTCCATTCTGAAGGAGATCAGCCCTGGGATTTCTTTGGAAGGAATGATGCTAAAGCTGAAACTCCAGTACTTTGGCCACCTCATGCGAAGAGTTGACTCATTGGAAAAGACTCTGATGCTGGGAGGGATTGGGGGCAGGAGGAGAAGGGGACAACCGAGGATAAGATGGCTGGATGGCATCACGGTCTCAATGGACGTGAGTCTGAGTGAGCTCCGGGAGATGGTGATGGATAAGGAGGCCTGGCGTGCTGCGATTCATGGGGTCGCAAAGAGTCAGACATGACTGAGCGACTGAACTGAACTGAACTGAGGACATGGGAAACTCCCCATGAGGTCACAACCAGTTAGCGATGTGATAAGCAAAGAAACATATGAATAGGCAAGTTATAACTTTTCATGAAGGTTCAGAAAACTTCATTCAAATTGTCAGCAAATTATAAGTCAATGAAATAAACTTTCTGATATTCCAAATTTCTAGATTCTTATTATACTAATATGACACCAATAATTGGTTACTTAATTTCCTACTTCAGTGTTTGGTGTCCTCTAATTTTTTTCTTTCATATTAAACTTATCTCCCTAATTATTCTGTAGGAATCTGATGACATGGGCCACATATAAGATGTCATTATCTGTCTCAAGCACCTGGGACAATGCTTAGCATAAAACAGGGACTTGGGTGTTGGATCGATTTTTCCAAAATTATTAAGGAGAGATTTGCAAATTACTTGTATCAACTTGATTAAGCATTTCATCTTGTTTACACTATTGATCCATTCAGTTAATGATTTTACCTTACCTTCCAGCCCACTCCTTATGTCATTACTATAATTTTCAATTAGCAGAGCCCACGTTAAGTAAGGATTTACCTGGTCTCAAAGCAAAAATTCTGGTAGATTCTCAACCAGTGTTTTAATCCAATTTTCTACTTTTCCAAATAAATCACTTTTAGATAATTCCTTTAAAAATATTTATTTTCATTCATGTACAGTTCTTTATTTAGCAAAGTAAATCCATGTTTTAATTTTGTAATGTCTGCCTTCTTTTGAATAGAAATATGTCTCAATTTTTGCTTGTTTTTCCTTTCAAAATCTGAAGAAATTACCTTAACTACCTCACATCTGGTTTATCTTTTTCAGTATTCAAAGTCTTAACATCATGTAATATTATTTTTCAGAAAATTTTGTAAATAAATATGATTGAATTATTAGACTTTTAACATGTTATTCCCTTTTGGTCTATAACAGTTTTAATTAAGAAGGCACAAGTATACTTTTTATCTGCCAAAAAGATGAGTGAAAGTAAAATCAAGTGCAAATGGAATGGGCACTATACAAAATTAACACACCGTACTCATTATCTATCACTAAGGACTTTTTTTGCAGTATAATTGTCACACAACATCATATTAATTTCAGGTGCATAACATAGTGATATGACAACTGTATATATGGAAAATGATCACCACAGTAAGTCCAGTGATCATCTATCACCATACAAAGCTAATGCAATATTACTGACTATATTCTCCCTGCTGTATATTGTATCTCCATGACTTATTTATCACTGGAAATCTGTCCTTATTAATCTCCTTCATCCATTTCCCCCATACTCCATACTTAATCCATTTCCTCCATTCTCTCCTCTGGCAACCGCCAAGCTATTTTCTGAATCTATCAGTCTGGGTTTTGGTTTTGTTTGCTTATTTTGTTTTCTAAATCCAATGTAATTGAAATAATATAGTATTTTTTTGGATCTGACTTCAAAGACAAGAGTTACAAAAGCAAAAATAAATAAATGGGACTATGTCAAATCAAAAAGCTTTTACACAGCCAAGGAAACCATCAACCAAACCAAAAGGCAACCTACAGAATGGCAGAAGATATTTGTAAAGCATATATCCAGAAAGGGTTACTATTCAAAATATGGGCTTCCCAAGGAAATGGCAACCCACTCCAGTGTTCTTGCCTGGAGAATCCCAGGGATGGGAGAGCCTGGTGGGCTGCCGTCTATGGGGTCGCACAGAGTTGGACATGACTGAATCGACTTAGTAGTAGTAGTAGGTGGCACTAGTGGCAAAGAATCCTCTTCCCAATGCAGGAAATGTAAAAGACGTGGGTTCAATCCCTGGGTCGGGAAGATTCCCTGGAGGAGGGCATGGCAACCCACTCCAGTATTCTTGCTTGGAGAATCCCATGGACAGGGGAGCCTGGCGCCTTTGGGTCCAGAGGATTGTAAAGAGTCAGACACAACTGAAGTGACAGCATGCACGCAAGCATGCAAACTACATAAAACTCATGTAATTCGTAACAAAAAACCCACTCTGATTAAAAAATGGGCAGAGGATCTGAATAGACATTTTTCCAAAGAAGACACACATATGGCCACCAGGCAGGTAAAAAGATGCTCAACATCACCAAACGTAAGGAAAATGCAAATCAAAACCACCAAGAGATATCACCTCATACCAATGCCTGTCAGAATGACTATTATCAAAACAATAAATGACAAATACTGGTGATGAGGTAGGAAAGTGGAAACCCTCATCAATAGTTGATAGAAATCTAAATTGGTACAATCACTATGGAAAACAGTATGGAGTTTCCTCAAAAAATTAAAACTAGTGCTACTATATGATCTGGCAATTCCACTACTGTCTATTTATCTAAAGAAAACAAAAGCACTAGTTTGAAAGATATATGCACATCTATGTTCACTGCAGATTATTTACATAGTTAAGATAAAGAAATAATATGTAAAATGATGGACGAATGAATAAAGAAACTTGTGAGTTATGTACACAAACACACAGAGGAATACTACTCAATCATAAAAAGGATGACATTTTGCCATTTGGGACAACAAGAATGGACCTTGAGGGTATTAGCCTAAGTGAAAACTTTTCACATAAATACTTATATTTGGAGAATATGTCAGATGTTCAGTTGGGAAAATATGATGATTTAATTATAAGGCATATTTTTAACCACTGAGTCAGGCTGATCACTCCACTCTAGGAACTCTGGCCGGTCCATATATATACAGTGTTTAAAAACATCTCTTAATTCTGTCACCTAGAAATCAGCAATTCTCCAAGTATTCTTTGAATAGGGTAGATACATAGTGAACATTACATGTACAGCCAAAAACTGAATCACGCTTTTAGTAACTGTTAGTGCTTTCAGAGTTTATACTCCAATAATTCCTCTATTTGTCATATAATACATGGACTTTGGGGTTTCCCAGGTGGTGCCAGAGGTAAAGGACTCGATCTAAGAGACACATATTTGATCTCAAGGTAGGGAAGATCCCCTGGAGGAGGGCACAGCAACCTACTCCAGTATTCTTGCCTGGAGGATCCCATGGAGAGAGAAGTCTGGCAGGCTACAGTCCATAGGGTCGCACAGAGCTGGACACAACTGAAGAGACTTAGCACATGAACTTCTACCACATCAATGATATCCCCTCTGTGTGCTGTAACCAGAAGCTGTCTTATCTGAATATAAAATGCTATATTTGTTATAATTACTTTTCATCTTATTTAAGTTATGGCAGTCTATCAAGGCTATGGTTTTTCCTATGGTCATGTATGGATGTGAGAGTTGGACTGTGAAGAAGGCTGAGCACTAAAGAATTGATGCTTTTGAACTGTGGTGTTGGAGAAGACTCTTGAGAGTCCCTTGGACTGCAAGGAGATCCAACCAGTCCATTCTGAAGGAGATCAACCTTGGGATTTCTTTGGAAGGAGTGATGCTGAAGCTGAAGCTCCAGTACTTTGGCCACCTCATGTGAAGAGTTGACTCACTGGAAAAGACTTTGATGCTGGGAGGGATTGGGGTCAGGAGGAGAAGGGGACGACCGAGGATGAGATGGCTGGATGGCATCACTGACTCGATGGACGCAAGTCTGAGTGAACTCTGGGAGTTGGTGATGGACAGGGAGGCCTGGCGTGCTGTGATTCATGGGGTCGTAAAGAGTCGGACACGACTGAGCGAGTGAACTGAACTTACACTTATGACCCTAGTCTTTCAAGGGTGTATCATCAAAACCAATGATGTAGTTTTTATATCATCACTTTCACAGCAATAAAAATTAATAAGGTAACTCTCAATTTGTTAAAATAGGATCTGTTCAATTAGCAATAATTTTCATCAACATATATTGAGATAAATTCATTCAGCTAGTTAAACTCAATTATACATTCCTCGTATCACCATTTTACACATAAAGAATATCAGGAAACAACTTGCCAATTGATTGACTATTTGTGGCATTTCCTCAAAACTTATTTTAATTTATAAACTTGTTGCTAAGTTTTTAAAGTGTACATGAACATTGCATTTACTAATGTTATCATTAAATAAATAATGTTCTCCCAATAAATAATGCTGAAGAAGCTAAAGTTCAATGGTTCTATGAAGACCTACAAGAACTTCTAGAACAAACACCAATGTCCTTTCATCATGGGGACTGGAATGAAAAAGTAGGATGTCAAGAGATACTCGGAGTAACAGGCAAGTTTGCCCTTGGAGTACAAAATGAAGCAGGGAAAAGGCTAACAGAGTTTGGCCAAGAGAACGTACCAGTCATAGCAAACCCCCTCTTCCAACACAGAAGAGACAGCACTACACATGAACATCACCAGATGATCAATACTAAAATCAGACTGATTATATTTGCAGCCAAAGATGGAGAAGCTCTATACAGTCAGCAAAAAAAAAAAAAAAAAAAAGACCAGGGGCTGACTGTAGCTGAGATTGTGAAATTCTTATTGCAAAATCTAGAATTAAATTGAAGAAAGTAGGGAAAACCACTAGAACATTCAGGTGTGACCTAAATCAAATCTCTTATAGTTGAATATACAGTGGAAGTGACAAATATATTCAAGGAATTAGATCTGATAGAGTGCCTAAAGAACTATGGAAGGAGGTTCGTAACATTCTACAGGAGGTGGTGATCAATCCATCTCCAAGAGGAAGAATGCAAAAAGGCAAAACGGTTGTCTGAGGAGGCCTTACAAACAGTTGAGAAAACAAGAGAAGCAAAAGGCAAAAGATAAAAGGAAAGATATATTCATCTGAATGCAGAGTTCCAAAGAATAGAAAGGAGAGATAAGGAAGCCTTCCTCAGTGATCAGTGCAAAAAAATAGAGGCAAATAATAGAATGTGAAAGACTAGTGATCTCTTCAAGAAAATTATAAATACCAAGGGAACATTTCATGCAAAGATGTGCACAATAAAGGATAGAAATGGTATAGACCTAACAGAAGCAGAAGATATTAAGAAGTGATGGCAAGAATACACAGAACTATACAAAAAAGATCTTCCCAGATAACAAGGATGGTGTGATCACTCACCTAGAGCCAGACATAGAATGTGAAGTCAAGTGGGCTTTAGGAAACATCACAATGAACAAAGCTAGTGCAGGTGATGGAATTCAAGCTGAGCTATTTCCAATCCAAAAAAGATGATGCAGTGAAAGTGCTGCCCTCAGTATACCAGCAAATTGGAAAAACTCAGCAACGGTCACAGGACTGGAAAAAGATCAGTTTTCATTCCAATCGCAAAGAAAGCTAATGCCAAAGAATGCTCAAACTACCATACAATTGCAATCATCTCACAGGCTAGCAAATTAATGCTCAAAATTCTCCAAGCCAGGCTTCAACAGTATGTGAACCAAGAACTTGCAGATGTTCAAGTTGGATTTAGAAAAGGCAGAAGAACCAGAGATCAAATATTCAACATTTGTTGGATCATAGACAAGAGCAAGATAATTTCAGAAAAACTTCTGCTTCATTGACTATGCTAAAGCCTTTGACTGTGTGGATCACAACAAGCTGTGGAAAATTCTTAAAGAGATGGGAATACCAGAATACCTTATTTGGTATTCCCTTACCTTTTCATGAGAAATCCATACACAGGTCAAGACGCAACAGTTAGAACTGGACATGGAACAACAGACTGGTTAAAAATTGGGAAAGGAGTATGTTAAGGCTGTATATTGTCACGTTGCTTATTTAACTTATATACAGAGAACATCGTGCAATATGCTGTATGGATGAAGCATAAGCTGTAATCAAAATTGCAAGGAAAAATATCTATAACCTCAGATATACAGATGACACCACCATTATGGCAGAAAGTGAAGAACAATTGAAGAGCCTCTTGATCAAAGTGAAAGAGGAGAGTGAAAGGGCTGGCTTAAAACTTAACATTCAAAAAATAAAGATCTTGGCAGCTGGTTCCATCTCTTCATGGCAAATAGATGGGGAAACAGTGTAAACAGTGACAGACTTTATTTTGGGGGGCTCCAAAATCACTGCAGATGGTGAGTGCAGCCATGAAATTAAAAGACACTTGCTCCTTGGAGGAAAAGTCATGACCAACCTAGACAGTGTATTAAAAAGCAGAGACACAGAACTTTACAAAGTTCTGTATAGTCAAATCTATGGTTTTCCAGTGGTCATGTATGGATGTGGAGGTTGAACCATAAAGAAAGCTGAGGACCGAAGAATTAATGCTTTTGAACTGTTGTGCTGGAGAAGACTGTTGAGAATCCCCTGACTGCAAGGAGTTTAAACCAGTCAATCCTAAAGGAAATCAGTCCTAAATATTCATTGAAAGGACTGATGCTGAAGCTGAAGCTCCAATAATTTGGCCACCTGATGGGAAAAACTGACTTATTGGAAAACACCCTGATGTTGGGAAAGACTGAAGGCAGGAGAAGAAGGGGATGGCAGAGGATGAGATGGCTGGATGCCATCACAGACTCAAAGGATATGAGTCTGAGCTAGCTGAAGGAGTTGGTGATGGACAGGGAAGGCTGGTGTGCTGTAGTCCCTGGGGTCACATAGAGTTGGACATGACTGAACAACTGAAGTGAACAAAAATATTTTTCTTCATAGCTCAACCTAGAGTTTCAGTCTGACTTTGGTCTGTTAGTCTACTGATATTTAACAATACATATTAATTGAAAATATTGTTAATGTAAAAATAGACTGAGTTACTGATTTCTTTAGACTTTTGCTGTTCTGTCACTAAGTTGTGTCCGACTCTTTGCAACCCCAAGGACTGTAGCATGCCAGGCTTCCCTGTCCTTCACTGTTTCCCAGAGTTTGCCCAAATTCATGTTCATTGAGTCAATTATGCTATCTAGCCCATAATTTCTTCAAATTTATATTATTTTTAGATACCTATTATGCTGAAAAGAGGATGACAAGGATGTGGCGAGTGACTTATTAGTCATGAGTAAAGTTTTTTAACTTGGTTTACATTGCACTTCAATATTCTTATTAAAAATTAAACAATCTTTTTCAGGTGCAAAAACAAATATATCTTGGAAGATACGACAATTTGGCAATAACCTTAAAGTACATATAATAACAAATACATTCAGTAGTCCATATTAGAAATTTCCTAAAAAGTTCTAACAATCATATCACTAATTTGTTCAAAAATGATAAAATATTCTGAATTTTATTGTGATGCCATATATTAGATGATACTTCTCATGTGTTTTTTATTTTGTTCTGATTTATTTTGAGGGGTAGTGAGATATAGATAACTTTGTCTGTCTTCAACAGACTAGAAGCATTCTGAATTCTTTGACACATTTCAGATTTATTTCGCCACCTTCTGAGAAGTGATGCAGTGAGCAGAAAATGGATGTGGGTAGTGGGTATAATTCAAATTGTCAGAGTGAACACCGTGCTGTCCAGATCCAGATCACTCGATATTAACAGTTTTATGTTGCTAATCTCCTGCAATCTACTACAGCTCAACAAAATCAGTGGATCCTGGCTTCCTGCTTCCTTACCTTATTAGAATATGCTGACACTATAGACCACTCATCCTATGAACAGATAGCATCAAACCAGATGCTGGACACTAGGGTATCTACCGAAAAAAGAGAAGTTACACTTATACACACACACACATTTGGTAAACAAGAAAAAACACAACATTGTATCAATTATATAATCCTTAACAGCTAACCTTGGACTACCAACCATTTGTAAATTTAAGAATCAGAAATAAAAATTTTAATAAACATAAAATTTCAGAAATAATGAATGTTCTATGGAGACATTTAACTTAAGATCTCTTACCAAAACCTGCTTTCAGAAGTGCTTCATTTATTGAAGAAGTAGTTTGTGACAATGAGGCTGTATCTTGAAATACATACACATAGGACTATAAAGTGCCAATGTTTGAAGTATTTTATATATGTGAAAGTGAAAGTCACTCAGTCATGTCTGACACCTGTGATCCATGGGTCACAGTCCATGGGTCTGTCCATGGAATTCTCCAGGTAGCCATTCCCCTTTCCAGGGAAGCTTCCCAACCCAGGGATCTAACCCAAGTCTCCCACATTGCAGGCAGATTCTTTATCAGCTGAGGCACCATGGAAGCCCAAGAATATTGGCATGGGTAGCCTATCCCTTCTCCAGCGGATCTTCCTGACTCAGGAATCAAATCAGGTCTCCTGCATTGCAGGCGGATTCTTTACCAACTGAGCTATTAGGGAAGCCCTATTTTATTTTTCAATTAGCATTAGCATATATATGTATAATACTATTTTAATTCTGTCTTTCAATCTCCTTTTTATGTACTTCTTAAAATGCTAATTAGTTTCAGAACCTGAGCATATTTTACGTCTTACATGCAAATTCAAATAAACTTTTGAAAGAATATATAATAAAAATTAATGTGAAGTAACTTTTATCTCTATATTGAAGTGATTAAAGAATCTGGCACATGTCAAAAGATTTTTTTTTTAATGATATTCTAATAGACTTTAGTTGTTTTGTTTCTTCATTTATATATCCAAAGGGAAGAGTAGCTGCTTTGATACTCTGTAAGCTATCTATTTTATTTACATATAATTTTTTCTGGTTTACAGATGTTTAAGTATCAAAAATAACTTTAAAAGATAAAGTGGTATTTTAAATAATAAACTAGAGATATAGCAAGAAAACATTCCCTTTCAAAATCCTTCCTTGACAATTACACATACCAGGCAGACGCTTGCTGCTGTTCAACTTAAATGAAGTTTATGGGGTGTAGGTTTTCTATGCATGTGAGACATTCCAAAAACAACTTAAGACTCCAAAACAAAAGTCTTCCAGATGAATACTGCATAAACCGTCCCTTTGGAAGAATATAAAATCCACCTTACCTTAGCACAAGAATCATTAAATATTATTGTACATGATTCTGTATGTTTAGAACTATAAAGGTTTAGAACACAGATTCTTTCTAATGTTTCATTTCAATAAAAGTATTTTAAGCAGTTGTACACTTCAAATGAGGACAAAATAGAGTGGAATATGGTCATGATGTTTCCAAGTTGTCATGGTTACTTGCTTGTCAAATAAGGTTTCTAACACACAACCATATCTGTCAGCAATAGAACAGCATGGTTAAATTCTGAAAGTCACCAATCACCTGAGAAAGCCAAGATAAAAATGTCAAAAATGATGGCCTATATACAGATTTTGGCTACAATGTGAAACACCACTCTTTCTCCAGAACCCAGAAGCTTCCAGAACTAATGAAAAATGAAATTTTGAGTTGAATGTGATCTCAACAGGAAATGAAATACATCTTTCAGTTTCTTTGGAGGACTACCAACAATATCTCCTTGTATCAGATCTGCTTCCAATTCTTAATTGGGTTCCAGAAAGGAAAAAAAGCTAACACCTCACAGGGAGAGAATACAGTGTGTAGCTACCCACTTATTTAATCATTCTTGGTTTGGTTTAGACTGCAGTTTAGTTTGTTCTACTTAATAAAAATATTTTGATAAATTTTATAATACATGTCATAATAAATGTGCCTAATGTGATAAACAGAAACAAAAATAATGTGGAAATGTTTTTCTGTCATTGGAAAATATTTTTATAACTCATTTGCAATTAATGAAAAATAGAATCTCATCTAATTATTCAGTGTCACCTTTACAAATTAGGATTTTGATATTAACAATTTAAAATATGTATTTAATGACTTTAAAAACAAAACATGATTATTTAATAAATGCAATGAGTAGAAAAATGAGTAATTGTACACCTTCTTCTAATTATGTAGACTGATACCTCCTAAACTGTGTGCTAAAAACCACAGGGTCTTTGACAAGGTCTTGAGTTAAATAAATTTGGGAGAACTACATTAGTGACTATTTCTAATTCCTCTTTGCATGCTTTGAAAGGCTTTAGCAAAATATAACAATACTAGCTTACTTTCTTTTTTTTAATTAATTAATTTTAATTGGAGGCTAATTACTTTACAATATTGTAGTGACTTTCGCCATACATCTACATGAATCAGCCACGGGTTTATTTCATAACATTCTTTTTCATAACAAACCTTCATCATATGGGCCTGAAAAGTTTAATGTTTCTCTGGAAGAATAATCAAACATGTCTCTGAGACAAAAAGATGAAACAAGTGTTCCTTCAGACAAATTTCTCTCCACCAGAGCGCTGCCTATTTTTTTTCAATTTCTCACAAAAGTTATGTAAAAACCTATTAATGTAACCATTATGGTAAATTTTGCATGTGGCATATTTAATAAAGGAGACTATTTAGCTCATTAGAAAACATTTGTATTTAGTAACAGGTCTCGGAAAAAATACCAGTCGGAAATCAGTGTGGGAAAATGGCTGTGGGCAGGAAAGGCAAAGAAGATATCTTTAGTGATAGGTTTTCCAAATGCAGTTGCTTAAAAGAAAAATCAATACAGCTCTTTGGTCATTAGGATGAAAAAATTAAAGCTATCGTGCTTCAGAGCAATACCTAGGGCAGCTGATCTTAATAAACTTGAGAAAAAAATAGTTTTTGGAAGAATAAACAAAAATGTTCTAGTTTAGAGCATACTCATGAAATTCACATTTTCCCCAGATTTATACAGGTATAACTAATGATTGGGCTTCCCTGGTAGCTCAGCTGGTAAAAAAAAAATCCACCTGCAATGTGGGAGATCTGGGTTCAATCCCTGGATTGGGAAGATCCCCTGGAGAAGAGCATGGCAACCCACTCCAGTGGGTTGAGCTTCCCTAGTGGCTCAGATGGTAAAAGCATCTGCTTGCAATGCAGGAGACCCAGGTTTGATCCCTGGATCAGGAAGATTGCCTAAAGAAGGGTATGGCAACCTACTCCAGTATTCTTGCCTGGAAAATTCTATGGACAGAGGAGTCTCATAGGCTACAGTCCATGGGGTCACAAAGAGTCGGACGTGACTGAGCAATTTCAGTTCACTTCACCTGGAGAAGGGAAAAGCTACCCACTCCAGTATTCTGGCCTGGAGAATTCCATGCACTGTATAGTCCATGGGGTCACAAATTGACAATTTATAATCATTCATATTTAAGATATGCAACTTGATGATTTGATATTGTAACAGAGCAGGATCCTACGAGGCCCTCCCAGAACAGACCCCTGCCCATGTTCTCTGCCTGCCTTTGTCTCGAGAAAAACTTTAGTCAAAGAATAAATTTAATCAGAGAAGTCAGAAAATGTAGAAAGAGGAAAACAACTTATCAAGAAAAAATAATACTTCTTTAGCATTAAACAAAGTCAAGGACCTTTTAGTTCTTCCTTAAGGACTACAGATATTATCCTCAGCCATATCACCTGAGCTGTTTTGCAGACACTGACCCCCACACCAGGTGGAAGAAGTTAAGTATATGCTGGCCACAAGCATGGAGACCCAGACAGGTTGGAAACAGAAGGTTAATGATGCTGACTCTCAATCATGTGACCGACCACCAACCAATCAGAATGTCCATGAGCTGATTACACCCATGCGCCTAGAACACTGGAAGACTCCTCACTACGCACTCTGGATGAGATACACAGCCTTGAGGCTCGTAGCCTACCATGGCACTGTTTGACTGGCAAAGCAATCAAGCTAATTTCCTTCTAATTCACCCGAAACTCTTTGTCTCTGAGATTTAATCTGGCACCAGTGTACAAAGGCCACATTTTGGCAAAATTACATGTATATACATTGTGATATAATAGCCACAATCCAGCTAATTAACATACCCATCCCCTCACACAGCAACTATCTTTTCACATTTTTAAGAGTGAATATATAATGTAGAATATAGATGGATAATCCCTGTTATGAGAACGCTTTCCTCTTAAAGGGTATGAGAGATTATTCAGAAATAAACAGTTAAAGAGGCGGACACGACTAAGCGACTGAACAGCAACAGTAAACACTTCTAAAGTGTAAAATGTGTTCGAGAAACTGTGTAACCTACAAAGAAACTTACATATTATGCAAACACACACAGAAGGCATGTACATATGGGCATACATATATGTAATATTAATGCACTAATGTCATAAAAAATAAGGGAATATCCAGGGCATGAATATCTTAATTTCATTTTCTGTCTCTATAAACCTCTGAATCCCTTAATTTTATGCCTAATTTCTTCTCACACTGGCAGCTTTAGCGTCTCCCAATCAACGTACACCAGTGCTCCTGGTTACACCTGAAAGCTCTTAAGTCAGGGAATTTTCTCTGTTCACTTGCATTTCCTGGCAACAAAGAAATCTACAGGCAGAAGGCTGTTTGGAAACAGGTAAGATCCAGTGAAAAATGCCTACACTAGAAGTATATCAAGAAAGTTCTTTTAGCCATAGTACATAAATTCCAAGAATAATACCTACCGGAATGATACATTAAAATCCAAATGAGAAAACATACAAAACGACACAGGCACTTAATTAGTAAAATATTCTTTGAAATGTTTCCAGAATCTTATCAAACTAAAAGGAAAGGTCCAGGAACATATTCTCTACAAATATTAGTAATTCCTTTGTATCCTTTTGGAAAACACATCATTCCTTTAATCACACTAGGGAGCTATATTGGGAAATATTGTTATAGTGCAATTCAGAAGGTCTCACATTACAGAAGAGTTTGTTACTTTGTTGGGAGCCGACCTAACAGCCCCCAGATCATTCCATTAGGTTGCTAACACTGCAAAGCCTTTGCAAGCCAAAGGAGGACTGACAGGTGGCATCATTTAGAACTGAGCCTGGCACATATTTGTTTCATCTCATCTGTGTTTCTTACTGAAGCAAAAATATTTTCAGCCAGTAAAAGCTCTTTCATATTTATATTTACTGGTTTTCCATCCCCTTTCCTGAAGAGAGTTCAGAGATTAAATATATATATGGATATCTTCCATAATTTTAAAGATGTAGGAAGTTTACAGATATGCATCTAGATAAATGGCACCACACAAAAATATCTGTAATTTCAATATCAATCAAGCCATTTGGGGAAAAAATGTCTATGTGTATGTGTATATCAACTATTTAGCAATTTAACTTGAGAGACTGTATACTTGAGAAATAAAATATATCTAGTTTTCCATTTCTAATAAATATTAACCATTTTAATAAGTTTCTCAGTAGCTTGATGAAGCTGTTGGGATTTTTTAAAAGTCACAACTAGCTTTTGTATTTAAAGTACAAACTAAACGCAGACTATATTAATATACATGGAGGTTTGTAGAATCAGATAACAGTGGCACTACTTACATGCTAAATTAAAAGCATTTGCGCATGGTAGGGAAATCTTAAAAACGAGGTTTTAAAGCAACTTCTATGAGCAATTGGTGAATAAAAAGTAATATATCAGGTTTCTACTAAAGCTCTTTGATTTCTTATCCACTACCTTAAGATTATAAAATATTTGTAAATAGAAATAAAGTAACAGTCATGCTGTTTAGATAATATAGGTATAGCATAAAGGAACAAAATTCCATACTTGAGAAAGCCAAAAATAAAAAATTTGACACCCCAGACAACAAAGAAGAACTTTTAGTGAATATCTGATACAGGTCCGACGTGGCTGTAGATACCGTGGAAGATAGAGGGAAATTGCTCAAAAATAAGATGAAAAAGCACAACACCCTTGGTCCCCATCACAGGAAATACATTCCAAGACCGCCAGTGGACACTGAAACCGCAGGCAGCGCCAAACCCTTCATATATTATGTTTTTTCCCGACACGGATTTATCTATGATAAAGTGTAATTTATAAATCAGCCACTTAAGAGACTGACAATAACTAAAAATAAAATAGAACAATTGGAACAATATGCTGTCATAAAAGTTACATGAAGGTGGCCTCTCAAAAATACCTTACTGTACCAATTTAAGGCTTTTTCCTTTGTAACTTAGCACTTACTGAGCTCTGGGCCTGGCACTTCATCCGTCTGAGGTGCGATAGCAAAATTAGAGCAATTTTTTTCCTCTTTCACAGTTTCACAAAGATCCCGTTTTGCTGTAGGTCTTAGCAAACTCAGCATAGCGGTTTTGCTTTCTTCCCCATTAAGTCCAGAGATTTCACCTTTTCCGGTAAAGGAAGCACTTTATGGCTTCTGTTCTGCATATTCAAATTGCCAGTGTCTCTACTTTTGCACTTTGGGGTCATTATTAATGCAAACAAAAGTCCCCTCCACACAGAAGCTGAGGCGGCTCCAGGTGACTAATTCTCCGGATACTCGGTGGGGGGTGGGGGAGCTGTTCACGTTCCAGGCTAAACCACGCGAGATTTTATCACTACTCTGAACAGCAATTTAACACTTAGGAGTTGCTTATTTCTGAAATTTTCCATATATTATTTTCAGACCCTGATTGATCGCAGGTAACTGAAACTGCAGAAGGCAACACCGCAGGTACAGGGGCATGTTGTAATAAGATGTTTTTCTCAACCAATTGTCAGCAGAATCGTGTAACTGGTCCTGGGTCCGGCTATTTTTTCAAGTATATCCTAAATTTACCGGTGATCTTACTACACTGAACCATATCTAGTATAAGGCAATACTTGGTTGTGGAAGATTACATTTTGTAATCTGTATATAAAATTTAACAAACCTTTCTTCAAAGACAACCAAGCAATTTGGCTTCACATTCTGTAGTTTTATAACTCAAATCCCATTCTGGAAGATGGCACTTTTTCTTGATTTTACTTCGTCCATCTAGACATGAGCAAAGACCCTCTTTTTCTACAGAAAACTGTTCTGGGAAACCAGTCCTTTATACACACGTGTGCCTGCGCGTTCAGTTGTGTCTGACTCTTTGGGATCCCCTGGACTATAGCCTGCCAGGCTCTTCTGTCCGTGGAATTACCCAGGCAGGAATACTAAAGTGGGTTTCCTCCTCCAGGGGACCTTCTCAACTCAGGGATTGAACCTGTGTCTCTTGCATCTCCTGCATTGGCTGGCAGATTCTTTACCGCTGAGACTTGGGAACCCCTCAGTGCTATACACATAAGTGCCGTTAATTTATACTCACTCCTACATACATAAGTCATTAATCTATACTCACAAGTATGTAAACACATCAGAAGGTTTGGATGAATGCATATAGCAACTGAGGAATAACTATTTCAAAAGAACAATGCCTAGTCCTTTGTTTATGAACTCTGTTTTCTGAATTAATATCCTGTTAGGTTAATGCAAGATATCATTATCAGTGTCAGAAAAAGCAATCAAACTCAAAGGATAACTTTCCTTTAAGCAATATCATTTTGGAAGTAGTCACCTCTTTACAAATGGACAGTCTGTACATCAGATTCATTAGATAAAATATATCCTGGTGTAATGAGCAGGTACAGCTACTAGCTAATCAGGGTTTCCATTGCCAAATAAATCTCTCGCTGCCTGAATTATCAGCCATAATTTATCAGCTCCACTGTAATCTTACACCTCATAGCCTATAATTTTATATAATGCTGCATTGAAAAATTCAAAATAAGCAAAATTTTGAAAATTCCAATAACAAAGTAGCCCCTTTAAACATGAGATATTTTAGTTGACCTACAATTACTCCTTTTTTTTTTTTATTAGAGCTTTAACCAAGTAGAAGGAAAATATATTGAGGGAATCTCAAATATCAATTTTATTACTTATTCAAAGTTTCTCACAAAGTTTAATCAATAAAACTACTGGGCAAGGAGACTCTCCTAGTAATATAACACTAAGATTAGATTCTTTATTTGAATTTTCAATTCTTCCATTGGTTTAGACATTTCCCAGTGATCTATTGATCCATGGCAAACACCTCTTTTTATTAATTAACCAACCAAATGCCGACTCTGTCAGTTCTCAACTGTGTGCTAATAGATCACTAACTTTGCATCCTATCTCTATGTATATAAGGTCCTAGAAACTCAACAGAGCTGAACTGAAGGAAGATTATATATTTGTAAGTGTGCATTTTCTCCAAGTGTGTGCATTCTGATTATATTTAAAAAAGAACAAACAAAATGATTCTTGTTGCCTTTTTCATTTGTATCCTATTTTTTCACATCATTAAAATAATTGAATATAAAATGTGAAATAGTAATGTACCATATTTGTTTGGCCTTTAACACTTCAGGGTGATTTCAGTTTTACTATCTCATGGTACCCATTGTACACTTTTGTAAGATTTTAAGGCATACTAGTTATCATACTAGTTATGACTATTTCCTTTAAATATGGAAGATAATATTCATAAAAAGGAACCCCAAAGTTGTTGCTCTCTTGGAAATCATACAGATAATAGCAAAGCCAAGACTTTGAAAGTGATTGTCTAATTTTGTCCTTGAGATTCAAGAAGATACTGTGCAGTCTTCTTTAGGGACAGATGAGATGAATATCTTCATATTTTCTTCTACCCAATTTTCTTTACTCAGTCTTCTAAGGGACAATGTGATTAGATTGCTGCACCTGAAGTAAGTGTAGCACAGAGCATCTGTACCATCTATTGTCTTCATCTTACTAGTTCTCAGTTATGGATGGTTAAGTTAGGAACACTTTAATTCATGAAGGATTAAACACACTTCTCTGAGTAGTATTGAAGCCTCTTGCAATGTCATTTTAAAATAAAATTCACCATTTCACTTTCAAATTTTATATAACTGTTTTATAAACCCAAGCATCTTCTAATAAGAAGGATAGCCTTATACCTTTGAAATTTGCAATACTCTTTTGAAGTGTAAAGATATTCATGTACAGTAGTCACCACCCACAAATGAAGTCCATCCCAAAGCACATTTGTAAGTCCAATTTGTTTAGAAGTCCAATAAATTTAGCCTAAGTACCCAACTAACGCAATTAGCTGTATAGTACTGTACTGTAATAAGTTTATAATACTTCTCACACCTGGGCTTCCCAGGTGGTGCTAGTGGTTAGGAACCTGCCTACCAATGCAGGATACATAAGAGACATGGGTTCAATCCCTGCAGTGGGAAGATCCCGTGGAGGAGGGCATGGCAACCCACTCCAGTATTCTTGCCTGGAGAATCCCATGGACAGAGGAGCCTGACAAGCTGCAGTCCCTGGGGTCACAAAGAGTTGGACACAACTGAAACAACTTAGCATGCCTGCACTTTTCACACCAATAAAAAACAAACACAAAAAATAAAGAATTCATTTTTAGTTTTATAGTACAGTACCTTGAAAATTACAGTAGTACAATACAAGAGCTAGCATACAGGGGCTGATATTGAGTGAACAGGCAAAAAGAGTTACTGACTGGAAGAAGTAGGGGAGGTGGGAAATGATAGAGCTGAAGGATTGTCAGCAATAGGAGATGAAGGGCAAGCTGCAGTTCAACATCAGCCTTGAGTTAATGGCACAGGTTCAAATTCCATGCTAGATTCAATTTTATCTACCCTCTTGAAAAAGTGTTCCACTGATAGCTACTGGTAGTAGCTTTTTTCTTCTTCTTCTTCTTTCTCATCGTAGATGTCTTGGGAGCACTAGATTGCATTCTGAACAGCTGCTGCAAACTTTGTGCACAGTTCTATATTAGGGTCTCGTTCTTCAAAAACTAACAATGCCTCCTTAAATAAGAAAAACCCCCTTACTATCTCCTGTCCCAGGAACCTCTTCAGTTTTTCAGTTAATTTTTCTTCCTCTTGACTCTCTTCTTCCTTGCTCTGTGCCTCCAATTCCATCAGGTCTTCATTACTGAGCTCCTCGTGTTGTGCAGCAAGTTCAGTCAAGTTGTCCTCCATCAATAAGTTGCTGAAGACTTCGCTGGACTCCTCATCCTCCTCCTCAAGTCCACAAAAATCGCCAGCAAACTGCAGACCACAGTTCTTCTAAACCCCATTTGTGGTGATGGCCATAACCTCACACCAAGCAAAGTTAATTGTTTTTATGACTTTGTAGGTGTTGTTGTCCTTTCAAAATCATCCCTAGGTTATTCCTGATTTGTCACTCACCTTTACTGCCTGACAAACAGTGTGATGTAAAAAATATCTCTTGAAAGTCACTGTAACTCCTTGGTAGGTGGGATGTACTACTTTGATGTTGGGATAAAAGTTGTCCATGAATGGAGGGTGGTCCAGAGCATTGTTGAGCAGCAAAAGAATGTTGAATTGGACATCCTTCTCCAAGCAATATTTCTCTGTCTGGGATAAAGTGGTAGAAAAACCAGTCCTGGAAAATGACCTGTGTAACCCTGGTTTTGGGATTACTCTTCCACACAACAGGAAGAGAGCCCTTGACTGCGTTTTTAAGGGCTTTGGGTTCTCTGAATGATAAACTAAGAGAGGTTTTAGTTTCATATCACCAGAAGCATTACCATCAAACCACAAAGTTAGCCTGTCTTTTGCAGCTTTATAGCCTGGTATCAACTTTTCCTCCTCACTGATGTAATTTTGGTACAGCATCCTCTTCCAGGGCAGTCCCATCTTATCCACATTAAAAAACCTGAGAGGGTAAATACTTGCCTTCATCAATAATTTCTTGAAGTGCTTCCAAGAATTCCCAAGCGGCTACCATATCTGCACTAGCTTCCTTGCCACTAACTTTTATGTTGTGAAGATTGGTTCTAGTCTTGAACCGATGAAGCCAGCCATGGCTGGAATTAAAAGGTTCTCCGCTGTGTTTCTACTTCAGGTCTTCATAAAGGCTTTCTGTTTTTTCCTGAGTCAGCATTAAGCTGAGTGAGACTCAATGCTGATGCTAATCCTGTATCCACACACTGAGAAGTTTCTCTGTCTCCTCCACTTTTCCACACCTATTACTGTCAACATCATTGGCACAGATTGAATGATTCATGTTGTAAGAATTAGTGATGCCTGCCATCTTTTTACCTTGCTCTACTGTTTCAATTATTCTCTTTCATTTCCATCATTATCGCTTGGCAGTTCTTAGCTGCACCAGCAACATCACCACTGCTTTTCTATTTGCTTTCAGACATCCTGGACTTGAAATAAAGATACTGTACTGCTGTACTTTGTACAGTCCTATACAGCACACAAAGGCACAACCACTTATAGACGATTCATACAGCTGACAATGTACACAAGCTTTGTAAACTAACTTACATGATTGGACATGCAAAAGCACATTCACATCTTTGAAAGTTCGCAGCTTGGAGGTTTGTATGGAGGGGGACTTACTGTATAAACAAAACAAATGATGATTGATCAATCAATGAATGGGAATAGTTTGTAATAATGGAAGCAACTCTGTATTTTACATCCTCACTGAAACTTTTGAGAAGATTATTTCCTCTGGTTAAACAACCAATAATTTCACTTCCTAATATATTTGGGGAGGGTTTCCTTACTCTCCCAAAGACCTTAGATGGGGTTCCTGCTTCTCCCACTGCTTTGCATGGAGGCATAAGACTGTCTAGTTATATTCAGAGAATCAGTCTTCCTCATTTTAAGAACAACAATACTGACCAGTGTACATTACAGGATTGCCGCTAAGAGCTAGCTAGTGGCAAAATATATTGAAAACTAAATTGATACATAAACATGATTAAGCGACCTGGAGGGAACTTATATTTTGGTTAGCGATGTAGACTGAATGGTTTCAAACCTTTCCCGTGATATTATGTGACCTTGCATAAGATTTTCACACTTCTATATATCAGTGGGAATAATAACATACGTAGTTTTTGTATTGTTAGGATGGTTTGAACTAATTTTAAATTTATTTAGAACAATGTATCTTACATGGTGGTAATGTGTATGTTTGTTAAATAAACAAAATAAAAATATCCTAGATGTCAAGCTGGAATCAAGATTGCTGGGAGAAATATCAACAACCTCAGATATGCAGATAATACCACCCTTATGGCAGAAAGTGAAGAGGAACTGAAGAGCCTCTTGATGAAAGTGAAAGAGGAGAATGAAAAAGCTGGCTTAAAACTCAACATTCAAAAAACTAAGATCATGGCATCCGGTCCCATCACTTCATAGCACATAGATGAGGAAACAATGGAAACAGTGAGAGACTATTTTCTTGGGCTCCAAAATCACTGCAGATGGTGACTGCAGCCGTGAAATTAAAATCTTTTACTTTGCTTGCTCCTTGGAAGAAAAGTTATGACCAACCTAGACAGCATATTAAAAAGCAGAGACATTACTTAGCCAACAAAGGTCCATATGGTCACCATATGGTCAAAGCTATGGTTTTTCCAGTAGTCCTGTATGGATGTGAGAGTTGGACCATAAAGAAAACTGAGCATGGAAGAACTAATGCTTTTGTACTGTGGTGTTTGGAGAAGACTCTTGAGAGTCCCTTGGACTGCAAGGGGATCCAACCAGTCAATCCTAAAGGAAATCAGTCCTGAATGTTCATTGGAAGAACTGATGCTGAAACTCCAATAATTTGGCCACCTGATATGAAGAACTGACTCATTTGAAAAGATCCTGATGCCAGGAAAGATTGAAGGCAGGAGGAGAAGTGGATTACAGAGGATGAGATGGTTGGATGGCATCACTGACTCGATGGACATGAGTTTGAGCAAGCTCTGGGACAGGGTGATGGACAGGGAAGCCCGGCATGCTGAAGTCCATGGGGTTGCAAGGAGTCCGACACAACTGAGCAACTGTACTGACTTAGATGTCAATTACATCTCAGTATATATATAGTTTTTGTACTTATCTTGGAAAGCACACAAATTGAATTATAAAGATGATAAAAGTTCAAATGCAGTTTCTGTTTAAAAGCAATTACAATTATTAGCTCCATGATATTTTTTAATAGTCTTGATAAAGATGTCTACAATTTATTAAACATCTCCTAGTGATATTTACTACACTCTTATCTTTATACACCTTTCTATTTAGCTTCACCATAATCCTTTGCACAGAGCCTATTTTTCCATTTAAAAAAATGTAGAAACTAACACCAGTAAATGGTAGAGGTAGGACTCCCATTTAACCAGGGTGCTTTGGCTATATTATTTGTTTGAAAACTGGATGAACTAAATAACATTTAATAATTCCCTGAATTACTTTTTTAACTGGAGGTGTGCTCAGTTGACTCCCATATATTCATTGCCCCAAATCCACAGACTATTTCCTCCTTTAAATATAATCTTTGTAAATGGTTCACAACTTTTTGATAAAAACAGTGAAGTACAACAAGGCTGCCCAGCTTTCCTTGTGATGCAGACAGTGATATTTGAAGTGACAGATTTGCTGGCATGCCATCTAGGAATCATTAAGTACCACTTTCAAGTCTTATTATAGCAGTTCTTCAGCTTGGGTTATTATGATCTGAGGCTGTGCACCAGAGTGTCAGACAGCCTAGTCCACTAGAGAGGAATCCCAACCCAACACAAATGGCTGAAGGGTCATCTCAGCTGCAGAATTTCTCCAGATTGTCTGAGGACCATGTTACAACTGTGTCATAGCACAACCTCTCCTTCTGCCCAAATCTGGCTTTCATCATTCCTTTAAGAAAGTTCGAGAGAACTCTCCAACAATGCCCCTGCCTTCCAAGCTCCATTTCAGAAACTAAGACAATCTGAATGTGGTTGAAGTCCTCCTGAAGAGTGTAGGGGTCAGCTCTTGAGCACTCAAGTAAAGAAAACTGAGTTCAATTATCAGCTCTTCAGTTACAATCTTTGTGCTATCAGGCAATTTCTCAATTGAATAATCAGGGGAATATGAGTCTCTACCCATCGAGTTGTTGTGAAGATTAAGTAGCCTAATGCACAGGTGTACAACATAGAAAGAGAAAGTGTGAAATAGTCACTCAGTTGTGTCCAACTCTTTGTGACCCCATGGACTGTATGGACTGTAGCCTGCCAGTCTCCTCTGTCCATGGAATTCTCCAGTCAAGAATACTGGATTAGATTGCCATTTCCCTCTCCAGGAAATCTTCCTGACCCAAGGATTCAAAATGGGTCTCCTGCATTGTAGGCAGATTCTTTACCATCTGAGCCCCCAGGGAAGTCCCAAAGTACATTCATTGGCTGGGAATCCTTAATAAATATTAAATATGTAATAACTGTTGGCTGGAGTTGTACTTGTGTTTCTCTAAATCCACATAAAAAAAAAAAAGCTACACAGTGGACATTTGTTCTCCTAGATAAACAATTCAAGCTGATTTTTGGCACACCCAAAGTTGAAGCATCAATAGTCAGAATTTACTTTCAAAGGAATTGCACAAGTCCCCTGACATTTTACTGACGAAATGTTTGCAATGATCAACAGTTTGAGCAACTGATATACTGATGACCTTTCCATAGATTTTGTTACAGTTTAATAAAGGATCCCTTTTTATAGGAGACCAAATATTTTCAGCATACAAAAGGACTTTGACATTTAAAGGATCAACTGAACAATGAAAATTATAGATGAGAAAATAAAAGCAAAAATGGCACTAAGAAATTTGCATGGTTATTACATACCAACTGATAGTAATTCATGAAAAGATACTTTAGGCCATATTATAGAATAACAAATAATTTCTGATGATTTAAGAGCATTCAACTCACTTGTCATTTCTCTGAATAATTTTAATTTTATTATCCTATCCACTAAGATGGTGATGGGACTTGAAATAATTCCAAATCATGCTCATCCCTGTGTTGGCTTTTATTTCAAATATCCCTTAGTCAGCTTCAGAATTTGTTTTTTCAGAACTAGGTAAGTAAGAGAGAAAGTAGTGGGAGCTAGAGAAAAACCCAAGCACAAAAGGACTGCTTACAACTACCTTTTATAATGACATTGGAATAGGCAACCAGTCTTGTTTCTGCTATGTCCTAAAAATATATACTTGATATCAAAGGATTAAATAAAAATAATCTTTAAGAAGTGAACCCTTCGATTTTAAAATTTCATCCATTCCATCCAATGTGTTTTCAGAACAAAGATTACTTTTACTAAATTAATAGTATTTGAGAAAATAGTGATTCTCAAATACTATTGAAAGTTAGATAACCTATATAGATGGCTATCTAACCTATATTCCCACTTTCCCAAATAAAGTGTTTATGTTTACATCTTCAGAATCATGGGACAAAAAAAAATATTTTTACATGGAATTTACAAGACCATAAGAATGTAAAACGATATAAGAGATGATCCTAGCCTTCCAAAATGTAAAGTATTTTGTGTATATCTAAGGAAAAAAAAAAATTCAAGGCAACATGTATGTGTAAATATGTAGAACAAAACAAGAGGAAACAAAAACTTAAATGCCAAGATCCAAGGAGGTCAAGGAAAGGATCTTGGAGGAAGTCTTCTTGTACAGATTTATGTATTTAAACTAAACCACAAAGGAAGAACTGAAATCTCCATTATCAATTTCTAACACTGATTGGATTAATTTTACAATTTCAAGTTGAACTTCTACAAAGGATATACCTTTGTATTTCAAATGGATTTGAAGCTTTTAAAAATGAAATGAAATATGTTTTTCTGAACTAGAATTTAGAAATGTGTGGCTTCCTTCCTGGCACAGTGGCAAAAATCCACCTGCCAATGCAGGAGACATGGGTTGCAATCCTGGGCTGGGAATAGTTCCCAGAGAAAGAAATGGCAACCCACTCTAGTATTCTTTCCTGGGAAATCCCATGAACAGAGGAGCCTGGTGGGCTACAGTCCATGGGGTCCCAAAGAGTTGGACACAACTTAGCAACTAAAATACACATATGTTTTAAAGGTCATTTTCTGGCAAGAAACTGTGAACTGAAGTACAATTGCTTTGTAACTTCAGAGTAGTGGTTTGGGTAACCGCAGCTTTCACAAGCAAAACAGTATTGGCTTCTGGAAGACTGACTAATTCAGAAGTCTTTTAATTCTGCCTTGACTTAATGAAATGTTTGCTATTACATACTGTGGTATTTCTAATTGAAAATTTCTTTATTCAGCATATATTTTTTACCAAAAATGTGTAATTTAGCTCTTTTAACATTTAGAGGGGGGAAAAAAAAAATGAACCTCTTTGAATGTATACCCAGAGTGACTGAAGTAACAGAATTGGATGTGCAGAGACAGAGATAGATATGGTAGCAGTTAAACAGATGAAGATTGCTCCCATAGTACTTTCTTTTCATACGAAATTTTTCTATAGCTACAAAATGGCAAGTTATATACTGAGCCAAAAAAGTTCTCTTTTTTTTAGTACTGTGCAAAACTCCCAGGAGATCATATATGAATTGTACCCCTATCTGTTCCATTTATTAAAAATCACTTCAAGATTCCTTCTCTACTTCACTCTCTGTGGGATGGAATTCAAAGCCAATGGGCAATTTCAAATCCATTGGAAACATAAAGCATGGTAAGCTGTATCAGAGGAGAGCAATTGTCGCTGCTTAAGCAAAAGCTTAGTCTGCCATATGTTTACCGGCTATTGTCTTATTTTAAATTCATATTCTCAGATTTTATTTTATTAATCATCAGCACAGCTAGTGATTTTGCCACAAGGACATCTGAAACAGAATTGGAGACTTTCCAGTGTGGAGCCTACTGAGAAGCCCAGAGTTGATATGACGATTATTGTAGCTGCAGACACTTAAAATTCAACAGATGCAGAAAGAACCCTTCTCAGGGCTTCCCTTACTTGACTAAAAACAGCAAATTCCAGAAAATGAGGTTGCCTTAAATTATTCTCAGAAGAGAGACCAAGAGTGAGCCAATCATAAATCTCTGAGGGGAAAGACTAGTTTGTACTGCTAGTTCTCCTAAAAACCCACTAGGCTTTCCTAAAGAAACCTATTTGTTCCTCATCTAGAAGGCTTTTCTTCCCTTTATCCTACTAAATTAGGTATATAAGCTTTTAACTATAACCATTTATCAAGCTATCTACTACTTTTATTAGCCCTTCCATGCATAAGAATAAATCGTATTTTTTTCTCTCCTGTTAATCGCCTTTTGTCAATTTAATTCACAGGCAAACACTTACTAAACTAAGAGAGTAGAAGATACATTTTTCTCCCTCCCAGACAACAGCAGTCAAGGCACATAAATAATGTTTTAAGTATCAGATGCAAATAAAGTGGATTCATGCATCAGGACCCACAGAATGGAGGCTGCCCCATTGGCTGGGCCCACATCACACATCTCAACTCAAGTCAGCCTGCATTTATGAAAAACACCTGTCAAGGAAAACTGAACGTGTATCAGTTACAATCCTCCAACTCAACTTTGGCTAACTTCTCTCTTCCTCTTGAAAATAGAAACTTCAGTCCTTGTAAAGAAATCCCTCACTTCCTGGACAATTGTTCCCAGTGTCTGCATTACCTATTCAAAGCTCTAGAAAATCCATGCTTGCCCCAAATTCCTGGGGAGGAGGACAGCACTTCTTGTGAGCCAACGTACTCCCTAATCCATGGACTGTTTTCCCTTAAATAAAGAACATCAAATGCATTATTAGCTTGTTTTAGTTTTGTCATCTCACAATTTTGGTGACAACATGGGACCTGAAGACAGCTGCTGCAGAGTCCAGGGGTGGCTCCTGGATGCAGGTTGTAGTACCTGAAGAGCTATCTTGGTTTGTTGCCTCTTGGGCTTCTCTCCAGAAAGGTAAGCCTTTCTCATATGGAGCTCTGCTTATTTTGCCATCAGAGCTCTTTGAGTTTGTCTTAATCCTCCCAGGGTTTCTGGGTGAGATTTGGTGTTAGTTCAAGTTGTGTGTGTGTATGCTCAGTCTTGTCCAACTCTTTTTGACCCTATGGACTCTAGACTGCCAGGCTCCACTCTCCATGCAATTTTCCAGGCAAGAATACCGGAGTGGGTTGCCGTTTTCTACTCCAGGGGATCTTCCCCACCCAGGGATCTAACCTGCCTCTCCTGCATCACCTGCTTGGCAGGCAGATCATTTACCACTGCACCACCTACTAGGCCACAACATTTGGGTTTGTGGCTGACGTCATTTACAAAGGAATGCCTCCTGGAGATTCTGAAGAGTCTAAGGAATTGTGCACCTGGCGTCAGAAACAGTAAATCTGATTGAATTAGGAAACATCAACAAGGGGAAAGAAATAGGTACCCCTCAATATAAGAAGGCCAGAGGGCAGTAGTCAGGGAACTCGCAAAGCCTCAGGTAAGTCCACAGCATAAAGCACTGAGGGTCTTGGGCAAAAAGACAGGAAATTCAAACTGTTTTGACCTGTGGCACATCATAATATAAGTAGGCATAAGTGAGACTTTTAAAAACCATTAAGGTGTCACTACTATAAAGAAATCTTCTCCTGCAAGGAATAACAAGTCTAATGATAATAAGAAGCTCAGAAGCCAAAGCTATAAAATTGGTGGGCATAGAGGAACACTTAAAAGCTGTTAGAGTGCTTACCATTTTGTCATTTGACAGGTATAAGGGATATTAGGAAAGCATAACTTGATTATTAAGAGCAAAGGTCATTCATGAGTTTCACATATTTTGGTGTCCTTTAATGAAGATAATTCAATCAAGACGATATACCAAAAACAGCATGGTTTCCCATTTACATGAAACAAAGTCTTATCCATATAATTCTGGATTCTTTAAATAAAAAAAATAAATAGTGCTCAGAGTAGGGAATGTTAGTGACATTTATTTAGTCTCTATTTTCTATATAAATAACTTCAGAAAGATAATGTAAGATAGAATACATTCCTTAAATGTTTTTCAATATGGCAAGTTGATTTTTAAGCTAAAAATTCCAACATTAAAAGCTTAATTTGTTAAAGTTTTAGCAATAATACTAATACTAATGATAATAATATCATCATTGAATTATGTTTATATCAAGTATATTCTTTTATATTTTAGGTATGTAAGAAATTTTCTGTACCAGAGTAGTTAAATTTAAAATTTGATTGTCTTAATGTATTTAATTGCATTTAACATACAATTTTAATATGGTCCCTATCATTATCAAAGATAAAAAATTTTCAAAATTCCCCTTTGAAAAGCACATTATTCTACTTAACATGGCATTTTTTGCTTTAATTTCCTAATATCAAAAACTTTACTGCACTCATAACATGAGAGTTTCAGCTTAAAGAAAAAAAAGAAAATTGCATGCTAAGAGTTCTGTCCTTTACTTTTATATACCAATAATCAAAATATTTTAAAAATTGGCCTAACAGAGAAATTCATAAAAAGATGCTTCTCAAAGGCTTTTTTTCTCAAGAAAATTCATGCTTATAAATAGAAGGGTAGAAATGGTAAAGACAACAGCTGCCTGAGCTTGCTTGAAAAGGCAAGCAACTCCTTACAGAACCCTGATATTCCTGGTTGAGATGGCAAGACTCCTGCTCCAGGAACAACACAGCTGATGTTTACCCTGGGTTTGGTTTGGCTTCACTTTTCCATAGCTGCCCCAGATGAACAGAAAAAGCACAGACCAATCAGTACCATGGTCCTTGTTTTCTGTGAGCATCAGGGAACGTGATGGACTTCCCAGGTGGTCTAGTGGTTAAGAACGCACCTGCCAATGCAGAGGACAAGCAGTCAATTCTTGGGGAGATTCCACATGCCTCAGGGCAACTTACTTAATGTGCCACAACTACCAAGTGCTCTAGAGCCAGTGAGTTGCGACTGCTGTGCCCTAGAGCCTGTGCTTTGCAACAAGAGAAGCCACTTCAATGAGAAACCCACCCACCACACCTGTAGAGTAGCCTCCCCATGGTCACAACTAGAGAAAGCCCCCAACACAACACAGGAAGACCCAGCACAGACAAAATTTTAAATAAAAAAATAAAGAAAGAATATGAAGTCCAATAACAGGGGAAACCTTAAGAATTTAGTGGACAAAAATGAGTAAAGGGAAATGTAACTATTCTGAACGTATTTTATGAACAGGATAATTGCAACAGAGCAATGATGTTTTACACTGGTGAACAGCAAGGATATGATGTGCAAGCAGAGAGCTGAAGTGAGATTATTTTGATGGGTCTTAAAGTTAATAATCTGAAAACTGTGAATGAGTTCACAAAAGGGGACATATAAGTTAAAATTAATGTATAGGACAATCACAGCGAAGAACACTGGTCATTAAATTTAAGCTTTGATTTCAAGGAAAATATTTCATATTTCAGCAACACAGATATTAATTGAAAGTTTTTAACAGCACTCACATGTTCTTTCATTAACTTGTAAGGTCAATTTCAGCCAATTTTATAGAAAATAAGCAAATGGGATACTAAGTGGATATAAGGAAGGCTTTTTGTCATTGCGTTTCCCTTATACAAGTTATTGCACCTAATCCAGATTTTTACATTAAGTTATATCGAAAAGGTAAATATATATATATATACATATATAAACATCAATGTTAAAACATTATTGTTTGACTTTGCTAAGTTTTTAGATCTAGGTAAGCATCATTCTTAGGAAAAACTTACTGGAGCATGAATACTTTTCATCTAAGCATCTCAAATGCCCTGAGTTTCTTAATTTTAAACAATGATACTATATTTTGTTGTGCTGGGTGAACTCAGTTGATACTTTGATTTTGAAAAAGAGCTGGAATTAACTTAAATTTCATGAATGTCAGAGTCTAGTGGACAGCACCATATAGATGGTCTCTAAGTATCAACTCTACTTTGATAGAAAATTTAAATTTGCATGTATATTTTTGAGATTAGTTGTTTGTCAGTTGCTTCATTTGCTATTATTTTCTCCCATTTAGAAGGCTATCTTTTCACCTTGCTTATAGTTTCCTTTGTTGTGCAGAAGCTTTTAATTTTAATTAGATCCCATTTGTTTATTTTTGCTTTTATTTCCAGTATTCTGGGAGGTGGGCCATAGAGGATCCTGCTGTGATTTATGTCAGAGAGTGTTTTGCCTATGTTCTCCTCTAGGAGTTTTATAGTTTCTGGTCTTACATTTAGATCTTTAATCCATTTTGAGTTTATTTTTGTGTGTGGTGTTAGAAAGTGATCTAGTTTCATTCTTTTACAAGTGGTTGACCAGTTTTCCCAGCACCACTTGTTAAAGAGATTGTCTTTACTCCATTGTATATTCTTGCCTCCTTTGTCGAATGGGCCAAAGAACTAAATAGACATTTCTCCAAAGAAGACATACAGATGGCTAACAAACACATGAAAAGATGCTCAACATCACTCATTATCAGAGAAATGCAAATCAAGACCACAATGAGGTACCATTTCACACCAGTCAGAATGGCTGCGATCCAAAAGTCTGCAAGCAATAAATGCTGGAGAGGGTGTGGAGAAAAGGGAACCCTCTTACACTGTTGGTGCGAATGCAAACTAGTACAGCCACTATGGAGAAGAGTGTGGAGATTCCTTAAAAAATTGCAAATAGAACTGCCTTATGACCCAGCAATCCCACTGCTGGGCATACACACCAAGGAAACCAGAATTGAAAGAGGCACATGTACCCCAATGTTCATCGCAGCACTGTTTATAATAGCCAGGATATGGAAACAACCTAGATGTCCATCGGCAGATGAATGGATAAGAAAGCTGTGGTACGTATATACAATGGAGTATTACTCAGCCATTAAAAAGAATACATTTGAATCAGGTCTAGTGAGGTGGATGAAACTAGAGCCGATTATACAGAGTGAAGTAAACCAGAAAGAAAAACACCAATACAGTATACTAACACGTACATATGGAATTTAGAAAGATGGTAATGATAACCCGGTATGTGAGATAGCAAAAGAGACACAGATGTATAGAACGGACTTTTGGACTCTGAGGGAGAGGGTGGGATGATGTGGGAGAATGGCATTGTATGTATTACATACATACATTACATGTATACTATCATGTAAGAAACGAATCGCCAGTCTATGTTCGATACAGGATACAGGATGCTTGGGGCTGGTGCATGGGGATGATCCAGAGAGATGATATGGGGTGGGAGGTGAGAGGGAGATTCAGGATTGGGAGCTCATGTACACCCGTGGTGGATTCATGTCAATGTATGGCAAAACCAATACAGTATTGTAAAGTAAAATAAAGTAAAAATTAAAATTTTAAAATAAAAAAATGAAAATTTAAATTTGACATATGCCATATTAAAGTATCTGATTCTTAAAAAGACAAAACATTTGAAAGCTGGATTTTATTTATAGTGGATAAATGTAAGGGAGGAAGAGACTAAAGAAGGAAGGAGGAGATAAATTACATAGAGAAAACAGAGGAAAAGAAACTCGGATAGAAAAATTGCAGGAGGGAGAGAGCTATAAAGAAGAAGGGGACAGAGCATTAGAAGGAAAATATCTGTATATTTATTTGAGGAAATTGCTGAAATAATGTTTCTAGGATATTTCCTTATCTTTTCAACATGTTAGCATGTTGAAAAAAGGAAAATCTACTTGAGACGTGAAAGACATAAATGACATAGCACCATCCTGCTTCATTAAAGGGGTTAAGTTCTATTCTATGTTTTCCTACTATCAACAATTAATATCAATAAATACCAGGAGTTCCCACATAGAGCAGAAAGAAACAGCTACCAGGGGGTTAAATCACCCTCATTAGTACATATTATTTATCATCTTTGGAACATCCCAAGAACCTGGTCATTATTGATTAGTCATAGATGACTCCTTCTGGCCTTAGCTGACCTCCAGAGACTTGATTATCTGTCCATATCTGCCAGATATCTGTGCCTTTACATAGTTTCAGGTCTTAGTCCCTCCTAACTGGCTTGTCACACTGCACCCATGCCAACTGAAAATATTTTATGAAAGCCAAAATGTTTCCAATACATTTATTTCTTGGCAGGATTTTCCCAAGTCATAAAAAATTTATATCAATGACATCAGTCAAGATTGAAGGTTGACCATGTCAAATATTTAAAACTAAATACTGGCATGTGACTTAAAGTTGCCATGAGCATGTCTTAGAATTACTAACTCTCAAAGTCAAATATTCTGGCCATTCTTCTTAGAAATATGTCTATGCTCAATGATACAATTGTGGTAACTCTCTTATATCCTATAGAGCTCTAAGCTAATTGATGAAATGGATGTGAAAAGTAATACAAAGAAATACAAAGGGAAATAAAAATAGAAACTGCCTAAGGGCATAGGAGAAATATATATTACCAGACATAAGAGACAGGCAGATTCTTATAATTTTATCTTTGAATTTGGCTTTAGGTTTGCTGCTAGTTAATGTTCAAAAAAAGTGAAGTAAGTAGTTTACACAGCTTTCATTTTATTAAATTATGGTAGAAAATTACACTGTTTGGGTCCTCACTGGCAGAAAATATTTCACTGCAGACTTATTAAAGACAGAACTGTTACACAAGTTGACATTTTAAAATATAAAATTGCTATAAATGCTAAAGGCATAACAACTTTGAAGATATTCCTACATGTAGGGCTTGTGACAACTTAGTCTATGTATTTTCCTTCTTGGAGATCGAACTGTATGTAGACACAAATGTGTTATTTTAATATAGAGAAGTGGATGTCTACCATGCCCATTAGATCATCTCTCAAATATCAAATTTTTTCAAATATCAAATGCCTTTCTTTGATAGCTTGATTATATTTAATTCCTGATTGCATTTAAAAGTGCCCCTAATGTAGATACTCTGTGCTGCTGTATCAAGTAAGAGGTGTGGGCTTTGAATATGAAGGGGAGACCAAAATGCTATTATGCTCTGAAAGTTTAAATGCCAAGCTTATACTCTCATTCTGACGCATTGTGATGAAAGTGCCTTATGGGATACTGAGAGCAAAATAAACACTGTGAATGTTAGCAGGATGATGGCACAAGTAGTAAAGTACCTGCCTGCCAAAGCAGGAGACGTAAGAGATGCAGGTCCCTGGGTGGGGAAGATCTCCAGAAGGAGGGCATGGCAACTCACTCCAGTATTCTTGCCTGGAGAATTCCCATGGACAGAGGAGCCTGCTGAGCTATGGTCGATAGGGTCACAAAGCGTCAGACATGACTGAGGCGACTTGGCAAGCACTCAGGAGGTTGAGGCGATCCAACACACTGATCATTGCCCATGAGCCTCAGGGCTGTGTGCTGTGCTGTACTCAGTTGCTTCAGTTATGTCTGACTCTTTGAGACCCTATGGACTGTAGCCTGCCAGGCTCCTCTGCCCAGGCAAGAATACTGGAGTGGGTTGCCATGTCCTCCTCTAGGGGATCTTCCTGACCCAGGGATCGAACCTGAGCCTCCTGCATTACAGGCAGACTCTTTACACACTGAGCTATTTGGGAAGCCCTAGGCCTCAGGGGGTCTGAGTCAAACCAATATAAAGACAGCGATTTCCTTAACCTATCCTTAGTCTTCCAAAGAATGAAAACACACCTAGCAGCCCACCTCCCAAAAGATCTTAATATATTTTAGCAACCTGGTCTTTGTTTGCAAGAGATCTAATGATGATTCCATCTTTCAAAGTGAAATATAATTTAAGATTATTATACTGAAAATATTATATTATATAGGTAAATTATTTACAATTACAAAATTAATAAAGTAGATCAAACACTCTTTCTTCTGATATTAAGGCTATTTTTAGAGATAAACATTTAATGGGAATTTTTGAGTAAATCACTCTCAACAATATTATGTCACTTTTTTCAGTAAACTCTTAGTTTCAATGTTTGTTTTTTATTCAAAAACAACTTGTTTAAACCTTGACACTGCTGTGATCCATGCTTGAAATACCATCGTGAAGAATTACTGATAATATGTTTTGTAAGTGTGTCTCTGTGGAGATAGCTTATATAATATTAAAGTCTATCCTAATGTCATATTTTTATCATTAAATATATATTTTGTAAATATAAACTATATTAATTATTTCCTAAATAGTTTCAGTTGTGATTAGTTCATCATTATTACTGTCCCCCTGGTAATAGAATCTGACCTCTGTGAATTTTATTTTTTGAAATTTGCTTTAAATTTCCTTTAATAAGGAAAATTATATAGTGTATATTTTGCTTGTGATAGTTAAAAATTATGTCTGCCCTAATAAAATTAAATCAATATTAATGTATTATGAAAGTTAGAATGCTTAAATTTTTAAAGTTTCAAAATAACATAAAACCACTGGTTATAAAAATTCTCAATTTATACCTAAGTGGCTTCTGGCAAACTCTAATAACAATTTCGCTTATTCATCTCAGAAAACAGAAGTTGTTTGTCCTCTTAATATAACTGATGAATTGCAAAATATCTTCCATCATGATGCAAGGAATGCAATAAAACTGAGCCTTACTTCATGCTCTATAAACTAAAATTGGTACATTCATTCTGTATAAAAAATTTGGCCTTCCAAATTTTCACTTACTTAATTTAGAGAGAAGGAAAGGGCACTTACAGACTCAATATTTCACCTTAGCTGTTGACATGACAATTTTACCTACAGAACAACGATCCTGACAATATATACCAGCTAAATAAGGCAAAACAAAGAAGTAAGCAGAAAGAGCTAGTAGTGTAGAACCGTGTATCCAACAGAAAATACACATTACTTTCAAAAATGTATGTAATTAAAGGAAACAACAACCTAAACAAACTTCTTACACCAAAATAACTAAAATTTCTGGATTAAAAAGAAAAATTTCTAAATTCATTGTAGAGCTTAAAATAAAACCAAAGATGTTAAAGGTTAAAAAAGTCCATTGAAAAGTGTGTATCTAGTGGTGAGAGGGCATTCAAGCAAGGATTCACTTCCTGGCCATATGCCAAAACCTACAACTTTGAGCCTGCCTTTTGAACACTGCCAGACACAGAAAGAGGACGGAGAACCTAGGTCTCATCCTAGGAGAGAGAACTGAGAGGAGACGTCTGTGGACAAAGGGAATCCCAGATGGTTTCACCACTATCATTGTTTTTCTAAGACCTAATACCCAATAATTCATCTTAAATGTTCCCAAGTTATTAGTGCTTCCAAAAACACAGTCTTTATTGAGATGCATAGTCTCAAATAATCCTTTCAGTAAAGCTCTAAAGAACACGTATTCACAATCAAAGGTCACCAAACACAAAATAAGAGATGGAACAAGGAAAATCTGCATTAAAACTACAAGAAATAGTAGATAGCAAAATCAAATCTGTGCAAATATCGAATACTGGGAATATCATGTATGGAATACATATTTGTGGTCTGCCCTGGTGGGGACCTTATATATGTATATAAATAATCTATGTTTATTATATACACACATATATAAAATAGATAATTAACAAATTTAAAGATATACATAAGTGCCAGGCCTGAATATGTGAATAAGGAATAAGACATTATAAAATG
This sequence comes from Capra hircus, assembly GCF_001704415.2. Lineage (NCBI taxonomy): Eukaryota > Metazoa > Chordata > Mammalia > Artiodactyla > Bovidae > Capra > Capra hircus. The sequence goes on from NC_030834.1 coordinate 23,417,690, forward strand.
ACCAAGATTATTTTTAAAAAGACCCAAACAGAACTTCTAGTAATTAAAAAGTAGAGTAATTTAAAGTAGCAATTAGGTGGTTTAAACAGCAATTTGCACAGATGAAGAGTTCACAAATTGGAAGAGAGAGCTGAAGTGAGTACCCATGCTGCACCCATGCTCAGTTAAAGAAAAGAGCAACATGAAAGAGAGGTTAAGATACATGATGATAGACTAAGAACTTCCTACATAAAGACAGAATGAGAGAGGAACAATATGTTAAGCCACAATAGTGAAGAAGAATTTTAAAAACTGATGAAAATAGTAAATTTTCAACTTAAAGAAGTCTAAAGAAATCTCAGACCTAGCCAGGCATACTAAAGTGAAATGAAAAACACAAAGACAAGGAAAAGGCCCAAGTGCATCCCAAGAAATATCATACTGCTAAGTCACTTCAGTCGTGTCTGACTCTGTGTGACCCCATAGACAACAGCCCACCAGGCTCCCCCGTCTCTGGGATTCTCCAGGCAAGATGCTGGAGTGGGTTGCCATTTCCTTCTCCAATGCATGAAAGTGAAAAGTGAAAGTGAAGTTGCTCAGTCATGTCCAACTCTATGCGACCCCATGGACTGCAGCCTACCAGGCTCCTCCATCCATGGGATTTTCCAGGCAAGAGTACTGGAGTGGGGTGCCATTGCCTTCTCCGAAGAAATATCATAAGTTATTTACAAAGGAACAACAGCTAAACTGACAGGTGTCTCTTAAATATGAGCAGCAAAAGCCTGAAGTCATTGAATAACATCATCACTATAAAACACAAAAAATCAACCCAGAATTGTTTATCCAGGAAATGTAGCTTTTAAAGAGGAAGATAAAGGAGAGAAAAAAAGGATAATTTTATAAAAGCAAAACAATTATAACTGCCAAACATGAAAAGTGTAAGAAGAAATCATCATGTTTACCTGATGTGTTTTTAGAAAACAATATCAATGTCTTATTTAAAATATAGAGTTAAAGATAGAACCACCATGTGACCCAGCAATTTACCCCTGGGTATATATTTAAAAAACACTTATTTGAAAAGATACATGCACCCCAGTATTCACAGCAGCACTATTTACAGTTGCCAAGACTTGCAAGCAACCTAACTGTTCATCAACAGATGAACAGCTAAAGAAGACGTGGTATATACCTATCATGGGATACCACTCATTCATTAAAGAAGAACAAAATCTTGCCATCTACAGTAACATGGGTAGACTTGAAGGGAATTACCCTAAGGGAAATAATTCTGACAGAGAAAGAGAAACCCTGCATGATATCACTTATATGTGAAATCTAAAAAATAAAAAAAAACCCAGTAAGTATAACAAAAAAGATGCAGACTCTCAGATACAGAGAACAAACCAGTGGTTACCAATAAGGAAAAGGAGAGGAGGGGAAACACAGTGGTTAGGGGAGAAACAGGAACAAATTATTGGGTATAAGATGGGCTATGAGGATGTATTGTACAACACAGGGGATATAGCCAATATGTTGTATATTTGCTTACCATAAAAATTTTGTAAATTTATTTTACCAATTGTTTTTCTTAAAAATGGCAGTTTTCATCAAGTAAATATTCTGACCATTTTATTTTAAAATGTTATATAACATCCATAAATTATCTCAAAGATGAGAGTAAATTGTAATGAATAAAAATATGGAATTTCCCCGGTGGCTCAGTGGTAAAGAATCTGCCTGTCAATGCAGGAGACACAGGTAAGATCCCTGGTCAGGGAAGATCCCACATGCCGCAGGGCAACTACCAGGCCCACGTGCTGCAACTACTGAAGTTCGGGTGCCCTAGAGACCATGCTTCACAACAAGAGAAACCACTGCAATGAGAAGCCCACGTTCCACAACGAAAGCGTAGGTCTCCCAGCAACTAGAGGAAAGCCCAGCACAGCCAAAATAGAGAAACAAACACAAATGTAAACTGTGTATACATATATTGAAGTATCAAACATGTTATAGAGGGTAAAACCAGAGATTTTTAAGATTTCATAATAAATGGATTAGTAAAATAATATATTTGACTAGTAGTAATCTAGGAGGACAGGATTTATGAGCTTAGTACATATTTTCACTTTGCAAAGTCAGCTAAAGACATATTTAATTGGAAAATACTTGAAACATTGGAAATTCATCTCCATAACTCATCCACTCTTAGAAAAATATATATACACTAACAGTGTATATTTTATTTATAAAATGTGTTTTTTAGGTGTTTTTCACTGCTTCGTATTGGCTAATGTAGATTTTACATGTTAAAAGAAAGTAGATTCACCCAATTTGATAGTGTAACTATAGCAGAAACAGCTTTAGATACAGTAAGCCAGAAATGCAAATTAGAAAAAACTATGAGTCAAAAAGTACATATATTTGCCAGTCACTATGTATGAGTTGAATATGTAAAAATATACACATACATACTATATATAATATAAATTTATATATAATACTATATATATGTACATAAGCTGGTTAAAGAACCAGCTTAATTAATTAAATATATTTTTAGAATTTATCTTAGAAGTTCACTTCAAAGTTTTGTCAGAATTAATAGAACTTTGAGTATATTCTTTATAAAACAGTGAAACGAGCAAGTGATACTTTTCTGATTTCAAATGGCCTAATAAAAATGATTTTCTTCATGTATTTATACTAGCAATGATTAAAAACTGATACACATTAGAAAAATTGACTTAATTTTTGAAAATTAAGATTTAAAATATATTTTAGTTTTAGAGTTATATTGCTTCTCATCACACATAATTCTATAAATAAAATTCTATTAATTTCTAAAAACTGAAATAGACAACTGAATTATTAAACTTTCGGCTAACAAAAAAGAAATTTTGATTTTTTTTCTGTATCCATTATGTTTATGGTTCAATTTCCCACATATAATACCTTTTTATTGCAAATGTTCTCATTTATTTCATATTCACCCTACTGCAAAATACTTCCTTATGGTGCATCAACTGTTTCAGAAAAATGAACTGAAACAGGTATGACAAATACCTGGATAGTTCACAAGTCCTCCCGGCTGAGCCAGAGGAGACATTACTAAGGATAGACTGCAGTCTCTCCCGGGAGGCCCAGCACTGCTGTGGTTGGTACCTCTCAGTCTACGCTTCAGCCCTGGCAAAGCTGGACCAAAGCAATGGAGACAGTCAGTCAGAGCTCCCACCCCACACAGAGAACTCATTCACTACCTCGAGAGCCTTTTCAGGTACTTCATTCCAGGATTCCTGAGTTCTATTACAATGTTGGGTGCTCTTCTCCAGTTAGGATCCTATTCCAGCAAACACTAAGGACTAAAGAGGTTATGCCTGCTCCAGGTCCAGGGCACCCTTGGCAGAATAATGACCAGCTGGAATCCTGCACCTAAGGCTTGATTTGTACTCTAAGGATCACTAAAGCCAACTCTAAGCCTGATATGTACAGAAGTAAAAAATTTAAACTAGCTAGAATTACTAAGTACCTACCTGACTGTCAATATCTTCTTTAAAACATGGTTGGGATTAATATACCTCAGCATATCATGCCTTCTGAAACAGTGATTTCCAAAGTTATGAATCTCACAGACCACCACCACACACGGACACACACATACACCCATGTCCCTAAGCAAATTTAATAAGTTAATAAAATGGAGGAGACTTTTGTGATGTAAGGATGGTTAAACAAAATTAAATAAAACTAATCAAGCAACAAAAGTGATCACTATGGCTTCATAAAATGAATGGTACTTTAACAAATATAGAATAAGAGAATGGCATCATTTCAGAATACTGGACCACTGCAGATTAATACTGCCCTAGGTAAACATTCATTTGGCTAAGAGCTGGTGAAAATTCATCCATAGTCCACAGATATATTTGACATGAAAACAAAGGAAATCCAAGGCAAGACTAATGCAAATAGGGGAAGCAGCTTCGGGGACTTCAGCCTCTTTGTGTGCTTCTCTCCTGATTTCCTCTCGACTCTACCTTCCATCCCACTCTGTCACAATTAAAAGAACTAAAACCATATTGATTTCAACTAAGTATTCCTCACTGTCACTCCTACCTAGTTTAACAGAATAGTTATAAACGGGATAATCCTTTTATTGAATCATTTATTTCAGTGGTTAGGGAAACAGCACAATATATAATCAAAGGAATGAATTCAATTAGCCAGCTGTTCACAGGTTTTATGTTTATATGAATATGTGCCTAAGGCCCATTCTTAAATGGGAAAAATCTTCACTTTTAACCTATTAATTCTACCTTACGATACTTATAACCAAAAAGTCCGAGTGGCATAGCCACCCAGGCTCTTGGGATTCATCCTAGATGAGCCAAAAAGCCTGGAAGTTGCAACTGAGCAGGATCTTATGAGGCCTTCCCAGGATAGACACCCATGCATGTCTTCCGCCTGCCTTTTGTCTGTATGAAAGCTTTAGTCAAAGAATACATTTAATCAGAGTAGTCAGAAAATGCAGAAAGGACAATAGTCAAGGAAGACAAAATAATACTACTTTATCCATTCAACAAATTCAAGTATCTTTAATTCTTCCTCAAGGCCTAGAGATAATATCCTCAGCCATGTCCTTTGAGCTGTTTTGCAGATACTGAAATCCTCTCTCTAGGTGGAAGAAGTTAACTGTATGCTCCCCACAAGCATGTAGACCCCAGAGGGGTTGGAACCAGGAGGTTGGTGATACTGATTTCCGATTGCTTAATCATCAACCAATCAGAAGAATGTCCATGAGCTGATCACACCGTGCTCCTGGAACACTGTAAAACTCCTCACTATCCCTGCCAGGGTGGGACTCACAGTCTTGAGGGCATTAGCCTGCTGTGGCCCCGTTTGCCTGGCAAAGCAATAAAGCTATTTCTTTCTACTTCACCCAAAACTCAGTCTCAAAAATGTAATCCAGCACCAGTGTGCACTGCTGGGTTTTGACGTCCCAGAAACATCCCAAGATTTCATAAACTAGAAAGTAGCAATCTGTAACATATCACTATTGCTATTGCTAAGTCACTTCAATCATGTCCAACTCTATGTGACTCCATAGACGGCAGCCCACCAGGCTCCCCCGTCCCTGGGATTCTCCAGGCAAGAACACTGGAGTGGGTTGCCATTTCCTTCTCCAGTGTATGAAAGTGAAAAGTGAAAGTGAAATCGCTCAGTCGTGTCCGACCCTTACTGACCCCATGGACTGCAGCCCACCAGGCTTCTCCATCCACGGGATTTTCCAGGCAACAGTATTGGAGTGGGGTGCCATTGCCTTCTCCAAACATATCACTACAGGGACAATAAAATAACACACCTTCACCTTTCGACCACCTGAAATCTTTGCCATCTTACTTAATGTATTATGCAGTACATAATATATCAACACGTCCTCAGATTTGAAGATCGGCGGTCTAAATAGTTCAGTTCAGTCGCTCAGTTGTGTCTGACTCTTTGTGACCCCGTGAATCACAGCACGCCAGGCCTCCCTGTCCATCACCAACTCCTGAAGTTCACTCAGACTCACGTCCATCGAGTCCGTGATGCCATCCAGCCATCTCATCCTCGGTCGTCCCCTTCTCCTCCTGCCCTCAATCCCTCCCAGCATCAGAGTCTTTTTCAATGAGTCAACTCTTTGCATGAGGTGGCCAGAGTACTGGAGTTTCAGCTTCAGCATCATTCCCTCCAAAGAAATCCCAGGGCTAATCTCCTTCAGAATGGACTGGTTGGATCTCCTTGCAGTCCAAGGGACTCTCAAGAGTCTTCTCCAACACCACAGTTCAAAAGCATCAATTCTTCAGTGTCTTACTTATACAATAAGTTTATTTCTTGATTAGATGCTTTATTTATCCTCTCAAAGATATACGAATAGGCAGCAAAGAATGTATATCTTAATATCATTAGTAATGTCCTGAGTTTTCCTACCTAAAATATATGTACTAAAAGAAAACAATCTTGGACTCCTAGGTCAAAGCATAAAATTTAAATTGGGGTAGGATAATGATTTACAGGGTTTCACAAGTGGCTCAGCAGGAAAGAATCCCTCTGCCAACCAGGAGAGAGGGATTTGATCCCTGTGTCAGGAAGATCCCCTTGAGAAGGAAATGGCAATCCCCATCCAGTATTCTTGCCTGGGAAATCCCACAGACAGAAGAGCCTGGTGGGGTACAGTCCATGGGACCATAAGAGTTGGATTTGACTTAGCAACTAAACCTCCATCACTATGTATAAAACAGATAAACCAACAATGATTTACACATATACATAAGAGGATAAAATATTATAATAAATTTATAAAAATAGTCTGTTAACTGTTGGGAGAGTTCTGTAAGGCAGGAAGCCTGGAGCCAAAAGTAACAGAGTATATTGGACAATTTATGAATAAAATATACGTATTTATAGATAAACCCAAGTCACCAAAAATGAAGTCAGAAGAGGAACCACAGAGTAGGGGGAGAGATTTATAACATATATGAACAAAAAAGATACTACAGTGTTAGCACAAAAAAAAAAAAAAAAAGGAGGGGGCACCTACAAATTAATAAGAAAAAAGACATTCTGATAGAAAAAAAACATGTAAAAAGATCTTTTGGAAGAGAATAAAAATCTCCAAAAAACATATAAATAGATGTATAATCTGTTTAATATTTAGTAAAATGTAAATTGCATGCATGCTCAGTTGCTCAGTCGTGTCTGACTCCTTGCAGCCCCATGGATACAGCCTACCAGGCTCCTCTGTCCATGGTATCTTCCAGGCAACAATACAGGAGTGGGTTGCTAATTTCTTCTCCAACCCAGGGATTAAACCAGCACCTTCTGTGTCTCCTGCATTGACAAGTGGATTCTTTGTCACTTTGCCACCTGGGGAGCCTAAAATGCTAATTAAGGTGACCAAAAAAATACCTTTTTTCCCATCATATAAGCAAAATATACAAGGAGAGTTAGCATCAAGAGTTGGTAAGGAAGCTGGAAATGGAACACTTTTAAACATGCAGAAGTATAAAATATTAATATCATTTTAGAAAATAAAATGTGATATAGCTTTCACATATTTAAAAAATGCACATTTTTACATAGCAATACCAACTTTAGGAAGCTATTCTACAAATATGAAAATAACAGTGTGAAAGCATCTCTATCTAAGGATACTTATTACAATTTTACTTATGGTGGCAAAAATAGAAAGCCATCTGAATATTTATCTAGACAAAATCAAACAAATGCATTAATGGTACAAGCTCACTATGAAATAGTATGCACGTATTTAAAAAATTCTCTTTAAAATCTTATTTGCTTTATTAACAGGAAAATAACTACATTGGCAAAGTACCATGTATAATGTTTATACTTTTCTAACAGCTACTAAAACGCCAACATATGTAGGAAATTACGGGATATGGAATAAAGCTTGTTCTAGTCGTTCATAAATCTGTCTGCTGTCACCCTGTTTATTTAACCTATATGCTGAGCACATCATGAGAAATGTCAGGCTGGATGAGTTACAAGCTGGAATCAAGATAAGAAGGAGAAATATCAACAACCTTAGATCTGCAGATGATACCACTCTAATGGCAGAAAGCGAAGAGGAACTAAAGGGCCTCTTAATGAGGTTGAAGGAAGAGAGTGAAAGAGTTGGTTTAAAACTAAATATTAAACAAAACGAAGACCATGGCATCTGGCCCCAATACTTCATGGCAAATAGATGGGGAAGCAATGGAAATAGTGACAGACTTTATTTTGGGGGGCTCTGAAATCACTGCAAATGGTGACTGCAGCCATGAAATCAGAAACCTCTTGGCAGGAAAGCTATGAGAAACCTAGACAGTGTGTTGAAAAGCAAAGACATTACTCTGCCAACAAAGGTCTGTATAGTCAAGGTTATAGTCTTGAGCTAGACTGTAAAAAAGAAGAGTGCTGAAGAATTGATGACTTTGAACTGTGGTGCTGGAGAAGACTCTTGAGAGTCTCTTGGACAGTAAGGAGATCAAACCAGTCAATCTTAAGGGAAATCAACCCTGAACACTCACTGGAAGGACCGATGCTGAGGCTGAAACACCAGTATTTTGGTTATCTGATGCGAACAGCTGACTCATTGGAAAAGTCCCGAATGTGTGAAAGATTGAGGGCCGAAGGAGAAGAGGGCATCAGACGATGAGATGGCCGGGTTGCATCATCAATGCAATGGACATGAACTTGGGCAAACTTTTGGAGATGGTGATGGAGAGAGAGGCCGGGTGTGCTGCAGTCCGTGCTCACAAAGAGTCGGACACAACTGGGCAACTGAACAACAATAAAACCTTATGTATATACTAAATATAATAACTATATAAGGTAAAGTAGTTCATATTTTTTAAAGTAAAAATGCAAAATTCAAAATGCATGGCCCAATGGGATAGTTACATAACTTCACTACACATATGTTATCATACAATATTGGAGCTTGCAAATGAAAATTTGCTGACTAAGGTCCATCTAATCAAGGCTATGGTTTTTCCAGTGGTCATGGATGGATGTGACAGTTGGACTGTGAAGAAGGCTGAGCGCTGAAGGATTGATGCTTTTGAATAGTGGTGTTGGAGAAGACTCTTGAGAGTCCCTTGGACTGCAAGGAGATCCAACCAGTCCATTCTGAAGGAGATCAGCCCTGGGATTTCTTTCAAAGGAATGATGCTAAAGCTGAAACTCCAGTACTTTGGCCTCCTCAAGGGAAGAGTTGACTCATTGGAAAAGACTCTGATGCTGGGAGGGATTGGGGGCAGGAGGAGAAGGGGACGACCGAGGATGAGATGGCTGGATGGCATCACGGACTCGATGGACGTGAGTCTGAGTGAACTTCAGGAGTTGGTGATGGACAGGGAGGCCTGGTGTGCTGAGAATCATGGGATCGCAAAGAGTCGGACATGACTCTTTGAGCGACTGAACTGAACTGAACTGAGCTGAAATGAAAATTGGTTAAAATCCTTGCAATGGGTCCAGAACATCATTAGGAATCTCCAGCAGGAGACATACCTTGAAGCTGGGCTGTTTCCATAGAACCCTCTCAGGCTAATGAGGATTGTCTGGGTCCTAGGTCTGATCCTGTACCTCGAGTGTACCTTAACCCCACTCTGTCCCTGTAGAGACAAGGACCCTTCTCTCATCGGAGAGCTCATGTTCAGTTGAGAGAGATATATAACATCAGGATGCCAATGTACTCATTTAAAACATAGTTCCAATCAGGATAAAATTCAAACCCTAATGTATTTACTTACCATGAGAAATAACAGTAACACTGATTAGAGAAATTGAAATTTGTGCTGACATAAATGGGAAGTCAAAGAATAATCAAAAGACTGCTCAACACCTAAGTACTCAGATATTTAAGGCCAGTTAAATTACCAAATATTTCATGAACTTATTTGCAAAAGATAAATAGAGACACAGATGTAGAGAATAAACATACAGATACTGGAAAAGTGTGGGGAAACGGGGGTGGGATGATTGGGTGATTCAGATTAACGTATATACACTACTATGTATAAAATAAAACTGGGGCTTCCCCAGTGGCTCAGTCGGTAAAGAACAAGCTTGCAATGCAGGAGACCTAGGTTCAATTCCTGTGCTGCCAAGATTCCCTAGAGAAGGAAATGGCAACCCACTTCAGCATTGTTGCTTGGGAAATCCCATAGACAGAGAAGCCTGGTGGGCTACAGTCCATGAGGTTGCAAGAGTTGGACTTGACTTAGCAATTAAACCACTACCATCATGTATAAAATAGAAAACTAACAAGAACTAACAGGAACTCGACTCAATGCTCTGTGGTGACCTAAATGGAAAGGAAATCCAAAAAAGAGGGGATATACGTAGACATACACTGATTCACTTTGCTGTACAGTAGAAACTAACACAATATAGTAAAAGAACTATACTTCAATAAAAATTGATTTAAAAAATACTTTGAAAATGCAAAAAAGCGATCAATTTATCAAGGTAAGACCATCCATTGGTGAAAGTGCCTTCTGTTTGGCAGCATTTGAATGAGCCAATTTTCCCTCTGAAATACTCATTTTTCCCATGTCTCGCCAGTCAACGAACTCTTTCTCAACTATACTTTCCCCTTTGGATATACTAATATATTTATTCACATTATAGCCCCAATATCACTATGGTAAAACAATTTTGTCTCTTTCAGGTGATTCCATACCTGCACATTGATTCATTGGGCATTTATCCTGCAGTTAAAAGAAAAGTCATCTTACATTCCTCATTTTTCTGTTCTTAGAGGTACTTTATTGCAGTTCCCCAAATACTGACAATAGGCTATATTACTACTCTTCAGAGAGTGTTGCTTAACATATGCACCCATATTTTCAGATTGATTGCTGAATCATGCCAGTCTTATTCAGACACATTCAGCCCTTATATCTTCTAACTGTGAAAAATAAAACATTATTTACAATGAAGAATCGTTATAATGCAGTAATATTTCACTAGTATTCACAGAATATACAAAAAGTGATTCACAACATTGCATTCAAAATACTTGTACTGTTCCCTTGACTCACTAAATCTAGACTATTTAAGTGTCAGCAAAGGATCCATTTTCAAAGATATAAAACAGAGCCTCTGAATGAAGATGCAAGCAACATTCTTAAAATGTGGCTATACTCTTTGAAGAAGGGAAATATAATTACCTTATTCTTCCATTTTAAACATGTAACAATCAGGATGGGGAGTGAAACAGGGCTTGTTGCTCCTAAACTGTCAAACAAGGTTAAAAACAACAACAACAACAACAACAAGAATACACCACTAAGTACCTCACAGCCTAAGTCAAGCCACTGACACTTAGAACGAGCAGATTGTTGAGCCCTTGGAAACATATTGACTCCATGGAGCTTGCTGGGTCCAAGTGAGAATTAACTAGCCCTTTCTTAACCTCTTTCTCCTCATTGTGAATGGAAAGGAAAAGCCAATGCATTTCCTGCTAAACCGAGAATTTGAGATTCTGATGCAACCCTTGTCACACCTCTTCATTCTGATCATTTGTGGTTGTTTAGTTGCTCCGTTGTGTCTGACTCTTTGTGACCCCATGTACCATAGCATGCCAGGCGTTCCTGTCCTTCACCATCTCCCAGAGTTTAGACTAGAAAACATGGAGCCCACAGGCTGAATGTAGCTGACTCCCACCTCTTCTAAGTTGTAGGGGATGCTGCCGCAGTTTTGGCAGCTCTCTTAAGCACATTTTAGTCCTCTGCTTCAGAACCTAGTTGCCAATCTGGTGTTAATAAGATAAGCCCTTTTCTCATATCAGTTCAGTTCAGTTCAGTTCATTCGCTCAGTTGTGTCTTACTCTGCAAGCCCATGGACTGCAGCACTCCAGGCCTCCCAGTCTATCACTGACTCCCAGAGTTTACTCCTCATGTCCAGAGTCGGTGATGCCATCCAGCCATCTCATTCTCCGCCATCCCCTTCTCCTCCTGCCTTCAATCCTTCCCAGCATTAGGGTCTTTTTAAATGAGTCAGTTCTTCGATTCAGGTGGCCAAAGTATTGAGATTTCAGCTTCAACATCAGTGCTTCCAATGAATATTCAGGACTGATTTCCTTTAGGATGTACTGGTTGGATCTCCATGCAGACCAAGGGACTCTCAAGAGTCTTATCCAACACCAAACTGTATTAGTCTTACGAGTCCTCGAATCACAAAGTACATCACTACACAAATCAATGATGCTGTGTCACCAGGTAGTCATGAATAGGAAGTGGGGAACAGGAAACGACTGCCCTTTCTGTTCACAACAGTCATGTGTTCAGTTACATCTGACTCTTTGCAACCCCTTGGACTGTAGCCCATCAGGCTCCTCTGTCCATGGAATTTTCAAGCAAGAATACTGAAGTGGGTTGCCATTTCCTACTCCAGGGGATCTTCCTGACCCAGGGATCGAACCCACATCTCCTGTGTCTTCTGCTTTGGCAGGATTCTTTACCACTGTGCCACCTGGGAAGCCCATATTCAAAACAGTCAACACAAAAATAAAACTGTGATCAGATTTTCTGAACAATAAAAATATAACATGGTCTGCCAATAGGGGTGTTATTTTGATAACAATGGACTGTACACAAATGTGAGTGTACTCAAAAAATTTAAGATATTTTCTTTGCTCATTTACCCTGGAAATGAACATTAGGCAGTTGTCACATCACCTTAATGAAAGAGAACAGGTACAAGACGCAGATAAAATACCACAGAACCTGGTTTACTAGTAAAACAATAGTCCAGTAGATTATAATAGTTAATAAGGGTAAATGGTTGCCCAAATTGCATGGAAAATATACTCTTGTATTTGCATATATAAAATTATATATACACTTATGTGTGTTCATATTATATTTTTAGGCATGAAAATCAAGTTACATGAGCTGCATACTCAAAATTCCTGTTAGGCAGCCCACAGTACATGTTATCATCCATATAAGATGTAGCCATCAATCTTTTGAACCATATAAACCCATTTCTTCCCCATTTCTGTACTGTGAAAAGTCAGACAAGAGAGAGGTACTATTTGAGTAAGATATGGATAAGGAAACCCCATGACAATGAGGCGGTTACAATAAGAGCTGACACTTAAAGGTCACATTGTAGACAGTGGCCAGAGAAATCATTCTGGTACATTTGGAAGCTGAATTTATGGAGAAGGACAAGTTATAACAAGACATATTCTGATGCAAGAAAAATATAAACAGATCAAATTTGCATTATAATCTCCCTATTTCCTCTATAGCCTCTGCCACAAGGTAATTTTTCTTAATTAATTCCTATGCAGGACTCATAGTAGGTATTCAGTGATAATTATAAGGTTGTGTACTCCATTACTCTAAGCCCTCTGTGCTTGGCAGTCATTCTAAGAAATATCACAGAGTTGGTTGCATTTCAAAGACTAGCAATAAAGACAGTTCACTGCTGGTTCAAGATTATTTTCACGTTGTTTTACCATTGGATGAAGAGCAAACAGAGCAAAGCACATCGATATCCCTTTCACAGTGAGTACGTGTGGATCTCTGAAGCCTCCCTAGGTTCTCCCAGTGGTCAGAAGAGTCCGGAGAGAACGCAGACTCGAAAGCTGGAGAAGTTAAGAACCAGCAGATGCTGCTAGTCTAGGGATGGCCACATCCATTCATCACCTGACAATGGTATTATACTTTGTGTTCCATTTCCAGCTGCTGCATGGCCAATCTCAGCAGGATATTTTCTGTGCACATGAGTGTGTCCTTTCATGTTAGTGCTCTGGCATTTCCACCTGTGTAATTGGTTTCTCTATCCAAGTTATGAAGTGCCATGCAGGGCTCAAATCTTTATCTCTTGTACTCCGCTGGGTGTCTGACACCATGCTTGTAATACATATCCAGGGTTCAAATACATTGTTGCATAGCAGGGTTGGCCCCACTTGGTGCTTAAATCAGAGGATTTATTAGAAATATGAATTGCTGCCTCTTACTATATTGAGTTCAGAAACATAACCTGAGCTTTGAGAGTATGAAAGAAAACAAAAACCTCTGTTTCCCCTTATCCCTCCTACCTCAAAACAATTAACCCCAGCTACATCAAAGCTGAATCCAGTTTTGAGTAGGAACACTCCCATCTGAGAGTGTTGGTAGGCGTGAGGAAAGACAAATTGCTCCTACCACAAGGAAGAGGGATGAAAGAAAGAACAAAAGTAAAATATCTTGGAAGCTGTTCAAGTTTCTTAATGGACCATTAACCAACACTTAGTGAGGCAGAGCTCTGGATTTGGGTGGATGGCACTGCTTTCCCCAGAGATTGAAACTGAAGAGTGGGATTGATTCAGACATTACTATACCCCAGAGCACACTGATTAGACCTTTTGAATTTATTTGTTCGTTTACAGCTGTTCTTTGTCCTGACATGGACAGCCCCTGGGAGATTTTAAAATCTTCAGATCTCTGATCCTTTTAAAAAGGTGCTTTTCTATTGTAAAAGTAGTATGATGGGAGGGTGGAGGGGGGCAGCATGAATCCCCATTGCTCTGTATAACTAGACTGGATATAAAAATTTTATGCTTATGTTAGTAAACGCATAGTACCTCTTCAATGCAAATAATCAGTTTTGAGAGGTGAGCAAGAAGAAATATCATTAGATATTTTATTCACTGTGTTTAATCCATTATAGATGTCACTTGGAAGAGAAGCATTAAATATGATGCCACCTCACAAAGATCCTGTAATTTTAATGTATTAGGCATTGGGACATCTCATTTAGCATAACTCTGACTATAAACACGGCTTTAATAAACCATTTGATTTGCCTTATAGGTAGCTATGGAGGAACAAGAATTTCTTTACAAAATTTATCAGAATGTATTTTAAAACCTGATGACATGAATTGATCCAATTATTTTTCTACCTCTCTCCACTAAACCTGTATTCACAATAGCAAAGGCTTTAAAATTTTTTTCTTACTATAATAAAAATCACATCATATAAAACATACTATTTTCACCATATTCGACTTTACAGTTCAGTGGCGCTAAGTACATTCACATGGCTGCACAACTCTCACCATTATCCATCTCCCGAATTTTTCACTTTCCTAAACTGAAACTCTGTCCCCACTAAACACTAAGTTCCCATTCCCCTTCTCGCCCTGACCCACACTCTGGTCCCTGGCATCTATCAGTGTACTTTCTGACTCTATGAATTTAACTATTCTAGATACCTCACATAAGTGGAACTAGAGTTCACTAGTGAAGTAAGTCAGGAAGAGAAAAACAAATATCCGACACGAATGCATATATGTGGAATCTAGAAAAAATAGTACAGATGAACCTATCTGCAAAGCAAAAATAGGTACACACACATAGAGAATAAATGCATAGACACCAGTGGGGAAAGAGGAATAAATTGGGAGACTAGGATCGACATATAAACATTGCTATGTATAAAACAGATAGCAAATGATAACCTATTTATAGTATAGGAGGGTGAAAAGAAGATACAATCTGTTTGTAGGACGTATATTAACCTCTGAAATGTATTCCAGTACACACAGTTGTGTGTGTGTGCTCAGTCGTGTCGGACTCTGTGACTCCATGGACTGTAGCCCACCAGGCTCCTCTGTCCATGGGATTTTCCAGACAAGAACACTAGAGTGGGTTGCCATTTCTTACTCCACTCATATACAGGAGGTGCGAACAAATACTGTTTGACTCCACTTATACAAGGTACCTAGCAACAGCTTTTTAAAAGGCATTTTCGTGTTATTTGAAGAAAGCAAGGTTTCTCAGACTGTTCCATTGTGGGGGAGGGGAAGGCACTGTCATAGGATTCAGGGGTTATAGGTTTACAGAGGACAGCCCAGACATTGTCCCCTTCTATAGAAGAAGAATGGTTTTATTTATTCTCTCACTACGGATAACCCTAGGACGGATCAAGATTTAAATTGCTGAGTGAAGAAAATGTGCAAAACTATCATATTTAATATTTCCTAGTTGGTTGAGATAAAAGCTGTAAAAGGACTTTGCATTCTGAAAAAAAAAAATGAGGACAATTGATTATTCTTCCTCCCTAATAAACTGGTGAAGGGAAATTTAAAATGAAAGAGGCCACCTAACTCCTAAAATTCACTCATAGCACTAAGAAAGAAATGAACAGATTATTACATCTGTTTTAATAGAAAGATATTTTGGGACAATTGTCCTCAAGCTCATCCCTCTCATCTTTAAAAATAAAAAGACAAGAAAAAAGAGTGCTATTCCCCAGCTATTATTACTCTCTTCCCTTCACATGCAAGCATTTTCAAAGCAAGCCCTAAACTTGAAGTCTTGACTTTCTCACATCTCAATTATTCCATAACCTACTTCACATGATTTTCATTTTTCCTTCTTAATGAAACTGTTCCCAACAAGATGATTAACAGCTTCTTGTTTTGCAAACTCAATGGATGCATTCACAGGTTAGTTCGATCATCTGTAACATCTCACTAAGTCAGCCCTTCTCTCCCACTAGAACCCCTTCCTCTTCTGACTTTCACATTCACTGCTTACTACTCGCATTCAGTTATTTTACTTCTTTCTGCACATTCATTCTTTCACGCAGTCCAGTCTTCCTTTCTCCAACCCACCCTTCAAAACTGGGATTTCTCAGCTTTTGTCTTCATTTGTGTTTCTCTTGTTCTCTTTTCTCCTTATTTTCCCCAGGTGATCTTATGTACAGAGATATCCACAAACATCTCTTATATATACTGACAACTCACTGCGTCCAAAAAACTTATTTATGTAGAAACCTGCATTGCCTCAGAGTTTGATTTCTCAAGTTTCCAACGAGAACCCCAAAATAAACCTGAAAAAATACAAAATTAGTATATGTATTTTAAAAATATTTCAGAATAGAAGCTAGGTTTTCACATTTATCTTTAAACTATGAGAGGATGGCAGTACACTAATAACTTTTAAAACATTTATCCTCTGTCCATGGAATTTTCCATACAAAGATACCAGAGTGGGTTGCCATTTCCTTCTCCAGGGTATCTTCCCGACTCAGAGACAGAATTCAAGTCTCCTGCATTGCAGAAGTCTTTATGATCTAGGCCACCAGGTAAATCTCCCAATAAATAAATAATAACTGTAAATGAAATTAATAACAGTGATGAGATATTTTCACTTTTAAGGAAGAAGTC
Source organism: Capra hircus (assembly GCF_001704415.2). NCBI lineage: Eukaryota > Metazoa > Chordata > Mammalia > Artiodactyla > Bovidae > Capra > Capra hircus. The sequence goes on from NC_030834.1 coordinate 23,434,385, forward strand.
TAGATTCTACTGGGAAAAGTAACAGCGAGAAATACTGCTTTACTTTGAACCTTAGACTATAGTATGCAAACTGAATAAAAAGGAATGGATCATTAGCGTTGAAATAAGTGCCTATTTCTTTAAAAAGAAGACTTCAATATATAGACCACAAAATTATTGTGTAAAAAGAAGATTGATTTCCCTACACATGATGATTTGTCTAGAGTATGAAGATTTATTATCATAAGAAGTTATTATTTCAGGAAACTAAAGATAAAAATCAATACTTTGGAGATCATTAAATCTTGGCATGAGTTGAGTACTGAAGGCAGGAATATTTTACTGGAGCATTGGGGAATTTATATTTTAGGGACTCTGGAGGTCATTTTGCTGACATACTTCATTTCATTTCCGTCTAAAACAAAGGAAAACAAATTACCTCTTCAAGTTATCTCTGCTGAAATGTTTTAACAATGTGTGCTACTTTATATTTGATTTCAAAGTTTTGTTTTGCTCTATAACTGTGATCAATAAAACCAAGGCAGATGAGAAATGAAGTAATAAAGGTTTATAGTCAATGTAATAATTCTAGAACAAAATGTATTTTAACCAAAGGAAGTATAAAAGAGTTCAGCAAAAGATGGAAAATTAAAATAATTCATATTTAAAACCAACATTGTTGTTATGGTAAATAAAAGTGAGATATTTTATCCTCTAGTGTAACAGTAAATGAAACCACGGAGCCATTTCTTTCTTAGAGTCTGTTCTTTTCAAATACAGTACCTCGTTCCCTATTAAAAGCTTTCAAATCAGATTTCAGTAAATCAGGATCTAGATGATTCTGAACCATTCCTGAAATACTGAAACTATGTTCTCTCTGGGAGTAGTCTATTCTCTTCTGCAAGATGAGTTCCATCTTTTGGAACAGTCAATAAATGAATGACCACTCTTGGAATTCTGCAGAGAAGGTGAAAAATGGGCTAGAAGATTTTTTATAGAAATTGATAAATAGAAACAGACCAAAAGAAAAAGTTCTGTATTGCAAAATATATATGCGATTTCCTTCTTTTCTCCCTCCCTCTCTCCTCTCCTCTTTTTTCTCCTCTCTCCTTTCTTCAGAAGTAGAAAAAGGCCAAGGGTTAAACGTGTAACAATCACTATTAGCATAACATTTTGATTAGCAATCATCTTTGGTGAAAACAACATTGGATGTGTAGTAGGTTTGTGTTTTCAACTTGATAGTAGAACAGTATTTTTAGTTAGGCTGTCAGCAATAAAACTATAATTCTGTGAAAATTTCTAGAGACATATTCGAGGAGGAATATAATTTGAGAAATGAACAATAATAAAACAAGCAATAAATGAAAGTTGGATACATGAGGATATGTAGCTGAAATATTTTAAAATTAAATCTGTACTATTAATAATATGAAGAAGGCAATGGCAACCCACTCCTGTACTCTTGCCTGGAAAATTCCATGGATGGAGGAGCCTGGTAGGTTGCAGCCCATGGGGTCGCTAAGAGTCAGGCACGGCTGAGCGACTTCACTTTCACTTTTCACTTTCATGCATTGGAGAAGGAAATGGCACCCACTCCAGTGTTCTTGCCTGGAGAATCCCGGGGACAGGGGAGCCTAGTGGGCTGCCGTCTATGGGGTCTCACAGACTCGGCATGACTGAAGCGACTTAGCAGCAGCGGCAGCAGCTGAAATAATTTAAAAGAAAATCTGTACTATTAATAATATGATATAATAAAGTTGAGTTAGATATATTTTAATAAAGAGGCAAGGGAAAAATTAAATAGTTGATATTACAATAAATGAAACTTAAATTTAAATGGTAAGGGTAAACATTAATAAATACTCTGGACTAAAATCAAAAGGTTCAAAAGTAGATGAAGATAAGTTAAATGTAGAGAGTAAGAAATTATAGTACATATATAAATGAACACTGTTTCTTCTAGCATCAATTTCCTGGAGAAAATAAGATGAATGACAGAATTTGTTTTTCAATCTGAGTGTTATTATATTAGAGAGGACATTAAACAATGGTCTGAGTATTAAAGAATAACACCTATCAGAGAAGTTGGACTAAACCATTTTCTTTTTATAGGTATACCTCAACCATATTTGTTGTGCCAAATAAAATGTATAAATTATTAATATTATGTAAAATGCATACAAAATAAAGGAATAATCTGTACAAATTTAGCATTATATTAGGCACTTAAAAATTTTTATTGAATAACTTATACCACATAAATAAGATTTCTAGAAAGTGAATTCAAATACCTATGATGCATATCAAATCACTGTCTTAAGAAAGAGGAAAAAAAAGAGGATATTTTTTACATCCTGGCCATAATAAACTAATCTTAAATACTGCTATGAAATTATATGGTGAGATACTAGATATATTTACTACAAGATAATTTGTAAATATGGTCCTAACATGTCAAGTCTTATCTGACACTAGTGAATTTAAAGAAGTTTAAATATTGTTATGTTGACATTATAGCAATTTAACATAAAAAATCACAATGAATCACAGTAAACTCTACAACTAGGTGATAAATTGCAATTTGGAATGGTCATTAAAGACATAGTCACAGGCTTTACAAAATAGCAACCCCTCCAAACATAGAGTTTATTTCAAGAATACAGTATATGTTCAACTTTGGTATACATATGTATAGCACAACTTCTCAGTTACGTTACCAGTATGTTGTCAAATTCATAATTTAGTCATGGACAGCAAATGAAGAGAATCTATTAATACCTCTTTTTTAAATGAACATTTCAAATTAGTTCTAAAAAGAGCCACTTTTATTTCAAACAAGCAACTTTTGTTTACCTAGTGGGCTTTTGTTTACCTAGTGGTAAACTTTTGTTTACCTTGTTAAGCATCTGATGGACTTGCCTATTTAATTGATATATTCATTTAATATATTTAACATATTTTCATTGTTTTTATTTTTTTTTTACTTTATGTGCTTTGTACATCTTGAGTGAAATAATGTTTCATATTCATACTTATCTAAAATATAAGGAATAAATATTCTAAAACTTACACAGTAACATTTGATTTTGATTTTTCTATATAGAAGTTATTACTAAGCATAATCTGACCTAGTTTCAATTATTTCACCAAGATCATAAGAGGTACAGGCACAGTTTTGCTCAAGGGTCAAGCATCATCACTCTGTCTTTGTTTATTTTAAAAGCACTTTGTAGTTAAATGTATCAGTTCAGTTCAGTTCAGTTGCTCAGTCATGTCCGACTCTTTGTAACCCCATGAATCGCAGCACACCAGGCCTCCATGTCCATCACCAACTCCCGGAGTTCACTCAAACTCACGTCCATCAAGTCAGTGATGCCATCCAGCCATCTCATCCTCTGTCATCCCCTTCTCCTCCTGCCCCCAATCCCTCCCAGCATCAGAGTCTTTTCCAATGAGTTAACTCTTAGCATGAGGTGGCCAAAGTACTGGAGCTTCAGCTTTAGCATAGTGTTGATGAATTTACCTTAATTTGTTTTCACTTTTTACTCTTCATCCTGTAGCAACTAATAGAATGTGTAATAATGCTTAGCTAGCAAAAAGAGTCAGACACAACTTAGCAACTAAACAGCAACGTAGAACTGACCAGGTTGAAGTATATTTTAGGGGCACATGGGAGGTAGTTTCTATAACTTTGGTTTCATTAAAATGGGGTTCTAAATAAGTACAAAAAATAACAAGAATACTAATTTTCCTTAAACTCTGAATTTCCAAAGTGCTTAATATTACTCAGGAAATTCTTCCCAGCAAAACTCTTTAGAGAAAAGATCTCACACAAAGTGTTCTGCACATATTACTCTATGCCCAAAACCCCCATGGAGAAAAGATAGGTACTTAGATATAACCTTCCCTGATAGCTCAGTTGGTAAAGAATCCAGCTGTAATGCAGGAGACCCTGGTCTGATTCCTGGGCTGGGAATATCCCCTGGAGAAGGGATAGGCTACCCATTCTAGTATTCATGGGCTTCTCTTGTAATTGAAATCAACATTGCAAAATTCTAGGCCAGGGCTCAAATAGAAATAAATATGAGAATTTTAATATTTCATACGTGGTATCTAATTGAGACAGAGAAAAACTTTTATAACAAAATGCAGAGCATAAAACTATGTTTGATGAAATTAGATATAATTGGTTAATATAAAAGTCATCATGTAACTAAATACAGATTCCATTGCTCTACCTTTTAGGAAGAGTAAAGAATTTTACCATTTGTCAGTTTTGGTGAGTTGTCATTTCTTTTTAATTGAAAGCATACTTTTCTTCAAAAAAAGATAAAATTGGTTCTGTGTACACACACACACACACACACACACACACACACATGCATATATATATGTCCTAACATGAAGAAAAAGCAAACCTGGAACTTCATATAATGTAAAGGCAGACTATGCTATGGGTTTATGATTAAACTATGCTTTTATGGTTAAGTTAATTTGAAGGGCTTGGGAAAAATTACTTTTTAAGCTCCAAGAAGACTTATCTCCACATAAAATTGAACTTGACTATAATTATCATTAAATAAATTTTGTAAATATGTTTAATTTTATCTTTCTTATGCAAATAACCATATAAATATGGAAACAGATGGTAATATTATTCAGTAAAATGAATATGTATTATTAGATGCATCCAAATTTATTTGATGAACATAAATTTTCATCTTCTTTTTAAATTTAATGGTTAACATAAAACTTTAGTGGTAAAGTAAACATATGTGGAATAGCTGCAGTATGTATGTGGAAAATTTATATCTATGTACATTATTTAGATGTATTTTTCATGGAAACTGTGGAAAATATATTAAGCTTTCCATTTCTAATCACTTGGTTTTACTGTGGATTTTCAAAAACAGATTTATCTTGGCATTGAAACATTTTTATATTTAATATACATGTTTAGCACCAAAACCTGAATTTTACAAACTATTCACATAATTTGTAGTGAGATAAAACTACCTTAGATTCTATAGTTTACTTGAAGGACACTGTTAAAATTTCTTATGTACATGATGTCTGGATACATTTTTAAAGCTATTTAGGGATCTGTAGTCTTCAGAGTAATTGTTTTGTCCCTTATTTCTAATGGTAACTTTATAAATTCAATTTAAATTATTTTGGATACATATATACATATTGGAAATTTACATATTATAATTAGAATTTTACATATTATAAATTCAAGTCCTCGTGTTGGATGCAGTATGTAGAAATGCACATGAAACAAAGTTCAACAAATGCTAGTTTTTGCTACCTGGAAGCCTAAGATGCCATATGTGATGTATGTTCATTCAATAGTAGATAAAGAGCCTTACAGAAAATCTTATGTGAGAATCTGACACTCTGAAATAAATTTACCAAAATACTTTCAACTGATGAGTGAATCCTACAGTCTTTAAAGGAAATAAACATAACACATTAAAAGTCATAAAACTGGGTTTAGTTTATCACATGCTTAGGTCTACATTAGCTCATTACTCATGAAACAATACTTTCATTTTGCATCATGATGATAAGAATCAGTAGGAGTCCTTTGGTCTATTTCATTTGACATGTTGTGTTCTTTTGCTTTTTATATTAAAAAAAGGAACAGTAATTTATTTTATTTATTTTTATAAGGAGAATTTGACAAGGAACCAAAAATTTTACTCCTAGGTTTCACTCAAGAGAAATACAAATAAATATCCATAAAAAGCTGCTGGTAAAAGCAGCTTAACAGTAGCTTTATATATGACACCCAAAAACTGGGACAAATCAACTGTTGTTGGTGAATTAATACAATGGTGTATTTAGCAATAAAATGATATGATATTGATATAGGCGGTAATATGAATAAAGTAAGAAAACATAAAGCTGAATAAAGACTTTCACAAGAATATTCACTGTATGATGTCATTTACATGAAGTTCTAGTAGTGACTAATCTAATCCATTAGTGGGAAAAAACAAAAACAAAAATTATGGTAATTACCCAGGAGCACTGACTGGGAAGAGACATAAGAGAACATTTTAGGCCCTTAGATTTATATCTTGATAGTGAGTTGAGTTAGAGTTTGTGTGCATTTGCATAAACTCAGAACATTTACACTTGTGATTTGTGCATTTTATTGTATGTAAATTTTATCTCAAAAGCATAAAATATAAACAGTATTGAACTCTATTATGCACCTGCCAAAATATATAGGAGGAAGCACACTGATTTCTACAGCTTATTTTCAAATGCATAAAAATCCCACAGTTGTTTGCAAGAATAGAAAGATAAGCAGATGGATACTTGAGTGTAAGACACTAACAAAGTGTTAATTTTAAAATGTAGGTGTTAGATATATAGGTTCACTATAAAATCTCTTTAATCTTTCTATAGACTTGGAAATTTTCTAATATGTGTGAACACAATTAAAAGGATATCAAGCGTTCCTGCTATGTATGTGGAACAAATGTTTTCATCTTCACTGTGGTTTGTGAAAATTAATGCTAACTGGCTGTATAAATACAGATGTCAACTATAGATTAATAGATTGCAAAGAATTTTTTTCCACAGCAGCAATCCTCAGGTTCAATTCTGACTCAAAAGAGAGGTTGACCGTTTGGGCTTCCCTGGTGGAGAATCCACCTGCAACGCAGGAAGCCTGAGTTTGATCCCTGGGTTGGGAAAATCCCCTGAAGGAAAGCATGGCAACCCACTCCAGTATTCTTGCCTGGAAAATCTCCATGGACAGAGGAGCCTGGCGGGCTACAGTCCATGGGGTCGCAAAGAGTCGCACTTGACTGGGTGACTAAGTACAGTGCAAGAGTCTGCAAAGACTGTTTTTCCACAACAAAAAAAAAACAAAATGTAACAGCAAAAAGTTATAAATGCTCTAGAGGTCTAATGATATGCGATGCTATTCACCTAAAGGCCCATAGACATGAAATTTCATTGGGAAATCATTATAGATAGTGATACAATGGAGATGCAACTGAATGCAGGCTATACATTCTTAATTCCTTTATAACTGATGATAATATTGTTTGCTTTGCTTGGTTGGCTGATCAGTATATTGATTTTGGTGCACTAGCAGTGAGACAGAAAAAAAGAAGTAAAATTAGTGAATGACAAATTTTCAAAGGAAGACTCAAAATGAGAGATCAAACTTGAAGCATTGCCCCAAATGAATGAGTAAATCCAGTGTTGCCTGTGATATATGTACCATAATCTTTTTCTTAATAATATATGATGCTTGTTTTTAAAAGAATGCAAAAGAAATGAATAAACAATTTAGCCATATCTAGTGTAAAATGCCTATTACAAAAAATCTGACATCCATATTTCGGCTTTTGGGTTGTTTTGTTTAATATCTACCCACAGCAGCTCTAAGCACTCTCCTTGAGCACTTAAATTCATTACTGTATATACATGTTCAAGAGGAAAACATGGGTCCATTTAGAACAAACTCTTCCTAAGTGGCTTTTAAAGATTCTATGTGATTATTCACTTTTTAATTCTACTGGTTGGTGTTTCATTTATTTTATATTCTACCTGGTTGTATTTGAAAATAATCTTTACTCCAAATGAAAAAAAGAGTCACTACCTTGTTTTTAGAAAAGGAGAGTAGAGAAAAAATGCAGGAAGCAAGTAATTAGCTTGTCCAGATCTTACAGCATGCCCTGAAGGAAATGCCAGTTTTGTCTCATTATGTGGAATTAAGCAACCAATCAAAAGTTTTACAAAAGCCTCTCATTATAGAGGTCACACAGCCATTTCAACAGCTCTTAGTTTACCTTGCTGCCAAATCAATCACACACCCAATAAAGGAGTAAAGAGATTGTTCAGATTACAAAGGTAAGGAACAAAATACAAGTGCAAAACCTAAACACAGTGAACGTTTTTCCAAAAAAATTTTTTTAAGATATCAACTTACATATCAGTAAATGACAATTTTTACCAGAGCTTTTTGAGGGAAGAAGACAGTACTTTTTTTGTATAAGTCACTACAACACGGACATGACCTATGGATCAGTTGCTATTACTATACAATTATAATGAAATTTATTAATTATAATAAAATTCCATGATTTTTGTGGCTTGATCACTATATTTCTATCATGAGTTAAAACACCATGGAACACAAATTACTTCCCCCATTTCTCTTTGATAGTGTTGGGGATTGTACTGAAGGAGAACTTCTGACAGCAGGAACTGACATCTAAGGTGCAATGATTCTAAGAAATTGTTGGCAGTCAAATTTTTATATACTCTCTGTTTAGCTCCACCACAAGCAACTGAAGAACATAATCTTTATTTTATATTTTGAACAACTTCATTTTTTTTCTTCTGAGCAGCTGCAATAATCACATTTCTGGGTAGAAATTGTGCAGAACCAGAAGTGTGAGGAAAATTAATCCATCCCTGTGTTAGAATTTGTACATTGCCAAGACATTCATATGAAATAGTCACGTCATAATGCAATACTTCATGTAATTAATAAGAGCCCATAAATTCTGAACCACTTCTGAACTATGAAGTAAACAGCCGAAGAAGCCTATTTATACGGCATCCAGGAATAGTTGTTATGGTCTACTATGTCAATCAAAGGCTTTAATGATAATATTTTCACACCCTGCAAGTGGTTTAGTACTATGAAATACAGAAATACATACCCATTTACAGTAGAATTGTAATCATTCAGAAGAGAATAAAGAATATCATCTTCCTATTTCAAGGAAATGGTGAAGACATGTACATACACAAACACTCAAGCAGAAATTGCAGAGCCAATTCCATATTTTGTCAAAGAGTAGAGTGCATTGTTGTCTCTCCATGGATGTCCTTTTATGCACTTATCACTTTAACTGTAAGCTCTTTGGCAACATAATCTGAATCAATGCTTAACTGATGCCTGAAGTGCACTGAATTATGCCTTCTATTCTGTAAGTACTTTTTGTCTATGAATGAGCTGAAACAATCTGTTGACCTTTCCTCTTCCATCATTTTCCTTTCATAAATATTTTTATCTGCTAATAAGCCTCCCCCAACCCTAAGCACCAGCCTAGATTCAAAGGGACTACCTACTGGCCAGTTATTCACTGTAGGAAGGGTGAGCTTCTCTGAAACATTTTGACTTCTAGATTCATATGAAGAAGTCACAGCTGACTTAAGAGGAACAAAATGTTTATTTACAAATGTAATCATAGGAGCAGCTAGAGCATGGAGAAAAGAATCTCACAAGGAGTAAAAGTAGGTGTGCAGTACAAGACAGCCCAATGCAGAATATGGAAGCTGGCTCTTGGGGTGTACAGAAATAAGGAGCCCAACATCTCCCTTGTCACAATCATAAGGGAGTAAGCCAATCTATTTTGTAATGCATTTGGGCTTCTTAATACTTTCCTTATCCTTTCTTGTAGGGAATTTATTATATCATTCTTTATCTTATTGCTTGTTTCCTTTTCCAATTAGTCTGTAAACTTAAGATCAGGTAATAAGCATTCAATAAATGTAGGGTAGAAAGAAGGACAGGGAAAAAGGCAAAGAAGAAACAAGGTTTATCCCTTGGCTTCCTGCAACATCCAGTGTGTTGCTGAATTCCCTAAATGGTGTTTGAATTATGATGTCTATCAGTTCTGATTTATTTTCCCCAGTCTCGCTTCCCCTCAAGGGATTAGAGTTTCTTATATAGAAAATAGTTTTTAAATTTTATTCTTTAATATATTGTACAATGAGATTAAGGCATACTGCCTAAAATGTTAATAGCCATTGCTCTTCCTAACAAGGAATACTATAAAAAAATGGATCAAGGTCATTACACATGTCTCTACAATTTATGAGCTATCATGCACGCAGAAAGATGAATTAGCGCTCTATTTTTATTTATAGATATAATAAATATCATACAAGTTTCTCAAATACTAATTTAAAAAATACCTAACTTGATCTTCCAACACACTGAGAATCTCCTAACCTCCACATACGTTTTCATCCCTGACCCGCTGAAGAATGGGAGGGACTTAGAGAACCCTAACTTTTCATGTGCCACCAATAAAGTACACTGTTGATGTTCTTTAGTTGCTAAGTTGTATCCAACTCTTTGTGATCCCATGGACTGTGGACTGCCAGGCTCCGCTGTCCATGGGATTTCCCAGGCAAGAATACTGGAGTGGGTTGCCATCTCCTTCTCCAGAGGACCTGCCTGACCCAGGGGTCTAATCCATGTCCCCTGCGTTGCATGTGAATTCCTTACCACTGAGGCACCTCAGAAGCCCCAAAGTACACTGTATGCCCCACTTAAAGATACACAGCATTATCCAGCTTGAATATTTATCAGTGTCCCTGTTAAACGGTAAAAATATTTTTTAATTTGAAAATATGGAAAATTCATTTTGGTATGTTTGACTGAGTAATTGAATAAGAATAGCAACACAATCTTTAGTCATCCAAGTAAATGCTAAATCAACTGGATTTCATGGGAAAGGTTGGCACAAAGATAATTGTTTAAACAGTATATTTAAACATAGCTGGACTGTTCCTCAAATGATGTTTGCACTTGGGCAAGTATCCCGCATAAAGAAATTCGCCAGAGATAAGATAAGCAGAACAAGAGAGTTTGAATAATTTCTGCCATCTATTGTGAGAACAGTTTGTTCTTTTCCATTGCAGACATGAAAAAAGGGAAATCCATATAAAATATCGCTGGCAATAGGGGATTAGCCCTGTTCTAGTAAAAAGTAGGTCTCCTCAGGGCTTGCTCGAGGCAAAAAACAAGTTAAAAGAGTGAGAAGAATTCATGGACTGAGAGTTTGATTTTTGCATTTTCTTCAATTTTTGAACTACATGACAATGTAAGTTTTTCCAAGTCTCTTAATTTATCTCTTATTTGATGACATTTAAAAATAAAAATTTCTTCAGTTCAGTTCAATCGCTCAGTCGTGTCCGACTCTTCGCAACCCCGTGAATCACAGCACGCCAGGCCTCCCTGTCCATCACCAACTCCCGGAGTTCACTCAGACTCATGTCCATCGAGTCCGTGATGCCATCCAGCCATCTCATCCTCTGTCGTCCCCTTCTCCTCCTGACCCCAATCCTTCCCAGCATCAGAGTCTTTTCCAATGAGTCAACTCTTCGCATGAGGTGGCCAAAGTACTGGAGCTTCAGCTTCAGCATCATTCCTTCCAAAGAAATCCGAGGGTTGATCTCCTTCAGAATGGACTGGTTGGATCTCCTTGCAGTCCAAGGGACTCTCAAGAGTCTTCTCCAACACCACAGTTCAAAAGTATCAATTCTTTGGCACTCAGCCTTCTTCACAGTCCAACTCTCACATCCATACATCACCACAGGAAAAACCATAGCCTTGACTAGGCGTAATCATAGCATCATCTGTTAGGATTTGAAATAGCTCAGCTGGAATTCCATCACCTCCACTAGCTTTGTTCATAGTGATGTTTCCTAAGGCCCACTTGACTTTACATTCCAGGATATCTTGCTCTAAGTGAATGATTATACCATCGTGATTATTGGGTACTTGTATGCATATGACAAATAGAAGAATACTGGCAAATTGGTAAAAATTCCAAAAACTGGGAGCTACCCAGTAAGGTATACAATCGTTTTCTAATTTTCAAAATAGTATTTGTTTGGAGTTCAAGCTAGCTCAAGGGAACTCACTGCTAATTGTTAGAATTTAAGGAAATATAGGGAAAATACTTCCAGGCAATTAATTCATTGCAGCCTTTCTCAAACTTTACTATTTAAGACACTGCTCATTCCTCTACAGCAAGGATAGTTCATTGCAGTCTTTCAGTTTTATACATTCTTTCGAATTTATTCATTTCTTCCCAATGCTTTCTTAAGTCAAAAGTCTCATCCATCCTTATTTTTAAACCCCAGAAAATAAAAATTTTTCTAAGTTGTTCAATAGAGTTCCTAAAATGACAGCAAATGAATCCTATAAAGGTTACAAGAGTAAATGAAACCTTTCCCCTTTATATCCTATGTAAAATTTACAGGAATAAATAAATTCACCTTATAAGCCACGTGTTGAAGAAACAGAATAAGCTGTATGTGTCTGTAAGTTGAAAGGTTTGGTTTAATGGACATTCCACCAGCTTCTTCCATTCTGTGGTTCTGGTACCATCATAACTGCTTTGTCACCTGATCAAGTCTTTCTTCCCTGATTTGGCATGATCGTGCTGATTGTACAAGATTCCGACACAAAACACTTTATTCCATTACAGAGGAGACAAATAAATCACATTATGAGACATGTGACCAAGATGATGCCTTGACACGCAACTTTATCTCTTATTCCCCATTGAGATGACTCAACATATACAGAGAAAAACTTTCCTGCCATTAGAAATCAGAAAGATGCTCTCTCTGTGTGTGTGTGTGTGTGTGTGTGTGTGTTATTTGCTCAGTCGTGTCCAACTTTTTGCTCTACCTAGACCTTTTTAGCTTCATGTTTCTGTGGAGATGGTGTTGCTATTTAGGTTCCCTGAAAAACAGACCCTGAGATAGAAATTTTCATGTAGGAATTTTAGGATCAAAACTTATAGGAAGTACAGGGAACAGAATTGGGTAGAAGGAGGATTTTTAACTCAGCCGGTCCCACAGGGCGCTCTGGAGTTAGGATGGCTCTGAAGCATTGTCCTGAACTAAATACGGAGGATGGTTCTGGATAACTCTGCTTTGAGTGCTTGTTGGATGTGCCCCCAGGAATAGCGGCTCCCCTTAGTCCAGAAATTCTCAGGGAAGAAGTCAGCTAGGAATTGTCAGCCTCTGACATTCCCACCTAGAGGAATGAGTGCTTCGATCCTTAAGAGGGGATCTGGGGGTGTGCCACAGCACCCACTACTGATGAACATGTAAAAGTGAGGGAGAAAGCTTTGCAGCCCTACCATCACCACTGCTCAGCGTCCCTCAAACTGTATGAAGTGCATAAACACCAAGAGCCTCAACTCCCTGCAGTTGCTTAGGGAGTTGCTAATCCACCCAAGAAGAGAATCAGTGAGCTCACCCCTGTTCACTAATTCAAGGTAATTATTTTATATGATGCTAAAAGTCATGTAACTGGTTTACTGAAAGTGGGGAGATAACACTGTGTTAGGATGATCTATAAATTCAGGAGAGGATTCACTGAGGACAATTATCCAAGCCACAATTCTCAGAATTCAAGATGAAGCCACAATTCAAGATATCAGCAGTTGACTTGACTATGAATTTAACTCATTTGGAATCTCTTCCTCAATGGCACCCTCATATCTGGCCCATTGACTCTAGCCGCTCAGTTTTTCTAGAGTAAAATCACCAGAGCCCCACACCATTTTGGATTGGGGTTAGAGAAGCACACGCTTGAATAAAATGACAATTAAGTTGAAAATAAAAGTAGGGCAAAATAACTGAATTTGAAAATTAAAAAAAAAAACAGAGAGAGAGGAAATGCAGGTAACAATACATAATTCTTATTTAAAATGTAGAATTTTAGGCCAGAATATTAAAGAGATACAAGCCAGAAATTATGATAATCACAAAATTGTATGCACCTAGCATATGTATTAGAATATAAAAGAAAATAAAAAGTTGCTAGCAATATGGGGAGGAATTTAATGATGCCTCTTTTATAATCAACAGACTATACAGAGTAGAAATGATATGGAAATTTTGAATAATATAACCAATGATTTTCTTGGCTATCTGTACTAATGTCAAAATCTCTATTTATAATATTTTACTTCTAAAACAGTGAATTAATACAACTGTCTAAGGCTCATAGAATAGTTATATAAAAATTCATCATATACCAGGCCATAATTGCAAACTAGATAAATTATAAAACTAGACAGTTTTCAAGGTATGACCTCAAACTACAGAAAATCTAATAATAATGTTAAATTAAATTTTTGGAATTAAAAGAAGAAAAGAAACATGTTGCTTCATAATTTGTAGATCAAAGAAGAAACAAAAAGTAAAATGGTAGACTTCTTAAAGTAGGAAATGTATAGAATATTGCTTAATGAACACTCAAAAAATTGTTTTAAGTCTTTTTGCCATCAAGTAAGGAGATCCAACCAGTCCATTCTGAAGGAGATCAGCCCTGGGATTTCTTTGGAAGGAATGATGCTAAAGCTGAACCTCCAGTACTTTGGCCACCTCATGCGAAGCGTTGACTCATTGGAAAAGACTCTATGCTGGGAGGGATTGAGGGCAGGAGGAGAAGGGGATGACAGAGGATGAGATGGTTGGATGGCATCACGGACTCGATGGACGTGAGTCTGAGTGAACTCCGGGAGTTGGTGATGGACAGGGAGGCCTGGCGTGCTGCGATTCATGGGATCGCAAAGAGTCGGACACGACTGAGTGACTGAACTGAACTGAAATTATTAAAATAACAAACTAAAGAAGATTAGAAATAACGAACAAGAGACACTTGAAAAACTCTAAGAAAGGCTTTAAACCATAAAGTAAATAGATGATTAGCAAACAAAAATACAAGCAAAAGCAGATAACCATGAATATAGACAAAGCTAGGGTGAGAATGTCTTCTAGAAAACAGAAGCGTAAGGAGGATTGGGAAATTGATTTCCAGTATCAGAGATAAGAAAAAGAAATAAACAATCAGATCAAGAGGAGATGATAGGTTCTTAAATTAAAAAAAGAGATTCATCGTAAATAATCTGCATTCAACTATATATTTTTATTTTGCAACAAAGAAAAATATTCTATTTTATCCTACCATGTAATCTATAATTAAAACAAAGAGCATTTTTCTTTGTTGCAAAATAAAAATGCACAGTTGAATGAAGATTATTTATAATGAGTCTCTTGATTTGTTTTGTCTTTTTTTTACTTAGCCTATCATCTCCTCTTGATCTGATTGTTAATTTCCCTGTTCTTATCTCTGGTCTGGAACTCCATTTCCCAATCCTCCTTATTCTTCTGTTTCCTAGAAGACATTCTCACTCGGCTGCAAAGTTGCGTCAGTCATGTCTGACTCTGTGCGACCCCATAGACGGCAGCCCACCAGGCTCCACTGTCCCTACTATTCTCCAGGCAAGAACACTGGAGTTGGTTGCCATTTCCTTCTCCAATATTCTCACTCTGCTGCTGTTGCTGCTAAGTCGCTTCAGTCATGTCCGACTCTGTGCGACCCCATAGACAGCAGCCTACCAGGCTCCCCCATCCCTGGGATTCTCCAGGCAAGAACACTGGAGTGGGTTGCCATTTCCTTCTCCAATGCATGAAAGTGAAAAGTAAAAGTGAAGTCACTTAGTCGTGTCCGACTCTTCGTGACCCCATGGACTGCAGCCTAAGAGGCTCCTCCGCCCATGGGATTTTCCAGGCAAGAACACTGGAGTCAGGTGTCATTTCCTTCTCCAATATTCTCACTCTAGCTTTGTCTATATTTATGGTTATCTGCTCTTCCTTACACTTTTGTTTTCTAAGTATGCATTTATTTTGTGCTTTAAAGCCTTTCTTATCGTTTTTCAGTTGTCTCTCCTTATCTCTCCTTTTTCCAGTCTTGAGTTCATTATTTTAATAACTTAATGGCAAAAAGACTAGAAGTATATACACAAATTGTTAATAATGATTAATGCTAGGGGAGTATAAGATTATAAAGGACGTGTGAACTATTAATTTTTACAATGTCAAGTATTAATTACATGATATCAAAAAAGTATTCCAATTTCAAAGGAAAACAAAATACATTAAAACCTCCTTTTAATAATACCATATTTATGTTTCTATTTATGAATGTAATAAATAATATTATCATTGATTATCTTCTGTGAAAGTACCAAATTTTAAAAAAATGTAACATGATATTAATGTGCATGCACCTTCTCTAAATAGGCCTGGGGCTATTTGCTATAAGTAAATATCATAGAAGAGATATACTGCCCAACCCCTAGAAGGGTAGGGAACTCGGCTTTATTTCAATAGAATATTCAAAGCAAAGAGAATGAATGACAAGGGATATAGGAAAACTGTGAGTTGAGTTTAAACTGTAACTGGGGTCAAAATTGAATGAAGGCATATTTGAATTTTGTGAAAGAAGTATAGAAAAAAAAATAGTGGATTAAAAAAAAATAAAAAGATGTCCTCATTTACTTTCTTTTCTGCCAGTTTTGTCCTTATTCAGTCATTACAAAATTATTACAATTTTTACATACCCCAAGCTGTGCTAATCTCCAGGAGTACAAAGCTTAGAGCCAGGCTTTCATTGAAGTCATGCATGGTCTTGTAAGGGGTGGCATGAGTAAACTGCAAAGTCCCTGCCCTACAGCACACGATGTCACAGAGTTGCACGTTTAAACTTTCCTGCATTCAAATCACCTGGAAAGCTGATCAGAATGCAGGTCTCCTGTGGTATCCAAGGTTTGGAATTCCTACTCGACATAACCAGTCTTTGACTGGAGTTTGAGGTACAAATTATTGAACCTCTCACCTGTGCTCTGCCTCCAGTCTACCTACCCAAGTTGCACATGTGGCTTCTCATTTTCCATCCTCCCTTTCCCTATTTTTATCTTCATTTTCTTCACTCAGTCTTTATTTCTCCTGAGATCATCCATACCTCTGGCTTCTGTAAGCCTTCTCTGAGCTCCAGTCCTTCCTACCCCGCTGTTTGACATCAATTTCAGCGTCTATATCAGATTTTGTATCCACGGGTTTGTGCTTAGTCTCTCAGTCATGTCCAATTCTTGCAACACACTGTACTGTAGCCCGCCAGGCGCCCCCATCCCTGGGATTCTCCAGGCAAGAACACTGGAGTGGGTGCCATTTCCTCCTCCTGGGATCTTCCCGACCCAGGAATCAAACCCAGGTCCTCTGCATTGCAGGCAGACTCTTAACTGACTGAGCTATGAGGGAAGCCCTATTGTATACATACCCCATCTCAAACTCAACATGTCTAAAGACAAAATCAGTGTACATGTCCAGCTCTAACCAATCAGAAAATACTGGCCATTTTGAGTATCTGATATCTCAGTGAATAAAGCATCATTTATCAAGTCATGCAAACTCCAAATCTTAAGATTCTCTATTTTATCCAGACCACACCAAGCCTACTGAACCTCCTAATTTTATTTCTAATCCATTCATCCTCCCCTTTCTCCCTCTATCAGCAGCAGGCTGGCTCAAAATCCATTAGTCTCTCACCTGGACGATAATAATGGCCTAAACTGATTATGAGTTTCCACTTCATCCTACCCAACCAACTCTCCATATTGCAATGACACTCTAACCAAAGGCTTGCCTTGTTTTTACAATGAGAAAGCCCTGGTCTTCATTTATCTTTTATGGGCTCATTTTATGACCAACACTCTCCTCTGCTGTGCCTACACAGGCAAGTTGGCCTTCTTTTCGTTACCTTTACTCACAACATTCCCTCTTACACTCCTGCGTACCTTCTCTCTCTTTTACCTAGAATGTTCTCCTCTTCTTTTTTCTCAATTTATATTGGTTTTTCCGATCTCAGATTAATCATCAAAGGTTCATATAGGCAGAGCTATAGTTTTTCCAGTGGTCTTGTATGGATGTGAGAATTGGACCATAAAGAATTGATGCTTTTGAAATGTGGTGTTGGAGAAGACTCTTGAGAGTCCCTTGGACAGCAAGGAAATCAAACCAGTCCATCCTAAAGGAACTCAACCCTGAATATTCACTGGAGGGATTCATGGTGAAGCTGAAGCTCCAGTGCTTTGGCCATCTGATACAAAGAGTCGGCTCACTGGAAAAGACCCTAGTGCTGGGGAAAATGGAGGGCAAGAGGAGAAGAGGGTGACAGAGGATGAGATGGTTGGAAGGTATCATTGTCTCAATCAATGGACACGAGTTTGAGCAAACTCTGGGTGATGGTAAAAGACAGGGAAGACTAGCATGCTGCAGTCCGCAGGGTGGCAAAGAGTCAGACATGGCTTGGCAAGTGAACAATGACAACAGTAGTTTTTCTCTCATTTGGGACAATTATCATAATTGAGTTTTTCCTCCGGCTTTATATGATTATTTGATTCATATACATAAACTCCATAGGAAAAAAACAGTGCTTGATTTTGTCATTTATTTCAGGCACTAGCAAAGCATTTGAACAAAGTAAATATTTAAGAAATAATTGGAATAAAATGTCAGTTTCAAGTTACCTGTGCCTAAATCTCCGTACATACAACCAGATAATTGCATGACCTAGAGTAGCAACGCAGTTCCACACCGCAACCAGTCACTCCTATTGTAAAGCTTTCCACCTGGAAATTATTTTCAAATATGAAGTGTCCAGTAAGCATTTGTTTGAATTAAGTAAACAGGTGATGCTATGTACCCAGTACAGAATTTAATTCAACATGAATTTATTGAGCCCAATCTGGGTATGGCTATAAAAAGCATAAGAATAAAATGCAACAATTTTGATGTTTCATCAGATTGGTTAAAGTGAATGCGTGACTCTAGTTTAGTGATTGAATTACTATCAGAATTCACACTCCATATGGCTCTTTCATTTGATTTATTCAAGCAATTTGTGGTATCGTATCTTGATACCATCAAACATATAGTATACGACACAATTGCAGTTACTATTATGATTTTTGTGGCAGATTGATTAAAATCACTTGAATAGATCAGCTGGGAACATTTAGAACCTCAGCATTTTATGTAGGCTTACTAACTTAGATTTATAGAGCATATAGAATGGAAAAAGAAGAATGTAGAAAATGTGGGATCTATTAGGATTTTTTCCAAACCAAGGATATACCTTCCAAACAGATCAGTTTAGTTAACATTTTATTATTTTTTTATCACATAGCATATTCTAGATTAAGATGTTGTAAAATATTACATTGCATCTTCATAGGATATTAAAAGTCTAATAGGCAAGACTCCCCTGGTGGCTCAGACGGTAAAGAATCTGCCTGCAGTGCAGGAGATACAGATAACTAAAATCAAGGGGCTCAGGACTACAGAAGATGTTTGTACAGATGGTTGTGCAAACACAAAGAAAAGTGGAATATAAACAGTTAAGGAAGGTCTACTGGTATGGGGAAAAGGTTCAATAGTGCTGCCTTGAGAAAATGATTCAATAAGAGTACTTAAAGGCTAGAAGAATGTATCTTCTTGGTTGTGGCGTTTGGGAAGGCAATCTGGGCAGAGGAAACATTTTGTGATTTTATTTGTCTATATACTATTGGTAATAATTAGAGGCTAAGGCTTTCAAATTTTATGACATTCCAAATAAACTCTTTTAATGACCCGGATGACTTTTCACTTGGACTTTGTTTCTCTTCAAATTCATATTTTCCTGTGCAGATAACAGATGGAATTGTGAAGTGCAAAATAATATTTCTTTCAACAATACAGCCTACTTTAGCATTATGAAAAGACTTAAGTCATCTTGCTTGTAATACTACTATATTTTTTGGCAAGTGTGACTGGACTAAGAAAGAAAAAAAGCTATTGAGAAACTATGACCCAATTAACGCAACACTCTTACATCCACTAAAATTAGATTTCTTGCCCTCTTTTGAATAGAGACATTGGCTTGTATTTGTGGTTTAAAATCCAATAAAATTCCACTTACATGTGAAATCTTTAAAAAAAAAAGTATGGTACAAATCAACCTATTTTCAAAACAGAAAGAGACTCATAGACTTAGAAAAGGAACTAATTATTACCAGAGGGAAGGGGTAGGGGGGTGGATAGTAAGGGAATTTGGGAAAATGTACACACTGCTATATTTGAAATGGATAACCAAGAAGGACCTACTGTATAGCACAGATAATTCTGCTCAATATTATGTAACAACATAAATGAGAAAAGATTTTGAAAAAAATAGATACATGTATATGCATAACTGAATCACTTTGCTGTACACCTGCAATGAACACACCATTGCTAATCAACTATACTCCAATATAAAATATTAATAAAAAGTTTAAAAAACTGTTTCTCCCACAATTTCCAACATATGTTTGTTATTAAGACACACTGGATTTGGACACACAACAGCACAATGAAACATGAACTTTCAGCATTATTTAAAAAATCATTGAGCTGTAATTGACATAAACAGTATCTGGAGTACATAATTTGGGAAGTTTTGACATATGTGAGCAACCATAACAGTATCATCACAATATAGATATATAGACAATGATCATATTTATCACTCTAAAATATTTCCTTTGTCACTTTGTTTGTAATACCGCTCTCTTTTAATAATTCTTGTCTCCAATCAACCTCCAATATACTTTAAGACACTGTAAATATGTGTACTTATTTTATTTTTTTAGTTTTACATAACTGGAATTATACAGAATGTATCTTTCCTTTAGCTATTTTGAAGACTTGTAGTCATTGGATTATGATTGATCTTGACTCTATTATCTGTCAATTCTGCAATTTACTCAGATTGTTAATATCTTTGTGATTCAATACTCTAATTCAATACTCTAATAAATAAGTTTCACTTTGCTTGCTGCAAATTCATAATTTGTTATAAAAATCAAATAAAGTGACTATTAATATACAGATAGCTTAAAAATATGACATCATCTAGAATTAAATCAGGACGTTTCTTTCTGACTAAAAGAGCTGTGACCTTTGCCTTGGCTTGACAAAACTTAAGAAGACAAGCTTCTTCTTAACTCTAAGCCCTTGACCTGCTTATTCTTAAAGCATTTACATTAGAAAACTTGTAATTCTCCATTATTTTTATCTTTTTATTTTAGTGATGATAGCAAAAGTTTTGTTTCATTCAAGACTCAAGGTAATAGAAAGATATTAGAAATGTAAGTATATAACCTAATCTTTAAAATTTTAAATTAAAAATATTTAAATAGATTTTTATTATTATTTCACCATTTATTCATTCTTTCTTTGCCCCTCTGAGTTATAAAGCATTTTAAAAATCTCTTGCCTGTTAGTTATATAATACCTTTCTCAAGGACCTGGGAGCCACCTCACTGGAACAAAGCTTAAAAGTCCAAGTCTAGATTCCTTTATATCAGATTCTCTCTTGCAGAGAGTTAGTGCTCCTGTTTCCCAGTCTCTCTGGGAAGATAAGAGCCTAACCATGTAGCTGTAGAACTACTAGAAAATGCTTACTTTTCCTGTGTGTGTGTGTGTGTGTGTGTGTGTGCACACGCGCACACGCGCACGTGCTCAGTCATGTCCAAATCTTTGTGACCCCATAGACTGTAGCCCACCCATGCACCTCTGTCCATGGGATTCTCCACGCAAGAATATTGGAGTGGGTTGCCATTCCGTACTCCATTCTTTTCTTCTGGGTAAAGCCAATTAGCAAACAAAGATGGTCTGTGTTCTTCTTAACTGAGGGTGCATACATGCAAAAGTGAGTGCACACACACACCATTTGCTCCCACTCCACCACTACCTTCTATTTTAGCAGAGTTGAGCTTAGACTCAGTTCTGATCTCTCTCCATTATTGCAATTACTTTGAATGAAGTCTCTTGCCTGTTTGACTTCATCTATGCAATATTTGCTTTGGCATCACCTTAATGAATGTGCTTTCTTCTCTGATATAAAGGAATCTAGACTTGGACTTTTAAGCTTTGGCAGCCAATGCAGCTCATTTTCCAGGAAGTCAGCATCAATCACATAATCATAAAAGCCCAATGGTTTGGAAGATAGAATTAACTCTGGATTCTCCTGCTAGATCTTCTTCTGACCTTGAAAAAGTTGCTGATACTTTGGTAAAGGATTTTCTCTTCTGCAACAGGAGAGGATTGCATGAGGAGTTCTATTAATTTGTCTTTGAATTCAGAGTCTCTTTGATTCTATTCTTGCTGGAGACTTGTTGGTTATTTAGGCTAACTCAGCGCATCCTTGCTTTTAATCAGTTAATTTACATCAGCTTTATGTACATAAGAGACTACACTTTTTAAAATCTAATGAACATTTTCACATTTATAACAGGAAATGAATTAAACACGTATATTCCCTGAGGGTGAAAATGAGGTAGTTTCCCTCTACCTATAAAGCAGCTGCTATCACTGTTTGCTGACTTGCAAATCATTGCAATGCTTCAGCACATCTTTTTACTTGTTGACATTGTGCAAAGTCAGCTCTTGAATGGCCTATAATTGTCAGACTCATGATTTGTTTTTTTTTATTTCAATGTAGAAAAGGATGTGATTAATTGTTTAAGTTGCACAATGCATTTTTATGGGTATTTTTTAAAGTGTTTATAATTTAAGTTCTCACCTTAAACAGAAAAACAGAAATGCTGTTTTATATGATATCTGATGTAATATTATAACATATCAGGGAAATTAAAATTAGCATGTGCTGCCTTTGCTCCCACAGCTTTCATCAAAAGCCCACCTGAAGTAGGGAGATTTAACCTTAGGAGCATTTATTAGGTGTCAGATCAGTGATCCCCATATTCCTGTCTACTTTATTATTGTTAAAATTTTAGGACAATTGTTTTACAATGTTTTGTTGTCTTCTGCCATACAACACGGTGAAACAATCATAACTCTCTCTATATAGCATCTCCCTCTTGAGCCTCTCAACACCCCCACCTGTCTAGGTTGTCACGGAGTATCAGGCTGGGCTCCCTGTATTATATAGCAGCTTCCCACGAGTTTCTGTTTAACACATGGTAGTGTATATATGTTAATGCTGTTCTCTTAGTTTGTCCTATCCGCCCCTTCTAGATTACTTACATATCCTGGCTACTGTAAATACTACTGCAGTGAACATTGGGGTACATGTGTCTTTTTGAACTGTGTTTTTTCTCAGGGTATAGAATTGTGTGTGTACATGTGTGTACACTCAGTCAGTCATGTCTGACTCTTTGTGGTCCCCATGGACTGTAGCCCAGAAGTCACCTCTGTCCATTGGATTTTCCAGGCAATAATACTGGAGTGGGTTGCCATTACCTCCTCCAGGGGCCTTTCCTAACCCTGGGATTGAACCCATGTCTATTGCATCAGCAGGTGGATTCTTTACCACTGCACACCGTCTGGTACTTGCATATCTTTAAAAAATTCCAAAGCTCAGGCCACACCTAAGACCAATTAATTCACAATCTCTCAAGGTAAAAGGCAGCCTCAATCTTTTTCAAGGCGCCCCAGGTTTTCCAAAGTGCAGACAATCACTGAACCACTGAACTGGGCTCTGTGCTCAGTACATTACATGCATGATTCCACGTTGATTGTCACAACTACTCCATGGAGTACACATCCTGTAGCCCATGATACTAGAATTTAAAAAGTACTTGGAAACAAAGTTACTTTTGGCAAATTCACTGGGGTGAAAAATGAGGTAATGTGAGGAGGGGATGAATGACATGACTTCAGCAATCTAGGTGGCCCAGTGACCGGACATTTGAAATAACCAGCCTTCTGAAGTAGGAAAAAGATTTCAGGCTATCTCTGTTATGTGTCCAAGATCCAGGTCATGGCAATGTTCAAAAAGAGACAATACCAAAGGATGACAGCCTCATTTAAAGGGGAATTTTACAACACTGATCAGTCAAACCTAGAGGGAAAATCTAGGTTTAGTTCTTATCAAAAGTGTAGATGCATCAAATAATACAGATAGACAATGATCTGATGCGCATATAAGCTCCCATGCTAAGGAGTCTAGGTTCTTCTCTCAGTGAGGAGGGGTGACATTTTTTTGGACTTTGTTTTTACCCTGTAGGATTGTTTCCACTGGATTATATTTTAACACTGGATTTTCAGCTTGTATTGAGACATACTGTAAGAAACATTTGTAGTAAATTTGTGATCTAATACTGAACTCAGTGGATGTTTCAAAAATAATCCACACTGCTGGGCATACACACCGAGGAAACCAGAATTGAAAGAGACACATGTACCCCAATGTTCATCGCAGCACTGTTAATAATAGCCAGGACATGGAAACAACCTAGATGTCCATCAGCAGATGAATGGATAAGAAAGTTGTGGTACATATACACAATGGAGTATTACTCAGCCATTAAAAAGAATACACTTGAATCAGTTCTAATGAGATGGATGAAACTGGAGCCGATTATACAGAGTGAAGTAAGCCAGAAAGAAAAACACCAATACAGTATACTAACACGTATATATGGAATGTAGAAAGATGGCAATGATGACTCTGTATGTGAGACAGCAAAAGAGATACAGATGTGTATAGTGGACTTTTGGACTCAGAGGGAGAGGGAGAGGGTGGGATGATTTGAGAGAATGGCATTGAAACATGTATACTATCATGTAAGAAACGAATCGCCAGTCTATGTCTGATGCAGGATACAGGATGCTTGGGGCTGGTGCACGGTGATGACCCAGAGGGATGTTGTGGGGAGGGAGATGGGAAGGGGGTTCATGTTTGGGAAAGCATGTACACCCATGGCGGATTCATGTCAATGTATGGCAAAACCAATACAATATTGTAAAGTAAAATAAAGTAAAAATAAAAATAATAAAAATAACATAGAAGTTATTGGAGAAGTATAATAAAGCTATCAATTTTATGTCAAAAACAAAAACAAAAATAATCCACAGAAGCTATTTCTCCCCACTTCTGGGGTAGGGAAATGTTGTGCTTTCCCAAAGGAGATGGTGTTTTCATGTAATCCACACTATAATTTTTGTAATTCTACTTTTTCTCTGTGTGGTTTGACCATGAACTTCAGAACCAAATATGTTCCCCTGTTTCATAATCAAAAAGTCTTTATGTACACAATTTTACACACTAATATTCCCTCTGAAATAATATTACTGCCTTTCATGACCTTTACCATACCTGATTTCATATTGTTAACTCATTGTGTGTGTTTCATAAGCTCCCTTATATTATCCTTCATATGATATCTTGTAAATATAGTTACAGATATTTATTCATTTAACCCTGCAACATGACTGCATCTAGCTGTGAAATTTCTGATACCACCACCTAAGATCAAAAACACATTTTCACTTATATCAGTGTTACTCTCAAGTTAGCAGGAAAATTCTTGAAGCATCAGTGAAGGAAGTAGAATAGATATATGGTGTAAAAACATGATGGATGAAAAGCTTATACCAGCATTATCCATTGTAATCTTGAGATAAATATTAATCTTACTCTAAAACTCATAATTATAGAACACTTGCAGTGCTTCCACTTGCATGATACATCTCTGAGTGCTAAGAATCAAAAAAGTATAGCTAGGCCAAGTTCAGCACCTGACCTATCATATGCAGTGTGCTATGATCTTGAAATAATTTGCTCTGAAATTTGGGTGAAGTATAATATGACATTTAAAATTAGAAGTACCTAAAATTATTTGTAGTTGTCACTTCTCTGTGAGCGATGCACATCAAACAGGTATAACACCGAAAGTACACATGAGTCTACAAGTATTTGCCCTGGAGGAAATTGAGAGCATTCAGCTGTTGTTGTAACCTCTTTTCACAGATATCATTCATTCATCTAAAAGTAGTTTCCCAGACATACTCTGATGCAGAGCAGAGGTGAGAGTGTTCTGCTCGACTGAACTTAGGGAGGGCAGCTGTTATGTCTTCTTTACAATTGAGTCCCGACCTCCAGGCCCCCAGATCTCTTTAAGGATGAGGAACTCTGTGCCTTGCTAACTGCCCTGTCACCAGAACACAGAACAGCGCTGGGTAGAAAGGAAGTGCTAAATAAACATTTGCTGAATGACTAATGAGGGAATTCTCACACTCAGCATGGAACAGCTCTTTAATATTTACTTTATATGCTAATGAATATTCACTTTATCACCAGATCTAAGTAATACTATTTTATCATTTTGCATAACTGCAGCATCATCCTTTTTCATCCATATCATGATGCAATTTTCTTAAATTTTACCACTGAGAACTTACTGTGTGCCAGGCACATTGTAAAGTACTTTATATGTTAGCTTATGGTAAAAGCTGACATTTAAGCTTACAGATGTTATCATTTGCTTTTAAAATATAGGAAAATCAAAACTTGGAGATACGGAAAAAAAATTGCTTGAAGTATATAAACAGGAGGCCAAGTTCAGCCCCAAGGCTTGAAGTTTTCTAATCTTGGAAAACCAAAAATCTTTCTAATTATTGAGTTACATTTTTCAAGAAATATTAAACATATTATAAACTAATTATCAGCTTTCAAAATCAGGAAAAATATGTGATGTATGTGTACATATACATATAAGTACATATGTAATAATCATTTTTCAAAACTATAAATTTTCTTACTTTTCTTTACAAATCGGAGATTATTTTACACTACAAGCTTTCCTCCTAAGTGTTAATATACTATTTCTAGCACTTACGCTTCTCTTTCTCAGCTATCTTTAGATGAATTCTACCATCTTTCCAAATGCTGTTTCAACTCTTCTTTACACAAAGAGAGACCAATAAATTGCTTACCCATTTCCTGCTATCAACGGGTTTATTATTTTCTTATAGAGATAAGGCTTAAGTACAGAATAATATTCAAAAGGATGAAAATTCTAAGTCACTAATTCGAGATATAATCAAAGGTGTTGATCTGGGTGACCTCAAAAATGAATTTCAACAAGCATTTATTCTTGTCATAAACTATAGTAAGTGTGTCTGACCATAACACATACAAACACACACATGTGCACACATTTAATTCCAATTGATAAATATTTCATAATTTTTAACTTTCATTTTCAAAGTATTTATATTCAATTATTTGTATCTATAATTCACAAGCGAGGATCCAGAAAATCTGTACCCATTAAAAATTAAATAATCTACAAAGATGGGAAAGAAACATGCCAAATGCTTACATAATCACTTGGGAATTTCAAAGGGATGTGCTTTTTTATGTCTCTTCTGCTACAGTTGTTCAGTGTTGCTTTTATAACGTTAACTGCTTACCTCATTATTTCCCCTGAGAAAATTTCACTTAAAAAAGGGAATGAGGCAAATCTTGGGCATAGACTCCAGTTTAGATGTTTGCTAAGTATACTTCAATCAAAGGCACCATTATCAATATCAGTCCCTACAGTTCAAATCCATGGCTTTTAAATCAACCAACATCTACACTGAATAAGTTCTTCATTGATTTTTACCTAAACGTGCTGGGCTGATTATTAGGATATGAATAGAAAGTGATAGCTTTGGGTAGGTGCTTATGGATCATCCTTAAAATGAAAAAAAAAAAAAAGTGGTTCAACTGTTAGTTTTGCCTTTTCCATTTCCACTAATCTGTTATTTTATTTTTTTATCTCGCTGTGTTGAATACTAGTATATTTGTACAATGTTTTAAAATTATAACAATTATGGGGATTCCCTGACTGTCTAGTAGTTAAGATTCCATGCTTCCAACGCAGGGGGTTGTGGGTTTAATTCCTGGTTAGGGAAATAGGAACCCACAAGCCAAGTGAGAAAATAAAAATAAACATTAAAAAAATAAAATTGTAACAATCATCTTTGAAATAATTATCTTAAATGTCCCTCATAACAAACTTAAGAAATATGCTCAGTTCAGTTCAGTCGCTCAGTTGTGTCTGACACTTTGTGACCCCATGGACTGTAGCACGCCAGGCCTCCCTATCCATCACCAATAAATAGCATATTAAAAAGCAGAGACATTACTTTACCAACAAAGGTCCATCTAGTTAAGGCTATGGTTTTTCCAGTAGTCATGTGTGGATGTGAGAGTTGAACTATAAAGAGAGCTGAGTGCCGAAGAATTGATGCTTTTGAACTGTGGTGTTGGAGAAGACTCTTGAGAGTCCCTTGGACTGCAAGGAGATCCAACCAGTGCATCCTAAAGGAAATCAGTCCTGATTATTCATTTGAAGGACTGATGTTGAAGCTGAGACTCCAATACTTTGGCCACCTGATGCAAAGAACTGACTCACTGGAAAAGACCCTGATGCTGGGAAAGATTGAAGGCAGGAGGAGAAGGGGATGGCAGAGGATGAGATGGTTGGATGGCATCACCAACTCAATGGACATGAGTTTGAGTAAAGTTATCAACAGCGAAATCAACATTCAGAGAAATATAATCATAGTAAGGACCCAGAGGCCAAGCAAGGCTTGGTCCTTCTGACAGCTCAGCATGGCCCAGTGACAGCGTCCTTTTCTGTGGACTCTGGCGCACATGTTATAGGACACTGTCTCACTGGCTGTAAAGGAAATTTCCTGGTATGGTTGTGCTCTTTCTCCCACATTAAGGAAAGTGAGTGCTTCAAATCTGCCCATGTGAATATGAAGAATAGCAGAGGAAAGCAGAGTAAAAAGTAGAAAGGAAACTACCTCTCATTGATTAGAGAGCCTGGGAAGCCCAGAATACTGACATAAAACCAGACATGTTCTCCTATCTTTATGCCACTATATTTTGAGGATTTTTTATTATAAGATCTGTATGTTTTCTTTAATTAGCATTGAAATATCAATTTATTCATCTATCATCATCCATGCATGCATTCTCTATACATTCTCTCATCCTTAGTCTGTTTTCCCGCAAAATTCCACACCTCCTCCCCACCATACCTCATTCCTTGACATCGTAGACGGCTATAACAGCATTCCCGTTGCTCATAAACTCTCCTTGACAAAATTCACTAAACATAAGACTGCCATACTAAATCTTACATACATGGGGCTTACACAAAATCGTTTCCTTGCTCACAATCACTATCAATTCTTATGTGCTTTGGAATAAAGCATCAGATCTTAGCCTTTTGCTGAAAGCCCTACCAACATGATCTCATCATACCTCATTATTTCTGAGATTACCTCTTAGCCACTCAATTCAAACCCCAACTCTTCTACCAAATCTTGCCCAATTAAATTAGCCCTCAATTAATTGGCTTTTTAATCTTGCATACTTCTCATTATCATCAGAATACATTTTAATACCTTTATTTTTATCTTTCCATTTGTATTCGAATGCTGTCAGAATGAAAGGAGCACAATTTAGATTTCTTTTATACCCTCTCCCATGACTCACAGAGGAAAAAAACTCAGTTGGTAAAAGTTTGGCACCTACTAAAATAAACGGAGTGAAGTCTGTAGGCTTCCTATGTGAAAAAGCAAGAAGGGTGGGCATATGCCTTCTTAAGGATAATCCTCAGCATTAAATTGCCTTAACTCTTCAAGCAATGCATTACAAACTCGATTGGAATAATATCCTTTTATACATTCTTCTATCCCAACTGACATCCTGGTGAGTTTTTGTTCAGATGATCCAAAACCTTGAAAGTTCCAATTTACTATAGGCAATGCACATGATTCTATGAACAGCATATGCATAAGTATACATAGGAGAAAAAAAGTATGACAACTATTAATAATAAGCTGTACTTAGAAGCCTTAGTGAATAAGACCTATCACTTGTTTTTTAAAGATTTTTAATGTAGATCATTATTAAAGTCTTTATTGGATTTATTACAATGTTGCTTCTGCTTCTTGCTTTATTTTGGGCTGCAAGACAATGTGGGATCTTAGTTTCCTGACCAGGGATCAAACCTGCAGTCCCTTGCATTGGAAGGCAAAGTCTCAACCAGTGGATCACCAGGGAAGTATCCCTACCACTTATTTTAATTATAAGTGGAAACACAAAAACCATATCAAGTATATTCTCTAGTCAAGGAAAGAAAAAAGCATTTAAGCATCTCAGAAGGGAGGGGCATCAGATGAAAATACAAAGCCTGAAATGAATCATGTTTTGATAGACACGAGAGCTGATGATTATTGTCTCATGACTAAAGGCCAAAACCACCATTTTTGATACAGTGCCAAGTGCATCTACTTTGAAGGTAGGTCAGTTCAGTTCATTGCAGTCACTCAGTCGTGTCTGACTCTTTGTGACCCCATGGATTGTAGCACTCCAGGCTTCCCTGTCCATCACCAACTCCCAGAGCTTGCTCCAACTCATGTCCATCGAGTTGGTGATGCCATCCAATCATCTCATCCTCTGTCATCCCCTTCTCCTCCTGCCTTCAATCTTTCCCAGCATCAGGGTCTTTTTCAAAGAGTCAGTTCTTTACATGAAATGGCCAAAGTATTGGAATTTCAGCTTCAGCATCAGTCCTTCCAATGAATATTCAGGACTGATTTCCTTTAGGAAGGAAGGCCAAGTTGGGCTTAAATATCTCCTTCACATTTTACTGGTGGTGTGATTTTAAGCCAGTTGTTGAAGTTCACTGAGCCTCAGTATCATCATACAGAAAAATAAAATGGCACATTTCTCAGAAGATTACAATTGAGAGTATCGCGTAATACTATTGTTAAAATGTGGGGGGTGCAATAGGTGCAGATTGGCTGCTTGTTTCTCATGCCTTCTTGAGATACCTGGGTAATAAAATTATCCAAATGTCTTTGGAGTCAACTATACTACCTTTTATGTATAAAGAGTCCATCATTTGCAAGCTGGATGTTATCGGGCAAGTTTCACTATCTTCTAACTCCTCTTGCCTCCTCTGTTCAATAAGGACAGTATTTCCTACCCCATTTGGCTGCTGTGAGCATAAACTATGTCAACACATGCAGTGTTAAGTACTGTGATTCTTAACTTGTAAGTGCTCGAGTTAACACTTTGCAATAGAGACTAAATTACAGAAATTTGTATCTTAATTTTTCAAATTTAAGATAAGACTTGGGGGGGGTGATGCTAATAAAAACAGTATAAAAATTAACTTCCTTCATGAATGTCCTACCACTGAAAGCAAAAACTACCAATATTTGAATATTTATTAAGCATCTACTATGTGTTGTCTTACTTTGTGTCATATATCTAGTTATGGAGTTTCTGGAGTCAGATGACAGAGTCTGTTTCCCAATGCAGCCACATACTAGCTATTTGTATCTGAATGATTCCTTTCATTCTACACCTTTATTTCCTTAGCTGTAAAACTTCATGGTGAAAATACTTAGTTAACTGTGTTGTTGTGAGGATTAAATGGGTTAATATACACTAATAATAAATTTACAGCATAGTACAGTGAAAACAGCGTCAGACTTTATTTTGGGGGGTTCCAAAATCACTGCAGATGGTGACTGCAGCCATGAAACTAAAAGACACTTACTCATTGGAAGAAAAGTTATGACCAACCTAGATAGCATATTCAAAAGCAGAGACATTACTTTGCCGACTAAGGTCCGTCTAGTCAAGGCTATGGTTTTTCCTGTGGTCATGTATGGATGTGAGAGTTGGACTGTGAAGAAGGCTGAGTGCCAAAGAATTGATGCTTTTGAACTGTGGCGTTGGAGAAGACTCTTGAGAGTCCCTTGGACTACAAGGAGATCCAACCAGCCCATTCTGAAGGAGATCAGCCCTGGGATTTCTTTCAAAGGAATGATGCTAAAGCTGAAACTCCAGTACTTTGGCCACCTCATGTGAAGAGTTGACTCATTGGAAAAGACTCTGATGCTGGGAGGGATTGGAGGCAGGAGGAGAAGGGGACGACAGAGGGTGAGATGGCTGGATGGCAACACTGACTCGATGGACATGAGTCTGAGTGAACTCTGCGAGTTGTTGATGGACAGGGAGGCCTGGCGTACTGCGATTCATGGGGTCGCAAAGAGTCGGACACGTCTGAGCGACTGAAACGAACTGAAGAGCTATGTAAGAGCATATGTACATGCTAAATCATTTCAGTCATGTCCAGCTCTTTGCGACTCTGTGGATTGACTGTAGCCCACCAGGCTCCTCTGTGCATGGAATTCTCCAGGCAAAAATACTGGAGTGGGTTGCCATGCCCTTCTCCAAGGTATCTTCCCAACCTAGGGATCAAACCTGCATCTCTGTGTCTCCTGAATTGGCAGTCGGGTTCTTTAACACTAGTGCCACCTGGGAAGCCTGTTATGTAAATAACAGAGCTTAAAACATTGTATTGGGAGCTTTCACAATGTATTAAATTCCATAATACTCCATGGAGGTGGGCACATATTATCATTTTTATAGAAGAGGAAATTCGAGCTTGGAAGGCTCAATGACTTCCCTAATTAGGCAAGTAGCATATGAAAGCATCAGACCCTGGTTTTTCCATCATCTAAGCTCACATGTATTTTAGGAAACCAAAATAAACCACAAAGTATACTTCATACCTATTATATCTCAAAGTATACTCCATATCCATTATATCTTACCCTGGAGGAGGGCATGGCGACCCACTACAGTATTCTTGCCTGAAGAATCCCATGGATAGAGGAGCCTGGGAGGCTACAGTCCATGGGGTAGCAAAGAGTCTGACATGACTGAAGTGACTTCAGAAGCACATATTATATCTTAACAGTGTTCTGCTTCTTTACTTTTTGTTGGAGTATAGTTGATTTACAAAATTGTGTTAGTTTCAGATGTGCAGCAAAGTTATTCAGTTATATACATACTGTACATGTATTCATTCATTTTTTAGACTCTTTTCCCATTAAGTTATTACAGAATACTGAAATGAGTTTTCTGTGCTATACAGTAGGTTTTTGTTGATTATTTTATATATAGTAGTCTGTGTATGTTAATTGCAAACTCCTAATTTATCCCTCCCTTCTCCCCTTTGCCCTTGGGAAACCATACATTTATTTTCTATGTGAGTCTGTTTCTATTTTGCAAACAGTTTCATTTGCATTTTTGATTTTGACATATCATAATATATCCTGAAGTATAGTCCATATCTATTATATGTTTATACTCCTCTATTTCTTTATATATTCAACTATATAAAATTATATATTATTATACATGTACTACAAACTCTGATTATCTCAGGTTTTCAGACCTATGCCACACTAGTACTGAACATTATAAAGGTCTACCAGAATGGAGTGCTGTTTGAATATTTAGTTTAATGTCTATGGTATTCTCATAGAAAGTTATCTTCAAAAACTCTATTCTACAATGGAAAATCCCATCATATACATAAACAGAGAGAAGAGTATAATGGACCCTTTAAATATAATTGTCAGCTCATGAACTCATGGCCGATTTTGTATCATCCATACATCCAGTCCTCTTAAATTATTCTGAAGCAGTTTTCAGAGAGCATAGCATTTGGTCTGTAACCATTTCAGTATGAAATAATGGCACTTTGACAAAACACAAATACAATTCCATTATCATCCATAAAACAGTTAAAATTGCATTGTATAAGCAAATCACCAGCATTTGCATTTCCCTAATATTTTTTTAAATGTTTGTTTTAAGCCAAAGTCCACATTTAAAGATTATTTTTAGTATATCTTAATTCTCCTTTAAGCTACAGACTTTTCCCCCATCATTTCTCTTTATTTGGCATTTTTGGGTAAGAAAACAGGCTTTGGCATGCTCTCACACCCTGTTTGATGTGTGAGAAGGCACACTGCCAGGCCTCTCTAGGAAGGGAGAAAGGACAGTATTGTTCCTTTTCCTATACCCGAATAACACAACATGAAGTTATCTTATCTCAGGCCATTTTCCGCTGTAGGGCATAGCAAATGGGGATAAAATTTATGAGAAAATTAGAGGTTAAAATGTCCAGAGATTTAGAGCTTGACCTCAGTGCCTTGAATTATAATTCAAAGTAAACAGAAAGCAGTTCAGAATGCAGGATGTGTGTTTAATGCATTCTATTCAGTTCACGGCCAGAAATGAATTGTTGTATTGTGTACAAGTCAAAGCATCCAGGAGTGATTCAAGGGTGGGCTCAGGCAGAGGACATCCCAGTTGTCCATTTAGATATCAGAAAAAAAGCAGGCTATATCTGAAAGAACAGGTAGCTGAAAAACATCTCAAGAAATACCAATGAAACTACATTTACTTATCGAATATTCAGAACTATTATTACTATTTTAGGACCAGAATTTTACAGGACAGTAAAGCCCCAAGTCAAATAGCAAATGTCTTGTTTTCAAAGGAAATAAATATAGAAGAAAAGAAATTAAAACTTTCAGATGTTTGGTCTTTGGTGGGGGATCCACTTATGATAAAATACTGAAACAAGTAGATGTGGTTTTATTGAATTAGAAACCACTTGCATTAAATAAAAAAAATTAGAATTATGGACAATTTACTAATTCCCTATTAGCAAACTGTGGTAAATCAATAAGTATTAAATATAGTGAATTGACAAATTAAGTATTGTTGACACTCTTTTAGTAAATTGCAGAAAATATATTTTATTGGGTCATGTACTCCAAATATCTATAAAAATACAATTGTTAAACGAGAGGCTATTAGTGAAAACATCCAGTCCTGTCAACATTGACTAAGTAAATTACTTTGAAACTGTTAGTTATTACCTTCCAATTGTTAGTAGGAACTGAGCAAATCTTAAGTGATATGCTCTTGATTAATTATTTGATCCTAGGTAAATTAAATTTTCCTGCTGAATATGTAAAAATTTGGAATAGTGATTTACTGATTACTTTTCTATATTTTCCAATTACACCTTTAGGCTAGGTGCCATATCATCTAAAGTTTTTGAATTTTATGCAACTTTTTAATTTTATCTTAGAGAATGTCAGCCTGAAATCTAGCTGAAGAAAAGATGTTAAATGCTAAACACTCTGTCTGACCTGATTCTTCACCATGTAAGATTAAGCTGCAGAAGCCCAAGGCAAATTTTCATGACCTACCAATTTAATAATAAAAGTCTAAGTAGTCTGTTTGAGTTTTTCATAAATTCCAATATTATTTTAAATGTGGGATCATGAATTAAAATTCTGTTATCACAGTCCAGTACAAGATGAAGTATGAAAGGTTTTAAAAAACATAATTGTGGAAAATACTAAAATATGAGACTATAAATGGTAGATTGATACACTTTAAATTGAAGATTCACAATGTAATAATTTTCCTAAAATGAGTTTAAGTGAGTTTTAAATATTATGTCTTAATGTCTGTAGGTCAAGTTTAAGTCTTCTGTTCCACACAGGTAATACATTAAAGAAGAAAAATGATCAAAAGTATCTTGGTTAGAAAGCTGTGAATTACAGTGTTTCTATGATTTCTTAAGTTATTTCTCCAAGTACTTACAGATGATCAGCTAAAAAACAAGGATTTTTCCTTATAGAGAAGAATAAAGTATACATTTTAAAAGAAGATATACTGTGGCATTGACTCAAAATACTGAAAATTCCAAAACTAAATTTCCCTAAGAAATGAAATATTGAAAGAAGAAATGAAATGACTTCAAATATCAGAACCTCTGTTACAGACAGAAAAATAATGTGGCCTTTACATATCCCACTTATAGTATGTAATATATTTTATAGAAGAATTTTTCAACATTTCTGCCAATAATTGGCATGCACAGGGTAATCTGAACATGTTCCTGCTACAAAATTTTGTACTCATTACATTTAACAGATATTTTAATGGCTGTTAATTTTTTAACTCTTAACTTTGTATAGAAATCCCACTGGTAACTTCACTTATTAATCCATTTTCATCTCACTTACATACCCAGGCATCTCTCTCCAAAATATAGTAAAAATACTCCAAGAATATTTGTGGAGAATATTTGATCATAGGTATCTTAAGTGAAAGAAACATACCTACATTATTAATAATCAAAATGTAATTAAGTCAAAACCATTTACACTTTTAATTTGAAGTTGTATTGCTTCATAATTAACCCAAATAGAGAATAAGGTAATTAATTTTTCAGGGAACGATTTCACTGCATAAAGTTAAATATCAATTAATATGTGTATTAAATTGCCAGTAGTGTTTTGAAAAATTAATTTGCTTCCAAACTTTCAGAGCAGCAGAAATTTTGTCAGTGTCATCTCAAAGTCAAGTAATTCACAAATAAAACACAGAGTGAATTTAATTACAATAATCACTAAGAATGTAATTATGGTTCTATTTAACTTTTCATATGAGCTTTCCATCTTAATTTTTATGGTGTTACCCAAGAGACCTCCCCACATACCACTATTTTTTTTTTTTTGGTATAAAATACAGTAAGTCCCCTACATATGAATGAATTCTGTTCAGAGAGTGCATTCTTAATTCCAATTTATTTGTAAGTCCAGCAAAGTTAGCATAGGTACCCAACTAACACAATCAACTATAGAGTACTTTACTGTGATAGGCTTATAATACTTTTCACATATATAAAAAACAAACAAACAAAAAAAGGAAACAGTTTTAATCTTAGAGTATAGTACCTTGAAAAGTACAATAGTAAATTACATCAGCTGGCATACAAGGACTGACACATACATTCACATCTTTGAAAGTTCCCAACTTGAAAATTTGTATGTATACAGAACACAGTCCAGTAATTTTCAGTGTATCATTTTGGGGATACATGAAAACATCTCATTCCTTAAAAAATACAGACTCGGTGGTATCTGAAGAATATAACTAGCTTATTTAGCAATATTAATAAAAATCAACTACATGTGAATTTTAAGTTAAATATCCATCCTCTAAAAACATCCTAAGAATAAAAGATGGCCTTGCTATCAAAGTCACCATATTCCACATGATATGATATGATATGCTTTCTGCAGGCAATACGTGATTACATACAGCTGACAGCTTCCACACACTTAGAGTTCTTGTGGAAAGCTATATTTACACTAGTCATCTTGAAAAGCTTGATTTTCCTATAAGATTCATTATTAACCTAAATATAGATCAAAAACAGTTTTCTTCTATTAACTGTGATTCAGAATTGAATGCAATTCAAATCTTCTTATAGTTTTAATGTAGCTGATGAATCTGTGTTCTTTATATTTTAACATTTTCAATGCAGCATGACAAAAATAAAACAAAATCTGTTATTCTAATAGTTGACCATAGTGCCAAAACATGAACTATATGTATAAAAACACACATCAATAGAAATATTTCACTGTGAAAATAGCACACTTTGGGTTAAGAAATAAATGTGTGGCTCTTATTTTTTTTCTTAAGAAATGGAGAGGAAAAATATGACCAGAGAAGTTTTTAATCTTTATTTATTCCTGGATATGCAAAGTTTCCATGTGGCCCTCTGCTAATTGAATCAATGCCATTGGTGGGGAAGGTGATCATGAAGGCTAGAAAAATGAAAATTTGTTCAATTTGAGTTTCAAAAAATATTTTTTTTATTTCAGGCTCTTAAGGAAAAAGAAATCTCTCATGGGACTCTCTGAGCATGGATTTTTTATTAAGAACTCGGGGCACAGGGTTTATACTCTGCAAGTAGGTAGGAGAGTAAAACTCCCTGGGTTTATTCCAAACTTCCTGGGTTTGTTCCAAGGGTAGTGGTCAGAGCAATGGAAATCTAGTTAAATTTAGGAGATTCCCGGCCTAGAAGATCTGTAGCCTGAATAAAGAACGATAACTTGACATACCGTAAAACTACTAGGGAATGCAAATCCAAAATGGCTTTTGAGTGGTACTTTCACAATAAGTGAGGAAGCCACGTGAAAGGACAATCCCAAGGGGGCCTGCATCAGTGTCCTGTGCTCCCCAATAGGGTGTAGGAAATAGACAGGTTTCTTGTGTCTCAGGAGAAGCATGGAGTTGAGTAAGCAGAGTCCACAGAGCAGAAGAGACCTCAACAATTCTGTTCACTAAGAAAGCATGGATCCCATGAAAATCTTGATCTCTTGGAGGAAAACCTTAAACGGAATGCATATCAATCCAGAATAACCTAGTTACCCTCCACTGTCAAGGTTCTATTTTCTGTCATCGCTAGAAATGAGCACTCCTTAGTTAAGTAGAAATAGAAAAAAAGGGGAAAAAATTAGAACTTCATTGTTTCCATGTCCTCTGCTCGTTAGAAAAAACAACCATGTGTATTACAAAAATAAGGTAGTCTGGACTTCTGGATAAACAGCTAAAGAGAAAAGAGTTGGAGGCTGAGTGGCAAAGGGTTGAGTAAAGTACCATGATGTGGGAGCAGGTTCCTTCTATGTAGAAGGATGGCAGGTGGGAAGTCCCTGGAGGCAGGAATCATTGAGGCACTATCAATAACATGTATGTGCATGGTCAGTCACTTCAGTCGCGTCCAACTCTTTGTGACCCTATGGACTGTAGCCTGCCAGGCTCCTCTGCCCATGGGATTCTCCAGACAAGAATACTGGAGTGGGTCACCATGTCCTCCTGCAGGGAATCTTCCTGACCCCAGGATCAAACCCACCTCTCCCTCATCTTCTGCATTGCAGGCAGATTCTTTACCGCTAACCCACTGGGGAAGACCCATCAATAACATAGTTGTCTATATTTTACCATTAAGCCATTTCATTTTTTATTTACTGATGACCAACACCCTCACCTCTCAGCTCTAAAATCTTCAGTCAAATGTTGCTCTCAACATAGTCATCACTTTTGGTACTCTAAAGAGATCAAGGCCACAGCAATTAACACAATGTGCATTACAAAAACACAGCACCATGCTTGGTGTGGAAGATCAGAATATAAACTGAAATTTTAGTGGGATTCAGAGCAAGAAATAACCTCAAAGAATAGCCTGAACCCACCACCTCATATAAAAAGTCTCTTGAGATACAGAGGCAGTTAGAAGTGTGATCCAAATTTATTTAAATCTCAAAGGACTTTGGAACTCCCACCCAACTCAACATATGATTTAGGGGCATCTAGGAAGCTGAAAGTCGGTTATATTCAAACATAATTCTTTGCTCTAACATTGTCCACATAGTCTCACTTTTTAACTTGGAAAATACAGAAGACCATTAAAAACCTTAATGAATGAAAATCACATACACACAATTCAGTTCAGTTCAGTCGCTCAGTCGTGTCCGACTCTTTGCCACCCCATGAATCACAGCACGCCAGGCCTTCCTGTCCATCACCAATACCCAGAGTTTACTCAAACTCATGTCCATCGAGTTGGTGATGCCATCCAGCGATCTCATCCTCTGTCATCCCCGTCTCCTCCTGCCCTCAATCCCTCCCAGCATCAGAGTCTTTTCCAATGAGTCAGTTCTTCTCATCAGGTGGCCAAAGTGTTGGAGTTTCAGCTTCAGCATCAGTCCTTCCAATGAATATGCAGGAATGATTTCTTTTAGGATGGACTGGTTGGATCTCCTTGCTGTCCAAGGGACTCTCAAGAGTCTTCTCTTCAAAAAGCATCAATTCTTCAGTGCTCAGCTTTGTTTACAGTCCAACTCTCACATCCATACATAACTATTTGAAAAACCAAAGCTTTGACTATATGGACCTTTGTTGGCAAAAGGTGCTTTCCTTGGGTGTCACCAAAGCACTTCAGCCCAATATAGCCACAGCTGACTCATGAATTTCTGCCCCCCCAAATCTGGCCTTCTTCTAGAGCTCCTTAGGGTGCTACAAGAACACTTAAACTCTATTCATACCTATCTTTTATGTCCAATCTACTCTTAAATCTTATAAAATAGCTCTTGAATTCATCTGCTTCCTCCTATCTGCCCTCTTCCTCAAAATATTATTACAAACCCTGATTGATATGTTGTCAACAGTTTCACCAAATTCAAAGCTGATCAAGGGAACTCCCTGGTGGTCCAGTGTCTGGGACTCC
This sequence comes from Capra hircus, assembly GCF_001704415.2. Lineage (NCBI taxonomy): Eukaryota > Metazoa > Chordata > Mammalia > Artiodactyla > Bovidae > Capra > Capra hircus. The sequence goes on from NC_030834.1 coordinate 23,473,804, forward strand.
ACACTCCCAACTCAGAGGCCTTAGGTTCGATCCCTGGTCAGGGAACTGGATTCCATATGCAATAGCTAAAAAATCCCACATGGTGCAATGGAGATAGAAGATCTCACATACCTAACTAGGACCTAATATAGCTAAATAAACATTAAAATAAATAAACTAGAGGAGGGAACTAATCCTCTTTAAGAAAGCTGATTGTCACATGTCCCACTTATACATTTAAGATTTTTCCTTTGTGCTTAGGTTAAATACCCATATTATGAGATTTTTCATGATCTGATAGGTACCTGCCATTCTAGCCTAATCTCACACTGACCTCATGTTCATTATTCATAAGTAGTAGGTCTCTTCTACCACAGGTCCTTTGTTCATTTCCTACCTTTGCAAAAATTCTCCTCATTTTCATCTTTCAGTCACCTGCTCATACACTCAACAAACATTTATTAACCATCAGCTACGTGTGCACAAGCCAAACAGTACTCTAGGAATGATGATTTAGCAGCAAAATAATAGATGGAGATCTCTGGTGGAAATAAGACATGAAAATGATGGAGCTTATACTCCAGTCATATGGAGACAGACAGAAATAAGCAAATATTCTCAGGGTGGTGAGGAGTGCTATGAAGAAAAATAAAGAAAAAAAAAAAAGTAGGGGAAATACTTGGACCAAAGAGGGTATATGCTCACAGTTTCATAGAGAATAGCTGGAAAAACACTCAGTGAGAAAGCGTAATTTGAACAAAGACCTGAAATGGGTAAGAGAGGAGCATTCTAGGCAGTGGGGTAAATAATGGTCCATGAGAGACATCTGGATGGAGAATCTGGATGTCAGGTTTGATTGGAACCAGCCATCTGGTGTACCTGTAGAAGCCTGGTGGGCCACAGTCCAAAAGGGTCACAAAGAGTTGGATACGACTGAGCAACTAAGCAACGCCCCTGTCTCTCTATGCTTTAGAAAGTTCATCTCAGCCTCTTCATGGAGGATGGATGACAAGTTTCAAAGGCAAGAGACAGACAGTAAACTACCAAGGGAAGGCTGCAATGGTGCATGAGCTGGATGATGACCACCTGAGCAAAGACAGCGACAGAATGGAGAGGGAGGAAGAGAGGGGGTGGGAAAGAACTAAGAAGTGGCTTTTGGAGATGATTCATAGGGTTGAGGGGGCTTCCCAGGTGGTGCTAGTGGTAAGAATCCACCTGCCAATGCAGGAGATGTAAGAGATGTGGGTTTGGTCCCTGGGATGGGAAGACCCCCTGGAGGAGGGCATGGCAACCCACTGCAGTATTCTTGTCTGGAGAATCTCATGAACAGAGAAGCCTGGCAGGCTACGGTCCACAGAGCTGCAAAGTGTCAGGCATAAGGGATGAGGACAAAGATAAGGAATTTTCTAAGATGGTTCCAGGTCTGTTTCACGTGGTTGAAAGGATGCTGTTATTATGGCATTAACTGTGAGAAAGTCCCAGGAGATGAATAGCTTTCTAGAGAGCATCAGTTGCCAGTAGGTTAATTTGGGGATACATCCAAGTGGGAAACAGAGAAGGCACTGGCGACCCACTCCAGTACTGTTGCCTGGAAAATTCCATGGACGGAGGAGCCTGGGAGGCTGCAGTCCATGGGGTCGCTAAGAGTCGAACACGACTGAGCGACTTCAATTTCACTTTCCACTTTCATGTATTGGAAAAGGAAATGGCAACCCACTCTAGTGTTCTTGCCTGGAGAATCCCAGGGACAGCAGAACCTGGTAGACTGCCATCTATGGGGTCGCACAGAGTCGGACAAGATTGACTCGACTTAGCAGCAGCAGCAGCAGCAAGTGGGAAATTATCTTTGTCTATGTTATCTATATCATAAAGCACCAGGAACTGTTCCGGCAACTGTAGCCACCACTGAGTGGCAATTCTGCGAAGAGGCAAGAGCATACTTGGAGAACACTCACCTCAGGCTATTCCTTGTGTGTTAGTTGCTCAGTCGTGTTCGACTCTTTCCAACCCCATGGACTGTAACCTGCCAGGCTCCTCTGTCCATGGGATTCTCCAGGCAAGAATACTGAAGTGAGTAGCCACTTCCTCCTCCAGGGGATCTTCCCAACCCAGGGATAGAAACCACGTCTTCTGCACTGCAGGCAGATTCTTTACCATCTGAGCTACTAGGGAAGCCCTCAGGCTATTCCTTAAATTCAGTTTCTTCATATTCAATGGTATAATAATAGCTATATTATGGAAAAACTACATTATGAATCTCATAATTTATTATGAAGATTAAATAACACATATGTAAACTATTTTATAAATTGTATACATTACACAAAATATCAGGTATCAATATTACTACTGAAATGTACTCTGATATATCTAATGATCATAGAAATCTCCATAGACAATAGTCTAAGACTTTCAGGGTTACATTATATGCTTGAATTGTATCCCTTTAGTTTTTAAAGAAGCTAGCAACATTTATTTATTTATTTTCATGACACTGGTCATTTCTAAGAAGTAATAATTTACATAAAAAGATTCTTAAGACAGAATCCACTTAAAAATTACCAGAAAGCATATCTCCTTAAACATGCATTTAGATGACTGAGGGCTTCCCTAGTAGCTCAGCTAGAAAAGAATCTGCCTGCAATAAGGGAGACAAGGGTTTGATCCCTAGGTTGAGAAAATCCCCTGGAGAAAACAGCTACCTACTTCATTATTCTGGCCTGGAGAATTTCATACTCAGAGGAGTCTGGCAGGCTACAGTCCATGGGGTTGCAAAGAGTTGGACATAAATCAGTGACTTTCACAACCATAGGAGGATTGACTAGAAAGAAAGTTCTGGTAACAGCCTGGTGATGGTTCCCACACGGCTGTCATAGAAAGTGAGATGAAGGAAATAACTTATTCTAAAATTATAACTGAGAAGCTCTGTATCCACCTGGCTTTTTCTCAAAGTTATAACTACAGTTAGAAAAGTACATCAAAGGAATTCCAGAGATCGTCTGGATTTCCTCCCAACTCTGGTCATCCATGACCACACAGTGACGCTCAGGCTAAGAAACACTCTGTGTCCAACAATAATTTTCCCAGGTGCTGCTCCTATACATGGTAAGCATTCCAAACTGAGCTCCTTGGCACACCTGATGAGGCTGACATTTCTGGCCTGGCTTCTAAAATGCAGTTATTATGTAGTGTGTCCCCACTAATACAAGGAGATACATTAAAAAAAAAAAAAAAAAGCCCGTAATTACTGCTCTAAGTCCAGTATGTCTTCAATGAAAATTAAATGAAAATACTGCTATGAACCAAGAGGTGCTGTTTTCTGTTAAGTTTGTTTTAAAAATGGGTAGGGTATTAAATTTTTAAAAAATGAACAGGATGTTGAAAGTTGTCTCTTTCCTTGAGATACTGATATCTTTCTTAGCCTTCTTTTCAAAATTTATTCTCTCTTTGTATTTGTGATATTTAAGGCTGAGCATTTATGATTACATATTTCTTTATTTTCTTTCTCCACATTCACACAACCATCCAGTTTCTTCTTCTCAGTATTATATTCATATAATGTCATCCATCATATGCATTTATTAAGCTAATAATATTTGATTCTAGGAACTTCCTTTAAAATTATTAGGATTTTAATCAATGATAAAATGCCTCCTACTCTAAAACACATACATTCTTCTGTGGATAATTCTGGCAGATGACTGAAAATACCACCCATCATATACTTTTATGGCAAAACACATATTATACCACCTAAAAAAATCCTGTGGATGCATTCAGGAAAATCCTATTTGTACCATCTCTGTAAATAAGCTGCATATTTCTGTGACTGAATTAATTGTTAATAAAGATTAAAGCAAAAATACTGTAGCATGCATGTCTTTTATCAAAATAAAATTTATTCAAAGATCATATAATCCAGCTGCAATGCTTCAGTTGAAAGTTAACTAGCTGTTTGTAATATGTGATGATATTAATCAGAAGTATCAGCTTTCCATTATTTTCTGAATCACTAAAATGTAAGGCATTGTTATATTTAAAATTTGTGCTATTATAAGTAGGATTTTCTTTCAATATATAAAGTAAAGTAATATAACTTTCCAACCATACTTTTCTCTTTTGTCAGAAACATTTAGAAGCTTCAGGTAAGAAATAAAACATGCACTAAGATACTGTGTCTTTTCCAAAAAATAATGGAAAATAGTGTAGCTAGTGCAAAACCATCAATACTTGTAGGCCCAGAAGCACTAACCTACAAAAGCAAAAAATGTAAACAACTGTACATAAATATTTTTTCCCCAACTCCTCAGCAAAAACAATGAAAACACCGTTTGGAATAGAACAAGCCTGTTTAACTCAGACTAGGGCATTTTTCTCATGAAAAATGCAAATATTCCTTGGTAGAAAGTAATGTCTGAATAAACTCCTGGGTTATAGTTTATAAGCTTTCCAGTGAGAAAATGATATGATTATACATGTATTCAGTACCTAAGCGGCATACTTTTAATAGCAAAGATGGTGATAGATAGCATGGCATCATTAATTACTTGCATTTACTGCTTTGGAATATAAATTCCAATTAAATTCATTAAGGAGTTAACTTTTTCATTAAGGATCAATCCTGCTTGCCAGTCAGAATGGAAGACTCATCTTGACTTCTCTTGTGGCTTTAAAATAGCTTTAGTTTGCCATTACAAATCTCAATAGCAGCAACCAGGAATGACACTAGGTATAAATCTCTGGGTATCATGTCTGACTCTTTGCGACCCAATGGACTGGAGCCCACCAGGCTCCTCTGTCCATGGGGATTCTTTAGGCAAGAATACTGGAGTAGGTTGCTATGGTCTCCCCTCCAGGGGATCTTCCCAACCCAGGGATAAAACCCAGGTCTTCTGAATTGCAGGCAGGAGATTCTTTACTGTCTGAGTCACCAGGGATGCCCATAAATCTCTATCTCAGGGCAATTATTAATATCAGAGTCTTGCCTTATTTGCAATTCTTTTATAAATAAAGGGATACGGTTGCAGCAGCATGTTGAATGTGCTTTTTTGCTCAGATTCAACACAGGTCTATAATATGATGATTGTTTTTTAAATTATGCCAAAAACTACTCTAAATGTATCCACATTATCATAGCTTTTAATATTGGCTATCGAGCCAAAGTGGTTCATGACAGAACTCAAATGACTTATTGAATTTATGTTTCACTGTAGGATTACTAGCAGGAATTTAGCCACATCTGTAATTCTGGGTATATCTGGGTTGGATGTCACTTGAATGGTCTTACCCACACTTGAATATTTATTATTATCCGCCATATTTTTAGTCTGTGTGATGGTTGACTGATACATTTGGTGGACAACAGTAATTTACCTAATAATTTACCTAATGTTTTACTGCTTCTGATTGTTTTTATTTTTTGTCACAGAAATATTCACAAAGTGCGAATATTACCATGTAATCACACATAGGAGAGAGCTGAAACCATCACTTACCAAACGCATAAAGTTTGGTTTAAGTGTGAAACATCTTGGTTGAATGAAATAAAATCAATCCATTCTTGGAGATACCAATAAATAAGCTAGCTAATAGCCAGAATGTATGCTAATATTAGCTGAGATAGATGCTAAGTCCTGCACATAGGAGGCCACAGTGAGGAAAAAGAAACCAGGAAAGCTACCTGGAAAAGGTGAAATGTGAGTTGAAATTTGAAAGTGAGAAAAAATTAGAAGAGAAAGCACTCCTCATCAAGGAGAGGTGGCAAGGTGGTAAAGAATCTGCCTCCAAAGCAGGAGACATAGGAGATTCAGGTTCAAACCCTGGGTCTGGAAGATCCCCTGGAGGAGGGAATGGCAACCCACTCCAGTATTCTTGTCTGGAAAATCCCATGGACAGAGGAACCTGGTGGGCTACAGTCCATGGGATCACAAAGAGTAAACATGATGGAGTGACTGAGTACACACACAAAGAAGGAAAAGCAATCATGACACAGAGGGTGCTCAAGTGCTTATACGGGTCAGAGAGAAGGGGAAATGCTGAGAAAGAGCTTGGAGTAGCAGGTGGAGGCTGGATGAGTGCTTGCAAATTTGCTCTATGCGCTAGTTTGGCACACTCCTGCCTTTGGCCTGCCTTAACAAAAAGGAAATGGCAACCCACTCCAGTATTCTTGCCTGGAGAATCCCATGGACGGAGGAGCTTGGTGGGCTCTGCTCATGGTCTAAGGGCCTTCCAAAGGCCCCACTTCCAAATGCTCTCACGTTAAGGTGACATAATCATTTGTTGAAAACAGTACCTTTCCTCACAGTCCAACAAGCCTCAGTGCAGCAATCCTGGCAGTCTCAATTAATTTATTAAAAGAGGCTTCCAGGGCTAGGTCGTGTATGCTGTACAAAGTCACACGGATTTCTCTGGAAGACAAGAGAGAAGCAGTGAAATATTCAACACAGATAATTGACGAGATTAGTCCCTTGTTTTAGACACATTATTAGGACAGAAGTATGAACAATGTATTAGAAGGGGGCTAGGGCTGGCCGTGTGGCGCAGTGGTAAAGAAATCACCTGCCAGTGTAGAAGACACAAGAAAAGTGGGTTGGATCTCTGGGTCAAGAAGATCCCTTAGAGGAGGAATGGCAACCCACTCCAGTATTCTTGCCTGGGAAATCCCATGGACAGAGGATCCTGGTGGGCTACAGTCCATGGAGTCTCAAAAGACTCCAACACGGCTGAACGACTGAGTATCCACAGGCTATACAGCAGTAGTATATGGTGGTATGGCCTGAATGCCCTCTGTCCCACTCTGATTTTGTATACTGAAGCCGAGAGCCCTAGTGCTTCAAAATGTGACTGTATTTGAAAATAAAGCATTTAAAGGGCTAATTAAAGTTAAATGAAGTCATGGGGTCTTATCTAATTCCATTTGATTTGAGTCCTCACAAGGGGAAATTTGGACATACAGAGTGCCTGTAAGGGCACGCACAAAAAGGGAAGACCATTTAAAGAGGCAGCGAGAAGACGGGCATTTCATGCCAATAAGAGAGGTCTAGAGGAAGCCAATGACACCCTGATCTTGGACTTCCAGACTCCAGAACCATGAGAAAATAAATTTCTATCGATTAATCCACCAGTCTCCAGGATTTTGTTACGACAACTCTAGCAAACCCACACAAGAGGGTAAAGCCAACCAGGAATGGATGTTTGAAGGCTGTTTCTGCATCACAGGGGAGAATAAATGAAGACCCAAACTGAGCTCCTGGCAAGAGGGACTGAAAGGCCTGAGTGACGCAGCAGGATTAGCTCAGCAACAGAAGAGCAGTTTGCTTCTTAGGATTCAAGTTCAAGATCAAAGATAAAGGGAATAAAATGGTTCTCTGAGTTTCAGGTGAAATAATTTCAGAAATAAGTTGATATACAGTTTGACAAGATGGAGAGTGGTTTGCCAAAGGAAGGATAAGCCACATCATCACATTTCTAAGATAAGACTTCAAAGACTGGGAACACCAAGCCCCATCTCCCCAGCTCTTCCTGCCTCTAGTGTTAGTCGCTCAGTTGTGTCTGACTCTTTGTGACCCCATCGGCTGTAGCCCGCCAGGCTCCTCAGTCCATGGGATTCTCCAGCTGATTCATCAAGTGCTGTCTTTGCTGGATGGGGTGGGGGAGTTTGGTTTTTTGAAAAGTTATGCAAATTCACCAGGATTTTTAAAGATTTTTATCACAAGGAATCTGAATCAGTCATGTACCTGTTAGTGTGAACTAAAAAGCTGGGGTTAATAATGATAATATTTATCAAGCATTTCTATTGAATATATATTATTATCTACATTTTATATACAAAGAAAGTAAGACAGAGAGAAGCTAAAACCTCCTTCCTGGTTGCATGGTTAGTAAGTGGTAAGACTGAATTCCACACCAGGCAGTGTGGTTCCTGAGTGTTCAACCTTTGGAAAGTTCAGTAGAGAGTGAAGGGAGCTTAGGAACTCTGAGTGGCTGTGGCAAACAGACAACAAAAGGAAAAAAACAAAAATAAGTCTCACTCTTCTTGAAAACTGTTGCATAGACTTTCCCTTGAATGGTAGTCAAACGTGCTTAGAAATGAATGGCAAGACACATAACATATAAATCACAGAACAGAATAACCACAAACGTTACTAACCATGTACAAGTCAGCTATTAAAAAATCACCAGTATTTAGTCAATAAAAAATTTAGTGCACTGATATTTGATTTTATGAAAAGAAAGCTAAAAGGTAATTATTTAACCATTTAAGTTAATGTTTTAAAAAAGATATCATTCTAAAGCCATGTGTAGAATACAAATTGCAGGGTTATTCTCCTCTAAGGAGATAAGATATAATAAAAATTTAATAGCATAGTACCTTTTATCTGATTGATGAGGATCAGGGGGCCTCTTAATTCTATATAAGGAGAAGAGCTGTCAGACTCATTTCCGGGAATGTGTGTGGCTATGTCATTACTCTCAATATAGAAACCCAGAAGGATCATGGTGGAAATTCACAAGTTGTTGAAGGTTGCGTGAAGCACAATAAAAATTGAACTGAGAAGAAAGCCTGACTACAGCAGCAAACGAAAACCTGACAAAGATGCATGTGCTCGTCCCATCGCCTTTCTCAGCTTTCTCCAAAGAAACGCTACTTTTTTCCACTTCTCCATCTTAAATCCATCCAGATTTTTATTTTATTTCTATTTTATTTTTTTTTTAGTTTTTTATTTTTTTTTAATTTTAAAATCTTTAATTCTTACATGCGTTCCCAAACATGAACGCCCCTCCCACCTCCCTCCCCATAACCTCTCTGTGGGTCATCCCCATGCACCAGCCCCAAGCATGCTGTATCCTGCGTCAGACATAGACTGGCGATTCAATTCTTACATGATAGTATACATGTTTAAAAGATAGCCATGACCACAACAAGAAGCGGTGCTCTCCTGCATCTACAGATACACTTTCTGTTTTTCAGAAGGATTATCATGCAAAACCAGATAGACATGTATCACCTCTTTCATTTGAGGCATTGATGACCTTTCACAGAAATGACTGAGGGCTAAACAGGGCACTTTACAAGCACACTAGAAGCTTATACTGATACAAAACTGATAAGTTGTTGCTGTCATAAGTTATTTGCTTGCAGCACTGCAGAATAAGTTAGTAAAACCAAACAATAAAAAGTGGAAAATGGAACGGTTTGCCCTGAATGAATAGAGCCAAGTGCATCAGTGGAATATCAAATAGAACACTGTGAAAAAAAAAATAAGTTTTTACATCACTCATTAGCTTTTGGAAGACTGGGCTATTTTATCTAATACTTATATGTATATGATGTTTACATACAGATTTTTTTATACAGTAAAGAATCTACATACAAATAATCTATATATGTATGAAGATTCATGGTCTTGATATAAATTAGGTATCTACCTATATGTATATATTCCAGTGAGAATGAGAAGTCAGGATTTATGAGTCAAGCCTCAACTTTCAGAGTGGTTACAGAGGATTCATTTTCTTTTCCAAGAGTGTAATGCCTTCATACCCAGACCCAACAGGTATTATCTGTGATGCCTATCCCACAAGTGGAGCTGACGATGACAACTTTAACAGTAATTGCTCTCAATATAGAAACCCTAATTGGGATCAAGTCATGTGGAAGGCAGTGAACATGTAATATGTCTCAGGCTCCCCAACCAGTTCTCAAATATGCATTACAAAGGGGGAAGTGAAGTGCTGACAAGATAGTGAATGGTAAAGATGGATCCAAAAACAGGACGTCTGACTCCAACACCAGTTTACAACAGGGATTCCCAAGAGATGTTCAGAAGGAACCTAAGATTCCCAGAATGTATCTTTATGGACATTTGCAATACAGACTCTCACTACTACCTTACTCCAGCTCCAAGTTCTAATCCAGAATTTCTGAAGTGATATCTGTGAATATGCACTTCTAAATAAGCTCCCACATAGGTTCGTATGCATGCAGTCAGACTAAGAACTGTGGTTCTATTCTGTGCTTTTCTCTCTAGATACATTTAGACAGTGTTCTAGATGCCACAGCATTCCAAGGGGCTAAGAAGCATCCTACCTTTTAGTAAGTTACCCATGGTGGGACCATTTACATTATTTTTATAAATAGAAGTAGAGTCTCTAATTTTGATAGGCACATCAAATGCTTAATGCTCATACCATTATAAAGATGATTCCAAATTTCAAGTAGCTTCTGATGTTTAGAGATAATTCTGCGATAATATGCCTAGTCATTCATATTTTTAAATAAAAGAGAGAGTCACTTCTAATTTCACAACTTTCTAATTCACTCTAAATCCATGTCATTACACAACTGAAGAATCTCTGAATACACCAGAGAAATCTATACAGATATTATATTTTCTAAAGCCCTGAGTTATCACCTAGTGAGCTATAGTACAACCACTAAATTTTGATTAATATTGTGCAACTTATTTTTTTCTACTATGGAGGAATTGGCCATACATTGTATAGAGTTGCCAGGGGCAATTTATGGTCAACAAAAGGCAGGAAACTTGGGTAAGACCAAGAGAACACTAAAGAAAGATACAATGTTCACTGGAACATTCCATGAGTTTGCAGTATGATAGAATTAACAGGCTCTGACAAACCTAGGCAGGGACATCACTTTGTATTAAAAAGCAGAGACATCACTTTGCCTACAAAGGTCCATGTAGTCAAAGCTATGTTTTTCCAGTAGCCATGTATGAATGTGAGAGTTGGACCACAAAGAAGGCTGAGTGCCCAAGAATTGATGTTTTTAAACTGTGGTACTAGAAAAGAGTCTTGAGAGTCCCTTGGACAGCAAGACGATCAAACCAGCAATCCTAAAGGAAATCAACCCTGAATATTCATTGGAAGGACTGATGTTGAAGTTTAGCTCCAGTGCTTTGGCCACCTGATGGAAACAGCTGACTCACTGGAAAAGACTCTGTTGCTGGGAAAGATTGAGGGCAGGAAGAGAAGAGAATGGCAGAGGATGAGATGGTTGGATGGCATCACTGACTCAATGGACGTGCATCTGAGCAAACTCCAGGAGACAGGGAAGCCTGGCATGCTGTACTCCATGGGTTGCAAAGAGTCAGACACAACTGAGTGACTGAACAACAACAACAGGCAGTGAAGAGTTCCAGTCAAATAGTTACATAGTTCTGAAGAGCTGCAAATGAATAACAAGAGGCTTTTACAGACAATGCGAGCCCTTGCTATATGTTCTTTGGACTAAAGTTACTTATGGACTTCTTTAATGTTATGTTTGGAGTGCTCTGCCATATTGTAGAATTTTTTAAGACGTTAAAACTAGTTTCATTGGTATCCCCCTACTTTTCATCATAATACATAAATTGAAAATACAAAAATAAAGTAATGTGTGATATCATTCTCTTGTTAATGTCAGCTGTGCTAACACACACACAGCATGAACATCATCAATCACCAAATAAATTAAACAGAACCAAATACTTAAAATTCTGAGATTTATTATCAGAGGAGTATCTAATAGTTCAAGTTTGATGGAAGAATTCCCCATTCCATTGTATGTTATGCATGGCAATTAAAATAAAATAGCACAGCAATTATTCCCAGGATTCTGAAATGTCATATTACAATGAAGCATTCAAACCTTATAAGGTCAGAACTACTTTATTTTAGGAGACCGATGTCAGCATAATAAGGACTAGTTGAATCTTTTGATAATAAGGTTAAATATCAGCTAAGTTCAATTTGCTTCCTATGAAGTTTTTAAGTTAATAATGTGAAAAATGAAGTCATATTCCCCGGGTGAATCATTTAGAGAGGCCACAGGAAAAATTAGGGGCTCTGGGGACACACAGTGTGGGGTTTAAACCTAGATTCTCTGCTTAGTAGCTGTGTGACCTTGAGGAGAGCTACTTAACCTCAACTGCAAATGATTGTGCGAGCTCAGTTGCTTCAGTCGTGTCTGACTCTTTGTGACCCCATGGACCATAGCCCACCAGTCTCCATTGTCCATGAGACAGTTCTGACAAGAACACTGGAGTGGGTGGTCATTTCCTCCTCCAAGGGATTTTTCTGACCCAGGGATCAAACCCACGTCTCCTGCACTGACAGGCAGCTTCTTTTAGCACTGAAAATTGCAATAACATAAGTTAATTAAAACATTGCTCAACAGGTATTAAAGGCTCAATAATATTAATAGATGTCATTGCTATTTCATTAATATTAACCAGTATCTGGCAGCACTGAAAAAGTCATTGGGATTGAAGCAGAACATGAAGTGGTAAAAATTCAGCTAACCAATGGTACGATTTATAGAAAGCAAATAATGATGATTTGACATCCAAAATTGAAAAACACTCTGTTAAGCAACTCAGAAAGTGTCATTTTCATTTGAAAATTATGAGTCCATTGATGTTAAGGGAAAACACAATTATTAGGCCTTGGAAGAAAAGATAAGTGGTGAATAACAATTTTTAGATCATGCAAAAGTCCTCAAAATGACAAGAGTTAGTGAGTTTATATTCAAGAATACAGAAAATCATAGAACTCATTTTGGGATTTATAGTGCTAATGCTCTGCCTTTGGTGGGCTGTGTCAAAAGGTTAATTAGTCACTGACAAATTTTTTGTAATGAGGTTATATTTTAATCCAAAAAATATTTTCATAGGTAAATTGTAAAAATCTAGCCTGAAATTTTCAATCCACACTTCACAAGACTGCAAATGATGGAAATTACATTCAGGGAATTTTAAATGTGCCTATTTAGACATTTCTATAATGCAAAGAAAGCAAGCAGAAATGTTTACTTTTGCATATGAAAATATCAAGGAGCAAAATGCTGTGTCCTGCATTTAAAGGAACAAAGTTATTTTGTAAAGAAAGGAAATAATAACTCTTGAAAATAACTTAAGAGGGAAAGTGTAGTATACTAACTTAGCACTTTGGGTGGTACATTTAATCGTTGCAACAACATTAGCACTGAAATTCAAGGGCTGAGTGAAAACATTCAGCCTTCCATACACAAGCAATTAGCTTTTCCAGGGGAAAAAATACATAATGGCAACCCACTCCAGTACTCTTGCCTGGAAAATCCCATGGACGGAGGAGCCTGGTAGGCTGCAGTCCAGGGGGTTGCTAAGAGTCGGACACAACTGAGCGACTTCACTTTCACTTTTTACTTTCAAGCACTGGAGAAGAGAATGGCAACCCACTCCAGTGTTCTTGCCTGGAGAATCCCAGGACGGCAGAGCCTGGTAGACTGCCATCTATGGGGTTGCACAGAGTCAGACATGACTGAAGCAACTTAGTAGCAGCAGCAGCAGCAGCAGCAGCGAAGGACAGTAATAGAAAAACAAAATAGCAATGTACTATTTGGTAGTTAATTACAATATAAAAATGCTCTTACCATGAGTATTTCCAACCTCAAATACAGAAGTGTATTTAAATAAGGCATCACTTGTCTTCATTTTCGTATGTCAGATTTTGATATTATGTTACAAATAAAACTGTACAGAATATAGAAAGTGAGACAAAGGGAATAAGAACTGACTCTAATAACTGAAAGCCTCTATATCCACCCAGCATTTTCTCAGAGGGATAGCTATAGTTGGAAAAGCATATCAGAGGAACTCCAGAGATGTTCTGGGTCTTCTCCTTAGGTTCTTGTCCTCCAAGTCCACCTTGCGACTCTTAAGCTTGGAAATGCTCTGTACAAAACAATCATTTGCACCAGTATTGGACTTCTCAGGTGGCTCAGTGGTAAAGAATATGCCTGCCAAGCAGGAGAGACTGGTTCAATCCTTGGGTCAGAAAGATCCCTGGAGAAGGAAATGGCAACCCACTCCAGTACTCTTGCCTGGGAAATCCCATGGACAGAGGAGTCTAGCGGGCTACAGTCCATAGGGTCACAAAAGAATTGAAAGAATTAGCAACTACACAGCAACAGCAGAGTAGCACTTCCTGTATATGATAACTCTCGAAAACAGCTCTTTGACAAACTTGAGAGGTACTGAAGCTTCTTCCCTGATTCTAGATCACTTCTGAAATTAGTCATTATATAACATTTTATCTATTATATAGATGGTTTATCTGCTGATGAATCATAACATAATTAAGCCAGGATTATTGTTTCTACTATATTTTTTAATTTCAAAAAAGCAATCTTATCTGTTTGCTTTTCCTTTGATTTTTATACATTCTTATGCATTCAAGACAGTAATAGTCATGTAAAAATAGACATTGCTTAAATATGTTTGAAAAAATTTTTCATTCATCCTTATGTGTTCAAAGTAGCTTATCTGATTATACATTTTTAAATTGAATATTAGGATTGGGGTTATTAAAGTCCATCTAGAATCTCCCAAGAGTTATAAGCCTGTTAACCATACTCTTTATCTATATGAACATAAAAGGTAACAATTTGCCACTGCAGAATTCATTAGGAAAAACCCTCATGATTTTGTTCATATATTTGTTAAAACAATTCAAGTGACACTTTTCTAATTACTCAAATGAAAAATTCAAATAAAATAGCTAAATGTATCTTTCTCCTTTATGCATATTTTAATAAAATGTAAGAAATGATCTAAAATTGTTCAATAAACATTCAACATAATCTCATTTGTAAGAGCATATTAAGGATCACCAATTGAAAATTATATTTATCTGTTATTATGATAACTGAAATTCTGTATACTAGATTTTAATAAATTCCAAACTATCTCAATTTTGAATTAATTTTTCTGTTACATACTCATAATGTCTAATTGATGATAAATATTTTTACCAAAGAAAATTGTATAGCTGTCAAACTTCATATCATCTACTCTGCTAAAAACAAAATTATGTCTCCCTTTAAAATATCATTTAATGTTATTTCTGCAAATTATTTATCATTGCATGAAATTATCACCGTGAATATCCACTGTACATGAAATGCAATAATGTCAACTGTATTGATGCTGATTTTAAAATTCCAAAATTACGAGTGCCTGTATACTATAAATTTGTTCTTTTTTCATTTAACTACAGTGATTAACAGAAGAAATTTATTTTCTAGCCTGGGCATAAATTACCAAGCAATTATATAAAAACAGGGAGATCTCAATTAGTAGGTCACATTTGCATGTATTTTTGAACCTATATATAGAATTCTCTGTGTATCTACCCTCTCACATTATCAACTGCTGCTAAGTCGCTTCAGTTGTGTCTGACTCTGTGCGACCCCATGGACGGCAGCCCACCAGGCTCCCCCGTCCCTGGGATTCTCCTGGCAAGAACACTGGAGTGGGTTGCCGTTTCCTTCTCCAATGCATGAAAGTGAAAAGTGAAAGTGAAGTCACTCAGTCGTGTCCCACTCTTCATGACCCCATGGACTGCAGCCTATGAGGCCCCTCCACCCATGGGATTTTCCAGACTAGAGTACTGGAGTGGGTTGCCATTGCCTTCTCCAAATATGCTGTCTAGGTTGATCATAACTTTCCTTCCAAGGAGTAAGCATGTTTTAATTTCATGGCTGCAATCACCATCTACAATGATTTTGGAACTCCCCAAATATAAAATCCCTCCCTGTTTCCACTGTTTCCCAATCTATTTGCCATGAAGTGATGGGATTGGATGCCATGATCTTAGTTTTTTGAATGCTGAGCTTTAAGCCAACTTTTTCACTTTCCTCTTTCACTTTTATCAAGAGGCTCTTTGGTTCTTCTTCACTTTTTGCCATAACGGTGGTGTAATCTGTGTATCTGAGGTTACAGATATTTCTCCCTGAAAGCTTGATTCCAGCTTGTGCTTCATCCAGCCCAGCATTTCTCATGATGTACTCTGCATATAAGTTAAATAAGCAGGGTGACAATATACAGGCCTTGACACATTCCTTTTCCAATTTGGAACCAGTCTGTTGTTCCATGTACAATTCTAACTGTTACTTCTTGATCTGCATACAGTTTTCTCAGGAGGCAGGTAAGGTGATCTGGTATTCCCATTTCTTTAAGAATTTTCCACAGTTTGTTGTGATCCACACAGTCAAAGGCTTTGACGTAGTCAATAGGGAGAAGTAGATGTTTCTCTGGAACTCTCTTGCTTTTTCGGTTATCCAATAGATGTTGGCAATTTGATCTCTGGTTCCTCTGCCTTTTATAAATCCAGCTTGAATATCTGGAATTTCACAGTTCACATACTATTGAAGCTTGGTTTGGAGAATTTTGAGCATTATATTGCTAGAGTGTGAGATGAGTGCAATTGTGCAGTAGTTTGAACATTCTTTGGCATTGCTTTTCTTTGGGATTGGAATGAAAACTGACCTTTTCTAGTCCTGTGGCCTCTGCTGAGTTTTCCAAATTTGCTGGCATATTGAGTTCAACACTCACAGCATCATATTTTAGGATTTTTCAATAGCTCAACTGGAATTCCATCACCTGCAGTAGCTTTGCTCATAGTGATGCTTTCTAAGGCCCGCTTGACTTCGCATTTCAGAATGTCTGGCTCTAGGTGAGTGATCACACCATCGTGGTTATCTGGGTCATGAAGATCTTCTTTGTATAGTTCTTCTGTATATTCTTGCCACCTCTTCTTAATATCTTCTTCTTCTGTTAGGTCCATACCATTTCTGTCATTCATTGTTCCCATCCTTGCATGAAATATTCCCTTGGTATTTCTAATTTCCTTGAAGAGCTCTCTAGTCTTTCCCCTTCTATTATTGTTCTCTATTTCCTCACATTGATCACTGAGGAAAGCTTTCTCACCTCTCCTTGCTATTCTTTGGAACTCTGAAAACTTTCCTTTTCTCTTTTGCTTTTACCTTCTGTTCTTTTCTCAGCTATTTGTAAGGCCTCCTCAGACAACCATTTTGCCTCTTGCATTTCTTTTTCATAGGCATGGTCTTGATCACAGCCTCCTGTACACCATGAACCTCTGTCCATAGTTTTTCAGGCACTCTGTCTATCAGATCTAATCCCTTGACTCTATTTGTCACTTCCACTGTGTAATCTTAAGTTATTTGATTTAGGTCATATCTGAATGGTCTAGTGGTTTTCCCTACTTTCTTCAAGTTAATTCTGAATTTGGAAATAAGGAGTCCACGATCTGAGCCATAGTCAGCTCCTGGTCTTGTTTTTGCTGGATGTATAGAACTTCTCCATCTTTGGCTTCAAGTAATATACTCAATGATTTTGGAATTGACTGTCTGATGATGTCCACGTGTAGAGTCTTCTCTTGTGTTGTTGGAAGAGGGTGTTTGCTATGACCAGTGTGTTCTCTTGGCAAAACTCTGTTAGCCTTTGCCCTGCTTCATTTTGTACTCCAAGGCCAAATTTGCCTGTTACTCCAGGTATGTCTTGATTTCCTACTTTTGCATTCCAGTCCCTTATAATGAAGAGGACAACAGTTTTGAGTGTTAGTTCTAGAAGGTCTTGTAGGTCTTCGTAGAACATTCCACTTCAACTTCTTCAGCATTACTGTTTGGGGCATAGACTTGGATTACTCTGAAATTGAATGATTAGCCTTGGAAATGAACAGAGATCATTCTTTCATTTTTGAGATTGCATCCAAGTACTCCATTTGGGGCTCTTTTGTTAACTATGAGGGCTGATCCATTTCTTCTAAGGGATTCTTGCCCACAGTAGTAGATATAATGGTCATTTGAGTTAAATTCACCCATTCTGTACCATTCTAGTTCACTGATTCCTAAAATGTCGATGTTCACTCTTGCCTTCTCCTGTTTGACCACTTCCAATTTGCCTTTATTCATTGACCTAACATTCCAGGTTCCTTGGCAATATTATTCTTTACAGCATCAGACTTTACTTCCGTCAAAGCTCACATCCACAACTGGGTGTTGTTTTTGCTTTGGCTCCATCTCTTCATCCTTTCTGGAGTTATTTCTCTACTGTTATCCAGTAGCATATTGTATACCTACAGACCTGGGGAGTTCATCTTTCAGGGTCCTATCTTTTTGCCTTTTCATACTGTTCATGGGGTTCTCAAGGCAAGAATACTGAGGTGATTTGCCATTCCCTTCTCCAGCGGACCACATTTTGTCAGAACTCTCCACCATGACCCGTCCATCTTGGGTGGCCCTACAAGTTATGGCTGATAGCTTCATTGAGTTAGACAAGTCTGTGGTCCATGTCATCAGTTTAATTTTTTTTTTTTCTGTCATTGTGGTTTTCAGTCTGTCTGTCCTCTGAGGGATAAGTATAAGAGGCTTATGGAAGCTTGCTGATGGGAGAGACTGACTGAGGAGGAAACTGGGTCTTGTTAGTTCAGTAAATCTTTAATCCAATTTTCTGTTGATTGTTGGGGCTGTGTTTCCTCCCTGTTGTTTGACCTGAGGTCAAACTATGGTGGAGCTAATGAAGATAATGGTACCTCCTTCAAAAGGTCCCATGTACACATTGCTACATTCAGTGGTCCGGACCCTGCAGCAGGCCACGTCTGACCCACACCTCCGCTGGAGACTCCTGGACACTCATGGGCAAGTCTGGGTCAGTCTCTTGTGGGGTCACTGCTCCTTTCTCCTGGGTCCTGGTGTGCACAAGGTTCTGTTTGTGCCCTGCAAGAGTCTGTTTCCCTAGTCCTGTGTAAGTTCTGGGGGCCCTATGGTGGGGTTAATGGAGCCTTCCTTCAAGAGGGCTTATGCCATATCCAAGTCTGCAGCCATCCAGAGCCCCTGCCCTTGCAGGGCTGACCTGTACCTCCACAGGAGACACTCAAACACTCAAAGGTAGGTCTGGCTCAGTCTCTGTAGGTTCTCTGTAGGTGCACACAAGGTTTGTTTGAGCCCTTCAAGCATCTCTGGCGGATATGGGGTTTGATTCTAAACGCACTTTCGCCCCTCCTATAGTCTTGTTGGGTCCTCTACTTTGCCCTTGGATGTGGGGTGCTTTTTTTGGTGAGATCCAACATTCTTCTGTCGGCAGCTGTTCAGAAGTGAGTTTTACTTCGGGCGTTCTCACAGAAGATGAGCACACACCCTTCTACTCCACCATCTTAAGCACAGTGAGATCTGGTTAGCAGGGGACATACACTTTTTTTCTTTAAAGTGGATCTTTAAGGAATGGAATTATGGTAAAAAAAAATCTTAAAATGATATCTACTGTGATTAGAGAAAAATGCTTATATCACATGGTGACTCATTCAGTGCAAATATAGTAGATTATCTCTCTTACTTGATTATTTGATGCACAGAAGATATATATCCCTATTCTAAAGTGAAAATCTGGATGGATTGGATTGTCTCAATACATTTCTCTTTGGTTATAATGAAATAAAATTCTTAGGTATGAACCCTTACGAGCAAGCCAGCAGATTGAAAATAAAACTATCTGAATAATGGAATCATAAAGTTGTTATGGATGGTACAAGCTTCTTTGAGCATGTATTTTTCCCCCACAAATTGAAGTGAGGTTTATTTAGTCTTTCCCTTACATCTACCACATAAAGGAATGTCTGTGTGCACGCTTAGTCACGTCCAACTCTGCAACCCCATGGATTTTAGCCTGCCAGGCTCCTATGTCCATGGAGTTTTCCAGGCAAGAATACTGCAGTGGGTTACCACTTCCTCTTCTAGGGGATCCTTCCCACTGAGGCACTGACCCCTCATTTCCTGTGTCTTCTGCATTGGCAGGCAGATTCTTTACCACTGAGCCACCTGGGTAGCCCCCAGTACAAAGGAATATATAACTTCAAATAGTTCCTCCAAGTGTACATGGAATCAAATCATTTCATAATGCATATTTCCTTTTCTTGCCTATTTCCTTCCTCCCTTCCTTCTTTCTCTTTTTCCCTTCCTCCCTCTGTCTCCTCCTTCCTTCCCTTCTTTCTTTTCTTCCTTTTTTTCTTTCCTTTCTTGTTTGATTCTTTGATTTTTCTACAGTACTCTTTTAAGATAATGCCGAGAAAGGGAAAAAAAGAACTCAGTATGAAAAGCAGCATGATTTTGTAGAAAAAATTCAGAGTTAGAACAGGCAAAACTGGTTTCAAATTTTGACTCTACCACTGACCAGCTCTTTGCATTTGAACCAATTACTTAACCTTTCTGGTATTCAGTTTTTCTCATTGCAGAGTTGTTTTGAGGATAAGAAGTAATATGCAAAAGGCACCTGTTCTATATTATAGCTTAACAGTCCCTTGGACAGCAAGGAGATCAAACCAGTCAATCCTAAAGTAAATCAGTCCTGAATATTCATTGGAAAGACTGATGCTGACGCTGAAGCTCCAATACTTTGGCCACCTGATGCGAAGAGCTGACTCATTGGAAAAGACCCTGATACTAGGAAAGACTGAGGATAGGAGGAGAAGGGGGCGACAGAGAATGAGATGGTTGGATGGCATCACCGACTCAATGAACATGAATTTGAACAAAATCAGGGAGATAGTGAAGGACAGAGAAGCCTGGCAAGCTGTAGTCTGTGGGGTCGCAAAGAGTCAGATAGGACTTAGAGATTAAACAACAACAACAAAGTATACAATATATTTTAAAAGTTAAACTGACAAAACATAAAGTAACAGATAAGACATGTTTGGGATATATAGAGAAGAAAGACTTTGCTTCTCTTAAGCATAGACACTTAAGGCACACACTTTCTTAGTTAAATGCTATTCATGTTACTGATGCCTTTTATCCACCATCAAGAAGCAGAACCTAAAATGAAGTCCTGTTTGGGAGCTGGATCTGAGACGGTTCAAAATCTACTCAGTTGCTCAAGGCTAGAGAGGATAATAAAAGCCATTTATTTGCTCAAACATCTCTTTTCTGAAATGAGAAAGGGTAAACAGGCCAAGGGTGACTGGTCTCAAGAAACACTTCAAAGATGTACAGAAAACAAGCCGGAGGTACTGTAGCATTTATGGAGGCAGCTGGGAATCTACCAGTTGACACGACCTGCTGGCATGCAGCTGTCAATAAAGAAATGGTCCAACCATTCTGTACACAGACCAATACCATGGAGGCCAAAGGACAGGCGTGTTATCAAGTCCCCAGGGCATCGATACTGGGTGATATTCACACTGGTTTTGTACATGGCCAGAGGTGCAGTTTACAGAGATTTTACCCACTTTCTTAGAGATGGCATCTTCATTTATATGATTCTCTAGAGGTGAACCCTATGCCTGATCAGTCTCTTCCCAGAGCACTTAACAAATACTTGAAATCTCCGCCTATTGCTGAGAAAGTTTCAGTAGAGCTGTTCTAACTGGCCTTAGCTCCGACATACTTCTACCTAAGAAACATGAGGCTCTGGTCACCAGCCACCTGTACCTATGGTCAGCATTTGGCTACTGAGCACAAACAAGTGGTTCTTTTCCCTAAAACAGCCCATCTGATGTGGGTTCTATATGGTCAGCCTTTCAGTTCATATTAATCACCAAAACTAGAGGTGGTTCTATGACCAAGCGTCCTCCAAACCTTATAAAAGGATTGGTTTCTTCAGAGCAGGGGAAGCCTCACAGTTCTGTTGGGACACTCACAGCTCTAGATGATAGAACAGTTCAGATCCCTCAGCTACAGAGCCAGGAATTCCAGGCAGAAGTAAACGAGCCCGGGCAGCCTTCTGCAAGAACTACCCTGTTTATTATGGACCTCAACAATTCTGGACTAGAATAAAATGTTTATAGCAAAACTTTGAGATTTGATTTATGTCAATCAACAAACGTAGACAACACATGGACTATTTGAGAATATCTGAATGAATACTATGAAATAAAACTCAGTACAATTTGTTTTATTGCCATGTGAAGCATAAGGAAATCGATAGAACAAGCAATAAGTAATAAACAGTGTGGTTCTGATATCAGCTTCCAATTTCTCCTGCCTCTGTTTTTCTGGTGGTTCTGACAAAATGCCACAGGCTGGGTGCATTATAAACAATAGGAATGTGTTTCTCACGGTTTTGGAGGCTGGAAGTCTGAGATCAGGATGGTCTGGCAATGGCCCTTTTCCAGGTGGCAAACTTCTTGTGTCCTGGTGTGGAGGAAAGGGTTAGAGAGCTCAGCAGGGTCTCTTTTATAAGAGCACTGATTTCATTCGTGAGGTCTCCACCTTCGTCACCTACCATGTGTGTTCATTTAGTCGTGTCTGACTCTTTGCAGCCTCATGGCCTGTAGCCCACCAGGCTCCTCTGCCCAAGGAATTTTTCAGGCAAGAATACTGGAGTGGGGTGCCATTCCCTTCTCCAGAGGATTTTCCTGACCTGGGGATTGAACCCGAGTCTCTCATGTCCTCTGTTTTTCTTCTTCCTTCCATTATCCGCCCCCCCCAACCCCCAGTGTGCCAGAACTAACATTATTGGCAACGATTCTCTGTATCTCCAGTTGCTAGAAATTTACATTCGCTTCACAGCCTTTATTGCTTGAGAAAAAAAAAAAAAAAAACAAAAACTACCACCCTCCATTATATATGCAAGTTAACAAACAAACAAAAACAAGTAAGATTTATGGGTTTCATTATCCCTCCCCCCCAGTGAATCCAGAGACTCTGTCCTTCCAGAGCTTCCCCTAAGTACTTCTGGGATTCCTCTGGGCTGTGCCTTCCCTGGGCTCACACACTCCCCATCCTGCTGGATGCACTGCTTACCCATGGCTCCCACACTTGCAGCAGCTCTGCCAGTGGTGGCTGCTGATGTTAAGGGCAAGTAGGTGGAAAAATGAGACACATTAACTGTTCTACTGGGGGGATTACAGGGTGGTGGTGATGATGGGTGGGTTGGGAGCTGCAGGAAGATGGCTTTCTCCCCCTCTGTAACACACTCTGTTGGTACGATCACAAGGCAGTGTGATGTTGAGTAAAAGAAAGAAGAGATGGGAAGGGAATGGGAGAAAGAATCAGGCCACTTCTTTCATGGGTTTTGTTCTATTATGACACACTATTATGACCACTCCTTTTTCTATACCGAGAATCCTCCAGGGCTTTGGACTGGATCAAAAACACAATGCCTCACACGTGGCCTCACAAACCCTTTCCTAGTACCCTTGAAAATGATCTCGAGAAATAATATTTCAAAAATCAATTTCTAAATGCAAGCCTAGATTTGCATCATGACATGGAAATGTTCATTGCGTGACAAGGGTTTTCATCTCTCTGAGATTCAGTTGCCTCATTATTAAGTAGGGGTAATAGTTATTCCTACACCAGAGGATTTTTGCATAAGATTCAGTAAGACGGTACATGCGAAGAACTGAATGGGCTCCCAGGCGTACAGTCAAGAAAAGATGTGGCTCCTGTTATAGTTATGCACCAGCTCACGGGATGTGTATACAGCAATGCCTCATCCAATTTGGACACAGGTTGAGCTGTTTTCTCAACATGCCCCTCAGCTCCATGTAAATTTTTGAAAACCCAATTATTCTGGTTGATAGGCACACCCAAATCTCAGATGTTGACACGGTCCAAGTTCAAATGGATATTTGCACCACACTTAAAGATTTTATCCCTCTCCAGAGACACTGAGCAAGCTGCTTGGGCTCCACTAGCTTAACTGGAAACTGCATTTGTTTTTCATCAATGCTCTCCTGTCTATGAAACTCAAAACTTTATGAGAAGAATTCTGTTTACGAGACTGATGCTGAAATGCCCTTGGACAGCTCAGCACAAGTCAATCACATCAATTCTACTCTCCCATCTCAGACTCCCCATCACAAAGAAGACATCCTTCAGAGGTATGAGGACTATTTTATCCTACACACTCATACTTACATATTCAGCACACGATCTTAAGCTTTCATTATATCACACACACTGTTCTAGGCTCAGCGATATCTTCACTATCATAAATAGGACAGAGAGCTTGGGACTTCCCTGCTGGTCTAGCGGCTAAGACTCCACACTCTCAATGCAGGGGGTCTGGGATTAATTCCTGGTCAGGGAACTAGATTCCACACGCCACAGTAAGGGAAAAAAAAAAAAACAACCACCATTCCACAAGCAAATATGTTTTAAA
The DNA here is from genome assembly GCF_001704415.2 of Capra hircus. NCBI lineage: Eukaryota > Metazoa > Chordata > Mammalia > Artiodactyla > Bovidae > Capra > Capra hircus. The sequence goes on from NC_030834.1 coordinate 23,497,725, forward strand.
AAATTAAATTGTATACAAAAAGATCAGATAGCTTATTTTTAGATGAGAGGAGGGAAATAAGCAAGATTGAATGGTTGAAGGAATAAATAGAAGCAAATGAATAAGAAAGTCAGGGAGGAAGGTGTTACTAAGCTGATAGCAAATGACCATGCAGCTCTTTCTCCCAGTGGGTCACCAGGATATGGCACTCAGAGGAGGTATTTAAACTGAGATCTGAATAAGAGAAGGGAACCAGCTACAAAAAGATCAGGTACAAGGTAGTTAGGTAGAGAAGAGAGCTGGTGCTTTGCCCTAAGACAAGGACATTTTGTTGCACCTGAAGAATTAAAAGAAGACCAGTGTACTAAAATCTGATAAGGAGCCAAGAGAAGGTAAGAGAAGAGACAAGGATAAAGATATATAGAGGTTACTATGTTCAGAAACCACTGAGGGGTTTTAAACTGAACAGTGATTTGATGAGATAGATGGCACTGGGATAAAAGCATGGAAGTTGGTAGGGATGGTACAATATGTGGCCATCAGAGTTTTCCAGGTGCAGAGACATGGAGGAGTTCAGGATATGTTCTGAAGAGAAGATGCTCCTTGGTGGGTTAGAAGAGGAAGAAAACTTGATCTGGGAAGATCAGGGCAAAAAGGAGGAGTAGAGGATATTGCTAATTTGCGGCTTGTGCACCTGAGCAGTTCAGGCCTCTGACCACGGCAGGGTATATTAGGGGACCCTGTTCTCTCATAGATGCACATTTCCAAATGGGGTACCCTCTCTCGAGTGGAGGACACTCTTGAGGAGTGGCGGCTGGACTCATATGACTGGCAAATTTGAAAGAAGAAGTGAAGCAATGCAGTCATTCCCCTCCTTTCTGGTTGTCCTGGTTGCTTGGCTTTGGAAGGCACACATTATCTGCTTCTCCAGCTTGAATGCTTTAGGCAGGCCATGGGGATGATGGTCCCAGCTCCGTCTAGGAGCAGGTGTGTTCATAGGGATCTCTCTGTGGCTCTGCCACTAACCCTGTCCTCCAAACCGGCTTTGCTCACTAACAAACCTGGTATTTGTCACTCTATCTCTGTGATTCAAGTATCTATTAATTGACTTAGACCTCAGGATGCTCTGAGGAAATATTGAGAGGGTAGCATATACACAGGAATTAGGAAGCAAGAGATACACTTGGGACGAAGACCTGAAGAGCAGATACGTGGATATTTCAGGAAGAGTCATGAAGATTAGCTTCAGATCGAGGGAGAGGTCAGAGGTGGAGACATAGAGTCCTGTGAAAAGGCATATATTACTGTGTGTAGTATTCACAATGGGAAGGACATGGAAGCAGCCTGAATGTCCATCAACAGAGGAATGGATAAAGAGGATGTGGTATATATATATACAATGGAATATTACTCAGCCATAAAAAGGAATGAAATTGGGTCATTTGTAAAGACATGGATGGACTTAGAGATTGTCATACAGAGTGAAGTAAGTCAGAAAGAAAAAAACAAATATCATATATTAGCACATATATGAGGAATCTAGAAAAATGGTATAGATGATCTTTTTTCATTAATTTTGAAAATGCATTAATTTATCTTAATTGGAGGCTAATTACTCTACAGTATTGTGGTGTTTTCTGCTGTACACTGACATGAATCAGTCACGGGTGTACATGTGTGCCCCCTCCCATCTCCCTCCCCATCCCATCCCTCTGGGTGGTCCCAGTGCACCAGTTTTGAGTGTCCAGTTTCATGCATCAAACTTGGACTGGTCATCTATTTCACAGTTGGTAATATACATGTTTCAATGCTATCCTCTCAAATCATCCCACCCTCGCCTTCTCTCACAGAGTCCAAAACTCTGTTCTTTACATCTGTGTCTTTTTTGCTGTCTTACATATAGGGTCATCATTACCATCTTTCTAAATTCCATATATATGCATTAGTATACTGTATTGGTGTTTTTCTTTCTGGCTTACTTCACTCTGTATAATAGGCTCCAGTTTCACCCACCTCGTTAGAACTGATTCAAATGTATTCTTTTTCTTTTTTTTTTAAATATAAATTTATTTATTTTAATTGGAGGTTAATTACTTTACAATATTGTATTGGTTTTGCCACAAATCAAAGTGAATCCACCACAGGTATACACGTGTTCCCCATCCTGGACCCCCCTCCCACCTCCCTCCCTGTACCATCCCTCTGGGTCGTCTCAGTGCACCAGCCCCAAGCATCCAGTATCATGCATCGAACCTGGACTGGTGATTCACTTCATATATGATATTATATATGTTTCAATGCCATTCTCCCCATCATCCCACTCTTTCCCTGTCCCACAGAGTCCAAAAGACTATGCTATACATCTGTGTCTCTTTTGCCATCTTGCATACAGGGATATCGTTACCATCTTTCTAAATTCCATATATATCTCCACACTGTTCTCCATAGTGGCTGTACTAGCTTGTCTTCCCACCCACTCTCCCACCGGTGTAAGAGGGTTCCCTTTTCTCCACAGTCCAGCATTCATTGTGTGTAGAATTTTTGATGGCAGCCATTCTGGCCAGCATGAGATGGTACCTCATTGTAGTTTTGATTTGCATTTCTTTGACAGTGAGTGATGTTGAGCATCTTTTCATGTGTTAGCCATCCGTATGTCTTCTGTGGAGAAATATCTGTTTAGCCCATTTTTGATTGGGTCATTTATTTTTCTGGTATTGAGCTGCATGAGCTGCTTATATATTTTGGAGATTAATTCTTTGTCAGTTGTTTCATTTGCTATTATTTTCTCCCATTCTGAAGGCTGCCTTTTCACGTTGCTTATACTTTCCTTCGTTGTGCAAAAGTTTTTGAGTTTAATTAGGTCCCATTTGTTTATTTTTGCTTTTATTTCTATTACTCTGGGAGGTAGGACATAGAGGATCTTGCTGTGATTTATGTCAGAGAGTGTTCTGCCTATGTTTTCCTCTAGGAGTTTTATAGTTTCTGGTCTTACATTTAGATATTTAATTCATTTTGAGTTTATTTTTGTGTATGGGGTTAGAAAGTGATCTAGTTTCATTCTTTTACAAGTGGTTGACCAGTTTTCCCAGCACCACTTGTTAAATAGATTGTCTTTTCCTCCACTGTATATTTTTGCCTCCTTTGTCAAATATAAGGTGTCCATAGGTGCGTGGATTCATCTCTGGGCCTTCTATTTTGTTCCATTGATCTATATTCCTGTCTTTGTGCCAGTAGAAAAATGGAACAGATGATCTTATTTGCAAAGCAGAAATAGAGACACAGACATGGAGAACAAACAAGATGGGAAAGGACACCAACAGGTGAAAGGGGGTGGTGTGAATTGGGAGATTGGGGTTGAAACCTACACACTATCGACGCTATGTATAAAATAGACAACTAATGAGAACCTACTGTATATCTCAGGGAACTCTACTCTGTGCTCCGTGGTGACCTGAATGGGAAGGAAATCCAAAAAAGAGGGCATATATGTATACACATAGTTGATTTACTTTGCAATAGAAAATAATACAACACTGTAAAGCAAGTATAATACAATACTTTGGTCACCTGATGCCAAGAGAAAACTCATTGGAAAAGACCCTGATGCTGGGAAAGATTGAGGGCAGGAGGGAAGGGGGGTGGCAGAGGAGGAGACGGTTGGATGGCATCACCAACTCAATGGACATGAGTTTGAGCAAGCTCCAAGAGATAGTGAAGGACAGGGAAGCCTGGTGTGCTGCAGTCCATGGGGTTTCAAAGAGTCAGATGCAGCTTAGCGACTGAAAAACAACAAAAGCAACTATATTCTTATGTGCTTAGTCGCTCAGTTGTGTCCAAGTCTTTACAATCCCATGGACTGTAGCCCGCCAGGCTCCTCTGTCCATGGGGATTCTCCAGGCAAGAAGACTGGAATGTGTTGCCCTGCCCCCCTACAAGGGATCTTCCCAAGCCAGGGATAAAACCCAGGTCTTCCGCCATTACAGGCAGATTCTTTACCATTTGAGCCACCGGGGAAGCCCCATATTCTAATAAAAATTATTTTTTTAAGTGCTATAATATTTTAAAAGGCATATATGATTGCCTTGACAACTTGTTTAACAAATGAATATAGTCTATGAGTGCATAAAAGGAACCAAAGTGGATTCTAGCTGCAGACATCAATGTCAGTGTACTTTTTAGAAGAGATCAGGCTCCTCAAACCAGATTGGGTATCACCATGCTATCGAATGAGGGGATTATGTCTGCTGAGTCACGCTACCCTGGAAGGCCCTCCAAGTATATTCCTCATACATCAAACATCAGCAGTGTATCCTTGACTGACTCAGTGTAAATGATTTGATGCAATTCAAATTCAATTAAAACTCCTACACACTTCACCTCTGACTCATCCAAGGTGCACACTGTCTTAGTAACTGGAGATTTCTGTCACACTGAACAGTACAGGAACAGGCTCATGCAGCTGAATCTCCCACACTGATTAAGTGGTTATCTCACTTAGAATTGAAGTCAGGATGAAGGCTGGAGACAGGGGCATGTATATGTGAGGAGATGCTCTCTTGCACATTGTCAAGGCTTCTAGCTCTTACTATTATTCTTGATGAAAATATATCCACTGTCAGTTCAACACCAAAAAACAGTAACTTTAACTTTTGAAGTTATCTCAAATAAATACACAATTATATTGTGGTGGGTGAATGGGCAATATAAAATATTACTGACATTGTCAATAATCAACAGGACGGATTACAATTTATCTTAGCTACAAAATACTACTTTTCATTATGGTCAGCAGTCCAGGTGTCAAGTTCCTAGCTAATATATCTTAATAAACAATGAAAAGTCATTAATATCACAGTGCTTATTTAAAATATTCAAGCTTACTCTCTCTATAAATGATTTTTTCCTCAGGTAGTCTTACTACAAACAAACACCTCAATATTTATATCATTTTTGAAGTAAATTTTAAAATTCACCTAAAAGTAATCATTTCAGTTAATTTGAGAAAAAACACCTACATTTTTTAAATGTTTGGTTTCTTGAAATCAAATCATAGCCTAAGCACTCAGAATTATTGCATTTTTTTCTTTTCAAAAAGACCTTTGAAAATACTTAAATCCATCAATATTTCAAGATTTGGCTAAAGAGATGTAATATAGGCCTGGACCTTTGCCAGTGTTTCAACCCAGAAAGTTCGTCTGTATAAAATGCTTTGGATTTAAATGTTAGTAGAATGAATAAAATAGTTCAACAGTACGAGTGGTTTTATTTTGAAAGTTGGCCCTGTTAAAAATGGGCTTCCCTTGTGACTCAGCTGGTAAAGAATCCACCTACAATGCAGGAGACCTGGGGTCAATCCTTGAGTTGGGGAGATCCCCTGGAGAAGGGAAAGGCTACCCACTCCAGTATTCTGGCCTGGAGAATTCCATGGACTGTATAGTCAATGGGGTCGCAAAGAGTCAGACACAACTGAGAGACTTTCACTTTCATTTTCATGTTAAAAATGGTATTAAATTAAAACACTGCTATGCTTGTATGCTTGAAAGATTTAGAATTGATATCATATTCTTAAGTAGAGGAAAAAAGCAAAATACTGCAATTCGTGTTTTGCTACAAATTAATTTGATTAGATCTGAAACGGATGAAGAATTCAAACCTCTTGGCATTATCTACTGGACAAAATATTGCCTCAAATCTCCTGAATGTCAGACAATCTGGTAGATACATAGGAGGAAGGCATGCTCAGACTTGTCTTTAAGAACCTCAATCACTGCACAAAGATCAGAATCTCCTGGCTTAGCTGAGGTTGTACACCCTTCTGACTTTCAATTTATAAGTCAAAAAGTGAATTAACAAGACCCACTCTCTTCAGCAACCAGCTAGAAATTGAGATCTCTCAAAATCTGCCGAAAAATTCTTACAGAGGGATTTAGGAGGAGAAAGAAACTAACAGATTGCCGAGAACATCACCCATTCTCCATGTGATTTGAACTGTTAATGCGTGTCTGGCTCTCTACTGGAAGACTTCCAATTCTCTTCTGATTAGGATTTGTCTCCATGCCGTCCTTTAATTGCCAAAGGCTTCCAACATCTTTATGTCATTGTTGTTGGAACTTGCAAATGAGTATTGCTGCCTCTAACTGACTACCTACATCTTGACCTCTGTCTGGAAGGCCCCCTATGATTCTTTAGGATTATGGAAACATTGCTCACTCTCTCTCAAAACAAATTCACATATAACTTTTCCAAGAAACATACTGATGATCCCATGTTATAGAAATAAAGTAATACCATGAAATCATAATCTTGTATGCAAACTGTTTTTCATAGTTTGATTTTAATAATACCATGAATTAGCCCTGAGGGTGCTGTACTTGCATTCATAACAAGACAGGCTATAGAACGTTCAAGTGAACTGATCAAGGCAACACTGGCAATTCCAAATTCTACTATTAGTCATTGTCAGGAAATGAGGCCTCCTATACCAATGATTACTAGAACTGATTTATATATACTTTAATTTTGTTCAAAAATACATAGAATAAAATTGTTAGACTTTCTTTATTATGTGATGGGATAAGTGAAAGTTTCAATCAGTAAAATCTACTGTTTTCATGGTGAAATGTTAAGAGATTTAGATGAAATCATTTCTCAATAACAATAGAACAAAATTTCACCTATACTGATGATACAGGATTAGTATACTGAATAACACAATTCCAGTAGGCTGAAACATAGAAATAACAATTATAGTAACTTTCATTGATATAGCTATTAGTATTTTAGCAGTTGCAAAGTACTTAATATATGTTATATTAATTCACATTCCAACAGTCTATGAAAAAGAAATTTCATGAATGAAAGTGAAGCTTTGGAGAGTTTAAGGAACTTAAGGTTCACGGCCAGCACGCAACAAGAAAAAAACACACTGCTTCTGTGTTTGAGCAGTAGGCTGTGGACAGGCGGATAGGAATTGTCAGCACTTAAGTGGTCCTAGACTATGGGGCACACTTCCTTCACCCTTTGATTATTCAGTCAGCTATCAAATCTTCCAGTTGTCTAAAAACAATAACAGCTATTTCTTCCTACTGCCAGCTGTCATCATCTGTTTCTAGTCTATGAGCTGGAAAACCAGATGATCAAGCTTGCTGAACACTGGACATGGAACAGATTAAATAGCATTGGGGGGAGAGCATCTTCTATGAAGTCAAACAAGTTCTTGGCTTTGGGGCACAAGTGGCAGACCTCATGGGCTTCCTCCAGCAGCTTCTTGGTTTATGACTAGGTCTTAGAAGGGAGTACCTACTGTTGAGCCTCCTCACTGGGCAGAAGAAGTGTGACTATACTTACATTCTGCCCTGAGGTGGGAGACAATAACATGCCGACAGCTGTGTCTTCTTGCCTTCTTGCCTGCCTCTTCTGCCTGGACTCCTCTTTGTTCCAGGATGCTAAGATGGGCCATTAACAGTCACTGTGTGGCTGCCCAAGCCACTCAAAGTGCATGCCTCAATCTAATGCCACTGTCTGCTCTATTTGTTACAATTCAAAAACATTAGCAAAGAAATTAAGAGCAAGCATATAGAAGTTTACAGCAAAACTGATGCAACAATTTTATCCTATTTTTAAAACACTGGTATGCAACAGATTGGAAGTTTGTGCTTTTTTCCTTTTCTTTTTATGGTCTCATGCTATAATGAATTTGAGAAGCATACAGTTTGCCCAAAACTGAAGTACTAAATAATAGACAAAAAGCTTATGTGAGACTCTCACCTGGCCTGTGAGCCTGTCATAATATGAAACACTAACTAACTAGTCTCCCCTTTTCTAAACACTGGCTTGACTTGCTTTCCCATTTTGTTTAGTTTTCCAGAACTAGGAAAAAGTTTCACAGTCTGTTTTGGTAAGATCACTGACCCTCCAAGTTACATAGAGGCTTATAGAGACTTGAATACAGAATCAGGGCTGAATCATGTCTAAGCTATTATTAATGCACAAGAATTTGGAAATAGAGCAATTAAAATTTCAATTTGAATATCATTCTTCAATTTCTGGGGCTTTCATATGTCCAACAATATTGGATATGCAATCCACAACATACTTTTTTGCATATTAGTATATTTTGGACGTATATGACAAAGATTTCAACTATGGGACTTTGCAGATAACCAGGTACCACAAACAAAGAAATATTTGATAAATTCTGCTTTTGATAGTATTAAATATGATGGTAACAAAATAATAACAAATTTGAGTGAAATTGAGGCTTTTATTTATATAAACTGGAAATGAAAATAACCATTGCAATTGTTTAGAGAGGTATAAATTTGAAGAGACATTTCTGAGACATAGATTTTCATTGCACAGGTATTTACTATGGCATTTTTTAGATGCTTTGGATGAATCTGTGATTAATTCCCTGGCTCCATGGAGTTACTCTCTACCACGAGAAGAGGTGAAGACAGTAAATAAAAGCCATTAAACAATTAGTTAATAAAGGATGTAAGAAGGTGAGTGCTACAGGTAAAAGACAAGAAGAGCAGGATAAACCGAGACCAGGTTCTCAGGGCAGGAAGCAGTAAGATCAGGATGATCGTGCAAGTCTCTGAAACACGATTATCAAGTAAAAGTGGAATGAAAATTCAAGCCAAAAAGTTTTAACTAGACAATAACTTAGAAGAATACTATCTAGAGTTAATGGCATACTTAAAAGAGACAAATTTTAATGACTATATTTAGCATAAAGTTATTGGACTAAGTTTATTAGAATGAAATGGAATCCATGCTCTAAGACATTTGAGCTTCAAAATCAAAAAGTGTATGAGCAAGTTGAAAAAAATAATGTGAGCTTCATGTGTGCACATGACCGAGAGGGTCAATCGTATCCACTACACATTTCTCTCCATCCTTCAAGAGAGAAATAATATATTTTTTTCTCATCGAGCCAAGGGAGACACATGAGTTTCAGGTTGTCATCCTGAAGACACATAATTGGATCTTTGCCTCTTTTCTTCTCTCTGCTACAGTTTCAAAGGGCAGAAAAGCCTGGAAAATAAAACCTTTCCTCCTCAGGCAGTTTTTCTTGGGCTAGGTGAGAGGTGGAGAGGCTGAAAAGATGATGAAAGAGAGTATAGGAAACCACAGATTGAGAAAAAAAGCAGATAGTTGTCAAAGGCTTTTTAGTTTGAGATCCCAATTTTCTGAGTATCCACTAGAGATCCGATGATAACCCAACACCTGAAATTCCAGAGCTGCTAACAAATCATGTAAGATCTTATAAACAGCCAAGAGTTTATTTGGGTTTTAGGTTTAAAACCACATTTTAATTTGATATGGAGAAAAAAAATAGTTTGGGAACATTTTCTAATATTTAAGTTTAGAAATTAGTGAGAAAACACCAGATTGTATGTAAGCATTTGTCTCTTTAAATCTTGCTCCTGTAAATCTATAAAGTAATTCCAACCTGTAATGTTTAGAAATGTTTATAGGAAATTACTTAATATATGCTTTTATATACTAATCTTACTTTTTGATTGGTATATGTAAATTTTACCTGGTGCTTTAAACCACGGAAGCATACCATCACAGAGTATGGTATATCACAAGTTGGAATCAAGATTGCCCAGAGAAATATCAACAACCTCAGATAAGAAGATGATACCAATCCAATGGCAGAAAGTGAAGAGGAACTAAAGAGTCTCTTGATGAGGGTGAAAAAGCTGACTTAAAACTCAACACTTAAAAAACCAAGCTCATGGCATCTTGTCCCATCACTTCACGGCAAATAAGTAGGGAAAAAGTGGGAGCAGTGACAGATTTTATTTTCTTGGGCTCCAAAATCACTGTGGACAATGACTGCAGCCATGAAATTAAAAGACACTTACTCTTTGGAAGGAAAGCTAAAGCTATGGCAAATCAAGACAGCGTATTAAAAATCAAAGACTTCACTTTGCTGACAAAGGTCTGTATAGGCAAAGCTGAGGTTTTTTTTCAATAGTCATGTATGGATGTAAGAGTTTGACCATAAAGAAGGCTGAGCACTAAAGAATTGATGCCTTCAAATTGTGGTGCTAGAGAAGACTCTTGAAAGTCCCTTGGACTGCAAGGAGGTCAATCCTAAAGGAAATCAATCCTGAATATTCACTGGAAGTACTGATGCTGAAGCTGAAGCTCCAATACTTTGGCCACTGGATGCGAAGAACTGACTCATTGGCAAAGATCTAGATGCTGTGAAAAATTGAAGGCAAATGGAGAAGAAGGTGGCAGGGGATGAAATGGTTAGACAACAGCACTGACTTAAATCACATGAATCTGAGCAAACTCTGAGGGATAGTTAAGGACAGGGAAGCCTGGTGTGCCGCAGTCCATGGGTAGCAAAGAGTCAAGTTGGACACGACTTAGTGACTGAATAACAAGAACAATAGTGTATTTAGCTTCAAAATTTGTCTCTTCAAAGGTAATTCTAAAAGCTTAAATAAATACAATTAAAATATCAAAGGTCATAAGCACTTACTTTGTAGACTATCCTTTAAAGCAACATTGTCCAGTTGTTAAGCATCAATGGTACTCCAATAGGGCTCATATAAAGAACCTATATTTTTAATGTTTCTATCAAAATCTAATTCGAATGATCAAAATTTGCCTCCAGGTTCATTCAAAAAGGGGTAGGGGATTACCACACTACCTGCTTTTTTTCCTTTTAACATTGCAAAAACTAGTTTGTCTCTTTTCTAAAAGAAAATACCTAAGATGAGAACAAGACATGATTTCTGAATGTTCTCCAATTTTCTGTTTATTTTCAAGCATTGACATTTTCTGAGTGAAGGAAGAATCCTAATTTTTCAATCATCCTCAGGGGATTTTGTCATGACTGTGTAGTGGGTTTTTCTGGAAACAAAAGGAACACAAATCACAGATTAAGATAAAAACTTGTAGACCAAAAGTTTGCTATTGTGTCTCAAAGTAAGGCATGAAGAAGTTCAAACAAAAGGAGAGTGATTCTCATTTATATATATTGTCAAAGGCAGATCCCAGCTGTGTGCAGATACCACTAGAGCTTAGCGCACAGCTGTGACATTATAAAAGGGACTCGATTGCCAATCAGAGCTTGGCTGGAGCAATGTACTGTCCAAGCCATTCCCTAATAAAGCTTCTGGAACTCATCTGCTTTAGTTATTGTCTCCATGAACCACCCTGCGTTACACAACTAAAGGCATTGCAGAATTTCTGTCTTATACTTAGCTATTTCTTGTAAGAAACTCTAGCTTTGAAATACAGTTCAATAGAGGATTTCCCTTACCACTTTATAATTCTCTTTTCTGAAGAGACACATGATGTAGAATATAGAGAGCTATGACAAGTTACTCAGAAATCAGCAGCTTATTGCAGGTTATTATACCCTTTTAATTCGCTGGGTTGGGAAGATTCCCTGGAAAAGGTCATGGCAACCCACTCCAGTATTTTTGCCTGGAGAATCCCATGGACAGAGGAGACTGGTGGGCTACAGACGACAGGGTCGCAAAAAGTCAGACACGACTGAAGCAAGTCAGCATGCACGCATGCATACACGTATCCTTTTAACCCTCTTTGAGAATGGTTTCAAAGGGCAAAGGTGGCACCACTGACAGACTCACAAAAAAGCATAATTGCTATCCTTATTGTTTTGCACCTAAAATCAGGTCTCTGCTGCCTCATATGAACAGTATACCACCACGATGACAGCTTCCCCAAATTATTGTGTCTCTATGAAACCCTAGCCTCACATTTTTGTATTTGCCTTGCTGCCCCAAAGACATCTTTGAACAAACAAGTTTTTGATCCATATATTATGGAATAATAATGTGCCCTGACTTTTAAAGATTCCAGGAAGTCCTAGAATAAAACTAATATATACTTTCTTTGTTCAGTGTAGGACTGTTTCCCTATAGAACCTCCTCCCTAATTCTAATCAGCAGCCTAATGCTTTATGTAACACAAATGGAAAAGTTATTTTAGGGACTGTTGATTTAAAAAGAATCCTTTGTTACAATCAAAATTTGTCTTTGATCAAATAAATCAAGGAATACTTTCAGAGAAGCTGCCATATAATGTTATTTTGTTTTTTTATGGAATAAATTGCATTGAGCTTGACACATTCTGAGTAAAATTCTGCCTTTCAAGAATACTTGTAGGTAAACATCTTATCTTCTAATTATACACAATAATATCTATATGTAAAGATGCAGAGAAGTTACATAAAAGAAAGCAGAATTACATTAATAAATCTGAAGGTCCTGCAAGAGATAGTTGCTATTTCAGATAGGCTGAATATAAGATGGTATCTTCAAATTTAAAAATTTATTAAATTCCTTGTCCTTATCAAATTAACATCCCTTGTTTTATATACTAGTTATAATTTGTGATCATAATCCTTAAGGAAAGAGAAGGGAATGAGTAACAGTACAAATTCATAATTTTATTGAAAATACACTCATTTAGCTTACTCTGTGTCTAAGAGTATTCTAAGCATGTAACATCTATTAACACATTTACTCTATACAACAGACCTAGGAGGTATGAATTGTTTTTACCTCCATGTTAAAGTGAAATAATAAAGGCACAGTTAGATAAAGAATCTTGATCCAGGACACAGAGCTAGTAAATAAAGCATAAAGGCACTCACACTCTAACCACTACTCAATGCTGCCTAACAGTTTCTCTCTACTTCTAGAGATTGTCAGATATGACTACAACTGTCGCTTGACTGGTCAAACAAGAAGAATTTGAATCATAACTATAAGAAAAATTTAATTCTATCAGAATTCAGAGTGAGGTTGTCCTAAATAGTTTTTTTTTTTTTGTTTTCCATCTTTCGGACTCTGGCAATTCCATAGCCTTCATGAAGGTTAAAAAGTCACTGATGTTCTTCGCTTCTTTCTGAAGTCTTTATTAGTAGAAGTCAGATTCATAAAAGATACATTTTCCAAACAAACTTGCTTGTTGCTTCCTTGGTGCCTTCAGTCATGTTGATTCAAGTGGATAAAATGTAAATCCTGTAAATAATGTTAAGTATATTGATCTCAGAGGTGACTCTTTTACAAATAGCTTCAGTTGTCCTTTCCTGGATGCAAGGAATAGGTACTTTTATTTATGCGATTAGGAACGGCATATCTAAACCAAAGACGAGATTGTTTGCCCTCACACATTACTCACCTAAAATCATGTACTTTCATGGTGCTTAAGGGTCTGTACATCCTCCAAATTCTGTTCATTTAGAATATATTCAAGAAAATGTAAAGGTCAGGTTGCAAGCATGTTCATAATTCAAGTTTTCTGAATCAGTATAAATGTGCAGAGAAAAACATTCTCCTGCATTCTGATAAACTAAAAGTCACCATTTACATGAGGCGTAACTATTACAACACATTGCTTAAGCAGAGGTGATTGGAAGACACAGTGATTAGCATCCTAAATTAGATAATTTTATCGGACAAATTTTGACTTGTAGATATTCCATTAATGTATATAATACATATACTAACAAAACTAAATGTAAACCATATTATAATACAAAAGGAAAAATCACTGCATTTTGGCATCCTACTTTAATAATTTTGAAGATTCTGTTAATGTGCCGTAGAAAACTGGAGTTCAAGCATTTCAGAATTAGCATTTGAACAGTGGGATTTTATTTATGGAAACAAAACCTATGCCCATATGTGCATGTATTTAGGACAATGTTACATAATATTGCATTTAGGCCATATTTCAAATGTATGTAACGTTCTTCTTCTCTATGAAATTTTTACTGGATATCCTGGGAGTGGGAGGGGCAGGGGGTGTGCATAGATGTGGAAAAGAAGCTGAAAGATAAAACAGATTGGGCTCTCAAAATTGGATCAAAAAACCATAGTATGACAACTGCAATTTTGAAACAATTCCCCAGTGAATAGTTAAAAAGACTATACATTCCTTTTTTCCTTTTACTCATGAGAAGAAAATGTTATTTGAGGATTTAAAGACCAATCCAGAAATCCCTTGTCCTTTGCAGAATAAGAAAAATATCCTGAATCCCATTTTTGTTTCCCTACAAGTTTATCAATTTTTGATTATGCTTTCTCTGTTTGAAGAGCCAAGTTTCAAGCCAAAGCTTTTACAATCTATTTCAATACAGCAAAGCTATCATCATGCCTTCTGAAAATAATGGCTTCCATGAGATGGTGATAATAGATCACCCTGAATTGGAAATTCTTTGTGTAGCCTCTCTCAGAGCAAGCAAGTGATCTGTGGTAGAGTAAGTGCCTCTTCATTCCATTCACTGTGCCACACAATCTCCATTCAACAAAAGTTTTCCAAGCACCTGCTCTATGACAGGTCCTGTTTTACTGCAAGGAACAAAAAGATGAAAGCTGACTTCAGACAGCTTACACTTTTGTTATGATAATGGACATGAGAAAGAATTAAACCCACACAAAATCTCGTACATGGAGGTTGATTGCTGCTTTATTAAGAACCACCAAAACCAACAGAACCAAGACGTCCTTTAGTAGGTCAATGGGTAAACTGTGGTTCAGTTCAGTTCAGTTCAGTTCAGTTGCTTTGTCCTGTCTGACTCTTTGCCACCCCATGGATTATAGCACACCAGGCTTCCCTGCCCATCACCAACACCTAGAGATTGCTCAAACTCATGTCCATCGAGCAGGTGATGCCATCCAACCCTCTTATCCTGTGTCGTCCCCTTCTCCTCCTGCCTTTAAACGTCCCCAGCATCAGGGCCTTTTCTAATGAGTCAGTTTTTTGATCTGGTGGCCAAAGTGTTGGAGTTTCAGCTTCAGCATCAGTTCTTCCAATTAATATTCAGGACTGATTTCCTATAGGATGGACTGGTTCAATTTCCTTGCAGTCCAAGGGACTCTCAAGAGTCTTCTCCAACACCACAGCTCAAAAGCATAAATTCTTCGGCACTCAGCTTTCTTTATGGTCTAAATCTCACATCCATACATGACTATTGGAAAAACCATAGTTTTAACTAGACAGACCTCTGTCAGCAAAGTGATGTCTTTGCTTTTTATTACACTGTCTAGGTTTGTTTCTTCCAAGGTGCAAGCGTCTTTTAATTTCATGGCTGCAGTCACCATCTGCAGAGATTTTGGAGCCCAAGAAAATAAAATATGTAACTGTTTTCATTGTTTCCCCATCTATTTGCCATGAAGTGATGGGGCCAGATGCCATGATCCTAGTTTTTGAATGTTGAGTTTTAAGCCAGCTTTTTCACTTTCCTCTTTCACTTTCATCAAGAGGCTCTTTAGTTCCTCTTTGCTTTCTGCCATTATGGTGGTATCATCTGCAGATCTGAGGTTATTGATATTTCTTCCTGTAATCTTGATTCCACCTTGTGCTTCATCCAGTCTGGCATTTCACATGATATACTCTGAATATGAGTTAAATAAGCAAGGTGACAATATACATATCTTGGCAAAAAGATATGACACTGAAAGATGAACTCCCCTGATCAGTAGGTGCCCAGTATGTTACTGGAGAAGAGTGGGAAAATAGTTCCAGAAAGAAAGAAGAGGCTGAACCAAAACGAAAATAACTCCAAGTTATGGATGTGACTAGTATTGGAAATAGAGTCCAATGCTGTAAAGAACTATATTGCACAGAAACCTGGAATATTAAGTCCATGAATCAAGATAAATGGAAGTGGTCCAACAGGAGATGGCAAGAGTGAACATCAATATTTTAGGAATCTGTGAACTAGGAACGCATGTACACCCGTGGTGGATTCATGTCAATGTATGGCAAAACCAATACAGTATTGTAAAGTAAAATAAAGTAAAAATAAAAATTTAAAAAAAAATGGACTGGAATGGGCGAATTTAATTCAGATGACCATTATATCTACTAATGCAGGCAAGAAACCCTTAGAAGAAATGGAATAGCCCCCATAGTCAACAAACCCCCAAAATGCAGTTCTTGGGTATAGTCAGAAAAATGACAGAATGGTCTCTGTGTATTTCCAAGGCAAACCATTCAATATCACAGTAATCCAACTCTATGCCAAAACCACCAATGTCAAAAAAGCTGAAGTTAAAGGGTTCTATGAAGACCAACAAAACCTTCTAGAACTAACACCAAAATAAGATGTCCTTTCCATTCTAGGGGACTAGAATGAAAAGTAAGATGTCAAGAGATACCTGGAGTAACAGGCAAGTTTGGCCTTGGAGTACAAAATGAAGCAGGGCAAAGGCTAACAGAGTTTTGCCAAGAGAACGCACTGGTCATAGCAAACACCCTCTTCCAAAAACACAAGAGAAGATGCTATACATGGACATCACCAGATGGTCAATACTGAAATCAGATGGATTATATTCTTTGCAGCTGAAGATGGAGAAGCTCTATACCATCAGTCAATCAGGAGCTGACTGTGGCTCAGATCATGAACTTCTTATTTCCAAATTCAGACTTAAATTGCAGACAATAGGAAAACCCACGAGACCACTCAGGTATGACTTAAGTCAAATCCCTTATGATTATACAGTGGAATAAAGTCAAGGGAATAGATCTGATAGACAGGGTGCCTGAATATCTATGGACAGAGATTCATAACATTGTACAGGAGGTGGTGAATAAAATCACCTCCAAGAAGAAAAAATGCAACAAGGCTAAATGGTTGTCTGAGGAGACCTTACAAATAGCTGAGAAAAGAAGAGAAACAAAAGGCAAAAGAGAAAAGAAAAGACATATCCATCTGAATCCAGAGTTCCAAAGGATAGCAAGGAGAGATAAGAAAGCATTCCTAAGTGATTAATGCAAAGAAATGGGGGAAAACAATGGCTCAGACAGTAATGCATCTGCCTACAATGCAGGAGACCTGGGTTCAATCCCCAGGTTGGAAAGATCTCCTGGAGAAGGAAATGGCAACTTACTCCAGTATTCTTGCCTGGAAAATCTCATGGACAGAGGAACCTGGTTGGCTATAGTCCATGGGGTCACAAAGAGTCAGACATGACTGACTTCACTTTCACTTTCAGACAGGGGAAAACAATAGAATGGGAAAGACTAGAGATCTCTTCAAGAAAATTAGAGCTACCAAGGGAACATTTCATTCAAAGATGGGCACAATACAGGACAGAAATGGTATGAACCTAACAGAAGCAGAAGATATTAAGAAGAGGTGGCAAGAATAGACAGAACTATACAAAAAAAAAAAAGAAGATTTTAATGACCCAGATAACCACAATGACATGATCACTCGCCTAGAGCCAGACATCAGGAGACTTAAGAAGCATCATTACAAACTAAGCTAGTGAAGGTAATGGAATTCCAGTTGAGCTATTTCAAATCCTAAAAGATGATGTCAAAGCATTGCACTCAATATGTCAGCAAATTTGGAAAACTCAGCAGTGGCGTCAGGACTGGAAACTGCAGTACATCCAGACAATAGAGTATTATTAGGCACTAAAAAGAAATTAGTCAGAAAGCCATAAAAATACCTAAAGGAACCTTGGGCTGTGCTGAGTCACTCAGTCATGTGCAATTCTTTGGGACCCCATGGACTATAGCCCACCAGGATCCGCTGCCCTTAGGGATTCTCCAGGCAAGAATACTGGAGTGGGTTGTCATGCTCTCCTCTAGGGAATCTTCCCAACCCAGGAATCAAACTCAGGTTTCCCCCATTGCAGGTGGATTCTTTACCATCAGGGCCACCAGTGAAACCTAACAATACTGGAGTTTGTAGCCTATCCCTTCTCCAGAGGATCTTCAAAACCCAGGGATCAAACCCAGAACCCAGGCATATTCTTTACCAGCTGAGCTACCAGCTCAGAAGTTAAATAGTTAAATAGTTAAATAGTTATTATTAAATGAATGAAGCCAATCTTAAAAGGCTATTCAGTGTATAATTTTAATAGTATTATCTGCTGGAAAAGGTAAAAATATGGAGAGAAGGGGTTGGAGGAAGGAAGTGATGAATAGGTAAAGCATAAAGGATTTTGGGGCTTCCCTGGTGCCTCAGATGGTAAAGAATCTGCCTGCCATGTAGAAAACCCGGGTTCAATCTTTGGGTCAGGAAGATCCCCTGGAAAAGGGAATGGCAACCCACTCTAGCATTCTTGCCTGGAGAAGCCGATGGACAGAGGAGCCTGGCATTCTTCACTCCGTGTGGTCACAGAGACCAGACACAATGGAGTGACGAAACCTAAAGGATTGTCAGGGCAGGGACACTATTTTGTAGATACAATAATGCTGGATACATGTCATTACACATTTGTCCAAACACACAGAATGCATAATACTAAGAGGGTGCTTAGTAAACTATGGGCTCTGGGTGATAATGATGTCATATAGATTCATCAATTTCAGCAAATGTGTCAGTGTGGAGGGGATGTTAATAATGGAGGAGGCTAAGGACTGGGATACACTGGAAATCTCTATACATTTTTCTCAAATTTGCTGTGAACCTAAACTTCTCTAAAAAATAAAATGTATTAAAAATAATAATTACAGTAGACAAAAGCGCATGCAATTTTAGCAATGAGTCCAGGCTTGGAAGCAGCACAGAAATTGGAAAGAATCCTTACATATGGTACAGACAAGAACCTGCACTAAAAATGGTGTCTAAGAAGGGTTGTGAAGAAAATAAAAGTTTTCTTAACACTAATGACACTACTTTTCCTATAACTAGGATTTAATTTCCCTTCTGTAACACTGTTTCCATACCAGAAACAACAGAAAGGTTTAATTGGAGAGTTATAATATATCCTTTGAATAGTAAAATAAAGAATTTTTACAATGATGTGATAATGTTAGCCTCGTTCAATAAAGAGTTCATATTTTCAGGGTAACAGCTGATAAAGTTTTAGGACACATTTGTGCCGAAAGTAGTATATGCTTGCTGTCCAAAGCGCTTGGAGGAGCTGGAAGAAATAATGAGAAGTGATGGAAAGTCTGAGCAAAAATGTGAAGGATTTGTACCATCTGACTAGATAAAGTCACTAGAACTTCATTAAGTGAATTTATATTGCCCACAAGGGACCATTCCAGGCTCCCTGGTATATAGAGATGAAAGCAATTTTCTTTCATCAGAGTCCACAATGTGGTTAAAGAGAAAGCTTTTCAAGTGATGATTACATGATTAAAAACCATGGCAGAGGTGATCTACAAATTACTTGGAGGGACACTAACAAAGAAAAGGTTACCTTAAGAAAGAGTTATTATAGATACTTGAAAGGAATTGGGACTTGCAGTTTAAGTGAAAGAAAAACCCTTTGATGCTGCAATGCAGATGAGACTCATTGCAATTTTGGAGAACATAATATGTGGAGACAAATTTTCTGGGAGAGACCTTTCAGAATGAAATTCATATTTTATTTTAGATCATTATGCCACATTTCACTTGCATGTGTGGGAATTATCTCATTTAAAAAGAA
This sequence comes from Capra hircus, assembly GCF_001704415.2. NCBI lineage: Eukaryota > Metazoa > Chordata > Mammalia > Artiodactyla > Bovidae > Capra > Capra hircus. Next base: position 23,517,107 of record NC_030834.1, read on the forward strand.
CAAAAAGAAAGGTCCATCATAAAGCCAACCTGTATGGAAGTACCCTTATTCCAAATGGAATGCTGTGTCTTTTTTCTTAGTATATAAACTTATTCATTAAAAAAATATGCTTTCACAATCAATAGAAAGTGAAACAAAGTGAAGTCGCTCAGCTGTGTCTGACTCTTTGCGACCCTGTGGACTGTAGCAGACCAGACTTCTAAGTCCATGGGATTCTCCAGGGAAGAATATTGGAGTGGGTTACCATTTCCTTCTCTAGGGGATCTTCCCAACCCAGGGATTGAACCTGGGTCTCCTGCATTGGAGGCAGATGCTTTAACTTCTGAGCCACCAGGGAAGCCTTCACAATCTATAGTCAGACCAAAAAATAAAAGATAATTATAACTGAAAGCTATAATGGAAACCTAATTAACCTAACAATATAAAATAATTACATACAATCTGGGGCATTAAGTAGAGTGATGAGGTAAATGGAAGTGCATACAGATAAACATCTTTCACTATTGTGTTCATGTAACTATTATTCCTTTTAATGCTGTTGTATCATGATTGATCAACAGAAAATAATAGAACTGTATTATCACTAAAACTACTATTTAATAGAAAAACTTGTAATCACTTTTTAAAATCCAGATGCACATTAGAAATAACTTGGAATTTTTTGAAAAAGTACAGATACCCAGCTACTGTTTTTTCCTCCAAACCTACTAGATATGATTCTAATGAGCAGATGTGTTTAAAAACAACTGGACTATATGATCATTTTTTACTTTTATATAGTTTGTTTCACTGTTTCTATTTCCTACTCAGTGCTCCCATTTTTAGTGTATGTTTTCCAATTCCTCCATCTCTTTTTTGTTGTTGCTCTTTCTGAAGTTTAGCAGAAAAGCCTTTGTAAACATATACATATATGAATATGATGTATAATATATATGTATTTTAGAAAACTCACAAATTTTTGTTTAGCAAAAAAAAAATATGACATTTTGGTTCCCCTTCTTTGACTAAGTAGGAATATAATGTTAGATTTCTAATTTATATTTACTCAACATTTTGATATAGTTCCATCTATTCTCCACCTAGTATTACTGCTAGATGTCTAGAAAGCTTATTATTTTAATGATTTTTTAAAAAATGAGTGAAGCTTGAAACTTCTAATCCAAGTTTGAGGATATAAAGAAATATTATGTTGTAAAAATGGGAAGTTAACATGTTACACAGTATTGTTAGCTATCATACAGATTTTGTTCAAATTTCACAAAATTTTATGCTGGTGTCCATTGTTTTCATACCTTACTCAAGATTCCACATTGTATTTAGGTGCCTTGAGCAGCTTTAGCTCCATGCAACAAATTCTGATAAATCCTCTTTTCATTTTTACTGTTACAACTACTTTCTAATTTTCTTTGTTAACGGTTTCATAGATACACCTGTCATTAAAAAGTGGACATTTTATTTCCAAAATTATAGAATTTTTAAATACCTTTGATATTACTTTATCATTTTGATATTAATTTCTCATTTAAATGCTTTCTTTTCTGCAGTCACCCTTTGTGTTTTTTCAGTCTAACTTTATTGAGGCTTTCAATAGCTAAGTCAAATATCTCTCTTGGTAAACTCACATTCTACTTGAAAATATATGGGCTATTTTCAAATATCTTTTGATATTTATTTATAGCTTAATTTTCACAGTGATAAGAGAACAGACTCTGTATGGCTTCAATTCCTTTAGACCATGACACTTTTGTACCTTATTTTATGCCCCTACATATTGTCCTGGTTTATAGTCTGTGGGAACTTGAATAGAATTTGTAACCTGCTGATGTGTGAAAATTATGTAAATCCTAATTATGTTGAATTAGTTCATAGTGCTTTTCAGGTCTACCCTATCCTTCTACTTTTCTATCTATTCACTGTATTAATTTTTGAGGATTTGATATTAAAACTCCAATTAAAAATCTTAATTCATCTACTTAAAAATAATTGTAATATACAGTAGAAATGCATACAACTTTGTACTGTATTTTCAAAGCCTCCTGTGAATGTCTTATCATACTTTCATAATTTGAAAAATAAAAGAGATAGAAGGAAAAAAGTGTCTTATCACCCAGGATGGCCAAATAAGTCCACTACTACAAGCAAAACTCATTTATTTCTTAGATATTTGGATGAGGCATTGGGGTAAGGATCCTAAAGCCTTGTGTAGTCCTGGACAGTGCCATGTTTGATTAGTGGTGCCTGCCACGCATCAGGAATTAAGGACACTTAAATCTCCACCTAATCCCTTAAGAAGCTATTTATTTTGCATTAGGCTAACATCTGTGAAACAAAATCCATAATATCAATGATAGTTAACATTTATTAAGCACTTACAAAGTGCTTTCCACCACTGAAGAACTTTTCAGGTATTAATTCATTTAACCCTCACAACAACCTTATGAGGTGGAAACTAAAGCTCAAGAAAGTCCAGGAAGGTGCACAAGATCCGTATCTAGAGATTTCCAGCCCTTGTAGTGAACTCTAGCAGGAGTGGTCTTGACAGCTTCACAGAAAGTCTCCCTGTCAACCGTCTATGCTCAGTTACTCATAGGATAATGTCAGATACATCAGTCATGCCCAAAGTAGTTACACACATTCAAATACCAATCATACAAACAGTGACTCATGCAGGCATAGCAACTTCTCTGAACATCTCTCCTTTTGAGTCTGTCACAGCAGTGTTGAATTCTGTAATCCTCTAAGTGGGTTTCATTTTGACACACACTAAATGTGGAAGAGGGAAAAGAGTATGATTGGGAGTTTCAGAGACTCAGAGACTGGTTTTGCACAAATAACGTCTCTGAGCTTCAGGGTCATCACGCCTAAAATGGAAATATATAAGTGAAAGTTGCAATCCCATGGACTATACAGTTCATGGAATTCTCCAAGCTAGAATACTGGAGTGGGTAGCCTTTCCCTTCTCCAGACGATCTTCCCAACCCAAGAATTGAACCCAGGTCTCCTGTGTTACAGGCAGATTCTTTACCAGCTGAGCCACAAGGGAAACCCAAGAATACTGGAGTGGGTAACCTATCCTTCTCCAGGGATCTTCCCAACCCAGGAAATCAAGCCAGGGTCTCCTGCATTGCAGGTGGATTATTTACCAACTGAGCTATCAGGGAAGGTTTTCCTAGTCAAGGTAAAATGAGGTAACATACTGTAGCATACATGCTTGGTATTAAGCTTTTTGATTGTAGCATAAGTGCCTGACTTTGAGTGTATGCTGAAGCATCCACTTTAGACATCCATCACTTCTTATACAGATTATTACAGACACTAACCCAACATTGTAACTATACTCTAATAACATTTTTTAAATAAAGGTAACCAACTTAGAATCAATATTATTATACAGTGGAAGTGAGAAACAGATTTAAGGGCCTAGATCTGATAGAGTGCCTGATGAACTATGGAATGAGGTTCGTGACATTGTACAGGAGACAGGGATCAAGACCATCCCCATGGAAAAGAAATGCAAGAAAGCAAAATGGGTGTCTGGGGAGGCCTTACAAATAGCTGTGAAAAGAAGAGAAGTGAAAAGCAAAGGAGAAAAGGAAAGATATAAGCATCTGAATGCAGAGTTTCAAAGAATAGCGACAAAAGAAAGCCTTCTTCAGCGATCAAAGCAAAGAAATAGAGGAAAACAACAGAATGGGAAAGACTAGAGATCTCTTCAAGAAAATTAGAGATACCAAGGGAACATTTCATGTGAAGATGGGCTCGATAAAGGACAGAAATTGTATGGACCTAACAGAAGAAGAAGATATTAGGAAGAGATGGCAAGAATACATAGAAGAACTGTACAAAAAGGATCTTCATGACCCAGATAATCACGATGGTGTGATCACTCATCTAGAGCCAGACATCCCGGAATGTGAAGTCAAGTGGGCCTTAGAAAGCATCACTATGAACAAAGCTAGTGGAGGTGATGGGATTCCAGTAGAACGATTTCAAATCCTGAAAGATGATGCTGTGAAAGTGCTGCACTCAATATGCCAGCAAATGTGGAAAACTCAGCAGTGGCCACAGGACTGGAAAAGGTCAGTTTTCATTCCAATCCTAAAGAAAGGCAATGCCAAAGGATGCTCAAACTACTGCACAATTGCACTCATCTCACATGCTAGCAAAGTAATGCTCAAAATTCTCCAAGCCAGGCTTCAGCAATACATGAACTGTGAACTCCCTGATGTTCAAGCTGGTTTTAGAAAAGGCAGAGGAATCAGAGATCAAATTGCCAACATCCACTGGATCATGGAAAAAGCAAGAGATTTCCAGAAAAACATCTATTTCTGCATTATTGACTATGCCAAAGCCTTTGACTGTGGATCACAAGAAACTGTGGAAAATTCTGAAAGACATGGGAATACCAGACCACCTAACCTGCCTCTTGAGAAATCTGTATGCAGGCCAGGAAGCAACAGTTAGAACTGGACATGGAACAACAGACTGGTTCCAAATAGGAAAAGGAGTATGTCAAGGCTGTATGTATATTGTCACCCTCCTTATTTAACTTCTATGCAGAGTACATCATGAGAAACCCTGGACTGGAAGAAACACAAGCTGGAATCAAGATTGCTGGGAGAAATGTCAATAACCTCAGATATGCAGATGACACCACCCTTCTGGCAGAAAGTGAAGAGGAACTAAAGAGCCTCGTGATGAAAGTGAAAGAGGAGAGTGAAAAAGTTGACTTAAAGCTCAACATTCAGAAAATGAAGATCATGGCATCCGATCCCATCACTCCATGGGAAATAGATGGGGAAACAGTGTCAGACTTTATTTTGGGGGGCTCCAAAATCACTGCAGATGGTGAGTGCAGCCATGAAATTAAAAGACGCTTACTCCTTGGAAGAAAAGTTATGAGCAACCTAGATAGCATAATCAAAAGCAGAGACATTACTTTGAAGGACTAAGGTCCATCTAGTCAAGGCTATGGTTTTTCCAGTAGTCATGTATGGATGCGAGAGTTGGACTGTGAAGAAGGCTGAGCGCCGAAGAATTGATGCTTTTTAACTGTAGTGGTGGAGAAGACTTTTGAGAGTCCCTTGGACTGCAAGGAGATCCAACCAGTCCATTCTGAAGGAGATCAACCCTGGGATTTCTTTGGAAGGAATGATGCTAAAGCTGAAGCTCCAGTACTTTGGCCACCTCATGCGAAGAGTTGACTCATTGGAGAAGACTTTGATGCTGGGAGGGATTGGGGGCAGGAGGAGAAGGGGACGACCGAGGATGAGATGGCTGCATGGCATCACTGACTCCATGGATGCGACTCTGAGTGAACTCTGGGAGTTGGTGATGGACAGGGAGGCCTGGCATGCTGCGTTTCGTGGGGTCACAAAGAGTCGGACACGACTGAGCGACTGAACTGAAAGCTAAAAAAAGACATCCAGCTCACTACTAGTCTCATGACTAGCAAAACAACTAAATAAGGAACCAGACTGACCCCACCCATGAAGTTCCCCTTTTAAAAAGCAATGGGGATGACCTAGAAGCCTGTTGTGTGACCTCATCATTTCCCTCCCATGATCCATTCCCCACTTTTAGGTTCTCAGCTAACCAAACAGAGTGAACCTTTGAAACTCTGGGCACCCCACCTCCAACCCTACTAAAGGCAGAGCCCCACTCCCTACTTCTTCACCATCTCTCCCTTTCTCTGTCTCTCTTCCTGTCTTTGTGATCCTCAGGCTTGAAGCATGCCCTTCAGAAACTTTGCTTAACCAATCTTGTCCTTAAGTACCCTAAAAGTTTGCTTGAAGTGCATCTGGCAATTATAACAAAATCCACAAGGGCAACTTCAGCCACAAAATTGTCCCTGGTTGTGCTGGGAGGGATGTCTGTGGGTTAAGCACAAAGTAACTTCAGTCGCATCCAACTCTTTGCTATCCTATGGACCACAGCCTCCTCTGTCCATGGGATTCTCCAGACAAGACCACTGGAGTGGGTTGCCACGCACTCCTTCAGGGGGTCATCCCAACCCAGGGATCAAATTCACATCTCTTGTGCCTTCTGCACTGGGAGGCAGGTTCTTTCCCACTTCTTTACCTCCATCTGGGAAGCCTTGTCTATGGGGTTAGGGAGTGAAAGTGAAGTTGCTCAGTTGTGTCTGACTCTTTGCGACCCCATGTACTGTAGCCTACCAGGCTCCTCTGTCCATGGGATTTTCCAGGCAATAGTACTGGAGTGGATTGCCATTTCCTTCTCCAGGGGATCTTCCTGACCCAGGGATCGAACCCAGGTCTCCCGCATTGTAGACAGACATTTTACCATCTGAGTTACCAGGGAAGTTAGCTAAGAGTAAATAGCCTCAGACAATTCCTAGTCCAGAACATCACTATAAGCAGGCTGGGACCAAGATAACACAAACCGAATACTAAGCTCAATGCCTAACATACAATTTATCTTCCAAAAGTTTATTTTCTATTGCTTCTTCTTATACATCACTGCATATAAATAAACAGGATAGTGCATGCCTTTTAGAAAACGGAGAGGAAACAGAGATCAAATTGCCACCATCCACTGGGTCATCAAAAAAGCGAGAGAGTTCCAGAAAAACATCTATTTCTGCTTTACGGACTATGCCAAAGCCTTTGACTGTGGATCACAAGAAACTGTGGAAAATTCTGAAAGAGATGGGAATATCAAAACATCTAACCTGCTTCTTGAGAAATCTATATGCAGGTCAGGAAGCAACAGTTAGAACTGGACATGGAACAACAGACTGGTTCCAAATAGGAAAATGAGTACGTCAAGGCTGTATATTGTCACCCTGCTTATTTAACTTATATGCAGAGTACATCATGAGAAACGCTGGGCTGGATGAAGCACAAACTGGAATGAAGATTGCTAGGAGAAATATCCATAACCTCAGATATGCAGATGACACCACCCTTATGACAGAAAGCAAAGAAGAACTAAAGATCCTCTTGATGAAAGTGAAAGAGGAGAGTGAAAAAGCTGGCTTAAAGCTCAACATTCAGAAAACTAAGATCACGGCATCCAGTCCCATCTCTTAATGGCAAATAGATGAGGAAACAGTGAAAACAGTGTCAGACTTTATTTTCGTGGCCTCCAAAATCACTGTAGTTGGTGACTGCAGCCACGAAATTAAAAGATGCTTACTCCTTGGAAGGAAAGTTATGACTAACCTAGACAGCATATTAAAAAGCAGAGACATACTTTGCCAACAAAGGTACATCTAGTCAAGGCTATGGTTTTTTTCAGTAGTCACGTATGGATGTGAGATTTGGACTACAAAGAAAGCTGAGCACTAAAGAATTGATGCTTTTTAACTGTGGTGTTGGAGAAGACTCTTGAGAGTCCCTTGGACTGCAAGGCGATCCAACCAGTCCATCGTAAAGGAAATCAGTCCTGAATGTTCATTGGAAGGACTGGTATTGAAGCTGAAACTCCAATACATTGGCCACCTGATGTGAAGAGCTGACTCATTTGAAAAGACCCTGATGCTGGGAATTATTGAAGGCGGGAGGAGAAGGGGACGACAGAGGATGAGATGGTTAGATGGCATCACTGACTCAATGGACACAAGTTTGAGCATGCTCCGGGAGTTGGTCATGGACAGGGAAACTTGGTGTGCTGCAGTCCATAGGGTTGCAAAGTTCCTACATGACTGAGCAACTGAACTGATCTGACGGTCTTAAATGCCAATTTTCTATTTTTAATTATTTGAATATGAAAGGATTTCATCTGTGCTTATTACTCTCTAATGAATTAGGTAGAGTTTCCATCTTCAATACATTCCTTTGATGTTATATTTTGCAGGAAATGTGAAGTTTGAATAAACAAAATTTAAAACATATTGAATATATGTGGTATTTTCAGAAGAGAGACAAATGAATCCTATAGTTCCTTAATGGCTTTTAAAACTAGCTTATTGTAATATTTTCAGGAAGATTTTATATTTTCTAGATCTGACACTTTTACACTGACAATAGTGTTTATGAAAATTTTATTGTGCATGTTGGGTGGTAATTACACTCTGTTATAGACTGTTATTAGACACATAGTTAATGGGCCATGTGAGTTTTAACAGGTATTTTGTTACCTAATAAAAATACAATCCATATTAATAATTATGGGTCAAACTATAAGCCATTTGTTTATATATTCAGATGCAGAGAATTTTTGCTATCATTTCTTTAGCTGCATTTTGTTTCTTACTAGTTTAACAAAGTTTTCCTAGAACACTAGGGGAAAAAAAAAGACCATTTTTCCATGTTATCTTTTTGTTTAATGAAACTATGGCTCATTCCTGTGAGTAAAATCACAAAGAACTCATTAAGAGCAAAATATGTTTTTTCTTTCTTTTTTTTTTTTAATTTTAAAATCTTTAATTCTTACATGCATTCCCAAACATGAACCCCCCTCCCACCTCCCTCCCCACAACATCTCTCTGGGTCATCCCCATGCACCAGCCCCAAGCATGCTGCACCCCACGTCAGACATGGACTGGCAATTCAATTCTTACATGACAGTATACATGTTAGAATTCCCATTCTCCCAAATCATCCCACCCTCTCCCTCTCCCTCTGAGTCCAAAAGTCCATTATACACATCTGTGTCTTTTTTCCTGTCTTGCATACAGGGTTGTCATTGCCATCTTTCTAAATTCCATATATATGTGTTAGTATACTGTATTGGTGTTTTTCTTTCTGGCTTACTTCACTCTGTATAATTGGCTCCAGTTTCATCCATCTCATCAGAACTGATTCAAATGAATTCTTTTTAACAGCTGCGTAATACTCCATTGTGTATATGTACCACAGCTTTCTTATCCATTCATCTGCTGATGGACATCTAGGTTGTTTCCATGTCCTGGCTATTATAAACAGTGCTGCGATGAACATTGGGGTACATGCGTCTCTTTCAATTCTGGTTTCCTCGGTGTGTATGCCCAGCAGTGGGATTGCTGGGTCATAAGGTAGTTCTATTTGCAATTTTTTAAGGAATCTCCACACTGTTCTCCATAGTGGCTGTACTAGTTTGCATTCCCACCAACAGTGTAGGAGGGTTCCCTTTTCTCCACACCCTCTCCAGCATTTATTGCTTGCAGATTTTTGGATCGCAGCCATTCTGACTGGTGTGAAGTGGTACCTCATTGTGGTTTTGATTTGCATTTCTCTAATAATGAGTGATGTTGAGCATCTTTTCATGTGTTTGTTAGCCATCCGTATGTCTTCTTTGGAGAAATGTCTATTTAGTTCTTTGGCCCATTTTTTGATTGGGTCGTTTATTTTTCTGGAATTGAGCTGCAGAAGTTGTTTGTATATTTTTGAGATTAGTTGTTTGTCAGTTGCTTCATTTGCTATTATTTTCTCCCATTCAGAAGGCTGTCTTTTCACCTTGCTTGTATTTTCCTTTGTTGTGCAGAAGCTTTAACAGACCCATCACAAGCACAGAAATTGAAACGGTAATCAGAAATCTTCCAGCAAACAAAAGCCCAGGTCCAGGCGGCTTCACAGCTGAATTCTACCAAAAATTTCGAGAAGAGCTAACACCTATCCTTCTCAAACTCTTCCAGAAAATTGCAGAGGAAGGTAAACTTCCAAACTCATTCTATGAGGCCACCATCACCCTAATACCAAAACCTGACAAAGATGTCACAAAAAAGGAAAACTACAGGCCAATATCACTGATGAACATAGATGCAAAAATCCTTAACAAAATTCTAGCAATCAGAATCCAACAACACATTAAAAAGATCATACACCATGACCAAGTGGGCTTTATCCCAGGGATGCAAGGATTCTTCAATATCCGCAAATCAATCAATGTAATTCACCACATTAACAAATTGAAAAATAAAAACCATATGATTATCTCAATAGATGCAGAGAAGGCCTTTGACAAAATTCAACATCCATTTATGATAAAAACTCTCCAGAAAGCAGGAATAGAAGGAACATACCTCAACATAATAAAAGCTATATATGACAAACCCACAGCAAACATTATCCTCAATGGTGAAAAATTGAAAGCATTTCCCCTAAAGTCAGGAACAAGACAAGGGTGTCCACTTTCACCGCTACTATTCAACATAGTTCTGGAAGTTTTGGCCACAGCAATCAGAGCAGAAAAAGAAATAAAAGGAATCCAAATTGGAAAAGAAGAAGTAAAACTCTCACTGTTTGCAGATGACATGATCCTCTACATGGAAAACCCTAAAGACTCCACCAGAAAATTACTAGAGCTCATCAATGAATATAGTAAAGTTGCAGGATATAAAATCAACACACAGAAATCCCTTGCATTCCTTTACACGAATAATGAGAAAGTAGAAAAAGAAATTAAGGAAACAATTCTATTCACCATTGCAACGAAAAGAATAAAATACTTAGGAATATATCTACCTAAAGAAACTAAAGACCTATATGTAGAAAACTATAAAACACTGATGAAAGAAATCAAAGAGGACACTAATAGATGGAGAAATATACCATGTTCATGGATCAGAAGAATCAATATAGTGAAAATGAGTATACTACCCAAAGCAATTTACAAATTCAGTGCAATCCCTGTCAAGCTACCAGCCACATTTTTCACAGAACTAGAACAAATAATTTCAAGATTTGTATGGAAATACAAAAAACCTCGAATAGCCAAAGCAATCTTGAGAAAGAAGAATGAAACTGGAGGAATCAACTTGCCTGACTTCAGGCTCTACTACAAAGCCACAGTCATCAAGACAGTATGGTACTGGCACAAAGACAGACATATAGATCAATGGAACAAAATAGAAAGCCCAGAGATAAATCCACACACATATGGACACCTTATCTTTGACAAAGGAGGCAAGAATATACAATGGAGTAAAGACAATCTCTTTAACAAGTGGTGCTGGGAAAACTGGTCAACCACTTGTAAAAGAATGAAACTAGATCACTTTCTAACACCGTACACAAAAATAAACTCAAAATGGATTAAAGATCTAAATGTAAGATCAGAAGCTATAAAACTCCTAGAGGAGAACATAGGCAAAACACTCTCAGACATAAATCACAGCAGGATCCTCTATGATCCACCTCCCAGAATTCTGGAAATGAAAGCAAAAATAAACAAATGGGATCTAATTAAAATTAATATGTTTTTTCTTAAACACTCATGTGGATTATGGGCTTGCATTCTGTATAAACCCTTCATTTATTAAGTATTACTGAGATTTAGGCAATTCTCTAAGATGTGCTCATTCAAAATCATTTCTATAAAAATACATTGATTAACTGATATAATCCTCCAGTGTAATTTCATTTTAGCAGGCTTCTTGATTACAGAAACTATCTTAAGGTATCAGATTTGTGTTTATGATATGACTCTCTTATCATCATTATAATCATGAGCTCTGTTCACTAACATTAGTTTCTTCATCTGTGGCAAGTGATTAAGAATGTAGTGGGCTTAGAAACAAAAAGTTTGTCTCTAAAGTGTCTTACCAGCTGTGTGATTTGCCAGTATCTTACTCTGATCAGAGAAGGATTTTTGTGCTATCTAGCATTCAATATTTCAGCAAAGAAAAAAATACCCATTATATATTATTCAAAGTATGATTTTCAATGACTTCATAGATTTTTCTTTTTTTAATTTTAAAAAGACTTTATACACTTTTTAAAGGTTACTTTCCTTTTACAGTTATTAACAAAATATTGGCTATATCCTCAAGTTGTACTAAACTTCTTTGAGCCTATCTTACACCCAGTAGTTAGTACCTTTCACTCCCCCACCTCTATAATTCCCCTTCCTCTCTCACCACTGATAACCTCTAGTTCATTTTCTATATCTGAATCTGCTTCTTTCTTGATACTATCAGTAGTTTGTTGTATTTTTTTTTTTAGATTCCACATGTCAGTGATATCATACAATGGTTGTTTTTCTCTGACTTATTTCACTTAGCATAATGCCCTCTATGTCCGTCTTTGCAGATGCAAATGGCAAAATTTCATTCCTTTTTATGGCTGAGCAGTATTCTATCATATATATACACATACATATGTGTATATATGTATATGGAATGTGTATATATATATGTGTGTGTATATATATACATACATACACCACAACTTTATCCATTTATTCCCTGATGGGCATTTGGGATTCTTCCCTCTCTTGACAATTGTAAACAATTCTACTATGAACACTGGGGTTCATGTATCTTTTTGAATTAGTGTTCTGGGTGTTTTTCCAGATATATACAAAGGACTGGAATTACTGGATCATATGGTAGTTCTATATTGAGTTTCTTGAGAAGCCTCCATAATATTTTCCACAGTGGCTGCACCAATTTACATTTCTACCAATAAACAGTGTACACGGATTTTCTTTTTCCACATCCTCACCAACATTTATTATTTCTGTTCTTTTGGATGACAGTCATTCTGTCAAGTGTGAGGTGATATCTCATTGTGGCTTTGATTTGCATTTCCCTGATAATTAATGATATCGAGCATCTTTGCAGCTACTGTTGGGCATCTGCATTTCCTTTTTGGAACTCCTTCAGTTTTTCAGTCCTTTTCTAATTGATCTAAGTGATTTTTATAATTTTTCACATGCTATAAAGTTTTCAATAAAAGACCAAATGAAGGCATAAAGTTTTTCCATTTTCTATATTAAGCATTAATCTGTACATTCTTTGTAAAAATCTTTCATTTTTACAGAAAATCTATTTCTTCAGAATATACTACTCAAATTGAAATTTTTCAATGTGTGCAGTTTCTTTGAGAATTTTAATGTATCTTAGCACCTTGCCTCCAAAAAAGGGTAGCAATGCCAGCAATACAGTAGAACCTATATAAGTTATTAGAAAAGAAATAAAGTGGCACATACTTTATTTATCTAGCTTTGTGGATAGAACCTATTGTATTTGTGCGCAGTCATGTCTGACTCTTTGAGGCCCCATGGACTGCAAGCCGTCAGGCTCCTCTATCCATGGAATTTTCCAGGCAAGAATAGTGGAGCGAGTTGCCACTTCCTTCTCCAGGGGATCCTCCTGACTCAGGAATTCACCCAATGTCTTTAGTGTCTCCTGCATTGCCATGCAGATTCTTCAAAACTAATGCCGCCTGGGAAGTCCAACTGTATTTGGCTTTTATTTAGATGCTAATGGTTCTAAGAAAACAACAATTTCATTTCTTTTTACAACACTTTTCCTTTTTCTTTCCTCCATGCTAATGGCATAGTCAGTTCAGTTCAGTCGCTCAGTCGTGTCCAGCTCTTTGTGAACCCATGGACTGCAGCACACCAGGCCTCCCCATCCATCACAAACTCTTGGAGCTTGCTCAAACTCATGTCCATTGAGTCGGTGATGCCATCCAACCATCTCATCCTCTTGTCCTCTTCTCCTCCTGCCTTCAGTCTTTTCCAGCATCAGGGTCTTCTCTAGTGACTCAATTCTTCACATCAGGTAGCCAAAGTATTGGAGCTTCAGCTTCAGCATCAGTCCTTCCAATGAATATTCAGGACTGATTTCTTTAGGATGGACTGGTTGGATCTCCTTGCAGTCCAAGGGACTCTCAAGAGTCTTCTCCAGCACCACAATTCAAAAGCATCAATTCTTGAGCCCTCAGCTTTCTTTGTAGTCCAGCTCTCATATCAACATGACTACTGGAAAAACCACAGCTTTGACTAGACAGACATTTGTCAGCAAAGTAATGTCTCTGCTTTTTAATATGCTGTCTAGGTTAGTCACAGCTTTTCTTCCAAGGAGCAAGTATCCTTTAGTTTCAGAGCCTTTCAATGGCATAGTAGGGGTATATTATACATGCTCATGAACTAGCCTGAAGCCTCCTATGTTTTTTTCTTTGTTTAAGTAATTTTGTTTCCAAGTAAAACAATATGATTTCATTTAGTTGATCATAATGCTTTATTTTAAATAAACTATTTCTTCATGGAAATCTTTTTAATGAAAAGATGTATCAGTTCTAATCTCAGAAAAGATCACCAAACTAGGGTGAGCTGCTATTTCAAGAATATAAAAAGATTTTTGTTTTGTTTTGTTTTTAAGTTTCTATACCTACCAAAGTCAGACTAAATTGATAAAATTGCAAACATAAATTTTGTTAGAAATTGTATTGTCCAGCTATATAACTTCAATTCAAGTATATTGTTGGAAATAATTTTTATGAAAAACATTTGTACTTAATTTCTCTCCAGAATTGAAATATATGAAGCGATTAAAGATATTAAGTCGAAACATATTTTCTAAATATGTAATATATAAAATATAGCCTCTGACTACTACTCATAGTAAGTACGAGGCAGCTTACATTATAGAAATCTTAGAAATTATGTTTATTTTTTGGTAAAGAATTCAGTTAAATCAATTTAAGATTTCTGATCTAACATCATAAGAAGGAAGCCTTTAAATTCATAGAACTGGATTAAAGTTTTCAGGTAAGACCACGATATTTATGAATATTTGGGTGTCAGTTTTAAAAATGTAATTTCTTAAAAACTAATTTTAAAATTATTGTTACAATTGTATTGGTTATATATTTCCAATATAATTCAGAGAATTCTTTGTAATTGCATTACAATTTAAATCACAAGATAAAATGCACTTTAAAGTATATATACATATTTAGAATATTTATTAGTTGTGTTATCAACATATATGTGCTCAGTTGCTTCAGTCTGACTCTGTGCGACCCTGTGGACCATAACCCGCCTGACTCCTCTGTCTATGGGGATTTTCTAGGCAAGAATACTGGAGAGGCTTGCCATGCCCTCCTCCGGGGATTTTCACCACCCAGGGATCTAACCCACATCTCTTATGTCTCCTGCATAGGCAGCTCCACCTGGGAAGCCCCTATCAGCACGTTGGAAGGACTATATCTTCAAATAAAGATGAATATACCTTACACAATAATAATCATATGATTTATATAATTATCTTTATTTGGCTATGTATACAGAGTTAAGGTGACGGCGATGGCAACCCACTCCAGTGTTCTTGCCTGGAGAATCCCAGGGACAGGGGAGCCTGGTGGGCTGCCATCTATGGGGTCGCATAGAGTCAGACATGACTGAAGCAACTTGGCAGCAGCAGCAGCATACATAGTTAAGGCACATATGAAATGGAGTAACCAAACAATCATAAAAGCAAGTCCTAGTCAGGTTTTGAATGAGCATTTGCACAGAAATTCATATTTTGACTTTATTGCATTTAATAATTTTGTTATCAAAAATAAGTAGCACATGGTAGTGTGTACATGTCAATGCCATTCTCTGGATTCATTCCACCCTCTCCTTCCCTCACTATGTCCACTAGTCCTTTATGTCTGTTTTGAGGTCAGGGATGGGAGGGTGGGGAGGGAGAGAGGAGATATGAGTATACTTATAGCTGATTCACAGAGCTGTACAGCAGAAACCAATATAACATTGTAAAGCAATTATCATTTAATTAAAAATTTACAAAAGACTTAGAGAAGAAGGTGAGGAAAAAAGTGATGATGAATGAATACTAAATAAAATAAAATGAAGCTAATTGTGGAGTATTCTATTTCCAGACTATTCAAAAAGGGCACCACAAGCCAAAAAATGTTTGTGAAACCCTGAAAACTATGTATCTTTCTTAGTTTCATGGTGTACATGAGTATTTCAAAAGCTCTGAGAAGACCAGGAATACATACCCTATTTGACTTTTTACCAAAAAAAGAAAAAAGAAACAGGGGCAAAGGATGGGAAGAAGGGATAGCCAGGGAGTTTGGGATAGTCACCTGCACACTGCTGTATTTAAAATGGATAACCAACAAGGACCTACTGTATAACACAGGGAACTCTGCTCAACACTCTGTGCACCATGGATGTGTGGGGTGTTTGAGGGAGAATGAATTCATGTATATGTATTGGTTGAGTCCCTTTGCTGTCCACCTGAAACCATCATAATATTGTTAATAGGTGATAATCCAATATAAATTAAAAAGTTAAAACAATAAGAAATGAATCAATTTATCATGACATCCAAGCATGCACACAAATGCACAAATAACTTTTCATGTGGAGACTTTTGAATCCATACGTGAGGAACAAATGGACTTCTGCAATTATACACCAATGAAATGTACAAGCTAGACATTTGAAATCCAAAAACACAGAACATATTAACTTACTCTACAAAAAAGACCATATCACTAATCAGTTTATAAAATATTCTTTTGATATTTAGATCTGGCCCCAATGCCTTCAATTTCCTTCTCATTCATGAAACTAATTCTGAAATACAGTATAACACTGAATATAAGAACAGGGGAAAGGCTAAAGAATGTGAAGGAAAATAATTAGTATATATGCTCCAGCTTATTTTTGACGACCCTTTTTTTTTTTTTTACTGGGTTTTGAGGGAAAGGTTCATTCTTGGGGGAAATGTCATTTGTGTTCATAATAAAATGATGAAGATGTTGTCTTTATCAGCAATATCCTCGTGCTAAGTGAAGATGATGAAAAACCTTTCAAAAACAGACCTCAGTTTACCTACAGAAAAGCCACACACGTTCAAACCAACTTCTGCTTCTCTAGCCAGCCCCACCAATGGATCAGAAAGAAGTTAAAGTACAGGTGACGGTCTTTGTGAGGGAAGCCTCTCTGCTGGGGTCCACAGCCCTCTGCGTCAGCTCCCAGGCACTTCTGTGTCCTGCTGCACATTTCTGATGGAGTAAGCAAGGTTTTAAATCAGAACACAGCTTGGGGAGCTGCCAAGTCTGCGGCAGCACGACAAGGTAATGTACCCCACTGTGTCACAAAATAATTCACTTCTGAATAGCTCATTATATTTCCTCTAAATTAGCAAGATTTAAAGGTGACCTAACACAAACTAACAAGTATGTCCTTTGGAAATAATATACCAAATCCACAACTGGAGTATTACCCGACGAGGGTTAACATACTGCCTCTTTTCAACAGTTTTTTCCTTATTGAAAGTCTGTAGATTTCCTACCATTGAATCAAATAATTATTTGGTATGAAGCTCTTAGTGCACATGTCTAAATATATGCATATTTATAAATTCTTAAGAAATACTATATATAATAAATGCTGTTGGTATGTACTGCACATTCTCCCTCCCCACATCAAACAAAAACATACATAGTTTTTGCTCATTCAAACTTAGGTCTCCCAGGTGAGAAAAAGGGAGGGAATGTAGCTTTGTTTTACACAGGGGCATACAGAACCCGTGGAGTTTCCCAGGTTACACTAGTGATAAATAATCCGTCTGCCAATCCAGGAGACATAAGAGACGTGGGTTCCATCCCTGGGTCGGGTAGATCCGCTGGAGGAGGACATGGCAACCCACTCCACTATTCTTGTCTGGAGAATCCTATGGACAGAGGAGACTGTAGGGCTATTGTCCACAGGGTCGCAAAGAGTTGGACATGACTGAACTGACTTACAAAAGAATTGACTGTACAGAAAAGATCTTCATGACCCAGATAATCACAATGGTGCGATCACTCACCTAGAGCCAGACATCCTGGAATGTGAAGTCAAGCGGGTCTTAGGAAGCATTACTATGAACAAAGCTAGTGGAGGTGATGGAATTCCAGTTGAGCTATTTTGAACCCTGAAAGATGATGCTGGGAAAGTGCTGCACTCAATATGCCAACAAATTTGGAAAACTCAGCAGTGGCCACAGGACTGGAAAAGGTCAGTTTTCATTCCCTTTTTTTCATCCCAAAGAAAGGCAATGCCAAAGAATGCTGAAACTACCGCACAATCGCACTCATCTCACATGCTAGTAAAGTAATGCTCAAAATTCTCCAAGCCAGGCTTCAGCAATACGTAAACCGTGAACTTCCAGTTATTCAAGCTGGTTGTAGGAAAGACAGAGGAACCAGAGATCAAATTGTCAACATTCACTGGATCATCGAAAAAGCAAGAGAATTCCAGAGAAACATCTATGTCTGCTTTATTGACTATGCCAAGGCCTTTGACTGTGTGGATCACAATAAACTGTGGAAAATTCTAAAAGAGATGGGAATACCAGGCCACCTGACCTGCCTCTTGAGAAACCTGTATGCAGGTCCAGAAGCAACAGTTAGAACTGGACATGGAACAACAGACTGGTTCCAAATAGGAAAAGGAGTACGTCAAGGCTGTATATTGTCACACTGCTTATTTAACTTCTATGCAGAGTACATCATGAGAAATGCTGGGCTGGAGGAAGCACAAGCTGGAATCAAGATTGCTAGGAGAAATATCAATAACGTATGCAGATGACACCACCCTTCTGGCAGAAAGTGAAGAGGAACTAAAGATCCTCTTGATGAAAGTGAAAGAGGAGAGTGAAAAAGTTGGCTTAAAGCTCAACATTCAGAAAACAAAGATCATGGCATCCAGTCCCATCACTTCATGGGAAATAGATGGGGAAACAGTAGAAACCGTGGCTGACTTTATTTTTCTGGGCTCCCAAATCACTGCAGATGGTGATTGCAGCCATGAAATTAAAAGATGCTTACTCCTTGGAAGGAAAGTTATGACCAACTTAGATAGCATATTAAAAGGCAGAGACATTACTTTGCCAACAAAGATCTGTCTGGTCAAGGCTATGGTTTTTCTAATCGTGTATGGATGTGAGAATTGGAGTATAAAGAAAGATGAATTGATGCTTTTGAACTATGGTGTCGGAGAAGACTCTTGAAAGTCCCTTGGACCACAAAGAGATCCAACCAGTCTGTCCTAAAGGAGATCAGTCTTGGGTGTACATTGGTAGGACTGATGTTGAAGCTGAAACTCCAATACTTTGGCCACCTGATGCAAAGAGCTGACTCATTTGAAAAGACCCTGATGCTGGGAAGGATTGAAGGCAGGAGGAGAAGGGGACGACAGAGGAGGAGATGCTTGGATGGCATCACTGACTCAATGGTCATGGGTTTGGGTGGACTCCGGGAGTTGGTGATAAACAGGGAGGCCTGGCTTGCTGCAGTTCATGGGGTCGCAAAGAGTTGGACACAACTGAGAGACTGAACTGAACTGAACTGAATTGACTTACATGCATATGGTGCCTGTAGCACGAGTTCTTCAACTGCAGTGCCCTCTACTTCAATAACTGGGGTCATTAGCAGTTCTGCAAAAGGCATATTAGGACTTCCCAACTAGATGCTTTATTATTTTTGCTCATTTACTTGATCACTTAACCCTTAGCCACAGAGCAATGCTCTCATGGTAACATTCTCTTGTCTAGAATGTGCACCAACTGTTTTACCATAGCTTCTCCAACCTCTAATTGGGAGTCTTAAGAATTCAGTATATTAAAGAAGACAAGGATATTGTTTTGATTTCAGTTTTTAAGTCAGTAAATAAAATAACCTTTCCCCCACCTCTTTTAGAAGAACAGAGTAAAAGCTTCATTCTCAAGAAAATTAGAAAACTCAGTCACACAGTTGGCTCAACAGTGGCTAACTTTCTTGGTAATTTTGACCCTAATATCATATTTAATTGTTTTATTTTTTAGTTAAATGTATGCTAATAATGGCATAAATGTATACTGGTCCATTCTGGATGGCCCATCTTATAGATAAATCAAATAACAGAGAAAGTTGTTTAGAATATATACTGAAATAAATCATGCTTTTTTAAAATATACTTAACTCTAGGATAAAGCACAGAGTTCTCTGCTCCATGTGGAAAGCAGTTTGAAAGCCATTGGCAACGATCCTCCCCTTCAATGCAGACCATTCCAGACAACCTCTGCCCCCCTCCACCCACTCTTTCCTGCAAATTAAAGCTCAATTGCCATCCAATTGTACTTGCATATTTACTTGGATATTGACTTACTTATGGATACAGCTTTGATTCTCAGTGAACTTATCCCCAATTCATATTTTATGTATATACGTATACATTATATATTACAAAATATATATTATATATATACATTATACATACATTATACACACATCATATATTATAAAATATACATATATTACATAGAAACATACATATCTTGTTAATGTGTATGTGTATATATATATATATTTCATATATAATATGTAGAGTGTCAATGCTATATTGAATAAGCCTAAATACCATGGGATACAAAACCAAACACTCAACTCCAAATTATTTTTTGCTTGCCACATGTCCATTTGGCAGGAGTGCACTGTTAAATTTGGTTCTCCATCAATTAAACCCTCTAGTTCTGCCCACTCTTATTAAGTCAATTAGAAAAATTCATTTTACATTTGGGTTCATTAACTTATTAATTGCTCCACTGGGAAAGTTGAAACTCTTTGGCAGGCATCTAACAGGTATCCTGTATGCAGTTTTCTGCAGGACTCTTAATAGAGTCTGACATTGCTTTTTTGTGAAACTATTTTACTTTGGAGTAAAAGAAATCTTTCCCCAAAAATACATATAGAAGCAGAAAGAACTATTAAAAAACATAGCAACATTTCAGAGATTTCCAGAAATCTACAGTGAATAAAAGTTTTTAAATTATGATAGAGTTTAGGACATTTCAATACTCATGATTGTGTTCAATTTGAAAAGCATTAATTGAGATTTGCTAGATGAAAATTACTCATTTGGTGCTGTGAGAATGGCAAATATCATAAGATTGGGATTGATTAGGAGCTAATTAGTCTTCATAGGAACTGATGAGGATTGGATAATGTCAGGAAAACTTACCTCTCACCACAAGCACAAGTAGAACAAACACAAGAAATGCTATAGGTAGTTTTGTAAAGGTGATTTTAAATGATTTCCTCACAGCAAATAATAATAGCTCTAATAGTGTGAATACAGAATGATATAATAGAAAAGCATAATGATTTTGTTGATTTGTACACATTTAGACTACAGAAAGTAGAGCTCAACAAAATCTCCTTGACCTATAGTTGTTAGTTTTATATAGGACACTGGGTATGCATTTTGAATATTAGATACAGAGCTCTTGTCTACAGGAAATGTCATGAGTTTTTATATTTCTCTACTGACAAGATGAATAAACACTGGACTTGGGTTAATAATCAGTGTAAAATGCCTAACTAGTGGAAGGAAATTCACACAGAAAGGAATGGTTATTATTTGAGGCAGACCATTAAATGTTATTTTAGAGAGATCAACAAACACTAGAAGAGACAAGGAATAATATAGAGAATATAGAGCGGTCAGAGACCCTTCATAAAGTTAAGGTCCACTGAGCTGGGCCTCAAATGATAGGTAAATTCAGAATAAGTAAAAGTGACTTTGACGTTTGGGTATCTCCTATGGGAAGGAAAAGAAAATAATGTTCTATAGACAGGGATAAGGACAAATATATATGGCTCTCTCCCCTGAGATCAGATTTAAAACATGTTTATATATGTGTAGTTTAAATAAGTAACATCAAATTATATTTTGGGGGGACTAAACCACAGTATTTGGGGTTTAAGACTGAGATGAGTTAGCAGGCCAGTGTTGAAAAGTAATGCTGAGATGTCATGTTTGCGCTTATCACTTATTAATAATTTATGCTTGCAAAGCACTTTTGTTTATGTTTGCATCCCTTTCTTACAGATATAGAATAAATGTGACTGCATTGATCCATACCTCAGTGCTCTGTGACTCTGACAAAACAGATATCTGATCAGAGTTGAAGGCTCCTTCCATCAGCCAAATTGATTGCAAGTGACATTTGACAAAGTGGCTAATCAGAGCGGTAGTCAGTTCTCTTCGGTGCAGACACTGTCCAATCAGACAGACCCTCGCTGGCTAAGAGGAGACCAAATTAGAAGAAAGAACCAGGAACATTCTCTACCACACTGTTTAATGAGATGAACTAACATCCCAATACTGGTCAATAGGTTTTTTTCCCCTCAAATATGTATTTCAACATGACTGTAAAAAAATTCCATAGTCTTTAACATCTGTTCACATACGAATACCATACAGATCACATTCTGTTAAATTATATTATTAGCACACTTATTTACATTGAATACTACCTATTTTGGCTACTTGTGTTTGTACTGATTTTCATCCTTTAATGAGGAGCATTTTATTACAATTTAACACACCTATTTTGAAAAACTAAAGCAGTGGAAAATTACCTTCCTATTAAAGAAGTCTACCATCTTTCATGCTTAATACTTTAAAAAATTATAAAACTGATAAACAATAAGATCCTACTGTATATCACAGGGAACTAGATTCAATATCTTGTAGTAACCTATAATGGAAGAGACTATGAAAATATATATATATATAATTGAACCACTTTGCTATATGCTGAAAACTAACACAACATTCTAAATCAACTATACTTCAATAGAAAAGTAAATTAAAATTAAGCTTAATACTTTTCACACATACCATGTATCACTGAAGAATGTGTAAATGCTAGATAAACAAGTATTCATTATTAATAACATAAATATATTAGGTGAAAAGTAAGTCAAACATCAAGCTAATGGGCACTAAAATTAATTTTCAAACGTCTTTTTTTTGTTGTTGTTGTTGTTGTTATTCAGTTGCTCAGTCGTGTCTAAATCTGAGACCCCATGAAATGCAGCATACCAGCCTTCCCTGTCCTTCATTATCCCCCAGAGTTTGCTTAAATCCATGTCCATTGAATTGATGATGTCATCCAACCATCTTATCATCTGTCATCCCCTTCTCCTGCCTTCAATCTTTCCCAGCATCAGGATCTTTTCCAGTGAGTCAGCTCTTTGCATCAGGTGGCCAAAGTATTGGAGCTTCAGATTCAGCATCAGTCCTTCCAATGAATATTCAGGGTTGATTTCCTTTAGGATTGACTAGTTTGCTCTCCTTGCAGTCCAAGGGACTCTCAAAATTCTTCTCCAGCACCACAGTTCAAGAGCATCAATTCTATGGTGCTCAGCCTTTCTAACTTTCACATCCATGCATGACTACTGGAAGAACCAGAGCTTTGAATATACAGACTTTTGTTACTTATATCAATATGAACTCTTAGACTCTCATTCAATGACATAATCTATTATCAGCATTATTTATTTCGATGCTAAAATTGTCCCAGGTTTGGTTAGTGAAGCCTCATCAAGTTTTCTCCACCTCTTTCAATATGAACATTTTACTGGGATTGAGTACCATCTGTAACATGTTGCAAAAGTTTAAAAATGTGATATGTTTTTAGTACATCAACTCACTGAAAGTCAGTTAAGAGGTTTTCAAACTTGGTAGTCTAATAGGTTTGATAGTCTTATCAATGATTTATTCTGAGACCAGACTGCTGACAGCTGTTTTCTTCTCCTTCAAACCCTCCTTCACCTGTGAGCACTCAAAGACCTCTTCCAATGCATCAAAAAATGAATAATTTACCATCTAGTTCAAAAGTGTAGAAAAAGAGGTGGAGAGGCGCAAAATTGGAGAGGGACTTAAGGAAGATAGCTAAAGAGGAAAAGAATATATATCATCAATATATTTGCCTTCTTTCACTCAATAGGAGATTTATCCTTGTTTTCGTTTGCCTATAGTTTGTTCCTTTTGTTGTACAAAGTGTGCGTGCATGCTAAGTTGTTTCAGTCATGTGATTGTTGTACGGTATGAACACCAAAATTTTCATTAATCATCTTCTGCTTATAGACTTGCAGGTTATTTCGATTTGGGGCCTATTATGAATAATAATGCTACAGTCAGTCCTACATGCCTGTTTTGGTGGGCATAAACACTTTCTCTTCAACACCTAACTAGGATTGGAACTGTTGGGTGGTAGGGTAATTGCATGTTCAGCTTTAGCAGATAATGACAAACAGCTTTCCAAAGTAATAGTACCAATTCTAAAATACAAACAACAACAACAACAAAAGCACAGTAATGGTACTAGTGATATGTGGGAGTTTTTTGATCTGTAGTCTTACTTGGTACTGTCATTTCTTTTAAATTTTAGCTATCATAACTCATTGAGGGTTCAATTTTTGTACCTTAACAGAATTAGTACTTTTAAAAAGCTCCTTGGTTGATTTAATGTGCATCCAGGCTTGAAACCACTGTCAAACACCTGGGTGTTGAAAAATTGCCCTTGGATGTATGGCCAAGCATGTGGGCTGGAAGGATACAAGTATTAAGAATCTGGGAAGAGGTAAGCTAGTTTAGATTTACTTTGAAACTGGGATGCTGGGAGAAAGAAGAAAGGCTCACTAGAGAAGAGGCTGTCAAGAAATAGAGGCCAGGATGGATGTGTCCATGGAAGTCATTAATGTTAGTGTCAAAATATGGATGCTGATAGGAACAATCTAACCATAATTTAGAGTGTTCAGTGTTGAGAAAGGGATCATTAGAGCTGGGCTGTTTGTCCCTAGGAGGTCATCAAGTTTCCTCATGAGGAGGAAAGACCAAGAGTAACATGTTTGAACAAAATCAGGAGAAATGATTGTTTGGAGCAGCGGCACTGATTCTAACCTTCCCTGGCTTCAGTAGGAGAGAAGGTGAAGAAAAGCCTTCCATTCATGAGGACTTCATGGAGAATAGAAAAGCTGGTTTCAGTGAGATAAAACTAGAAAGAGGTGATGGGGCATTTGCTGAAAGCGGGTTAGACTTGTTTCCCATGTGGCAGTAGGAAGCAAATCAGGGAAGGGCAGTGGGTGAGTTGAGTCATATTAAGGGTGCACAGACAGTGTGGGTCTGGATGTTCTGGGTTTTTAAAATTATGTTTTATTTATTATTATTATTATTTTACTTTACAATATTGTATTGGTTTTGCCACACATCAACATGAATCCGCCACAAGTGTACACGTGTTCCCAATCCTGAACTCCCCTCCCACCTTCCCCACCACACCATCCCTCCGGGTCATCCCAGTGCACCAGCCCCAAGCCTCCTGTATCCTGCATCAAGCCTAGACTGGTGATTCATTTCTTATATGATATTATACACGTTTCAATGTCATTCTTCCAAATCATCCCACCCTCTCCCTCTCCCACAGAGACCAAAAGACTGTTCTATACAGCTGTGTCTCTTTTGCTGTCTTGCATACAGGGTTATCGTTACCATCTTTCTAAATTCCATATATTTGCGTTACTATACTGTATTGACGGAGAAGGCAATGGCACCCCACTCCAGTACTCTTGCCTGGAAAATCCCATGGAGGGAGGAGCCTGGTAGGCTGCAGTCCATGGGGTCACTAAGAGTTGGACACGACTGAACAACTTCACTTTCACTTTTCACTTTCACGCTTTGGAGAAGGAAATGGCAACCCACTCCAGTGTTCTTGCCTGGAGAATCCCAGGGACGGTGGAACCTGACCGGCTGCCGTCTATGGGGTCGCACAGAGTCGACATGACTGAAGCGACTTAGCAGCAGCATACTGTATTGGTGTTTTTCTTTCTGGCTCACTTCACTCTGTATATTGGGCTCCAGTTTCATCCACCTCATTAGAACTGATTCAAATGTATTCTTTTTGATGGCTGAGTAATATTCCATTGTGTATATGTACCACAGCTTTCTTATCCATTCATCTGCTGATGGACATCTAGGTTGCTTCCATGTCCTGGCTATTATAGACAGTGCTGCAATGAACATTGTTCTGGTAATGGGAAATTACAGTAGGGCTTGTACATCTGGTGGTGCCCACACTTTTGGGATTGCTTCTAATGGTCCTTCCTTGAAATCAAAAAAGGGCTCCAGTATTTTGTTTCCAGAACCTTTCCTCACCATGTCGAGTTGCTCCCTAAAGCTTGTGGGAGATATGACATAGATGTTGGGCAGGGTTTCTTAGGAAGTTAAAAAAAAATGATTTTTTTTTTTTTGCCAAATAAATATATTTTGGAAATGCTATTTTCGCACTACCAAATTTAACTCTTAAATAGTCAATGAGAAGGAGTGTGCTTTAAAAAAAATGTCCAATTTTAATCTTGCTTAACCAGTGTTTCCCAAGATATTTGAATAGAGAACCTGCTAAGGAACAATGGTGTCTAACATATGAAAACCATTGTCCTAAAATATTTACTTTTGGTGTCAAGAAATAGCCTACTCAGTACAGTTTTCCACATCACTCTAAACTCCATCCATTGTCACCTCTGAATGCTCACTTCTTGCAACTCCAGCAGAGACACAAATAAGGAACACTCCTTCAGAATCCAACCTACCTCAGTGGTAACTCCTAGTCTATAGTCTAAGCCAGGTTCAATAACTGAGCTTCTCTTGCATCTGTGACTGTGCTTAATTTACAAAATCATAAGTGTCTTCTCTTCCCTCCTTGAGCCTTTGCTTTGACAGCAGGTCTTGTATTTCAGCCCTGTTATTTCAGCAGGCCAATAAAAGAAATTAAGGTAAACTGCTTTAATACCATTCTGAGTATTCAAACTAAGGCTAAGACCTTCCATGTTCTTGCCAGTCATTCTGGAAACTGAAGTCACGAAATCCACAAGCATGATGGAAACATTGTCTTTCCTGCTGCTTCTCTCATAATTGTGAGCTTCTCTAGTATTTTTCTTTTTTCTGACAAAATAGTGACTTATTCATCTTTTACAGGATGAAGAATCTGCATTCTTTTCAACAGATCTTTCCATCTGTTTGAGTTTTCTCTCATCTTCTAAAGTTGGTTTCACATGAGCACTTGCTTCCACGGTATAGATGTCTGATCTAGAATATCTCTTGTGCTGATGTGCACCCCTGGTCCTTAGCATCTAGATGGAAATGTAGCCCACTATTTATCTCCATCAGTAAAGCCACAAATAATTAAGAGGAGGCCAATAAGAGTATTGAGCTTCCCAAGTGACACTAGTGGGAAAGAATCTGCCTGCCAGTGAAGGAGGCATAAGAGACGCAGGTTCGATCCCTGGGTCAGGAAGATCCCCTGGAGGAGGGCATGGCAACCCACTCCAGTATTCTTGCCTGGAGAATTCCATGGACAAAGAAGCCTGGTGGGCTACAGTCTATGGGGTCGCAAAGAGTCAGACACAACTGAAAGGACTTAGCATGCAGTAAGAGAAATTAAGGGGAACTGGTTTAATACCATTTAAAATTTAATGAAGTTCTTTAACCATAGAAAAGAAAGTTACTGTAGTAAGTTTGATTTTGCTTTTCTATTATTTTCTCTTTCTCTCTGCTTTTTTTTTTTCTTTTGATCAGTGAAAATGTCAGAGAGCTCATTTCTTAAGAAAAGTGACCATCACATAGGTTTTTCTTCTCATTGATATTTAACTGGATTACCTTCATTTGGTTTCGATATTTTTGAGCAGAGATTCTGAAGAAAGCATTCTCACCAATTTATATATATGCTTATTATGAGTTTGACATAAAATGCCATGTCACACTGCTCCGTGAATGTCAGAATTCTAACACTCAGACCCAAAAGTTCCCATTGTTAAATTATGACTGCCTTATCTCCCTTGACAAAAATGAAAGCAAGAAACAAATTTTGCACCTACGGTATGAAATTAACATGACATATTTGACCTTTGCAAAGCAGATATGATATGAAGAGACTAACATTTAGCAATGCTTCAGAATTATCTAATACCTTGACTGTAGCTAAGCAAAATGATATCACTTGTACATTCTCTGGATGTTGATAAGGGTCTCTCTACAAATGAATATTTAACTATTGTTCATATTGAAATTATATATAGATACTAAACAGTGGTAGCAATTTATTTATAAAATCATCTCAGCCTTAACGAAAATATTTTTTAAAATGTCATCCAACTTTTTCTCTCTCACTAGTTCCTTTCTGATATGAATTCCTATGGGTCAGTTTAGCTCAGTGGGTCAGGAAGACCCCCTAGAAAAGGGAGTGGCTACCCACTCCAGTATTCTTGTCTGGGAAATCTCATGGACAGAGAAGCTTGGCAGGCTACAGTCCATGGGGCCACAAAGAGTGGGACACACCTGGGTGATGAACACTTTCAACATTACTCATGTGCTCCTCAGTTTCCATTTAAATATGTGCTGGGCCCCTATTCTTAGGCAGAATGCACCTTAGAGGCTATATGCAGCTTTTATGCCAGTGCCAATCCAATTCTCACCTCCACCCTGCAAAGGTGAAATAGCCAGAAATGACTAGCCCCTGGAATGCTGCAGTACAGGACACTAGCTTTCTCCTCCTGGACTCACCTGCCTGTGGGATCCACATCTTCCACTTTGCCTTGGGTAGAAAGAGAAGAAAATGTTCTAACCCATGGGCCCTGTGTTTATACTTGAATATGTTAGGTCTTCTGTTTCCTAGGTATGTAACCTTTGTAAAATTATATAAATTCTCTAAGACTCAATTTACAAAGCCTGCAAACTTAGTTAGTATATGACCAGGCCACTTCTTGGCTTATATTCATTGAGCAGTTCCTTATCACTTGCAGGATAAAGTCTAGCCCTTGTAGATCATGCAGGGCTCTTCATGATATGGGTCTCACCTTTCCAACCCACACTCAGTCTTCAGTTAGTCTTAACCATTACTGATGATTTGCTGTGCAACTTTAGATAAATCTCTGGCCTCTCTGTGCTGCAGTTTCTACCTCTATAGAATACATATTTTAATAATATATATTTCATATGGATATTATACTCAAAACAATGTCTGACATACAAATTTTCAAGAAATGTTTGTTGTTTAGTCACTATTCAGTTTTAAACCTGTTTAGGAAATGTACTTGAGTATTGCTTTGTCTTTGGACCATTCAATTTCTCTCTGAAGGCCTTGGTCCAGAACAGCCTACCTCTAAAATATCCCTCCTTGCCCCTTGTCCTTGGCTCCAGATCAAGTACTGCTGTCTATAATCTCAAGGACTCCTTCCTTCCAGACCCTTGGAAGTATCCTTTGGAGCTTTCAGAGGCAAACAAGAAACTGTTCTCATCCTTTTGTTTGCTTTCATGGGATAATGTAAACAGATCTGAGAGGAATATGTGTTCCTGTTCTATTGTGAACATTAATTAGAAAAGAAGAAAAGATATCTCTTTTCCTTACGCCTCCTATTATATTTTGTTACTTGAAAACAGGAGCTCTTATTTTGGCATCCAAAAGCAATGCCAGGTCCATTGTAAGAAGGACAAAAGAGTCATTATTTAATGAGTAAATGGATGAATAAATGAATGGATGGATGCTGTTTCTTGAAGGCTTCTTTGTCTTAACGTATATGAAAAAATAAACATTAAATATAATATGATAGTGTCTAAATCCAGATATCACTTGCTTACATTTTCTTCAGTTATATTTTATCTTGACTTAAACATTTTTTCCCTCTCTAAATAAAGTGCTCTGTCATATTCTCAGCTGGCTGTGGCAGATTTTGCAAAACTCAGTGTATATGCAGGTTTCATGGGGAGCTAAGTTGTCAATATCCATATTGCTCCACTTCATTAAATCCACTTTCCTAGTGACTTGGACTGAGAAAAATTTATTTCTTTAAAAGTCCCCAAATTGTGCCCACGTCAGCAAGGCAGTACCTGTTAGTCATAAACAGACCCAGTTCACCTCTCGAAGCTATTGCTCAGCATTCTGACAGGCGAGGTTTCTGACAGGCAAGCTGAAGGTGAAGGGGAAGGATGTGTAAACAGGGGAGTTCAGTGGAGCACCGACCTCTGCCAGATTGCCTGTGCGGGGCTCCGAGGGTGCGAGGTCATGCTGCCAACAGGCACGATGGCAAGGCGGGCTGCAGTGCCCTTAATTGGGTGCACATGCTTTGGCATCCCGGTGCCCTGATTAGCACCGCGTGGGCCGATCGGCAAGAGGCTGGAGTGTAGCACTTTGCGGGAAGAGCATATGGGAAGTGCAGATGTTCAAGGGCGGCTTCCCCCTCTTGCAGCCAGCAGCCCTCCTTGAAGGGTGATTGCATCCCGTCTTGAGCCAGTGCAGGCAGGAAGCATCTGCATCAGAGTGCTGTCTGGGAAAGAGGCTGATCATTTCCTGTTCGGAGCCTCCCCACTTGGTTTTCCATTAGGTACCATGACTTACCACCGTATCCTTGATGCACACAAACACTCCCTCTGTCTTCCTCTGACTGAAAGCAAAGAGATCAAGAGTATTCTCTACCAGGGAAATCAGACTCTTCCAGGGCAGGTAAAACGAAAGCTTTTCAAACGTTACCAGATCACCTAATTTATCAATACATGTGACTGGAGTCTTCATTATTTATTCATTTATTAATTAAGCAAGTTTATGCTGAGACACCAGAAATGCTGAAAGGATAATGGACTTAGGCATGCAGAAAAATGAAGGTCAGAAAAAAGGAATTCATTTACTTACAAAGGACTCATGGTGAAATATAGATTAGATGACAGCTAAGGAATTAGCCCCAATTCTAATAATTAGCTGTGCTCTCTGGGACTCAGTTTTCACACTAAGGCTAATCATATTCAACTAAATGGTTATAAATGCCCCTTCTATATCTAAAATGTTATGAATTTTATGATATGAATATATCCTTTATCTCCTATATCATGTGGTTAGCTTATTCATTAACGTTTTCATCTATTCACGAATCTCAGAGTCTAATCTGTTCCAGGCATAGTTCTAGGTGGTGGATATAATCTGACCATAAGACACTCAAGCCCGCATTCTGACTGTGGCGAGACACAGTTCAACATGCAAATAAGTGTATAAAATAACACCCTATCCAGAAGTCATCACAATTATGGAGAAAAGTAAAACAAGGACATAAAATAGAGAGCAGCAAGTGAAGCATTAAAAGACACTTGCTCCTTGGAAGATAAGCTATGACAAACCTAGAAAGAACACTAAAAAGCAGACACATCACTTTGCCAACAAACGTCCATAGAGCCAAAGCTATGGTTTTTCCAGTACTCATGGAGAGATGTGAGAGTTGGACCATAAAGAAAGCTGAGCACTGAAGAATTGATGCATTTTAACTGTAGTGCTGGAGAATACTCTTGACAGTCCCTTGGACACCAAGGAGATCAAACCAGTCAGTCCTAAAGGAAATCAACACATATTCACTGAAAGAACTGATGCTGAAGCTGAAGCTCCAATACTTGGCCACCTAATGCAAAGAGCCAATTCACTGGGAAAAACTCTGATGCTGGGAAAGATTTAGGACTGGAGAGGAAGGGGGTGACAGAGGATGAGATGGTTGGATGGTATCACTGACTCGATGGACATGACTTTGAGCAAACTTTGGGAGAAAGTGAAGGACATGGAAGCTCGGTTTGCTGCAGTTCGTGGGATTGCAAAGAGTTGGACATAATTTAGCGACTGAGCAACAAGGTGACGCATTTAGTTAGGATGGTCAAAGTAGATGCTTTTATCACATTTTAGTGGGAGGATACCAACAATAAACAAGGATGCTAATCAATCAATGAGATACCTTTAGACTGATAATTTCTGTTTTTAAAAAGGCATATTATTTCAAGTGGAAGGAGTGAGGCTACAGGCCATATGCAACTTTGAGATCATTTTAGGGGAATTAAGGTTATAATTTCAGGTTCAATGGGAATGCTTTTACATCAGGGATTGACATGACAATTTTATATCACAGGAAGCATTTGCTGGCTCTTACGCTTTGAGAAAAAGTGAAAGCGAAAGTTTCTCAGTTGTGTCTGACTCTTTGCAACCCCATGAACTATACAGTCCATGAAATTATACAGGCCAGAATACTGGAGTGGATAGCCTTTTCTTTCTCCAGGGGATTTTCCAAATCCAGGAATCAAACCCAGGTCTCACATTGCTTGTGGATTCTTTACCACAAGAGTCAGAGGGGAAGCCACTTCGAGAATGGATTGTCAAATGGGTAAAAGGCAAGAAGCAGGAGCATCATTGGTGGTACTCAGAAAGCCAGGGAAAAGACAGCAGTGGCTTCTGATGGAGTGAAAAGGATGGAAATGGAGCAAAGTGGGTAAGTCTCAATGGATGAGACATGAGGACAGAGAAAAACAGAAATTAGATTAACTCCTAAAGTTCACTTGCACACCAAAGAGGAATGAGATCATATTTGTCAAATCGGAGAAGACTTGGGGAGATTGAAATCTGTGTAGTAGGATCTCAGGAGACTGAAATGAGGAAAAGGAGCAGGAAATAGACTGATTAGGGAGGGGCAGGAGGGA
Organism: Capra hircus; assembly: GCF_001704415.2. NCBI lineage: Eukaryota > Metazoa > Chordata > Mammalia > Artiodactyla > Bovidae > Capra > Capra hircus. The sequence goes on from NC_030834.1 coordinate 23,549,099, forward strand.
AAGCAGAAGAGTATGGGCCATCTACATGTGCCATGGGCAGTGTAAACTGCCAGGCAGCACTGAAAGCCTGTTTATGATTTTTGGTTTTAAAATTTAATTTCAATACTTAATTAAAAGGGAAATGAATCACTAGAACTGTGGGATTTTTTTTTTTTTTTTGAGTAGCTTGCAGGTACTCAGAAGCCATTCTGCAGTAGCACCACTGAAGAATTCACCCAGGACTGCGCCTTCACCTGATGAGCAGGACAAAGGCAAACAGCACGAGGCAAAGCACATTTGCCAGGAAGTGGTCGTGATGATGAAGCATTGGCGGTCGTCCTCAGACGGCCACGGGTCGGGCCCATATTCAAACACTGTCATGCAGCAGAAGCTTTCTCCTCGGCGAGTCCAGCCCCACGGTGAGTGGCCTGCATGGCTACTGTGTCAAAGAGGGCAGTAAAGTGGTGGAATCATAAAACAACTTAAACTGGATAAGAAAGGAGCAAGGATGTTTAAAGGAGAGTAAGGAAGTAACAGTGTCAATAAATTTGAGGCCTCCATGTGCTTGCAGACCTTAGGGGATGAGGTCCTAGAATCAAAGAGCAGAAAGAGTAAAAAGCTGGTTGTGCAATAGTGAAATGGCTGGAATAGTGGAGTGAATATTTCAGAGATTTTAAGACTATTAGCTCTTCTCTCTCTCCCCTCTCACTTTCCTTCTCTCTCTCTCCACTCTCTCTCTCTCTTTTATCTCACTCTTTCTTTCAATCCCTCTTTCTGTCTCTGACTGAGGGAGCTGCTGAAAAGCTATGCCCACCCCTCCCTCATCTGAGAACTTTCTTATGTTCACAACTCCCCATGTTAGATATTAAGATTCACTTCCCCAGCCTCCTTGCAGTGTTCTGACCTGGGATCCATCAATGAAACTTTCTGATGGAGTTTATCTTGGAAGCTGGTGGACAGGAAGGGCATGTATCCTAAAAATATCCATTCAGAAAATGTGATGGCACCCTTGTCTAGCTCCCAGAGGCCATGGTTGCAGAGTCAGCACCCGTGCCCACAGCTGTATAGCCTGTTGTGGTGTCCTGGGAGCAGGAAGAGCACTGGAGTTTCTACTGGAACCATCCTAGGGAGAAATCTGGATGTTTCTGCAGACTGAAAAGCCTCCAGTCCTGGTTCTTGGGCCTATGTAAAGACTTTGTGTGCTATCAAATATTCTTCGATAAATTCATTTTCTGCTGACACTAATGGTATCTGACATAATTAGAGATGGTACAGTCCCTGGCTATGACAAGGTCTAGCAGTAGATCACAGCATTGGGGCTGTCAAGAAATGGAAAGACTTGGATATTGAATGCATTTAAAACTTTCTAAATGACTCACCAGAAAAGTCTAACAATGCTTGATACCAAAGTTGAATGCACATAAACATTTACATGGACATCCAAGCAAAATTCACAAAAGTGCCTAGTGGATCACTGCCCAGCATCATATTTATCACTCAATGTAAGCCACCCAACATGAAGGGTATCTAAGGTCCTGGTACAACTTCTTAGGAGACAGTAACCTACAGACACAAAAGATGTCCGTGTTTTCCAGTCCTTTCGAGCCCAGGGGCTTTAACACAGTGTAAATATATATGCACATAGTGAAAAATAAAAGTGTTAGTCGCTCAGTCATGTCCGACTCTTTGCAACCCCATGGACTGTAGTCCATCAGGCATCTCTGTCCACGGAGTTTGCCAGGTGAGAATACTGGAGTGGGTTGTCATGCCCTTCTCCAGTGGATCTTCCCAACCCACGGATCCAACCTAGGTCTCCTGCGTTGCAGGCAGATTCTTAACCAACTGAGTCACCAGGGAAGACATACAAAAAGTGAAGACTGAACAATTATCACCTTAGCTAAGAGCTTTATTAACACAGTTTTCTGCTTGGATTATTTCAGTGGCCTGCCTTCTACTCGTCTCAAGCTTGCCAGATTAATCTGCTTGTAAAAGTTACCATACTTCTTCAAAGAACATCGCACATATAGGTAAAATATCACTACATATGATTAATTGATTTGGTCACTTTAGGCTGGTAAAGATATAGAACTAGGGAATGTATTCAAAGACATGCAGGCGTGTCTTTTTTTTTTTCCAAGAGTATTCAATATATAGATCTCATCTAACAAAGTACTGCTTACTAGGAGTCCTCAAGGAATGTGCTAGGAAGAATTGTTTAGAATGGCACTTTCAATGTACTTCAGAGTGACTTGAAGGCATTCAATCTCTTTCTCATATCTCATATACCTCTTGGGTTTGCCTAGAAAATCCTTTCTTTAGAGAATAAATCAAAAATAAACTTTTCTCTGGCTCAATATTAATGTAGTTCCATTGTACTATATAACATTTCCCACTATTTTAACAAACTTCCTTTTCTTTGGGACTGCCTAGGGAAAAAAAACACAGTCCAGTAAAAGTTACTGTAATATATAAACAATCAAAAATTGTGATATGCTGACTAATACCAGCACATTTAATATGCAATACTAGTCCCATTCAGGAATGTAATTGGTTACTTTTAATGGATTATGCTGTCCTTCTACTATTGGGATAATATTTGCATGGCTTTTTAAAAGATAGTCTACATAATAATTTCTTACATGTAGAAAAAAATCTATATTAGGAAGAAAGCAATGATACTGAATTTGAAAAGATAATTCAGAAATTCTGACAATCATTTCATATTAATTTAAGCTTTACCAAAATGAAGAAGTAGAACAGTGTATCATTGGCAGTGATGATATTTTAGAATATTTTTAAAGCATACCTTCCTTTAATGGGTCTGCCCTGGTGGCTCAGATGGTGAAGAATCCACCTGCAATGTGGGAGACCTGGGATCAATCCCTGGGTTGGGAAGCTCCCCTGGAGAAGGGAATGGCTACCCACTCCAGTAGTCTGGCCTGGAAAATTCCATGAACAGAGGAGCCTGGCAGGCTATAGTCCACAGGGTAGCAAAGAATCGTACACGACTGAGCGACTTTCACTTTCTTTCATTTTTCCTTTAATGCACTTCAACTTGGCATAGCTTCACTGTCTTCATTATTCTTAAGTGACTTTGAATATTGCTTGTCCAAAAATTTGAATTACATATTTTTACATATATAGAGCTTCACAGAGGCCTAGAGCCAGTATGTGTGACTCACAATTTGAAAGACATCTGGAATTAGACTTAAGTGAGGTCATGGGACATTTCTCCTTGAAACTGAGTCACTGGTATTATTTAACTTTAATGTACTGTAGTTTCTTTCTAAGAATTTTCACTGCTTCAAGCAGAGGTATCACTTTGCCAACAAAGGTCCATATAGTCAAAGCTATGGTTTTTCCAGTAGTCATGTACAGATGTGAGAGTTGGACCATAAAGAAGGCTGAGCACCAGAATTGATGTTTTCAAATTGTGTTGCTGGAGAAGACTCTTGAGAGTCCCTTGGACTGCAAAGAGATCAAACTAGTCAATCCTAAAAGAAATCAGTCCTGAATATTCATTGTAAGCACTGTGCTGAAGTTGAAGCTCTAATACTTTGACCACCTGATGCAAAGAGCCGACTCACTGGAAAAGACCCTGATGCTGGGCAAGACTGAGGGCAGGAGGAGAAGGAGGCGACAGAGGATGAGATGATTGGATGACATTACTGACTTTGGACATGAACTTGAGCAAACTCTGGGAGGTAGTAAAGGACAGGGGAGGCTGGTGTGCAACAGTCCCGTGGGGTTGCAAAGAGTTGGACATGACTTAGTGACTAAATAACATCTTTCTTATTTCATTTCACGCCTAAGGCTTATGGGTGAAGGTTTCCTTCATTTAAGACATGTATTTCTCTCTATATTAGAAAAAAGAGAGTTGATTCCTGACATTATTTTATTTCCTGTTATTCTAATGTTTTATTCTGGTTCACATATTCTGGTTCACCTAGGCCTTCAACTAAGACTCAAATATTCTACATTTTAGGACACTCTGAGTTTCTGACATAAATCTCCTCTCCACCTGCTTTTCTAAGGTCAGTATTCTCCAAAATTTCCCACTCTGGATATTCTGGATAGGGCAAGGAAAATAATGACAATGGCTAAGTTTCTGGGTTGAGTGATGAAGAAAGATGGTGTCATTTACAGAGGTATGGAATACTAGAGGCCTAAGTGATGAATTCTCCTTCAGACATTTGTGGTTTTGAAACATATAAATGTATATGTCCACCAACCATTTCAAAACATGGGTTTAGTGAAATGTAATATGGATGATCTCCACAACCACTAGTGAAATCAGATAGGACAACAGTATCTTTCATTAATGTCTTAGTAGTGTTTAATAGACAGGTTTTCATCTCCTTGTTTAAATGTATTCCTAGGTAATTTATTTCTGTTTGATGCAATGAGGTATTTTTGAAACATTTATTTTTCTGGTAGTTCTTTACTGATGTATAGAAAGTAACAGATTTTGTGTATTGATTTTATATCCTGCAACTTTATTGAATGTATTCGTTCTAATGATTTTTTTTATGAAGCCTGTAGGATTTTCTATATATAACATCATGTCATTTGCAAATAGTGACAGTGTGACTTCTTCCTTTGCAGTGTGGACAGGTTTTGCTTTTATTGCCTAGGGCCTGGTTAGAACTTCAAATACTAGGTTGAATAAAAGTGACAAGAATGAGAATGTCTTCCTCCTGACGTTGGAAGAAATGCTTTCAGCTTTTCAGTGTTGAGTGTGATGTTAAATGTAAGGTTATCAAATGTAAACTTTATTATGTTGAGGTATGTTCCCTCTATACCCACGTTATGGAGAGTCTTTAATCATGAATGGATATTGAATTCTATAAAATTTTGCATCTACTGAAATGATCATATGGTTTAAAAAATATTTGCTTATTTATCTGGCTGTGCCAAGTCTTAGTTGCAGCACTCAGGATCTTCATTCTTCGTTGTGGCATGTAGGATCTTTAGTTATGGCATGTGGGACCTAGTTCCCTGACTAGTGATCAAATCTCCTGCATTGGGAGCATGGAGTCTTAGCCACTGGACCACAAGGGACGTCCCAATCAATTGCTCTGTATGCTTCATTTTGTTAATGTTGCATCACGTTGACTGCCTTGCCGATGTTGAACTATCCTCACATTCCCAGAGTACATCTCATTTAATTATGGCCTGCTACTGCTGCTGCTAAGTCACATCAGTTGTGTTCGACTCTGTGTGACCCCATAGACAGCAGCCCACCAGGCTTCCCTGTCCCTGGGATTCTCTAGGCAAGAACACTGGAGTGGGCTGCCATTTCCTTCTCCAATGCATGAAAGTGAAAAGCGAAAGTGAAGTCGTTCAGTCGTGCCCAACTCCTAGCAACCCCATGGACTGCAGCCTACCAGGCTCCTCTGTCTGTGGGATTTTCCAGGCAAGAGTGCTGGAGGGGGGTGCCATTGCCTTCTCCTAATTATGGCCTATGATCCATTTAACGTATTGTTGAATTTGGTTTGCTAATATTTTTTTGAGGATTTTTACATCTCTGTTCATCAGGGAGACTGGTCTATAATTTTCTTATCTGTATGTCCTTGTCTGGTTCTGACATCAGGGTATTGCTGATCTGAAAACATGAGTTTAGAAACATTCCATTCTCTTCTATTTTTTGAAAGAGTTTGACAAGGATTGGTATTAATTCTTCCTTGGATGTATGATAGAATTCACCAGTGAAGTGTCTGGTGCTGGACTTGTGTGTATTGAGAAGCTTTTTTAAACAATGATTTCAATACCATTGTCCATAATAGGTCTTTTCAGATTTCCTATTTTATCATGATTCAGTCTCGGTAAGTTGTAGGTTTCTAGAAATGTAGTCATTTTTTGTAGGCTTTTTAATTTGTTAGCCTATAATTGTTCATAGTACCCTCTCACAAATTTTTTTTGTTTCTGTGCTAACAGTTGTAATATCTTCTTTTTCATTTATGATTTTATTTATTGGAGTCCTCTCTCCTTTTTTCTTATATAATCGAGGTAAAGGCTTATCAAATTTTGCTTATCTTTTCAAAGAACCAGCAATTACTATCACTGGCCTTCCCTACTGTCTTTTATTTCTCCTTTCATCTTTGTTCTCTCCTTCCTTCTACCAACTTCGGGTTTTAGTTATTCTTCTTTTTCTAATCCCTTGAGGTATAAAGTTAGGTGGTTTAGTTAAGACTTCTCTTGCTTCTTGAGGTAGGCATTTATCGCCATAAACCTCTCCCCTAGAATTGCTTTACTGCATCCACAAATTCTGGTATGTTACATTTACATTGTCTTTGGTCTCAAAGTATTTTTTTATTTCTTTGACCCAACTGTTTTTTAGCAACATGTTGTTTAACCTCCACATATCATCTCAGTTGCTAAAGAATTCACCTGCAATGCAGGAGATCTTGGCTTGATTCCTGGGTCAGGAAGACCACTGGAGAAGGGATAGGTTACCCACTCCAGTATTCTGGCCTGGAGAATTCCATGGACTGTATAGACCATGGGGTTGCAAAGAGTCGGACACAGCTGAGTGAGTTTCACTTTCACTTTTCATCTGTGAATTTTCCAGTTTTCTTCCTTGTAATTAATTTCTAGTTTCATATCATTGTGGGTGGAAAAGATGCTTGCTATAATTTCAATCCTCTTTAGCTTATTAAGATGTATTTTGTGGCCTAACATATGATCCATCCTGGAGAATGTTCCATATGTACTTAAGAGGAAAAATGTGTATTCTGTCTCTTTCGGATAGAATGTTCTGTATCTATCTCTTAAGTTCATCTGGTCTAAGGTAATATCATTTAAAGTCAATGTTTCTTTACTGATTTTCTGTTTGGATGCTGTATCCATTGATTTCACAGGAAGACTTTTCCATTTTTTAATAATCCTATATATTTTTCTTTCTTTCTTTTGAAGTGTACATCACTTGGATTTTAGACCAGTTTATTTCCATTTCGGAGAAGGCAATGGCAACCCACTCCAGTACTCTTGCCTGGAAAATCCCATGGATGGAGGAACCTAGTGGACTGCAGTCCATGGGGTTGCTAAGAGTCAGACACGACTGAGCAACTTCACTTTCACTTTTCACTTTCATGCACTGGAGAAGGAAATGGCAACCCACTCCAGTGTTCTTGCCTTGAGAATCTCAGGGATGAGGGAGCCTGGTGGGCTGCCGTCTATGGGGTCGCACAGAGTTGGACACGACTGAAGCGACTTAGCAGCAACAGCATTTCCATTTCATAACTCTCAACTTCTGCCACCTAGTCTCTCATTATGAGATTTGTATTCACAAAAAATTTTTGACACCAAGCCCAATAGATTATCATGGAAGAATATTACAGTTGGAAAGCAGGAAGATTTCTCTATGTATGAAAAATTGCCTGAGCTGACAAGCAAAAACAATCTTTCTCAAAAGTAATATTATACAAATAGTGTGGCACCCCACTCCAGTACTCTCGCCTGGAAAATCCCATGGATGGAGGAGCCTGGTGGGCTGCAGTCCACGGGGTTGCTAAGAGTTGGACACGACTGAGCGACTTCCCTTTCACTTTTCACTTTCATGCATTGGAGAAGGAAATGGCAACCCACTCCAGTGTTCTTGCTTGGAGAATCCCAGGGACGGGGGAGCCTGGTGGGCTGCCGTCTATGGAGTCGCACAGAGTCGGACACGACTGAAGCAACTTAGCAGCAGCAGCAGCAGTACTATTATACAAAAATATTATACAAATCATCTATGTTTATTGAGGTTTAAATAAGATATAAACAATCCATAAATAGGAAGAAAATATTTCCTTATGATACTAAAATAATTGTGAACTACATTTCAATATGTAGTTGCATATATTATAGTTTACATCCTGGTAAACTATTTACAGTGAAAATAGTCATAATGTTTACACTGAAATAATTATGCCTGTTTAAAATTTCTGACTTTGTATAATCTTCATTCATTTCTATATCAGATCCTATTTCATTGCAAAAACAATATGCTTTTGCATATGGAAACAACACACACATGCTGTTCTTATAATGATTACTTTTAAAATATTCAGGCTGAAAATCTTATACTATAAAATCTTACCTTTAATTTCACAATTGAGATAAAGAATTATGTGTCATAGAGCTGGAAAATACATCAAGGAATTATTCAACCTTTTGCATTTAGTTACATAGATTATCTTATCCTTACTCTATCGATATAGTTGCTAAAGCCAAAAAAAAGTTAAATGAATTCACAAAGATCACAACGAGCAGTAGGAGTAGATATCTGAGAATAAAGGACCTTAATCCTATTCCCTAGCTCCTTGGACAATACTTCTTTAAGTATCTCTAGTTGTTACCCATTGACTTTGTAAAGCCCTTTTTTGAAACATTTTATACTTAAACATATAGCTTCCCTGGTGGCTCAGTGGTAAAGAATCTGCCTGCTAATGCAGGAGACTCAGCTTTGATCCTTGGATTGGGAAGATCCTGACCCTGGAGAAGGAAATGGCAATCCAGTATTCTTGCCTGGGAAATTCCATGGACAGAAGGGCGTGGCAGGCAATAGTCCATGGGGTCATAGAAGAGTCAGACATGACTTAATGACTAAACAACAACATACTTAATATGTACCACTTCTTAATTTTCTGAACTTGACAAAGTTATTTCATATGAGTTTTTGATTACACATATATCTTTACCATCATCAACCTAGGAATCCATTCAATCCTTCATTCATTCATAAATTTTTATTGTCGTTCTATCCAGGTCATACACTGTGCAGTGTAAGGAAGGCAAACAAGCCATCATCACAGAGCATACAGTGCAGTGAATGACGCAAACAATTAAGCACTGCAGTTTCAATAGCACCCCTAGGAGTCTTATGCCATGTTGTTATATAGGAGCACATTAGAGAGACATCTAATGAAAATGGGGATGGGGAGAAGATCGGTGACCAAAAAAAAAAAAAGACAAAGAATGAGTTGGAATAGCCAATTGACCTGAAAAATCATTTTCTAGGCATAGATAGTACCACACACAGAAGTCATGGTCATTTTGATGACTGAGAGTTGTATAGAATGTCTGTCATAAAATATAATAAAAGCACTGTCATAAAACGTTCAACTGAATATATGAATAGGAATCGAATCAACATGAACTTTGAAATCCTTATTAAAGAAATTAGATTTTGTTCTAAAAGCATGAGTAGAGACTTAATCTCTCATTCCTACTATTATTATTAATTCCCTTCAGTTCAGTTCAGTTCAGTTCAGTTCAGTCGCTTAGTCGTGTCCGACTCTTTGCGACCCCATGAATCACAGCATGCCAGGCCTCCCTGTCCATCACCAACTCCCGGAGTTCACTCAGACTCGTGTCCATCGAGTCAATGATGCCACCCAGCCATCTCACCCTCTGTCGTCCCCTTCTCCTCCTGTCCCCAATCCCGCCCAGCATCAGAGTCTTTTCCAATGAGTCAACTCTTCACATGAGGCGGCCAAAGTACTGGAGTTGAATGCCCAGGGCTGATCTCCTTCAGAATGGACTGGTTGGATCTCCTTGCAGTTCAAGGGACTCTCAAGAGTCTTCTCCAACACCACAGTTCAAAAGCATCAGTTTTTCGGTGCTCAGCCTTCTTCACAGCCCAACTCTCACATCCATACATGACCACTGGAAAAACCATAGCCTTGACTAGACGGACCTTAGTCGGCAAGTAATGTCTCTGCTTTTCAACATACTATCTAGGTTGGTCATAACTTTTCTTCCAAAGAGTAAGTGTCTTTTAATTTCATGGCTGCAGTCACCATCTGCAGTGATTCTGGAGCCCAGAAAAATAAAGTCTGACAGTTTCCACTGTTTCCCCATCTATTTGCCATGAACTGATGGGACTGGATGCCATGATCTTCGTTTTCTGAATGTTGAGCTTTAAGCCAACTTTTTTACTCTCCACTTTCACTTTCATCAAGAGGCTCTTTAGTTCCTCTTCACTTTCTGCCATAAGGGTGGTGTCATCTGCATATCTGAGGTTAGTGACATTTCTCCCAGAAACCTTGATTCCAGCTTGTGCTTCTTCCAACCCAGCATTTCTCATGATGTGCTCTGCATATAAGTTAAATAAGCAGGGCGACAATGTACAGCCTTGACATACTCCTTTTCCTATTTGGAACCAGTCTGTTGTTCCCTTATTGGTGCATAAATCATTCGACATCATTGTGATATTTATTCTTGGGTTCAGTTTCCATTTTAAAAAGGCTTATGGAGAAGGAAATGGCAACCTGTTTCAGTATTCTTGCCTCAGAAATCCCATGGATAGAGGAACCTGGCAGGCTATTGTCCATGGGGTCCTAAGAGTCAGACACCACTTAGTGACTAAACCACCTCTGTCGTCTTTATAATAATAACCCTACTCAGAAGTTTTTGAATTTTATATCCACCTCCAGGTCTACTTTGTAATAATTTAGGTTTTAGTATTAGAACATATACTAATTACCACAATTTGAGTACTCAACAGTATTAGAAACTGTGCTAAATGTTTTACATTTGCTATCTTGATATATTACCATAAAACTATGATATGCTCCTTTTTATCCCAAATTACAGATGATGATATTGATATTTAGCAAAGTCCAGAATTTGTTAAAAAATTATATAGCTAATAAATTTGTTGTATCAGTTTTATGTCCATGATCTTTTTTATACCCATACCTACTTTACATAAAATGCATTTTCACAAATAACACTGAAAGTTTAGTACATAAAACTTGAAAATTGTGACTATCTTTTACAAGAAGAAAGTCCCTCCTTGCTAAAACCTTCAAAGCTACATTATTACCATTTCATATATTTCTCTAATAAACCATCTTTTAAAAAAAATTTCTTCCTCATTCCACACATAGACAATCCAGCTAAACCCAGCAAGACAGACTGAATTTAAATATTCACTGATTTCTTTGAGTCCAATTTCTCTCAATCATATTTGGTTTCCTGGCTCTGTGCTTCTAATACTAGTGTCAGCACTTTTATTTTTTCCATTTTACAATTATTTTTATAAATAAGAAGAGCAAAATACAACAAAATCTAATGTTCAAAACATTAAACCAAAAAAAAAAAAAAAAAAACACCAAACATTAAACTGGACAAAAAGAGAATACCAAAGTTGATGTATTGACTGATAGGCAGTGCCATTATACAATATTCCAAAAAGCTCTATATTCTGAGTACCAAAAACAGCCATGTAGATTTCATCCCATAATTTCTGACAGTGCAAAGTTTTGAAAGCATTATCGTTCAAAGTCTAGAATTGCTTATTATTTACAAAGTTATAAATATTTCAGAAATTCACGTGTTATTTTTCATGTGCGTACTCTTCAAGATTTTATATAGGAGCTGAATTTACCTTCATGGTTTTTCTAAAATTTTTCTGGTTAAAGATATACAGCAGTTTGCTGGCCCAAAATGTTTGGAAACAGTGGCCTGTAAGCCCTTTTCCTGGATTCCTTTGTTAATTTCACTTCTGACATCCTATCAGTTCAGTTCTGATTACTGCCCCTGGATGTATTGCTTCACGTTTTGCTCACTGTGGAATTCAATATCACTTCGTTTCACACTCATGGTCTTCTCTAACATCCGTCATTTATTTTGGTCATCTTGGTGTAGCATTAACTTGAAGAATTTAATGTCATCTGCAAAGTCAGAGAAAGCATTTCCCACATCTTTTCCAGGTCACTTATCCCAATATTAAACAATGCACATATATCTTGACATTTTCCACTTTTCTGTTTTTAATCTCCTTTAAAACCAAAACTCTGTTCTTTGTAAGCTATTGTAGTGGCTGCATATATGTCTCATTTCACGTGTTTCTTCATTAAGCCTAGACAAGTGTGTGCAAGTGCACACATGCACACCCAAACACACCCATATTTGCAGAAGAGACTGAAAGATGAAGTAGTTGGGGCAAAGAAATATGTGAATTTATTAAGACTTTCTATCTCTCAACACTTAGCAAAATTTTCAATGTCCAATAAAAATTCTTCCCGTGTGAACTGTGCATTTTCCTTCCTCTGCTACTTGTCATTTCTACTAACTAGCCAAAAAAAAAAAAAAAAACCCACATAAAATTTTGACGGTTATATTACCTACTCTCAGCAAGCTTCAAAGTATTCCTCTGATCACTATAATTACAATTTTGGAGGGCTACAGTGCACACGTAATTGAATTCAGAAAATTACAAACACTAGATCTATTTGCATATTGCCATCAGAGCTTTAAGGGTCATCTTCACTGAAGGCTTTCCTGTATACAAGGACACCTGGAAAATCCCCCTATATCTACATGATTGGTTTCCTTGTTGCTAATGATAATAAGCAGCTGACAGTTTCACTTTCACTATATGCAGCTTTTCGTGAAACAATAAGGCATTTATACACATAAAATGAAAATGAACATGCAGTAATTGACTGGGACTTGAGTGTAAGGTAATAGACTAAACCCCTCTAACAATGAATTTCTAAGCACTCGGAAGGGAAAATGTAAGGAGTACAAATTGCATAGGGCCCATGGGTATTCCAGAAAGACTTTGAAATCCTTTAGCTTGCATATGAAAATGTATTGCAAATGGATTTTTACAGCACAGGGATGTTACTTAAAGAATAATTCAAGGCTCAGTGTGATATTTAGATTTAATATTTTACAAGCTTTATAGTTAAATTCTTTTAACTCCTTGGAAATGCAAACATGATGATGTAGTCTTCTGGCTGAATGAGTCTATTAGCCTCTCATTCCTTATGGTTTTAAAGACCTGTCCAGTAGAGTATAGCAGAAGCAGCATAGGATTTCCTGGCAAAGCACTGAGGTTGCCATCTTTAGAACTGCCGCTCAATCCAGGGTTCTCAGACAAGTTACTAAAGTGCTAGCTAAAATGGGGGGGTAATAACCGATCTCTCTTCAAAGAGTTGACATAATACGTACATTGCAGGTGCTCCCTAAGTGGTAAGTAACTTCCTTCCTAGGAAATAGTTTCTGACTTCCTAAGAAAGCTCTTCATTTTTCAAGGTAAGTAAAAACAATTCTTTAGAAAAACCTGATTAAAAAAAAGTTATTTTGGTTGTGCTAGGTCTTAGTTGCAGCATGTGGGACCTAGCTCCCTGATCAGTTATTGAATCCAGGGTCCCTGCATTGGGAGCGCAGCCTTTTAGCCTCTGGATCACCAGGAAAGTTAAAAAAAAAAAACCTGATTTTTAAAGTAATGATCATTTACTTGAGTAAAGTTTCCTCTTTAATTTACACTGTTTAGAATAAAGTTTATATCTTATAATTTTAAGTACTTAGAAAGGCAACCTGATATAATGAGAGATAATCACATTCTTCCTATGATGTTTATTATAAAGTGTTTTCCTGTTTCTTGTTTAATCTGAACAATTACAACAGAATTCCAAGAATTCTTTAATAGGGTAACCAGGTTTCTTTGAGAAATCCTTAAAGCTGAATGAGATATGATGAAAGGAGAAAGACTGAACCAGAAAAATCAAAGTTCTACTCACAATTTTTAAATTTGTTATCCATGCAATCTTAGGCAAGATCCTTAAGATTCTCTGCATTATGGGATCAAAACATTTGCCAGGCCTACTTTATAGGGGTATAAGGATTGAATACAAGTTATAGCAAACTGGAAGAGCTATGCAACAATTCTCTTCCATCTTATTCATAAAACTGATTTTAATTCAGGAGAATCAGCATTCAAAAATTCAGAATATACATGACTTCCAAAATGTAAGAGAGTCATCTGTGTCGAGTTCCCACCTCAAAGTCAGAACAAACACCTGCTCTGGTGGTTCTCGATGGACGGGTGGTACATTTGGATAGGTAGCTGCTCTGACCGCGCTGACACTTCAGAGGAGAGAAGCTTAGGAAGAGGGTTTAAAAAGTGACTGTCCTACAGAGTGAGGTGAGTCGGAAAGAGGAAAGCAAATATCACTGGTTAATGCATTTATGTGAAATCTTTAAAAAATGGTACAGATGAACCTAGTTCTAGGGCAGGATAGAGATGTAGACAGAGAACTGACATGTGCACGCAGGGCGGGAAGGAGAGGGTGGAATGAATTGAGAGAGTTGCATTGATATATATATATATATATACATACTACTGTGTGTGAAATAGCTAGCTAGTGGAACCTGCTGTACAGCGTGGGGAGTTTGGCTTGGTTCTCTGTGATGACCTAGAGGGGTAGGATGGAGGCGGGAGTGGGAGGAACCCTCAAGAAGGAGGGGATATTTGTATCCAGAGCCCTGATTTGCTTCATTGTACAGCAGAAACTAACACAATATTGTAAAGCAATTACAAAATAAATAAATAAATAAAAGAAGTAACTATGGAGACAAAGAGTGAATGAAATAAAGGTGAGCCCACTGAAAATCGTCTGCCTCATCTGAACCTGCCACAGGGCACACAGAGGTAACCTACAATAATCAGAGGAAGACACCTTCCTTTCAGGAAGTTGCTCAGAACTGCCCTCACTCACCAGGGACCAACTTATATCCAACTCCATGGACGTTCCTTTGCCACAAACTCCAGCACGTGAAGCCTGCTTCTTTCTCCGAAATTTTGGTAACAAACTGAAATTCTGCACTCCATTTCCCAGCAGCTGATTAAGCTTCTTCAGTTGAGCCACTCTCCACATCTATCTTGGCTTTATTTTCTAGGTGGTTCATAATGTTGCATTTGTCTCAGTCATAGGAGTGGAATTCAGATTAAGTTTAGAATCTGGTCATCTAGGAAGTGTGTTTTTTTGTTGTTTGTTTGCATTTGTTTTAATTTTTATTTTGTTTTTTTTTTTTTTTACGTTTATTTTATGTTTATTTATTTTTTTTTTCTTACATGCGTTCCCAAACATGAACCCCCCTCCCACCTCCCTCCCCACAACATCTCTCTGGGTCATCCCCATGCACCTGCCCCAAGCAAGCTGCACCCTACGTCAGACATGGACTGGCATAATTGATTAATGATGACGTGTTCACTGCAGGGGTACAGCAAAGTGATTCAGTTATACCCATACAAGTATTCATTCTTTTTCAAGTTCTTTTCCAATTTAAGTTATTATAGAATACTGAGCTGAGTTCCCTGTGCTATAAAGTACATCCTTGCTGGTTATATATTTTAAATATATGTGTGTGTATATGTCAATCCCAATAGGAAGTATACTTTCATATGTGAAATTCACTTATGTGAAACACACATTTCATCAAGATGGGAAAGTGAAAGTCACTCTGTCGTGTTTGACTCTTTGTGACCCCATGGACTGTAGAGTCCATGCAGTTCTCCAGACTAGAACACTGGAGTGGGTAGCCATTCCCTTCTCCAGGGGATCTTCCCAACCCAGGGATTGAACCCAAGTCTCCAGCATTGCAGGCAAATTCTTTACCATCTGAGCCACCAGGGAAGCCCATCAAGATGGGATTGAACCTTAAAAATGGAAATTTATAGTTGAAATTATTTATATACCAGAGTGTGGTTTCAAGAATATCGAAAAGAACCACAACAAAAAATCCCATCACCCCTCCCTGTCAGATTTCTTTTGAAACTCCAAATTTCTCCCATTAATTTCACATCACTGGTTACAACATTTTTAAATATGAGGCACACCGACCTGTGCTGACCTACTCAATAACCTATTCTCACATATTAATTTCCTTGCTTTTTTAGCTTAGCTGTGCAGAAATTGGATATAGAACATTAAATATGGGATGGAGGCCAGCAGTTTGGGACAAGGATGAAACCAGGAAGGTCAAGATTGAAGCAAGGATCACCATGCGAATTTTCAAAAGAAGAAAAAAAGACCTCCAAAGGGGAGATGAATGATGCTTTAAAGTATATTTTATACACTCTACTCATTGGAAAAGACCAATGCTGAGAGGGATTGGGGGCAGGAGGAGAAGGGGATGACAGAGGATGAGATGGCTGGATAGCATCACTGACTCGATGGACGTGAGTTTGAGTGAAGTCCGGGAGTTGGTGATGGACAGGGAGGCCTGGTGTGCTGCAATTCTTGGGGTTGCAAAGAGTCAGACACAACTGAGTGACTGAACGGAACTGAACTGAACTGAACTGAATGTTGCTAAAATCATTTGATCTGTTAAATGAAAGTCTTTTAGTCCAAATAAACACAGGTTCGGCTCCCAAGTAAGAAACTGATTTCTAGAGAACAACATTTGCCTCTTAAGAATGACATTCTTTCAAGAGTTTAGAAAGAGGGCTTCCTTGCTGGCTCAGTGATAAAGAATCTGCCTGTCAGGGCAGGAGACACGGGTTCAATCCCTGGTTGGGGACGATCCCACATGCTGCAGAGCAACTGAGCCCATGCACCACAACTACGGAGCCTGTGGCTAAGAGCCGGGGACACTCAACCACTCAGCCCACACGCCCTGGAGCCCACGCTCTGCAAGGACAGAAGCCACTGCAATGAGAAGCCTGCATATCACAACTAGAGACGAGCCCCCACTTGCTGAAACTAAAAACAAGCCTGCGCAGCAAAAACCCAGCACAGCCATAAATAAATAAAGAGTTTAGAAAGAATCTCAGACTTAAGCTTGCGAAGACTCTCCACAGACCTGTGGCTTTCCTGATATTGGGAGTGCTTTCTGAGCCTTTAAAAAATTACGTGCAATCTGTTCAGAGATGCTCTAGGGAAGACACATTTTAAGGGCATAGACTATGTTCAGTTTCCTATAAACTGATCATAGCCCATTCTAGCACAGGCTTCATGTGGAGACTATAGATATTAAAGGCCAGCACTCCTGAGCTGACAAGGCAGCAGAGGAGGGGGACTGTAGGTTTCTTAGATCATTGTGGGATCTTTGTTGCCGTTACTGCGTTTCTCATTCAATGAAGTGCTCTGTTTCACTGCTTTAATAGTCAGACTAGTTTCATATTCTGCTGATAACAACCTATAATAAAATACTGCTCAGTTATAATTTCATTTTGCATTTTTTCGTGCTAACCTAATTTTGTTTTCTGAATTAATATGAGGAGGAAGTGAGACAGAGAGAGAATGAATCACAGCAACTGAAAACTCGAATCATGATTCAGAATAAAGTAGTATACAAGATTAATAAGTGACAAGTTATGATGGCTAATGGTAGGTGCCAATTTGGCTAGACTATGGTGTCCATTTTGATCAAACACCAGTTTAGATATTACTGTCAAAGTATTTTTAGCAATGAGTAATATTTAAGTCAATATTTAAGTGATGCAGATTAACCTCCATGATGTGAGTGAGCCTCATCCAATCAGTTAAAGGCCTTAAGAAACAAAGATAGAGGTTTCCCGAAGAAGACAAGAGTTCAGCCTCAAGACTGCAACACCCTGCATGCATGTCCTGGCCTGCCCTAGCGGATTTTAGACAACAGGCTGCAATGCCAATGCCTACCTGAATTTTCAGCCTTCCAGACCGCTCTATAAATTTCAGACTTCCCAGCCCCCACAGTCTCATGACTCCACGTCTTAAATCCTTTTCTATAGTGCTCTGTTTCTCTGAAGAACCCTAACACACACGTAGCTCATCATCTTTTCAAAAGACTTTTACAATGGCTTCCTGACTGGTGTTCGGCTTCTTTCCCTCACCCCACCACATTACTCTCCGTACTATTTTAAAATAATATTGCTAAAAGGGACCCATTGATAATTTTTTGTCCTTTCTTGATGCATGCAGGGTAAATTCTAAGTTCCTGAATAGAGCATACAAGGCATCTGTCTTATGCCCCCTTGCTATCTCCCTTCCTTCCTCTCTTGCCACTGAAATGGCCTTCTTCTCTTCTCTCTCTGCCTTTATTATTCTCCAGGCATATAAAACCTCTCTATTTCTCCAAACTCATGACACTCCTTTCACATCTGGGCCTTTG
This sequence comes from Capra hircus, assembly GCF_001704415.2. Taxonomy (NCBI): domain Eukaryota; kingdom Metazoa; phylum Chordata; class Mammalia; order Artiodactyla; family Bovidae; genus Capra; species Capra hircus. Next base: position 23,566,949 of record NC_030834.1, read on the forward strand.
CCCAGGCTCTATCATCCGCCTGCCACGACTTCTCCTCTGGCCCTACACTTCTTGGCTCTAGGAATACACTTTCTCTTCTTTTCTAACTGAACTGAAGGCAGACATCGCCTTCTGTGATGAATGTGACATCACACCTAAGCTCGACCCAGTACCTCTACCACCCACTCTCTGCCACCCCTGGATCTATGGATCTGACTGTGACTCTCAGCGTCCTTGGCTAGAGTGTGGAACTGTCTCATTCTTTTCATGACCCTCAGCACCTAACCCACCAGCTGTCGCAGAGTATGTCCTAAACAAGACTGTATCGAATGCCTATAGCTTTACTCTCTTTTCGTTCAGCTACTCTGACACTAAACCTCACAATGTGCTATGTAAATTAACATCTTTTTTAGGTGTCTCATCTTCAGAGTTCAATCTATGTGAGATATCTTTTTTTTTTGCATTTGTTCTAGAAAATGCAATTAGAATATATAATATTCAGACCAAAACGTGGGATATTGTTCCCACTTTAGGGATAGTGCTTCTAGGCTAAGAAATGTACATCCCGCATTTAGAGTGTATTTAAATAATTTAGACACAGAACATGTTTAAATTCCAAGATGGCATTCATTTTTAAAATGCCCTGACATTTCATGGGGTCATTTTCTTTTAAAAGCATACTGAGCTTTAGGAAGGAAATGAGCATGATGATAACTTTCAAAGCATCATTTAAAAAGGAACATGGTGATGGAGAGCTAAAAGAAGCATTGCAAATCTAACATCATCCTCTCAGGTTTTAGCAAATGAGGAAATTGAGGCTCAAGGATTTAGTGTAACAAAAGGCACAAACCTCATTAGTGGCAGAATCCAGACTATAATTCTGTCCTGGACATTGTCACATTGATTATCTTTTATTTGTTCTTTACTCCAGGCACTAATATAAGCTACTTATAATTCAAGTTGCAATCACACAAAATGCCTTTAGTATTACATGCAAAATAGATAAATACAACCGGTTGTTTTGCACACATTGGTATTTTGAGACAATATTGTCCTGCTGCAAAATCTAATTCACTAAAAGAAATTCATGCTTGCCTATCTTTTCTTTTTTTTTCCTAAAGCAGTGTAAGCATCAATGAATCACTGATCGGTACTGGGTGTAAATACAAACCACTTGACACACATCAGATTCTCCCCACAAAAGTCAGCATCTTATGAACTTATGAATTCTCACAAAACTAACATTGTAATAGTTAAAATTCAACGATATGGCTCTCTTGTTGTAATGTCAGGCTTTTAATAAACACTGAAAAGATAAAGCCAGTACATACAATGGGCTCTCATTTTCCTTCCCAATGTTAAGAACATGAAGGAAACATAAACATTTTCAAATACATTTGGCTATTAATGTGAGGGTTAATTGTTTTTGGCAGGACATTGGGGGAAAGAAAACATGTTTAAGAAGGTAAGAGGCAAGTATATATATCAGAGGTGATACAGGTGAGTGTGGAGGTCAGAGGGCAATTGGAGATAGCAAGGCAGCAGACAGAAGGAAGAAGGGTAAAGAGGGAGGGAGGGGACTGGAAGGACTATGATTGAAGCAAAAAGCTAGAAGTTAGTAGGAAACTGATGTTATGAATTTAACCCTGATGTTATGAATTAAACCCTGAATATTCATTGGAAGGAATGATGCTGAAGCTGAAGCTCCAATACTTTGGCCACTTGATGCGAACAGCTGACTCATTGGAAAAGACCCTGATGCTGGGAAAGATTGAAGGCAGAAGGCGAAGAGGGTGACAGAGGATGAGATGGTTGGATGGCATCACTGATTCAATGGATGTGAACTTGGACAAACTCCGATGGTGAGGGACAGGGAAGCCTGGCGTGCTGCAGTCTGTGGGGTCGCAAAGAGTCAGACATGACTTGGCGACTGAACAATATAAAATAGGTAACTAATGAGAACCTGCTGAATAGCACAGGGAACCCTGCTCTGTGCCCTGGTGACCTCAATGGGAAGGAAATCCAAAAGGAGGGGATATATATGCACAATTGATTCACTTTGCAGTATGTAGAAACTAACAGAACATGGTAAAACAACTATCCTCCAATAATGTTTAAGAAAAGAAAAAAAAAGTTAGCAGGAAAGAAAATAAAGAACAAAAGGAGATGAATGATCTCTTCAACGTTCCCACAAGCATGCCCCGCAGAATTTCCTTCTTGTGTACGATCCCACCACACTGTAAGCTCTTTTTCCCATTCCTGTCCTTTCAGCAACGCAATGAGCTAGCACTTCAGTTTCCTAACCTGTATCCTATATTTCCCTGTAACTTTCCTCTAGGACTTTGGTTCCCTTCTTTGTCTCCTTCTGGTCCCATCCCCACCTCAGTCTCGACCCAGCCAGAAAGTTCAGGCTGCTCTAAATCTGCGTCTTCAAACCTTCCCATAGAACAGTGAGCCCTTCACATCTGAGGTTCTGCATCTGTGAATTTAATCCACCTCAGATCAGAAATATTTGAAAAACATACCGAAATTTCTAAAAAAGCAAAATTTGAATTTGCCACATACCTGCAAGTGTTTACAAAGCATTTACATTGTATTGGGTACCATAAGTAACCTAGAGATGATTTAAAGCGCGTAAGTTACATACACCATTTTATATAAGGGACTTGAGCATCCCCAGGATTTTGTTTCCCAAGGGGGTCCTGGAATCAATACCTCACAGAAACCCAGGGTCAACTCCCCAAAGTATTTATTAACAAGCAAGTCAAAAAAGTGTCTTTTCTTCCTCCTTCCTACCTGACTCTATCTGCCTGGATCTAGCCAACCTTTCTTCTCTCCCCTCCCGTTGCCTCCCTTTTGTATTATTCTCTTCTTCTGTCTCTCCGAGAAAAAAGGAGGATCTTTTCTTAGTGTGTCACCTCTCAACAACAAGGATCATCAGTCAGGCAAAGACTCTCATGGACTGTGCTTTATTTCAATTGATTGGGAGCTTAAAATCTATGATATTTGACAAGCTATGCATTCCTACATAATTACAGCGTGCTTCGGGTAGCATTTTAACTTATGACGCCAAAAGCAAAGTGATTTTAACAACTTGAAATGTTAAATTAACTTGTGTGGAATGTTCCTTATGGAGGAGACTCATGGCTGTAATGAAATGGAATTTTTTTTGGTCATAAATAATAGGAAAAGTGAGATGTTCAGTCAGAGTGTTTTGAGGATATATTTGACTTATCTCCATTGTATCATTAATAGGCATTGCAGTGGTTTTGAAGTCAAGAACAATTACAAAATCATTTCAAAATATGAATCTGACAGGAAATAAATTAGAGAAATCAAACTGTTAACAACGAATAAACACATGCAATAGAACGTAAGTGTGTTCGGTGAATTTACAACAGTTATGGCAGCAATTTGCTGTGCTTGACAGACTTTTTTACTATAAAATAATAGAAATAAGAGCTTTCCATTGGAATCAGATTATCATAAACATTAGAAAATCTTTAACTTATTAGCATATTTAAAAACAAATGTGTGTCGCAAAAACCTATTAAATGTGGCGACCAATTAAGAAACTCAGTTCTTCTATATGAGGAAGGAGAATGACATTCTTTTTTCCCATTTACCGTCTTCATTATAACATCCCCCTCCTTCTATGCTGAACTCCAGGAACAGTCCTACAGTTCATGTTTGTCTTTAATATGTAGTTCATACACGACACATGAGCTTTCTTCTATTTCTTGCACTGGGGAAAGTACCAAATGAGTATCTTCCTCCCAGATCTATCCAGTGAGTTTAGATTATCGTAGATACTGTCCACTCAGCACATCTACTTACACAGCCCATAGATTCATCCAACTCAAGAGAAGCAAGATAATGGACCATCGTTCTCTTCAAAATCTTTATACATCTAATTTTCTGTGTCTCAGCTGATGGTGATCCCGTGAGAAACCGAGGAAGCACCTTCCCTGTCTCTCAATACCACATCCCGTCGGTGAGTGCGATGCATGAAGCAGGGCACCCAAAGCCGGTGCTCTGGGACAACCTAGAGGGATAGGGTGGGGAGGAAGGTGGTACGGGGGTTCAGGATGGAGGGGACACGTGTATACCTATGGCCGATTCATCCTGATCTATGGCGGAAACCACCACAATATTGTTATTATCCTCCAGTATAAATAAACAAATTAATTTTAAAAAATTCTTCTGCTTACAGATACTCCTGCCCCCTGAGATCCTCTCTCTATCTCAGTCAAGATTTCATCATCTCTCCTGTACAAATCTATGGTAGCATTTTGACTGCTCTCCCCATTTCCAGACTTGTGTCTTTGAAATCCGCTTCCACTGAGGGATCGGACATCTCTTGTGCCAGCATGTTACATTTTTGCCTTTTGATCCAGTTGGCAACTCCTGTGGTTTAATACAATGTTTGGTCTGTTTATAATTATCTACATTTCTTGATGTGAGACACTTGACCTTAGTTCTGCCATCATAGGTTATGTTCTCCGATACATACATTTTCTAATTAATGGTCTTTGTTTTCTTTGTATTTCTTCTGATGATTTAGATTTTTGCTTGTTTGTTTGCAAGGCTACACATATAACCATAAGTTTATATAGTACCTTAATTCTTTTTTTCTCTCTTGTTCCTCTAAAGCAAGAATTTAAATATTTAACTTCCCCTCTCCATTTTATTGAGTATAATATTTTCTTAATGTTTATCTTTATGCTATTTAAGCATACTAATACTTATTTAACCTGATTTGGGCTTCCCAGGCAGCATTAGTGGTAAAGTACTCACCTGCCAGTGCAGGAGACACAAGAGACTCGGGTTCGATCCCTGGTCAGGTAGATCCCCTGCAGGAGGGCATGGCACCCCACTCCAGTATTCTTGCCTGGAGAATCCCATGGACAGAGGAGCCTCATAGGCTCTAGTCCATAGGTTCACAAAGAGTTGGACATGCCTGAAATGACTTAGCATGCACACAACCTGATTTATGAGTTTAAAATATCCTTGATCTTAGCTTTATAAATCCACATTCTTGAAGTCTCCCAACTGTTTTTCTCTTCCCTGTTCCCAAGCTCAGTCTTTTAAATATGTAAATTTTACACTGTTGAGGCTTATAAATTTCACATTCTGTTTTGAAGCCTTAAACCTCCCACTTATCTTAGTCTTTTATCTGCTATTTATTAGGATTCAACACTCATTACCAATCTTTATTGAATTTAATATTAGCTGTATTTTATCATCATGAGTTTATCAAAGATCATGGAAATTGTATTCATTGATTTCTTACATGTTCAAAAAATGTTTATCTCCTGCCTTTATAGATATTTTGCTTGCCTTGATCTAAACTCTTTGGTTTAAACTTTTTTTGAGAACTTCATAGGCTACGTTTCCTTTCAGTCTGACTATTGCTGTGAGTAACTATAAGACTAAATTAAATTTTTTGCCTTTATAGATAACTTGAATTTTACACGCCTGCTTAAGCAAATGTCTTTGTCTTTAGAATTGATTCATTTTACTGGACTACGTCTCAATCAACTATTCTCTGTTAATTTCTCCAAGGACATGTTTGGTCCATTCATTTTGTAGACTCAAGCTTTCTATTTCTCAGGAAAATTTTCTTCAATTGTCTTGATCGAAGATTTTCTGTTCCTTATTTTGGTTCCTTATTCAGAGATACCAACAAAGTGCATTTCATATTTCTTGTCATGTTCTCTCCTGAATCCTCTTCAGCTCTTCATTTACATCCAATATATCTTTAGCCTGTCCTCTAGTGAACGTTTTCCATCTGTCACTTGTTTCTCTGATTCCCTTTAAAATGTATATTTTCTTGTAGCATCTCTATAAAGATTCCATGCTGGTTCCCTTTCAATTATTTTTCACCTTTGAGTCTTGAACCAGACATCTATATGGAGGCAGTGATGAGTGGCTCCAGGCCATGTTCCAGGCTGAATTTCAACAAAATCTTTAAAAGACTTGCTGTAGGAATGTGGCTTTTATCTCTACTTTTTCCCCAACCAGTTTCTCAGAATCAGTGATGCTATTCACAAAGCTCAGGGACTCCTCTATTCTGCCTCACTGGATGACACTCTGCGTGAACCTGACCTCACCCATATCTTCTCAGTGTCAAAGGAAACCCAAGAAAGTTGCAAGCACCTGTCTGAGCATCTTCCTCACCCAAAGAGTGGGTTATTGGTATGTTTTATGGGCTGAACAGTGGCCCCACAAAATTTAAATATCAAAGTCCTAACACCCAGTACTCCAGAATGTGACTGCATTGATAAACAATTGATAATAGTGAAGAAAAAGAAAACAAGTAAGCAAAAAAAAAAGTAAATACCCAAGTTGCCTGATAAGAGTGAGGCATTACCTCACTGTGTCATTCTATTATTCTCTGTCATTCTTTAAATTTGTTGCTTTTATTATTCTTGATCCCTGAATAGAATGCAATTTTCTTAATAGATATAAAGCAACAGAGTGGTTTAATTTGACTTCTTTTGAACCTCCCCCACCAACCCATTCCCCCAACAGCATGGGTTTAGTCTATATTAAGTAGTTCGTCTAGTCAAGGCTATGGTTTTTCCTGTGATCATGTGTATGGATGTGAGAGCTGGACTGTGAAGAAGGCTGAACGCTGAAGAACTGATGCTTTTGAACTGTGTTGTTGGAGAAGACTCCTGAGAGTCCCTTGGACTGCAAGGAGATCCAACCAGCCCATTCTGAAGGATATCAGCCCTGGGATTTCTTTGGAAGGAATGATGCGAAAGCTGAAACTCCAGTACTTTGGTCACCTCATGCAAAGAGTTGACTCATTGGAAAAGACTCTGATGCTGGGAGGGATTGAGGGCAGGAGGAGAAGGGGACGACCAAGGATGAGATGGCTGGATGGCATCACGGACTCGATGGACGTGAGTCTGAGTGAACTCCGGGAGTTGATGATGGACAGGGAGGCCTGGCCTGCTGCGATTTATGGGGTCGCAAAGAGTCGGACACGACTGAGAGACTGAACTGAACTGAAACACACACTGACCAATTAAGAGGCAAAGAAAGAAAGAGTTAGGGAGTATAGCAGGTAGTTTTCAAAGCACTAAATGATTCAGAGAAATCACTAAATCCATGGGAAGATCCACGTGATCTCTTTCGTCATGCTTGTAAAATGGGACACATGGCATAGAATATGTAAATGTCCAGGGAAAAGGCATCACCAAGTGACCTAGAAGTAGGAACGATGTTTCAATACTTATTTGTCTACAATTTACATCTATTACCACTGACAGGAACTTTGCTACTTTGGGGTTATTTCCCTTTCCACCTTCTTATCAAGTGAATATGATTTAAAGAACCATTAGTGGGGCTCTAATTGAGTAAGGCAACAATTCTGTGATTACGGCCCACTTGACTTTCTGTCATTTCTGAAAATGACCTATTTTCAATGGCTGACTTTGAAGATCATTGATGTACAAAAGGTTTATTCAGACAGTACTTAACTTCCTGACCCTTTCTTTTACTTGCTTTCCTAAACTGAATATCAAAGCACTGTATTTCAGTTGGAGTTTATTTATTCATTTGATTTTTTTCTACAGACAAATTTCTTTTTGAGAACAAGAATGCTCTCTTACATAGGCAGCTTATGATCTAACAATCATGTTCACATGAAATATTTACCCTTAAAAGTAAACAGGTAAATAGATCTTACCACAGATAAAATAATACATACAGGATTACATAGATGCCCAGAGAAAACTAGGACTGTAACAAGAAAACAAAGAATCACAGATTACAAACACTCTTATTTCCAACCTTTCTTTGGTCAAAGACAAATATATTAATTTCTCATGTTGCTATCAAAGCTAAATCAAATAATAGGATGTATAATCACTGGAGAGTTATCATGGAACAAATCACTTCTGCTTAAAAATAAAAGCACCATTAATTTTTATAGATATAATTCATACAACCTAAATTTTACTCAAAAGTCTTAGGTAGATCTTCTGATATATTAAAATTTTTCTTTACTTCCATACTGAAACATACTAAAACTCTGAAAGTGGAAGTTAAGTTGTCCAGTCGTGTCTGACTCTTTGCAACACCATGGACTGTAGCCTATCAGGCTTCTCAATATCCATGGAATTTTCCAGGCAAGAGTACTGGAGTGGGTTGCCATTTCTTTCTCCACTGGATCTTCCTGACCCAGGGATCAAACCCAGGTCTCCTGCATTGCAGGCAGACCTTTTACCCTCTGAGCCACTAGGGAAGCCCAAACTAAAACTTTACTAAAAAAGCGAAAACTTTATATACTAAAACAGCTCCAATACTTTGGCCACTTGATGAGAAGACATGACTCATTGGAAAACACCCTGATGCTGAGAAAGACTGAAGGTAAAGGAGAAGGGGGCAGCAGATGAGACAGTTAGATAGCATCACTGACTCAACGGACATGAATTTGAGCAAACTCTGGGAGACAGTGGAGGACAGGGAAGTCTGGTGTGCTGCAGTCCATGGGGTCACAAAGAGTTGAACACAACTTAGTGACTGAACAACAACAAAAAATACTAAAATGGACTTTTAGGAATATAACATTCTCATTAATAAAATGGACTTATTATTTCATTAAATCACAATAACATTCTATCTTTTCATACTGTTCATGGGGTTCTCAAGGCAAGAATATTGGAGTGGTTTACCATTCCTTTCTCCAGTGGACCACATTTCGTTAGAACTCTCCACCATGACCTGTCTTGGGTGTCCCTACACGGCATGGCTCATAGTTTCATTGAGTTAGACAAGGCTGTGGTCCATGTGATCAGTTTTTTTTTTTTTTCCTGTGATTGTGGTTTTCATTATGTGAGCCCTCTGAGAGATAAGGATAAGAGGCTTATAGAAGCTTCCTGCTGGGAGAGACTGACTGAGGGGGAAACTGGGTCTTGTTCTGATGGGCAAGGCCATGCTCAGTAAATCTTTAATCCAATTTTCTGTTAATGGGCTGTGTTCCCTTCCTGTTGTTTGACCTGAGACCAAACTATGGTGGAGGTAATGAAGATTATGGCACCACCTTCAAAAGTCCCATGCACGCACTGCCATACTTAGTGCCCCAAAACCTGCAGCAGGCTACTGTCAACCCACACCTCTGCCAGAGACTCCTGGACACTCACAGACAAGTCTGGATCAGTCTCTTGTGGGGCCGCTGCTTCTTCCTCCTGGGTGCTGGTGCACAGAAGTTTGCTTTGTGCCCTCAAAGAGTCTGTTTCCCCAGGCCTGTGTAAGTTCGGGTGGCTCTATGGTGGGGTTAATAGTGACCTCCTCCAAGAGGGCTTATGCCACACCCAGGTCTGCTACACCCAGAGCCCTTGCCCCTGCAGCAGGCCACTGCTGACACATACCTCCATAGGAAACATTCAAATACTCAAAGGCAGGTCTGGCTCAGTCCCTGCGGTGTCTTCTGGTGTGCACTAGGTTTTGTTTGAGCCCTCTGAGTGTCTCTGGCGGGTATGGGGTTTGGTGGGTATGGGGAGAAATATCAATAACCTCAGCTATGAAGATGGTACCACCCTCATGGCAGAAAGTGAAGAACTAAAGAGCCTCTTGATGAAACTGAAAGAGGAGAGTGGAAAAGTTGGCTTAAAACTAAACATTCAGAAAACTAAGATCATGGCATCTGGTCCCATCACTTCATGGCAAATAGATGGGGAAACAGTGGAAACACAATGAGAGACTTTATTTTGGGGGGCTCCAAAATCACTGCAGATGGTGACTTCAGCCATGAAATTAAAAGACGCTTGCTCCTTGGCAGAAAAGTTATGACCAACCCAGACAGCATATTAAAAAGCAGAGACATTACTGTGCCAACAAAGGTCCATCTACTCAAAGCTATGATGTTTTCCAGTAGCCATCTATGGATTGTGAGAGTTGGGCTATAAACAAAGCTGAGTGCCAAAGAATTGATGCTTTTGAACTGTGGTGTCCAAGAAGACTCTTTAGCGTCCCTTGGACTGCAAGGAGATCCAACCAGTCAATCCTAAAGGAAATCAGTCCTGGGTGTTCATTGGAAGGATTGATGCTAAAGCTGAAACTCTAATACTTTGGCCACCTGATGTGAAGAACTGAGTCACTGGAAAAGACTCTGATACTGGGAAAGATTAAAGGCAGGAGGAGAAGGGGACGGCAGAGGAAGATGGTTGGATGGCATCACCACTTGATGGATATGAATTTGAGCAGTTTCTAGGCGTTGGTGATGAACAGGGAGGCCTGGTGTGCTCCAGCCCATGGGGTCGCAAAGAGTCGGACACAACTGAGTGACTGAACTGAACTGACTGAACTTTCTGTCATTTTTTCCTATGAGAATAGATTTCTCAAGTGTTACATTCTTCCTTACGTTTCATAGTCCTTGACACAATAGTTGTGGAGTTATAGCTCTTTATATTCAGTGACCATCTTCCCCCCCCCAAAAAAAGAAAGAATCATGAAATATTCTAATGACTATGAGAATACAGTTGACAATATCTACTATGTTACTTGTAGTTTTTAAGGAAGTGACTGCCTGTCATTGTGGCAAATCTCCAAAGGAAAAAGTTGATTTTGAAGAAGAATGTGAAATTCTTGGTCATTGATGTCCTTTATTTCAACAGAGTACATGGTCCTTGTTCTATGCTCTTCATAGATATCATGGATATCTACTTTTAATATCTTCTTTATATTAATATATCTATGATGTTTTTAAAGATAACAAAGAAGTTCAGCCTATACTAATACATGAATCATTTTATGTCTGTTGTGAATTATAAGGCACCACAAAAATTATTGATTACCTGTCACTGTGTATTCAGATCAGCAAAACAAATACATGAGGACATTAAATAAATTGTTAGAATCAATGAAGCTGGCAATATTAGATTTTCCAAAGAAATCAGGGTCTTAGTGCATTCTGATGTCTAATGTAATTCATTTTTGGTTATTATTCTTTAATATGATATTTCACTTGATGACACACCAACGCCTTTTTAATAAAACTTTATCTTATAAACACACACCAAATATATCTCCTTCCAGTCTTAGATCCATTTGCCATGGTCAATATAATTCAATAATGGAAATTATGAGTATATACTCAATCTAGTAATTGCCAAGTGGCCAAGTAATTTGATAAATGCACATATCTAATCATATCCTCAAACTAACCCCAGGAGATCAAAGTAATCAATTATCCTGGTTTTGATGAAAAAAATGAGACTTCACAAGGTTAAACATAGTCAAATGAGATAGGACCAGTGTTTGACCCATGTTTATGAAACAGCAAAATTCAAACTCTAACCATGGTTATTAAATTTCCATGTCTTTAAGTATTATATTCTTATGTGGACATGGAGCTTCTTGATGATAGAAATACGATTTGTACTTCCATAATGCCTAGAACCTCAAATAAGTACATTATTTTTGATTTACAAAAAGAAAAAAAAGGTAATAATCAGTACAGGTGACTTTCTAAACCATTAAAATACCACTGAAATCTAAGACTACACATACACAATGGCTACATTTTTTCAGAAAAACAAACTTGTTTTCAGCTTCTAGGAAAAGAGAAATCAAATACTTGGGAGTGGCATTACCAATTTTATTAAAATGGGAGGATATGGAACGTGACTCATTTCTACATACGTTCAGTCTAAACCAGTACTTTTGTGTGACCTGATGCATTGGTTATGGTAAGAAATAACACCTGACACACGCCCTGTCTGTAAAAATTAGTCCCAGAACAGCCTGAACCACCATGTACATTGTATTTTGTCCATGTTTCACTGCTATCCTAGCCATTACTTCTGCCATTCCTTTTTTCACTCCTGTCCACATATCTCCCCTAGTTATAAAACAGTGATTCTTCTAGGATTCCTCTCTACATTTTGTCAATGGGTCAATACATTCTACAGTGTTGTTTCCAAACAGGGGCAGCCTCTGCCTCTCTTTTTTGTATGCTCACAGGTGTCTCTCTCTCACCCCCAGGTTCATCTACCCTCCCACACGGTACACAATCCACATGCAACCCAAAGTGTGTGGTTTTGAGGTCCTCATCTACTTGAAGTTCTGGAATGAGATTTTACTCTTTTAGGATTAAGAAGACACATTACATATAACTTTGTTTCTTGATTTGGAACCCGATGATCTTGTGATATACAATTAATTTCCCATGAATGTTCAATAATAAAATCCAAAGTTTGTAACCGTTCTTCAAAAAAGTGTACTATCTAACCTTTTTTAAAGGTCACATTCTAATAAGAAAAATATGAAAATCCTAGGGGAACATGAAAGATTCTTATTATAATAATGCCTGAATAACTTATCAATTTCTCCCTAAATCTCTGTGCTCAGATATCAGGAAAACATTTCCCATAACCCTAAAAATATACTGCAGTTGCTAGAGACACACAAAGCTTAGGTTTTGAAAAGATTATTTGTGTTCCTCAGTCCAGACAACTGGACTGAAAAAGACAACTGGACTCCTCTTACACAGATGTCTGTGCAGCTCTGCCTTTAAATAAATCCAGCATGTACTGAAAAATACTTAGTTATCCTAATGTATGTCTGTGCAATTCTAGCCATATTAACCCTTGCTTTCATCTTCTCTTCTACAATCCAAATGATTCTGGAATTTTTTATTTGTCATCTTCCCCAAAAATGTGAATCTTGAATATTTTCAAAAATAAGGATTTTTCTAACTCACTGAAACAGGATTAATTTTTTTCTCCTCTACATTTTCTTCCATGAAAATGGGTTTGACCCATTTTTCCAGCCAGATAGGAACTTTAGTCAAGGGGGATTTCAACTGTCAGTGAATTTCTGTACTTCTTACCTCGTGTATTTTGTAGTAAGAAGGCATCTATTTTGGTGTCTGAGGGCAAGTTTTGGCAAAATGATTAATCAGCTTATTTTATCAGAAGAGATATAGAAGAAGAAGCCATTTGGACTCACACATGGGATTTAGTTCATATTTATGTTAAGCGTTCTGTTAAAACTGTGAAATTAAGTAAATCACCTAACTTCTCTGTACGTTTGTTTCCTCATCTGTAAAACGAGGGTAATAATACTCACTCTATAGAGCTATGTGGAGATTAAAAGTATTCAACATATAGCCAGTGCTCCAAAATTGTTACTCTGTGACATTCTTCTGGAAATAGTACATTTTGATCAGAATCTACTACATACATCAGGAGGCTCAGGGGCTTTTCTATCTGATGGAGGCAATGACTTGTAGCCTCCAGTCTTTCCTATATGCTTCTCCACACAATCCTATGTGCATGCTGGGATTTTTATGGTTGAGAAGTCATTGCGAACATCTCTGCTGTCAGGGCAGACATGAGACAGATTCTCAGTAACTCAAAGACTGGTTTTACTCCCTACTGTTTTAGGGAAACTTAAAAATTTGAGAAGCTTGTTGAATTTCCACCCATAGACAAAAGTCCTATCAGTATCAAAGTATTTTCAGATACTGTTGTGATCAATGAATTCCCATTTGGGATAAATCTTATACACATGGATCTACTAAATAATCTGCTAGAAAAGTTGACAGTTTTCACCAAATGAGATTGATTTTAATTTCAGATACCATAATTAATTATTCATTAATGTAAATCTCCTTTTTATGTGGGTTCAGCTCAGTTAGCATTAAAGCTTCAAAGACTTGGAGAGAAAAAAAAAACTAAAGAAGAGGGTCAAATTTTACATTTACTCAGAGTATTAAGGCATTTTCTGCAAGTAAGCTAGTATACTCAACACAGCATACAAAACATAATGCATAGTATGAGTCCATTAATCTAGATTTCTTACCACTTTCCATGAGAATTAAAATGAGGCTTTACTTTAATTCATGACATTCAACTGTTATTTTTCAGTTACCATCATCATCATCTTATGCCTCGTATTTCCTTTCTTTTTCATTTCCTGGTGTTAACTCATCAGCAGGGAATAATGTAAATGTCCAGCAGGCAAAGCATGTGTCATTTCGCTAATCTCACTGAATACAAAAAGAATCTGAAAATATAAAACTAACCATTTTCTGAGTATTCATGTGCTCTGCAACATTTACAACACTTGGTTGTTTGATCATTATTATCCATGTTTTCCATAAGGTAGCTGCTATGAGTGAACTCCAGGAGTTGGTGATGGACAGGGAGGCCTGGTGCTGCAATTCATGGGATCACAAAGAGTTGGACACGACTGAGCGACTAAACTGAACTGAACTGATTAGGTAGTTTGTCACTCAGTCGTGTCCGACTCTTTGCGACCCCATGGACTGGAGCCTACCAGGCTCCTCCCTCCATAGGATTCTTCAGGCAAGAGTACTGGAGTGGGTTGCCATTTCCTTCTCCAGGGGATCTTCCCGACCCAGGGATCGAACCTGGGTCTCCTGCATTGCAGGCAGACGCTTTAACCTCTAAGCCTGGGATGCAGCTAAATTCACACATGCACTAAGTATCGGAGTTAAGATTCAAGCTACCTCCTTGGCCTGATTTTTCACCTACTGCATTGAAAATCTGTCCTTCAAAGAAAGTTTATAGTTACTTTTCTGCTGTTGGTTGGCTATACTAACTATATTTTTAAAGTAGGAATACATTTTCCTGTAATTACATCAGAAAATTTCACTCTATTTTTCTACTATAAAAATGACTTGGACTGAACTTGTTCAAAAAAAGCACAATTATGATTCATTTGTTTTACACAAAAGGAGTGTTAATTATTGGAGTAAACTACAGAGTTGGGATTTTTTTTCTTTTCTTTTTTTTCTTATTGGAGGATAATTGCTTTACAAAGTTGTGTTGGTTTCTGCCGTACAACAAATTGAATCAACTATACATAAATATACATCCCCTCCTTCTAGAGCCTGCCTCCTCCACACGCCCATCCCACCCTTCTAGGTTGTCACAGAAGGAGAAATTTTTAGATACAATGAATGATGTTAGACATGAACTAGACAACCAAGGTCTAAAACCAGGGAAGCAATGTTGTTCCTCTCGCTAAAGAACAAAGCCCAGGTGAAATGCTGTTGTGCCTGGTTAATAAGACAGCTGGCCCCACGGTCCTCACAGGAGCCTCTTCAGTTTATATGTCGTCAAGAACAGATCTTATCCTTCCTGATGCCAGTCCCTAAACCCTCACTGTATCAGCAAACATACACTTCCCTCCAGAAACAGACTTGCTGCAATCAAAGACACAGGCTCAAATCACACATGGCTTTTGCACCACAATTGCAAACAACTGCTATTTTACTTTTGGCTTTCCCTCTGGAAACTACAGACAAACATGAACCAGTGTTTTAAGTCTTTTTGATTAGAGTTTAGTGATAGCTTAAATTGTGCTTAGAACTTAGTGATGATCATGGGTGTCCCTAATTGTCATCAGAATAAAAAACACTCTTTGTCTAAGTTTATTTGCGTGTAAGACATTAATTGTAATATACTCTATCCCCTGAGAGTCCCTTGGACTGCAAGGAGATCCAATCAGTCCATTCTAAAGGAAATCAATCCTGAATATTCATTGAAAGGACTGATGCTGAAGCTTAAACTCCAATACTTTGGTCATCTAATGTGAAGAACCAGCTCATTGGAAAAGACCCTGATGCTGGGAAAGATTGAAGGTGGGAGGGGAAGGGGACAAAAGGGGATGAGATGGTTGGATGGCATCACCGACATGATGGACATGAATTTGAGTAGGCTCCGGAAGTTGGTGATGGACAGGGAAGCCTGGTGTGCTGCAGTCCATGGGGTTGCAAAGAGTTGGACACAACTGAGCGACTGAACTGAACCGAATTGGTTTTCACGCAAGATATTAATTGTAATATATTCTATCTCTATTAAAGGTAGAAAAAAGGCCTTATACCTATAGAAAACTTGACATTAAAATTTTGGTTTATTGCCAAAGTTTTATGATATAAATGTTTCATCTAATTTTAAAATCACATATGACTAATATGTATACATTATATAACAAACTGTGACTAGCTAGTATACATTTCTTTAGTTTCCCTATCTCCTTTATTTCAGTTTCTATCATATTAAATATTTCAGAAATGAGTAGATTTTAATGTTCAAATGAGAATAATTCTAATTTCAACAATTCTGTCTAGGACCTGGACAACTAAAATACTTCTTGAATTTGAATCAGTATAAATTTCTTGAACCACCTCACCACTAAATGAAGACTGACTCACGATGCAGGTCATTCATTTCTCCTGCCTTTTTCTTTTTGAAACTTACCAAAAATGTATTTTTTGTTGTACTGTGGAACACCTCATGTAAAGAAATCTGGATTGAAAGCTCACTTTCCTCAAGTTTATAATTCAAGATTAAGACATAAAAACAAAAGCAGACTAACAGATGAGAGAACAGATTTGTGGCTGCCAAGAGGGAGGGTGGTTGGGGAGAGATGGTTTGGGAGTTTGGGATTAACAGATGCAAACCATTATAAATAGGACGGATAAACAATGAGGTCCTACTGTATAGCACAGGGAACTGTATTCAATATCCTGTAATAAACTATAATGGAAAAGAATACCAAAAAATAGTATATATGTATAACTGAATCACTGCTGTACCTCTGAAGTTAAACAACATTGTAAATCAATTATACATCAATAAAATACATTTTAAAGATTGAGAGGTAAAATGGCTTCCCAGGGGGCGCAGTGGTAAAGAATCTGCCTGCCAGTGCGAGACACGCAAGAGATGTGGGTTCAATCCTTGGGTCAGGAAGATTCTCTGGAGAAGGAAATGGAAACCTGCTCCAGCATTCTTGCCTGGGAAAACCCATGGACAGAGGACCCTGGTGGAATACAGTCCATGGGGTCGCAAAGAGTCAGACAAGAGTGAGCAACTGAACACACATATACACACAAAATGCAATTACTTAAGACCTCTTGCCTAGACCACTCACAACTTGGCTCTGCCAATTTGAACCTGTTTGACTCTGGGAGAGTCCTTTGGCCTCTGTGTGCCCCAGTTGCACAAATATAGTACTTACCTTCTAAGTGTATTGCAGGAACTGAGGACATAAACAGCAAGTGCTTACAACAGTGTCATGTATACACTAAGCACTCAGTAAATCTCAGCTAGCTGTTGTGGATCATATTTTATCAATACAGCTGACAAAATGTAATCATGCAACTTTAATTTATGAATGAAATTACTGCCTGGTGAGTTAATATTATATTCAGAGAAGGACAAATGAGAAACAAACAATCAAATATATCATCATTATTTCACAAAATGTGGGTCAAACATCTTGTAGGAGACAATGCAGTTGTCAGACCATCTGAATTCAAAGGGTGTGGACAGAATGAGAGAGTAAAAATGGAATTAGTTAACATGTTCTTCACCTACTTGACAGTTACTTACAGAGTGCATTAAAAACGGAAATGTGTTTCTCATGGAAAAAAATCTGGTTGCATTTTACTATTTGCAGAGAAAGTTCACAATATTTCTAAGCAATAAATTAAATCAATCACTGTTTACCATTTACTTACAAACTAACCCAGGTTCAAGCCCAAAAGTTATAAGAAGTTCACCAAAGGCAAAAAATTTCATATAGGTTGGTCAAACTATACTGCTTAGTCTTTAAAATTAGCCCAAGGGAGGACTGGGGATGGGATGGATTGGGGGATTGGGATTGATCTGTATAAACTATTATGTATAAAATAGATAACTAATGAGAATGTATTGTATAGCTCAGGGAACTCTACTCAATGTTCTGTGGGTGACCTAAATGGGAAGGAAGTCCAAGGAAGAGGGGACATATATATACATATGGATGATTCATTTTATTTTGTACAGCATAAACTAACACAACATTTTAAAGCAACCTACACTCCAACCTAGACAGTGTATTAAAAAGCTGAGACATCACTTTGCCGACAAAGGTCCGTCCAGTCAAACCTATGGTTTTTCCAGTAGTCATGTATGGATGTGAGAGTTGGACCATAAAGAAGGCTGAACGTCAAAGAATTGATGCTTTTGAACTGTGGTGTTGGAGAAGACTCTTGAGAGTCTCTTGGACAGCAAGGAAGTCAAACTAGTCAATCCTAAAGGAAATCAACCCTGAATACTCATTGAAAGGACTGATGCTGAAGCTGAAACTCCAATACTTTGGCCACCTGCTGCAAAGAGCTGACTCATTGGAAAAGACCCTGATTCTGGGAAAGACTGAAGGCAGGAGGAGAAAGGGATGATAGCGGATGAGATGGTTGGATGGCATTAACAACTTGATAGACATGAGTTTGAGCAAGATTCAGGAGTTGCTGATGGACAGGGAGGCCTGGCATGCTGCAGTCCATGGGGTTGCAAAGAGTCGGACATGACTGAGCGACTGAACGATACTTCAACAAAAAATAAAATAAAATAAAACTAGTGCACGAGGCTTCATTTACATACTCCCAAATATAATCCCCAAGCCACTACCTATGCATTTTCTATATTTAAGAATTATGTTGATATATGACAATATTGCTGGTTGTGCAAGCTTAGAGGATGCTAGAGAGAGTTATAAGTTATTTCCAATGATGCCCCTCTTGGGGCGATGCTCAGACAGTACTAAATCTATCCAAATCAAAGGTCTGCATTTCCAGAAGCACAATTCAAACTTTCACATACCCCTGAAAGGAAGAGATATGCTCTCATCTCAGGAATTAAGTGAACAATTAAGAGCCAGAGAAACTGATTAATCAGGAATTTGTCTGCAAGGGCTCCAGCAGGTGGGATGCAGAAAGATACAGCCAGGGGCTGAGAGGAAGCAAACAGATGGTTAATGACTTGTGGGTCGATAAAAGGGCTGGTTTGGGACTAATCTCATAAACGCCATTTCTTCTTACCCTTTTTGTCTTCATGCCAAACAGGTGTGTGGAAATCTGAATAGTGAAATGTTGAATAGTTAATTTAGGAGGCTGGAAAATTAAAATAGGAAATTAACAGGGGAAATGCTAAACAGCCAAAATAAAATCTGGACATCTTTCTTCTTTTAGGTTGATAGGTGACCTGAATTTTTCCTTGAACAATTAAGACTGATTACTTTGATTCTGCATATTAATTTTGTGCCATCTAGTTGATTGACAGTTATATACATATTTAGAATAGAAAATGGAGTCATTTAATAACATTTTCATATTAAAATAAATGTTTTGACTTATTACCAGAGACATATTTGAATTGATAGGGTAATCAGTCTTATCAAATAGACACTTTTCTTGTTACTTCTTTTGGCCAGAATGGATGGTGGATGGGTGTGCTGTCAACAAACTTTTGACTGAGATAATTCAATTAAACAAAACTCCTTATGAATCTCAAAAAGACAGTTGTATTTTATCCATACATTTTTAGGTTCACTTGTATTAAATATCTTTCGATATTCTGAAAGACCTCATCATCCAATGCTACATAAAGATGCTATGCTTCCCACATACACATTTCAGATATTTTACATACATGCCATATGCTTGAATGGAAAGATCATAAGCCAAAATATTTACCAAATTAATCAGAATCACTAGACAACCTTGTTAAAAATGAAGACCCAGATTCTATTACAGACTGCCCCATAGACCTACTGGAGATGGAACTAATCAATCTTTTACTTTATTTATTTTAAATTAATTTTTATTGAAGTATAGTTGTTTTACAAATTTATGTTACTTTTGCTGTATAGGAAAGTGAACCAGCTATACGTATACATATATCCTCTTCTTTTGGATTTCCTTCCCATTTAGGTGACCACAGGGCATTTTACTATACGGTCGGTTCTCATTTCTTACCCATTTTACACATAATAGTGTATATATGGGGCTTCCCTGGTGTCTCAGTGGTAAAGAATTTGACTGCAATGCCGAAGACCGAGTTCAGTCCCTGGGTTGGGAAGATCCCCTGGAGGAGGGCATGACAATCTACTCCAGTATTCTTGCCTGGAGAATCCCCACTAAGAGGAGCCTGGCGGACTACAGTCCTTAGAGTTGCAAAGAGTCAGACATAACTGAAGCGACTTAGCAGCAGCAGCAGCAGTGTATACATCTCAGCCCCAATCTCCGACTCATCTCACCACCACCGCCCCAGCCCCTTCTCCCCTTGGCAGCCATACATTTGCTCTCTAAATCTGTGTCTCTATTTCTGCTTTGCAAATAAGTTCATTTGTACCATTTTAAATAAGTAGCTGATATAAATCTTACGCTGGTTTTTGAATTCTGAGATTCACTAAGAGGATTCCAAATTTTAAAGCACTGCTGTTACACCAACTACTTTCAGAATATCTCTATGACAAGCACATGATATAGTCAGTGAGAACACTGGACTTAGAATTATGGAACATAAATCCTATGTCGTGGAAGCTCCGCAACCTTAGGCAAGTCTTTTAACTTCACTGATCTTTGGTTTAACTATCTGTTTCACTGAGTGGTTAAGAACTGTTTTCTCTCAGTCCTAACAAGCCATAATTCCAGAACTGGTATTATATTGCTTCACTGGTATAACAGATTCTGAGAACTCTATAATCAATATTGGATACAGATAACTTATTATATATCAACTTTAAATAGTTGTGTGTAAATCTGTATTTATTGCTACCACTGAACTATTTTAAAATGCTATCTTGTGTTTACAATAATTTGGAACAGGGAAAGATAAATTTTAACAAAATGCAGCTAGTCTGAATATTAAATCAGAAAGGTGATGGGAGAAAAGTTCTCATTTACATAAATTAAATAACTATCCATTGCTTTATACTGAAACAAAGAAAACAAATAATTAAAAAGATATTTTATATATTAACATCTGGATACTTAAGACGTAAAAGAAACCTGCCAAATGTAAAATGTCCCTGGTGCTCTGAATAATATAACTTTTCAAATGCTACATTTCCAAGAAAACCATATTTTAATATCTTTCTGTTACATATTGGGAGAAGGAAATGGCAACCCACTCCAGTATTCTTGCCTGGAGAATCCCATGGATAGAGGAGCCAGGCAGGCTACAGTCCACGGGATCACAAATAGTTGGACAAAACTGAGCAACAAACGTAATATTACATATCGATCAACCTCTCTAAAATTCACCCTGATAGAAAAGAACTGAGATCATCATCACAAGCATTATCAGGGCTTCTGCAGAATGTGAAAGCTTTCAGGTATTTAAAGTACACACCTTAAAGCTATTTGATAATACTGCTAACGAGAGAGCAGATGTGTAAGCATCCAAATAAGGCTTAGATATGGAGAATGTCATTTGGAAATTGTCAGCAGATTGCTTGTGGCCACACATGACAAATACATGCTCTTAGTATCACGTTCCCCAGGGTGGTGTTAGGATTTTTCAGAAGATTATTTGGCCATTATTATAAAAATACAAAGTTCAGTCCCGATCCTGTTCTTTAGCAGTTCATCAGCCTCAGTAATAATAATAAACCAATGAAATAACTTCTCTGTGAGTTGAAAAAGGTAATGTCAGGTTTTCTTAGACAAGGGCAACATGATGAAAAAATTTTAACAGATTTTAAGCTTGAATGACACTCTTGGAAGGTAACAAATGAAGGTACATTTATTGGGTACTCTTCAACTTCTGTTATAAGTTCATATTTCTCATCAGTAATTAAGGCTGAGTTATCCAACTCAATAAAAGCGTAAAAGTCACTCTTTTATGGTCTGCCCACTATGATGATTGTGTGCTTCGTTTCCAATATTTTTACAGTATGATCAGCACAATAATTGCAGTTGCCCAGAACCAACATTTCAGTTATTTTCCCCCATATATGTCAACCTGAACAAGATTAATTTAGGAGAAACAAGTGTATCCTATATAAACTGAGGTATGAAATTTCCCAATTTTGTATTTGGTTTAAATAGCCAGATTGCTGTGCCACTTCATAAAGAAATGTTAGAACATTCAGTTCAGTTCAGTTCAGTTGTGTCCGACTCTTTGCGACCCCATGAATCGCAGCACACCAGGCCTTCCTGTCCATCACCAACTCCCGGAGTTCACTCAGACTCACGTCCATCGAGTCAGTGATGCCATCCAGCCATCTCATCCTCTGTCGTCCCCTTCTCCTCCTGCCCCCAATCCCTCCCAGCATCAGAGTCTTTTCCAATGAGTCAGCTCTTCGCATGAGGTGGCCAAAGTACTGGAGCTTCAGCTTTAGTATCATTCCTTCCAAAGAACACCCAGGGTTGATCTCCTTCAGAATGGACTGGTTGGATCTCCTTGGAGTCCAAGGGACTCTCAAGAGTCTTCTCCAGCACCATAGTTCAAAAGCATCAATTCTTCAGCACTCACCTCTCTTCACAGTCCAAATCTCACATCCATATGTGACCACTGGAAAAACCATAGCCTTGACTAGACGGACCTTTGTTGGCAAAGTAATGTCTCTGCTTTTGAATATGCTATCTAGGTTAGTCATAACCTTTCTTCCAAGGAGTAAGCATCTTTTAATTTCATGGCTGCAATCACCATCTGCAGTGATTTTAGTACTTACTTAATACACCCCAAAGTGAAAAGGTGCATTTTATTGTTTATTTTGACCTCAAGGTTAATTGATTGGTAATGATTTGATATGTTAGGCACAACTTACATGATTAAATTGAGACTGGAAATTCCAACAATCTATACAATAAACTGTTCATTAAGCAATCTATATTTGATAACAGATTGAGCATTAATCTATATTGAGCATACATATGCTCAATAATTTTATATGTGTCAATTTATAGAAATATAGCAGTATCATTTGTTCACCAATAATATTTGCATAGATTCTATATACTAGGTCTTTTGTGGGTCCTTCAGGTAGAGCAATGCACAAGAGGAGCGGTACCTCTGTTCAGGTGGTCCTACCTGCTAGTGGGGGATAAAGAAACTACATACAAAATAAATCTAGAGTCCCTTGGCTGAAATAAACAGACAACAATAGGGAACCTCCTCTAGACCAGACAATTTCTGGGGAGACATCTGAGCTGAGAATTACATGTCCCTGTGAGGAACACTCCCAAAATAAAGAACAATACAAAAGCCCAGTGTTACTGCAGAAGTCAGCCAGCATCACAGAGCTCACAGTCTAGCAAAAGATACAGACAGTTAAGCACTGCAGTTTGAAAAGCACCCTTGCAGCTCCCGTGTTCAGTGGCTTCAGTTGTGTCCAACTCTTTGTGACTCCATGGACTGTAGCCCACCAGGCTCCTCTGTCCATGGGATTCTCCAGGCAAGAATACTGGGGTGGGTTGCCATGCCCTCCTCCAGGAGATCTTCCTGACCCAGGGATAGAAACTGTGTCTCCTGCGTCTCCTGCATTACAAACGAATTCTTTACTGCTGAGGCACTGGGGAAGCCCCAGTGTTATCGCATATGAGTACCTTATATACGTAATGTAAGTGAGGCTGTGGAAAAGACCAGTGACCAAAACAAGTCCTGAAGGACTAGCTGGAATAGTTATTAGGAGTCTAGCACCTTCCAGAATCAGGGAGATGACAGTGTGACTAGGTCATGGTTAGCAAGATGGAGAGGGATATGTGATGAGCCACAATTTGATCCCCATTTTACCCAAAACCGATAGACTATGTCATGAAGTCAGAAAAACTATAACACTTCTATTTCAAATATATTTTGAGAAAGCATCTTCATTATATGGTAACATTTGATCTATTCATTTCAGTTGTGTGATTTCTGTTCATCCCTTACAAGGTTTTCATTTGTATCCCTTTCTCATAATGGTAAATTATCCCTTCATTGTTTGCATACAGTTGAATTAGAAGTTTTCCTTTAAATTAAAAGGAAGTCATACTCCTAAAATGTGAGGATTTCAGATTTTTGGAAGAGAAATATATACTCTGCATATTCTCCCAAACGTTTTCTGTTACCAAGCATAATTCATTTGGCTGAAAAGCTCCACTCTGTCGAATCAATAAGAGTTTCTTCTGCATGCTCATCTGATAGAAGCAAGCAGCAGGCTAAGGCAGGATGAATGCAGTCATAGCTCAGAGTTTCAAAATGTTTCATTTTTCAATGAATAGTAATTAAAGAGTTGGCAAATCACAGAAAATGTGTCTTTATATCTGCAAATTCAACCAATTGATGTTCCCAGAAAAACTGAGCTGAAAGTTCCACTCCTCCCTAAATCAGGCTGATTTTCAACAAGGATCGAGCCTTTTGAAGAAGCAATTCACTTTGTCAACTAATTTTCAAACCAATGAGTGGGTTCACAAAACTGAGCAATTCAGTGTTTTGAACCAATAGAAAATATCTCAAGATACCCTGCAAGTACAAGGCTCAGTGCTGTCTTTCGGCTGTCTGGACTCACCAGCAAGGCCTTCGCTTGGAGGAGAGAAACCAAGCTATGCCTTATCTAATGCATACAAGAAATAGTTCCTTCAGCTTCAAGATGGTCTATGAATAGAGGGACCATATAATCTATCTTCCAAACTGGGACACTTTCAAGATTAAAAGAGACTCTTTAACCTCTATGGGGGGAATGCAGGCATTAACCAAGGACTGTTCCAGCCAAAGTCAGACATGAGTTCTCCCTATCTATGAAACACAGGCCCCAGAAGCCCTTAGAAAAGTGTCCTTTATCTCCTCACAGAGAAAGACGAAGCATAATAAATTGTAAACTTCTTTGATGAAGGAAAAGACTGTTTGGGCCACTATTATCTAAAACCTCTAAGCCTTAGAGCTTTCCCTTAGTTTAACTGACTTTATAAATATATTCATGAATATATAGAGGCTCTGAGGGTTCTGGAGGGAAAAAAACATACTTTTCAGCTGCTCTTGAGCATGGGGACATAATTGTGACATAACAACAGATTGACCTCAATGCAAAAATAGTCACCTTGTACTCACACTTAACCCACTTATCATCAAGTTTGAAAAAAATCCCCATTGATGAAAGACCATATGCTGGGTATTTCTCTAGAAATCGTGACAGGTACATATCTCCTCTCATTACCTGGCTACCCTTGGGAACTGAACCAGTGTCAGCCTTATTAATACTAAGTTTCATGGCTTGGAAATCTATCTAGCCTTGAATATTAATTGCTAACTCTATACATATAATGAACTGCCCTATACTGCAAGCAGAGAAGGACAGAGAAAGGTGGTAAGAAAAGAGGTATTATAGAAGGAAGTTAAAGGAATAGGGAGGAAGAAGAGATAGAAGAAAAGGAGTAAGAACAAAAAAAGAATGTAGAAAGTGAAGAAGGAGGAAAAGAAAACTCAAATAAGATTGAAACTAAAATGTTGCATATCCTCCTTCACATGTTTTAAAGGATTTGTTAGATACAGATACTTTTATTTTCAGTCCTTTGAAAAGTATTTGTAAGATGACTCTCTCTGGAGGTAGCTGAACCATCTGAATCACTTCCCCTTTTAGGGGAATACTAATATTCATTTTCCAGACGTAAAATGAATATGAAACTTATTTCTAAGAGTCCTTCTGTTGTTAAGTCTCTAAGTCATGTCTGAATCTTTGCAACCCTATGGATGGTAGCCCACCAGACTCCTTCTGTCCATAGGATTTCTCAGGCAAGAATACTGGAGTGAGTTGCCATTTTCTTCTCCATAAAAAAAAAAAAAAATTGATGCAGACCATTCTTAAAGTCTTTAATGAATTTGTTACAATATTGTTTGCTTTATATTTTGGTGTTGCAGTCATGAGGCATATGGGATCTTATCTCCCCAACCAGGAATCAAACCCACACCCTCTGTATTGGAAGCCTGGAGTCTTAATCGCTGGACCACCAGGGAGGTTCCCTTCCCTCATATTTCAGCACTCTTTTGACTTGGGGGTAGCTAAGCATGTGAGATGCAGTTAGTTTCATAAAACTGAAAAATCATGTAGATCATCTGAAATACCCTAGATTAAAAAAAAAAAAAAAGTGACTTGCTCAGTATCACCCAACCAAGTGGCAAAGTTAGTTCTAAAACCCATGCTTCCTACCTCTTGATCCTAGTAGTTTATTTATAAAAGTGACCTGCTTTTAAAATGTGCATTTTATCTTATAAAGCATCAGATTGGACCTTTGTATTAAACTCCTATTTCATCACTTTATAAATGCTATATTGATTTTGAAGATCTCAAGCATATCTATTTCTGAAATGTTTATCTGCTTCTCCTTTCTCCCCCCAGTTTTTAATTTTAACACACCATTTACTTCTCTTTATAAAAATAATATTAATTTTGGTACTCGATAAAACTTGATTCACATCAACAAAGGAAGAAAACAATCCATGGAATGGGAAAAAAAATTTTTACAAACTATTTAGTTGGATCAACATTCAAGCTATTCAATAGTAAAAAAAAAAATCCAATTTTAAAATTCAGGTGCAAAGAACCTGAATACACATTTTTCCAAAGAGGACACATAAATGGTCAATAGGAACATGAGAAGACATTAAACATCACTAGCCATTAGGGA
This sequence comes from Capra hircus, assembly GCF_001704415.2. NCBI lineage: Eukaryota > Metazoa > Chordata > Mammalia > Artiodactyla > Bovidae > Capra > Capra hircus. The sequence continues at coordinate 23,593,347 of NC_030834.1, forward strand.
AATGCAAATTAAGCACCTGGGAGTATGTGTTGGAATGACCATCGTCAAAAAGATGAGATAAAAAAAGCTGCCAACAACATGGAGAAAAGCAAGCCCTTCTGTAATGCTGGTAGAACTGGAAGCTGGTACATCCGCTATGGAAAACAGTACAAAGTTTCCTCCAAAAATTAAAAGCAGAACTACCGTGTGACCCAGCAATTCCACGTTTGGGAATACATACAAAGGAAATGATAACACTAACCTCAAAAGATATTGGTACCCCCATGTTCATAGCAGCATTATTACAATACATTGGCTGTTATTATTATTACAGCCAAGACAGAAACAACCTAAGTGGTATGTGTACACACACACACACACACACAAAGACAAATATAGCATGATCTCACTTATATGTGGAATCTAAACAAACAAAACAAAACACCAAACTCATAAAAAGATCAGATTTGTAGTTGCCAGAGGTAGTGGGGTGAGGGAAAAAGAGAATTAGAGGAAGGTGGTAAAACTGTACAAACTCCAGTTATCAGCTAAATAAGTGCTAGGGGTGTAACATACCACACGATGGCCATGGTCAACACTGCTGTATGACAGAAAAATGTTAAAAGAGTAGATCCAAGAGTTCTCAGCACAAGGAGAATTTTTTTTTTTCCTCTTCTTCTCATGTATCTGCATGAGATCTTGGATGTTAACTAAACCTATGGTGGCAATCATTTCACAGTACTGTGTGTAAATCAAACCACCACCCTGTATACCTTCAACTCATACAGTGATGCATATCATTACTTTTCAATACAGCTACTGGATAACACTTTTGATTTAGTAAATTAATGAACAAAAGGCAGTACTTGGGCAGGCTTTATTGAACAATTGAATACTTTAAATGAAGCAGACGGGCCAAATACCAATTTTCTAGAGTTTGTCTTAATAAATTCCGTGGAACCAAAATGTGAACAAATAAACAATTAGAGGGTCTTTCTGATCATGTGTGATTGCTTATATCTGAATACTGAAACTCTTCAATTGGAAATGAACCCCGTAATGTTGTTTCCTCTTTTCTCTACGTTTTTGAAATACGTGATACACCATGTATATACTCACTAAGAGAACTAGGACTGTGTACTGCACATGAATCGCCTACGATGAATTCTATTCTCAGTCTTTTTTACACTCTGTTATGACATAAATACAAAGTAACCAAATATAAATGCAAAATATCATAAAATACAAATCACTATCATTGGAAATGAAAGAGTGATCATTACTACTGACCCTATGGCACTAAAAATATGATCCAGGAATCCTACTAATAATTCTAGGCAACACAAATTTGATATTAAGATGAAACAGTCCAATTCCTTGAAAGGCACAGTTTACCAAAACTCACACATGGAGACACAGACAATTTGATTAAAAAATGGAATCAATAATTAAATAACTTTCCAAAACAGAAAGCAAGAGGCCCAGATGGTCTCACTGGTAAATTCTACAAAACATTTAAGGATGAAATAATACTAATTCCCCAAATCTGCCAAAAATATTAAAGAAGAAGAAGCACTTCCTAACTCATTATATGAGGCCAGCATTACTGTAATATTGATATCAAAACTAGATAAAGACATAATGAGAAAAGACAATTATAGATGAATATCTCTCCAAAAATCCTCAATGAAATATAGTAAATCAAATCCAGCTATATATAAAAGACTATACACCAAAACCAAGTGAGATTTATTCGATTTATGCAAGGCTGGTTCAACATTAAATCAATTATATCATATAAGCAGGCTAAAGAGAAAGAAAATCAATGATTATATCAATAGATTCAGAAAAAGCATTTGGGAAAATTCAATACATATTCATGATAAAAATTTCCAGGAAACTGGGAATAAAGGGAAATATCTCTGATGTAATACAAGAATCTACAAAGAAACGCTACAAGCAACATCATACCTAATGGTAAAACAAAAAAACATTAACAAACTAGATGTTTCCTTCAAGATCAGAAAAAAAAGACAAGAATGTCCTCTTACTATCCTTATTCAACATTGTACTGGAAGTCTTAACCAATGCAATAAAATAAGAAAAGTGGATAAAAGGTATATAGATTGAGAAGGGAGAAATAAAATGGTCTTTGTTCTCAAATGACATAATTATCTACATGGAAAATCCCAAAGAACAGATAACAAAATCTCTTGGAATTGTTAAGTGAGTATTGTAAGGTTGTAATTTATACAAACAAAATCAATTTATTTTCTATATTTCATCAACAAAAAATTGGATGATAAAATTTTAAACATAATGTTATTTACATTAGGACCCAAAATATACTTAGGTCCAAACTTAACAGCAACAACATATGTAGATAGATAGATCATCCATCCATCCATATATACATATGTGATCTATGTGAGGAAAACTACAAAATGCTGATGAAAAAAGTCACAGAAGCTCTAAAGAAATGGAGAGCCATTTTATGTTCATGAGCAAAAAGACTCAATATTTTAATATTTCAACTACACGATGATCTATAGATTCAACAGAATTCCCATCAAAATTTCAGCAAGTTGTACCTTTGGATGTCAGCAAACTCAATGTAACATTTACAGATAAAGGCAAAAACTAAGAATACCCAACACAACACTAAACAGATGCACTTGAAGAAGTGATAATATCCAGCTTCAAGACTTACTATGAGACTGCATTAAGCAAGCAAAGTGTAATACTCACAAAAGAATAGACAGATAGACTACTGGAATAAAACAGAGAAGCCAAGAAGAGAGCTACATAAATAACGTCAATTGATATTTGACAGAAAAGCAAAGGCAATTCAGTGGAGAAAGAAGTCATTTTAACAAATGGTGCTTAAACAATAGGGACTGTTTAGTTGCTAAGTCCTGTCTGACTCTGTGACCCCCATGAATTGCAGCTCTCCAGGTTTCTCTGACCATGGGATTTCCCAGGCAAGAATACTGAAGTGGGTTGCCATTTCCTTCTCCAGGGGATCTTCCCCACCTAGGGATCAAACCCATGCCTTCTGCATTGGCAGGCAAATTCTTTACCACTGAGACCCTGGGAAAGCCCAAATAACGAGACAACCACATGCGAACCATTCAGAACTTACAAGTTTCACAAAAATTAATTTCAAATGGATTGCAGATCTAAAATTCAAGAGTACAAAACATAACACAAGAGAAAAATATGTTTCTGTGATTTTGGCGATGACTTTGTAGACACACCATCAGAAGCATAATCCAATAAAAAATTTTTTTAATTGAAATTTAAAACTTCTGCTCTATGAAAGACTGGGAGAAAACATTTTAAATTGCATTTGTGATAAAGACTCTAATATATACAACTCAACTTAAACTGTCAAAACTTAAAAATAAGAAAACAACTCAATTCAAAAATGGGCAGAAGATCTGAAAAGACATCACCAAAGAAGATACACAGATGGCAAATAAACATACTAAAATAAGGCTCCGGATCACATCACTAGGAAACTGAAAATTAAAACAAAAGTGAGAAACCGTTAAACGTCTCTTCAAATAGCTAAAATCCAAACCACTGACAGCAAAATGCCAGTGCGGATATACAGGAACGTACGCTTTGATCCACTGCTAGTGAATATGAAAACTGGTGTAGCCATTTTGGAAAACTTGTTTGACAATTTTATACAAAGTTAAACATAGATTTACCAAGGAATCCAGAAACCACGCTCTTAGGAAGTGGCTAAAATGAGCTGAAAACTTATGTTAGTACAAAAACTCACACAAGGATGTTTATAGCAGCTTTATGCATAATTTCCAAAACTTGGAAGCAACTAAGATGTCCTTCAGTAGGAATGGATAAACAAACTGTGGTATATCCATACTACCGAGTACTGTTCAGTGATAAAAGGAAATGAACTTGCCAAATTTTCTAAATCATAGGTATGAGCAATTTTTGTCATTATTACTGTTGTTAAAATACTACCAAATTGTCACCTAGTGGGTAGTCTCTCCTCTATACCCTAACAGTATGGGAAAGTCTATTTCACTAAACTATTCCTAAGTGATTCTTGTCATTTTAAGCGATCTTTTATAACCTGAAAGACTTTTTAATTGCCACTTTGGCTGTGAAAAGAAAGCAATTTTAAAGTTATTGACCACTTAAATTCCTTTTATACTACGCAGCCTATCATGTGATCTTGCCCATGTTTTCTTTACTTTTTACTATTTGCTATGTTCTATGTATATTAAGAAAATCAAGTATATTCCCAGTTTAATTTTTGCAATTTAGATTCTGCCTATAATTTTTCCCCATTGAAGTTTTTGATTATGGTCAAATTTATCAATCTTTAACCACAGCTTCTGAGAAGGCACACAGCACTCACATATATACTGAATTTCACCAAAGTTGTTTTCTATAATTCAGTGGTATCATCTTTTAAAAATCCTTAATTTTCCTTTACAATGGGGCAAATAGAATTCCAGCTTAACTTTTTGCCAAGAGACCTAGTCAGTTATTCCCTAATAATTATTGAATAGCTCATCTTGTTCCCCATAGAATTAACCTGTGAAATTTGGTATTTATTTGAGGCAATTTCCCAACTATCTTGAATAGTTCTGGTTCAACTCATCTGCTTATACCAACCTCAAACTGTTTATATTATTGTGAAATTGTAATATGTTTTAATATCTGTGTGGCTATCACCTTCATTACTCTTCTTTAGATGTTACTTGGCAAACCTCACACACTTATTTTCCCACATAAACATTAGTAGCACTTGTCAATTTTACGAGAATTCTTGATATTTTCAAATATATCATATGTATTTATAAGTTGATTTAGGGAGAACTGACATATTAATACTACTGAGTATTTCTATTAATACATAAGAATGAGAAGCCTTCCCATTGTGTCAGATCTCATTTACCTACTCTAGTTTAACTTTTAAATTCTCTCTTAAAAGCCTGCTGCTGCTGCTGCTGCTGCTGCTGCTAAGTCGCTTCAGTCGTGTCCAACTCTGTGCGATGCCATAGACAGCAGCCCACCAGGCTCCCCCGTCCCTGGGATTCTCCAGGCAAGAACACTGGAGTGGGTTGCCATTTCCTTCTCCAATGCATGAAAGTGATAAGTGAAAGTGAAGTCGCTCAGTCGTGTCCCAGCTCTTAGTGACCCCATGGACTGCAGCCTACCAGGCTCCTCTGTCCATGGGATTTTCCAGGCAAGAGTACTGGAGTGGGGTGCCATTGCCTTCTCCACTCTTAAAAGCCTTCTTCCACATTTATGTCCACATAGACTAAATGTTTATGGCTAGATAGTCTAAATATATTTGCTACTGTAAATAAAACCTTTCTATCCACTATATCACCTATACTAATTTTTATGTTTTCATCTTTTATAACTCACCCTTTTATTCAGTTCTCTTGCTATTTCCATTTGCAGTTGTATTTCTTGATCTTTCTGTATATGGCATATCATATGCAAATAATTCCAATAGTTAAACTCAGTCCCTAGTTTCTAACATTTTCTCCTCTAATTATGATGTTCAGATTCCTAGTAATTTTTTTTCATAGTAATTTTCAGTAGTGATGATGACAGTAGTCATCATTCTTATTACTGACTTTATTGAGAAATCTGCTTCACAGTTAATTATGAGATTGTTTGAGCCCCATATCAGAGGAAAGAAACTGTTCTCAATTTCTACTATATTCATATTTCTTATTAATTCAGGATTTTGTGTTGAATATTGCCAGATTAATTTCTGCATGTACTTAAAAAACAATTTTTTCCTTTAATGTAACAATATAGCAGATTGTGTTGAAATATTACCCGATACAAATCTACACTTGCATTCTTAACATGAATACCCTTCATCACATGATCTGGATATAATATTTGTTAGTGCACTAATTCTGAATCATATGTTTATGGTTTTAATAGATATAAGCAATATTAGTTTACTTAATTTTATGTGCAGTCTAAAGTTTTGTCATCAGGTTATGCTAATTTACAAAAATATTCTAATACTTTAATGTTTTATCAGGCCTGGAACAACTTGAATAGAGCTGAAGTTCTCTTGACCAAATTCAGGAGACAGTGGAGGACAGAGGAGCCTGGCAGGCAGTCCAAGGGGGGTTGCAAAGAGTTGGACACATCTTAGTGACTGAACAATAACAATGCCTCAAAGATTTTAGAGAATTTGTTTCTGAAACTATTGACTTAGCAATTCTTTGAGGTTTACTCACTGAAAACACTTCCTATTTCTTTCATGTTCATAGATATCTTCTGAGATCAACTTTTGAGATTTATATTTTCTTAGATGTTATTTTATTCAGTTCTCATATTTATTTTAATAGACTCAGGCAAATTATACTTTTATAAACCTTTGAATTTCCTCTATAGCTGTAATTACTTTGCCATCCTCATTTTTAATTTACACAGTCTGTTTTTATTAGATTTACTAGTAGTTTTTCTTTTCTTCCCACTCCACAAAAGAGCTTTTGATTTATTTATCAGTCCTACTACTTTCTATTTGATAATTCACTAATTTTTTCCTTTTCTTCTCATTGATCTATTCCTTTTGTTTTCTGTGGGTTCAACTGGTTGCTCTTTCAATATCTTGATTCGAGTTGTAATCAACTCTATTCAATTCTTTCTTAATTAGTAATATATGTGTTAAATATGTGGTTCTAAATTTCTTTATGGTATGGCATAATCAGAAAAATTATAATATTTTTATAGCTCATATAGTACACTCCAGGCTCTTCACTATTCAACATCCTGCCAAGGTCTGGGGATGAAAAGAAATAAAAAAGCATACCTAATATCCATTTGCTCCACACCAGTTGGGAAACCTATTAAGAAAACCAAATGGATCTTACATGCATCCATATACTCAGTAAACAAGCAATGAGAAAGTGCACTAGGAGCGCAGAATACAAAACAGATGAGAAAAGGTTTCTCATTAATATTTAAAATAATGAGTATGTATGTGCTCACCAATTTACGATTGTCAAGTGGCTTAGCTTCTAGTCCCAGAACTACACAAACTGTTTGTGTGACCCCATGTCTATGCCTCGGTTTTTTGAATCTTCACTGAAATAGAGACGACAGAACAAATATAATATTTGAACATTAAAATGATGAATTCAAATGATCACTATTAACTTGCATTGAAAGGGCCTCTAATAATAGTATATACATTTCTATGCTCTCTTGTGCATGCTCAATGAATAAATAATGGAATATATTTCCTATCTTGATGGAAAAAAAAAATAAGCCAGCTGACTATTGTTGTTATATAGTCACAGATATAGATTGTCCTCAGTGAGTGAAAGAATCCTAAGTTATTACATTGAGAAAACTATTGCAACGAAAGAGGAGAATCGGGCTTCAATATTCTCCACTTGGAGATCTGATAGCCCTATAACAATTTTTACCAAGAAAATTGAGCAAACCTGGCTAAAATTATCCATATTGGAAAGGATAAAAAATCAAATAAAAAACTTCACAGAGATAATAGAGGCCTTACACGCCTAGCTGGTAAAACCTTGAAGATTTTTCTTGATGTGGATAGGATGGTCACACAGAAAGCACAACGGAGAGGAGGATGTCTCCTGCCTTCCAGAGCTTGCAGACATGTGAACCCATCATGCGTGCAATTGCTTTTCATTCTCAGCTACTGAGTTTTGAGGTGCAATTCACAACCAGCTTAGAAATCAAGTGAAATCTTTGTTTTGTGTATGACACTGGGGATGGGTCTTAAAATTTGAGAAGGAAGATCTACCAGGTAGAGAAAGGGTACTTCTTTTAAATGTAGATGGGGATGAAAGAAAAATCTTCATACTAGAAATGATCACGGACTAAGACGGCTGAGTATGCCTATTTGGAAATGAGGTACAGGAGATATAACTGCAAAGTGGAGTAACATTGCAAAATGTCTATACCTTTAAAGCAATTTCATGATGTGTTAAATAAGAAAACTGGGAGCAGGTAGGCACTGATTAGAATGACGCAGCAGGACACCCCTGGTGGCCCAGTGACTAAAACTCCCTGTTTGCAAGTCAAGGGGCCCAGGTTTGATCCCTGGTAAGGGAACTGGATCCCACATGCTGCAACTAAGACATGGCACAACCAAATAAATACATTACAAAAAAAAAGATGTAAAATGTGGGCAAAACTCCCACTGTTTATCACATATCGTCTAAGTACTCAGAGAGTTGTTGGGTAGATTAGATGAATTACATGTGGAATACTTGGGGCACATAAGTGCTGGGATCATGTTAGCCATTATTATTATTGTTGTTGATCTTAAAATTTTCAGTGACATTTTAGGAATAGTTGTGATTATTCTTACAGCAGCACTATAATTTAAATAGCCCATAAAAGCAATAAAGAAATCTTTTTATGGATAAATTTCTGTTAAAAGGTAACCAGGATAATAGAAAAACATATATATATATATATATATATAATCTCTATCAATATATATTCAAAATATATTTTTTTTAATTTCAAATATGTTACAAAATGAAATAATCTTAAAAACAGACATTATAATTTTCTGTAGGGAATTTTACAAGTAACATCAGGGTCTTGTGAGCACTGTTTCCTTCCATCTCTCTTCATCTCTCTTGAGGACACAGAGACATTTTCATGAGTTAATAATTTAGAGTCATTTTATGACTTTAAAAAAGTCTAGCATGAGCTGAGAAATCTAGAGGGGATTTATAAAACAAATGGCACATTAGAGAGAATACTGGATGGAGTTAAATTACTACTTTGACACGCAAGAATGTAATCTGTTATTTTGGCTGTGGGAGGGAGAGAGAAGGCAGACCAGTTACATGATCTCTGAATTACAGCAGGACTCCAAAGTTACTTTAAAAAGACTTCTACAGTGATAGTATTATCTGAAAAGTATTAAGGAGGTACGCTAAGCACTAGACATTTTAGTGAAAAACAACGTAGGCTCATAAAAATTGTGTTCAAGATGATCATCGGGTAGTTCCTATAAGACCTATGGACAGGGATGACCCGGGTGAACACTGCATGAAAGTCAGTAATTAAAATACATTTACAGGACTTCCCTGGTGGTCCGATGGTTAAGACTTTGCCTTTCAATGCATAGGATGGAGGTTTAATCCCTGGTTGGGGAGTTAAGATTCCATAGGCCTCGGGGCCAAAAAACCACAGCATAACACAGAAGCAAAGTTGTAACAACTTCAATAAAGACTTTAAAAATGGACTACATCAAAAAAATCTTTAAAAGAAATTTAAAAAAATATATGCACATGGTTTTTCTAGCAAGATAGCCAGAGGGCCTTCAGTTACTGTTCATCATAGAATCATGGTCTTCTGGTCCACACAGTGTAGGCCGTAGGTTTCCCCAGATTGAAATCTAAGCTAAACTGGCATGTGGATCTCACTCCATAGGGCTCTGCTGCCCTGTTTGTCCCTAGGACACAGTGAGCAAAGCGCCGTGTCATAAGCCATCACCTAGGTGAGAAAGTTTTGCTATAGGTACTAAACCAGCCAGTCCCATGCTCTCCCTCTCCTTCTGTTAAGTAAGATTGTGTGTTAGTCACTCAGTTATGTCTGACCCTTTGCGATGGCATGGACCACAGCCCGCCAGGCTCCTCTGACCATGGGATTCTCCAGGCAACAATACTCGAGTGGGTTGCCATGCTCTCCTCTAGGGGATCTTCCCAATTCAGGGACTGAACCTGTGTCTTATGTCTCCTGCATTGGCAGACAGGTTCTTTACTACTAGCGCCACCTGGGAAGCCCCTAAGTAACATTAGATTTTATAGGTGATCTTCAGTTTGTGATAGCTTAAAAACATGGCCTTAAAGTTATTTCACATTCTCTCAGTTGAGACATAGACTACATATCCCCTCACTTTGACTCTCAGCTCTGTGTGATTGTTGTTCAGTAGCTAAGTTGTGCCTGACTCTTTGAGACCCTGTGGACGGTAGTATGCCAAGCTCCTCTGTCCTTTACTGTCTCCTGGAGTTTGCTCAGATTCATGTCCGTTGAGTTGGTGATGCTGTCTAACTATCTCATCCTCTCCTGCCTTCTCCTTTTACCTTCAATTTTTCCCAGCTTCAGCTTCAGCATTGGTCCTTCCAATGAATATTCAGGGTTGCTTTCCTTTAGGATTGACTGGTTGGATCTCCTTGCTCCTCCAAGGGACTCTTAAGAGTCTTTTCAAGCATCACAGTCTGAAAGCATCAATTCTTCCGTGCTCAGCCTTCTTTATGGTCCAACTCTCACATCCATACCTGACTACTGGAAAAAGCATAGCTTTAACTATACAGACCTTTGGTGGCAAAGTGATGCCTCTGCTTTTTAATAGGCTGTCAGCTCTATGAGTCCTTGACAATTAGAATCAGTGGAAAATATATTCTGTAGCTCGGGAGCACAGACCAAAAGAAACAGACAGTTTTACTTCCTTTTTCTTGTGCCGCCTGCTCTTGAAACCCAGCCATCATGGCATGAGGAATTCCAAGCAGCCCCTTGGGGAGGAAATAAGGCTCTCAGCCCATAGTCTCAAGGGAGCTCTCGGATGACAGTAACACCTGCTTACCATGTAAACCGTGTAAGGGACTCATCTCCTGGGTGGATCCTCCAGCTTACAGATGAGCTGCCCCAACTGATGCTGTGTGGAACAGCAATGAGCTGCCCCTGACAAGTTCTGCCTTACTTGTGATTCATAAGCAAAATAAATCATTGCTCTCCTTTGATGCCATAAGTTTGGGCGTCATTTGTTAAACCACAAAACAAAAATGAAATGAGTTCTTACATGTGAAAGCTTTAATTTAACTCTATCTCAAAAATCTTACCTAACGTTCCTATTCATCTATATATTCCACTGTGTCTTCTCCCAAACAAACCAGATTTTCTCTCCCAAATCCTTAATTCAGCTAATGATAACAACTGGTCTGCCTTTGTCCTTTGCTCTAAACTTCACTTATTTTCTCCCTCTTTCACTCCTGCCCAATGGCTAGTCTATAATCAAATACAATACCCTTCGCCTGAAAATATTTCTGCCTTCAGTGTCTTCCTTCTCATAACTATTTTAATCATAACTATTACTTCCTTCTCATAACTATTTTATATGCCCTGCACTTGAACTAGCACTGTGAGATATAAGTGTTATCAGTTGTATTCCTGTGTCCCTTTAAAATTCCTCATGTAGCCTGCTTAACAGTCACCTTCAAAAGCATTGCTGAAAATTATACAAAGATGCCCATGAGCTCTTAAAGTCTAAACCTGTTAATCTGATCTTCCATAATCTACCTCTAATCCATTTCCCACCATATTTCACCCAGCTCTTGTATACTTTCCCCCAAATTTCCATTGTCTTGCTCCATCATGGAGTTTACACTGCTCCTGATATCTGTCTGTTAATCAGCCCTCTTTTTCATCCTTCTCCAGATGTTTGCCTCTTTAAGACTTTTTTTTTTAATGTGGACCATTTTTAGACTCTTTATTGAATTTGTTACAATATTGCTTCAGTTGTTTATGTTCTGAGTTTTGGACCATGAGGCATGCGGGACCTTAGGTCCTTGACCAGGGATCAAACTGGCACCTCCTGCATTGGAAGGCAAAGTCTTAACCACCAGACCACCAGGGAAGACCCTATAATCATTCTTTACCTGAGCACAAGATCTTTCTAATTTTAAATGAGCATTTCTCTTTTCTCCTTTTGCCCCTCAAATTAGAAAAATAAACTGCATTTCCTGATCAATTTGACATTTAATTTACTTATTTTGGTGTAAACTTCATCTGAAAGGTTGTAATATGTTATACACATGTGATATATAAATATATACATATATATCCTAATATATTATTTCTATCTTGGGTAATCAAGTTTCTGATCAAAATGCATAACACTGGCTTATATCATTTTTGCAGTTACAATTAGAAACAATCCTGGTCTGGATAGCCAGTCTTTTGATTTATTATTATTATTGTTTTCTCTCTCACTGGTTACATGACCTCAAATTAATTTTCTTCCATGATCTTTAGTTTGCTTCAATCTAAAATCAAATTGTTGTACTAGATGTTTTCAGACTTTTTTTCTCAGTCTGAAATCAGTAATATAAAAATTCAAGCTTATTTTCAAATTAAAATTTAGATAGTATTCTCTCTTTAGAAATGTATTCTGATTTATAAGATGATTCAGAAAGAATTTCCTTTACTTGCAAACCTTCCCAATATATTCAAATCACTATTTGAATAACAACAACAAAAATGTGATCACCTTTAAGAAACCTATCTATAGAGAGCTCTGCCTAATATTGAGTTTCCCTGGTGGCTCAGCAATAAAATATTCACCTGTGATGCAGGAAATGTGAGCTCTATCCCTGGGTTGGGAAGATTCCCTGGAGGAGGAAATAGCAACCCACTCCAATATTCTTGCCTGAGAATTCCCATGGGCAGAGGAGTCTAGCAGGCTACAGTTTATGGGGTTGGCGGAGTAGGGCATGTCTTAGTGACTAAACTGCATCAACCACCACTACCTGCCTATTATTGGAAATATGAAATAATCTTGACCAGACACGTGAAGTAAGAATAGCCACTAAAACCACACAGATATTCAGATCTGAGCCATACATATATATGCCGTTGTAGCATCCCTGATTCTCAATCCTAGAATATGGATATTTATCTATTCTATTTCTTAACTATCTCAAATCACCTGTGTACAAATAGTAAAGAGACCTACATAGTCAAAACCATCAGAGAGTGTACTTAAACGCTGATCATTTGATTCTACATCCATTGAATTGTTTCCCTGAGTTCAGCAATTAAAAAGGAAAAAAAATTCTATTTCAAAACCATCAATAGAGACAATAAGTAGGCATAAATAAATGATTGCAAGCAAGGCCATAATACTATACTGCATTAGTTGTGATAAAATTGGCCATGGTAAGTAATCAATACATTCCAAAATCTAAGTGTCTGACAAGCTTGAAAAAGGAAAAGAGAAATTTTATTTCTGGTCACACACAGAAATGGTTGTGGATGGCTCAGCAGGGTTTTGCCTCCATCAGTGATTTAGGGACCCAGGCGTTCCCCAACCTGTGGTGCTGTTATCTCTACCCAAGGCTTACAAGGTATCACAGGCAGGGAAGTTGAGCATGGAGGAGGCAAAATACTGGCTTTTAAATGCGGTGGCAGCAAGTGAAACACACGTGATTTCCAGTACATGTCATTGGCTAGAACTAATTACAGAGCCTCACCTAATTTCGAAGGGTCTCAGAAGTGGAACCTTCCTCTGAGATCATGACTAATAGGAAACTGGATATAGGCAAGCACTAATTTCTTGCTTGCTAAGTCACTTCAGTCGTGTCCGACTCTGTGCGACCCCGTAGACGGCAGCCCACACCAGGCTCCCCTATCCCTGGGATTTTCCAGGCAAGAACACTAGAGTGGGCTGCCATTCCCTTCTCCAATGCATGCAAGTGAAAAGTGAAAGTGAAGTCGCTCAGTTGTGTCCGACTCTTAGGGACCCCATGGACTGCAGCCTACCAGCTCCTCCGACCATGGGATTTTCCAGGCAAGAGCACTAGAGTGGGGTGCCATTGCCTTCTCCGAAAGATCTGGACTGGAAATGTTAAGACTATTTAACCTGAAGGAAGTCTAGGGTTTTAGGACAAACATATCCACTTAGGATCTCTATATAAATTATTAATTATGTCTCACGTTACACATTAGCTACAGAGGTTAAAATGCCAGAGGTTTTCTACTCAAAACATACACTATGTTATCAAGGTTCGCAGAAAGAAATATTTTCAGGGCTTATTGCTAGATATTTAAGAGCCATTAAATTTGCACATATAAACTCCATTTTAATTGCTCTGGATTCAGATGTTCTCTTGTTAACTGTCTTTCAGGTCATTGTCATTGAATGTTTTTTTTTTTTTAAGAAATTTAAAAATACAGAACTTCCCCACATATTAAAAAAGTGTAAGAAGATTCATTAACAGATGAAATCATGTTCTTTCTGATGAATGTAGTCATGTTTCCAAAGGTGGAAAATATTAAAGATAATTAAGAAAATCAGTGTAGAAAACAATGCCAGTCAGTCTACAAACAAGAATCTTTATAGCAGGGGTCAGTAAAGTTTTTCTGCAACAAACAGTAAATGTATTAAGCTATGTAGGGCATATGATCTTTATTATATTTACTTAATCTGGATCTTATAGCATGAAAGCAATCCTAAGTAATGTGTAAGTAAATAAGAGTGGCTGTGTTCTAATAAAACATCATTAACAAAAAATGATACAGCCAGATTGGATTTGCAGGCAATAGTTTGCTAAGCCCTGAACCACAATCCTGAAATGATGCTAGATATTCTACTTCTAATCATTTTAAAATTTTTCTCTAGGCAAAAAAATAGGAAATTAAATCAATCAGAAGCAGAAAACACACATTTGTTGTTATCTGCAATATCTGACCGTACTAACTTTCAAAATTAATCAAGATCAAATGCATTCTTATGTACTTTTTGTTTCGATTTGCATTGTGTAAAGTAGTCCAGTGATAACTGGGTAACAAAAACCTTTAAATTATTACTTTAAATTCAAACATCATACACAACATGCTCTAATAAGAAATGGGCAAATTTTTAGTGTATTGAATAAAAATGGCTTTTAATCAGCTTAAAAATGTAAAATAGGTTTTCTCAAGGGTGTTTTGGCTGAGTGACAAGTCCTATTTTATTAAACCTCATTCAATTATTGCTTCTCAATAAAACAGGTATAAGAGAAGGCTGATGATAAGAAAAAAGGTACATCACAAGAATGAGGTACATCACATACATAATAAAGTACTCATGAAAAATGAAGAATAAGGGGAATGCATTCAACTTTACACAAATATCAGAGTAAACAGCTTGCTTACCACCCCTCAAAATATTTTTGTTTGGTGCTTTATCATTTTTCTCATTCCTAAAGTGTTAGAAAATTGTTATATAGTAGTTTTAAAACTGTAAGTAACTTAGTAATATATAAATGCTGTCGTCAAGTAATGTTATTATCCATTGTTCTAGAAATACAACTGCAATCACAGATATATGCTCTCTATACAAGTATCGAATATAATTTTAGGGGTGTACATTGTATGAGTTTTCATCCAGATTGATAGTGCTAACATAGCCGTGCTCATGAATTTTCATGTCATCACTCAATTTATCTAGTACAATAACAGTTATATTACTTCTAAAATTGTATTCCTTCAAATTACAACTCTGCAACAATTCACTGAAACTATTTCACTTATAAGCATAAGTGTATTATTTGCTCCAAAGATGTTGGGCACTGATTACTTTATAAAGCAAATATTATCTTCATTCTAATCTCATTAATTTATAAATCAATCATAGCTCAATGGAAAGCCCAGAAGACAGAGTCAGAAGATGAGACTTTAAGCCCTGGGTCTGATATTTATTAGCTGTGTGATGTTAATCAGGGTATAGCTTCTCTGGTTTCTGTTTTATCATCTGTAAAATAGGGGAAGGGACCTGTGCTCTAGCTACTTTTCATTACTTTGCAAGGATTTTATAAGATATATACTTGTAAATAAGTTATCTTATGTACTACAAAATTATGTACAAATATGAATTATTGTTATCAGTTTACTAATACCCCTTTTGGATAAGAAAAACCATCTACCAAATTAACCACTCAGTAAATAAATGACTGCCTTATCACATTCATAAGCAATAACATGTAACCAGTCTGCTGCACTTGAAGGCCAAGATCTCCACATGTCAGAACAAATATTGGGTTGGCCAAAAAGTTCATTCATGTTTTCTAGTTATACCATATAGATAAATCGGAATGAACTTTTTGGCCAATCCAATATATATTCTGTATATTAAACAAATACAAAATTCAATTATTACCTAAGTATACCTTAGGTAGTAATCAACATAGTAAATGTGAATTTTATCCTTGCAGCAATATTTGTTTATACGAATATGCATATAGCTAATTGGAATGATTAAATCTATGTCAAATTATCATGAAAGATAAGAATTTCCTTATAGTTTGTCAGATAGTCATGGAGCCGTTTGATATTCAGGGCATTAAAAAAAATCTTCAAATCTCATTGTACTATAGGTTTTATAAATCACAAACCAAGTCTTTATTTATAGAATTCAACACCTAAATCCCAAAAGCACTTAAGGTTTGATATTCGATCAACATAGTAGATCTTTTCTAATGATTTCCCGTATTTCTGAACAGGGCAGAGAAAGTGGTGAAAAGTATCCAGGAGAATATCTTTATGTTTTTATATACCAAGAAGTTGTGGGGCTTTAAGCCCATCCTTAGTTTTAGCTGGATTCTCTGAGTTCTCTGCATGTGCTTTTAGAGAGCAAAGAAATAAAGGCTAGATAAAGGGGTACCAGACAAACTAGGATCCCCAGTATCAGCCTCCACTGCTGAGAAGACACACACCCCTGTCCACTCATTTCTTTTCTCCATCTCTCTGGGGAGCCAGTTTAGGTAAACCTCTCTGCCTACTCCTATGTGTGAAAGATACAAAGACATCAAATACAAGCCGTTTGAGTGGGAGATTTAAGGAGTCTCTTTTCCCCCTAATGTAGTTAATAGGTTGATCAAAAGTAAGGTTGAGAATCACTCTAATGGGAATAAAAAAATCTCTATTCTGTCCAATCTGTGATATATTAGAAAAAAATTTTACAGGCACCCTAGGAAACCAAGTTTCTCATGTTATGAACAGGTTTTTATCCCCACGCGACAGCCCTGAAGATCATCTCCAAACAGTTAGAAATACGTGCCTTTAAGTAATAAGGGGTCTGCAGCTATGATACTGGCTTTTTAAAGGGGTATAGATATGTTCCAGGTGAAATCCTGTACATTATACAGAGAAAAGTCTCTGAGATTTTACTCTTAATGTGGGTTTTCTAAATTACAAAGTGACCATTTTCTCCCAGTTCACAACTATTTGAGTAATAGCACTCTGTTGGAAAATTACACTAGGCAATGAATTACAATTCGATTTTTTCACAAGTACATCTTCTTATTATACGTTAGTCCTTCCTCTCTTTTAAGGACATAATGAAACATTTGTTAACACTCAAAATAGAGCACGGCTGATAGAAATAGCAATGACCTATGCAAATATTTATATGGTAGCAAACAGCTTAAAATAGCAAATAATTCCTATTAAAAATATCCTATTTTTTCTATGATAAAATGTCCACGCATGATAAAATTGGGTCAGAGTATTTTTAGGTTATATGACACTCAATTCCCCTCTCAACTTGCTCTGTTTTTAGTGACATGGCTCCTTTAGCATTTTTGTGAGGTGCATTTTATCCTGCACAGAAATTTTTTCTTTTCTTATCCTTCATTTTAGTTTCTTCGCTAATCTATCAACATCATGCTTTACTATTCTGGCCCTGGATATGTGCTTAGCTTTGTCCAACTCTTTGCAACCCCTTGGACTGTAGCTTGCCAGGCTCCTCTGTCCAGGGAATTCTCCAGGCAGGAATAGTGGAGTGGGTTGCCATTTCCTGCTCCAGGGGGTCTTCCTAACCCATGGATTGAACCCACATCTCTTGTGTCTCTTGCACTAGCAGGCAGATTCTTTACCACTGTGTAATCTGGGAAGCCGAATTCTGCCCTTAACACCTCTCAGTTCTGCTTTTATATTTTCCAACAATGCTCCACTGATACTAACAAAGAGTTATGAAATATAAAGTGAGATCTTGTGGGTTTAAAAATTACTATGGTTTTGTTATAGGAGATCACATTTGAAAAAAATTGTTAATTGTGAGAAAATCAGATATAATATAATTGTGCTTTCTTTCATGAGACTCTAGATATTTTCCGTCAAAATCTTATATGTACTGGGGCACTTTACAGGTGGTCCAGTGGTTAACAGTCCATGTTCCCAGTGTAGGGGGCATGGGTTTGATCCCTAGCAAGAAACTAAGATCCCACATGGTTAAAAAATAGTCTTATATGTATAATTTTTAACCCCAACACTATCAAGTATATCTCAGTTCAAGGCTGTATTTCCCCCACTATTCCAACTAGATTTGTTGATTAGTTTAAGTGGTCAACAGCTACAGTTCCCAAGGACTTTTCTTTTAAAGTGGTACTAACTTTCAGATTAAATACAGAAAAGAAAGCTTATCTTTCCTTTTCAATTTACCAGATGTTACAGTCACTACAGTGATAATGTTAGCAATCTGGTATTAAGGTTTAGAAATCTCCTCTTGTGATGTAATAGATAGGGACTTCTGTAAAGACTTCATTATACCTCCTGAGAAAGTAAATTGACATGCTAGGCTCATCACCCATGCTTTTGGTCTACCTCGCAAAACTGTTATCTCTTTCATTTCAACTAGATAGCAACAAAATGTTCAAAGAAGGGTTTTGTTGATTTTCCCAATTCTCTCAAACTTTGCAATATTAAATCACTGTCCTATTTGCATATGAATACCTTATAACAGTATTTCTTTTTAAAGATACTGGGGTAGCAATCAGCCCTGGGAATTAATCCAAATAACAGCCTCTGAAGATGGCCTTCTTTGGTATCTAATCAAAAGCATCAATGCCATGACAGAGCCCTGCTGGGAATCCTGTCAGATTTCATTTATCTGAACACACTGGATAAGTGAGCCAGTGGATAAGTGGTTTCAAATAACCAGTTTCTCCGATTTTTCATTGGGTTACCACAATGATTTTGTAATGAGACTATAAACTGGTTAGTAAGTATTTATGCTGAATGCATGATGGAATTTCATTTTACCCTTATTTGGTTACTTTGAGCCATCTTCCCAAAGCACTGTTTGAAGTTATATTTCATAGCTTTACAAACCAGTATTGTTCAAAAAAAGATCTCCATTCACTCCAATCGCACTTACCAAAACCACTCACTCTCCCTCTCAGATCTTTTCAGTTTCTTCTAATAAACTACGACAAATGACATTTCTTTTAGACACAAATGCTGCATTGGCCCTAGGAAGAGAACCTTTAACACATTCCAGAAAACTTCATTAGAGCCTCAAAGGTTACAAAATGTGGCTAATAAATTATTCTCCCCAGTATCAAGAAGATGCTCTGAGCAGTCACTAAACACACAAGGCAACAGCTCTGAGCGAAAAGCTCCACCCCTAAGATAATTGTCTTAATCTAGGCTTTAGAGTACAACACAAGTCCATGAACCAACCAATGAATGAATCTATACATATATAATAACGTGGGAATTTATGATAAAGGAAATAAACACATACAAGTTTCACAAAGACATCATGCTGGAGTAATTTAGAAAACTTCACTCTGACCTGAAGTAGGGCTTTGGGCCCTAAATAATAGATAGGATGGCAGGATTAATGAATGGTAATCACTTCAAGCAAGAAAACAAAATCCAATAAGCAAAGTTTCAAAAATGGTGCTATTGTGGTGTCCTAAATGGGAGGGAAATCCCAAATGTACATGTATG
The DNA here is from genome assembly GCF_001704415.2 of Capra hircus. Taxonomy (NCBI): domain Eukaryota; kingdom Metazoa; phylum Chordata; class Mammalia; order Artiodactyla; family Bovidae; genus Capra; species Capra hircus. Next base: position 23,612,826 of record NC_030834.1, read on the forward strand.
GCTGATTCATTTTGCTATGCGGTAGAAACTAACACAGGGCTTCCCTGGTACCTCCTTTGGCAAAGAATCCTCCTGCAATGCAGGAGACCCCAGTCCAATTCCAGGGTCGGGAAGATCCCCTGGAGAAGGGATAGACTACCTGCATTAGCATTCTTGGGCTTCCGTGGTGGCTCAAACAGTGAAGAATCCGTCTGCATGCAGGAGATCTGGATTTAATCTCTGCATTGGGAAGATCCCTTGGAGGGGGGCATGGCAGCCCACTCCAGAATTCTTGCCTGGAGAATGTCCATGGACAAAGGAGCCTGGCGGGCTACAGTCCACGGGGTCACAAAGAATTGGATACAACTAAGCGACTAAGCACAGCACAGAAGCTAACACAACATTGTAAAGCAACTATACCACAATAAAAATTAATAAAAAATGATGACACTAGTGAGTGGGAAGAAGAAAATATATCCTAGAGAAATAAAAACAAAAACTTCTGACCTGAAAAGAGGCTTTCTTTCAAACAGCTGTAGAAAATAAAGGTCAATTGGATATGTAAAATTTTACAGAACCTGCTGAACCAGTTAGAGTTGTAGAAAGTGGCAGAGATATTGATGTGCAGGCATATCATATAAATTTAACACAAAAATCTGGAAATTTTTATATAAAAATAGTGACTAATTTACTAACCTCTCTGGCACTGTTCTTTATTTGTTTATTGAACTTGGAGTTTGAATAAAATAACTCCAAATTCCCTCCCAGCTCTAGCATTTTACGGGCACATTCAACCTAAAAATTCTGCAATATAGAGAGATAATCTGCAATGGGTATGAAAAAATTTCATGCCTTCGAAGTGAAGGATTTGGAAAAGGCTTAATAAGAATTGTGGCACAATGAATAGAATCTTACAGTGTCAGAGAAATTTAAAGTGAAATGGAAAATAGCAACATTCAAGACTTAGAAACTTTGATAAGCTGTTTTTTCAATTTCCCTCCATTCTAGAAAATCATCTTCCAGTCATACATATTAGAAAATGGATTCAAATACCTTATTTCCTGGGAGCTGAGACATTTTGCTTTTTGTAGGCTATCTTTAGGATAGGATATCTTTCTGGATAGGAAAGTCATGAATACAAAATGATAAGCACAAGCAATTAAGAATTGAAGAGACATTTATCCTGATGTCTCATTGTATTGCCCAAGAAGGCAGAAAGCAAGTTTAATGGGAGTAACATTAACTGAGTGCCTAACATATGTCTGTCTCTGTCTTAGGTGCTTTATTTATATCATTTCACTTAACAGTCAAGGCTGACTATAAATGTTTTCCGGATTTCCTGCCTTGACTCCTTACACCACTGAAAATCAAATTCCTACAAATAAGCTTAGTTATAACTATCAGTCCGTAACAGTTCTTGTTTGTTAAAATTTACCTGTAAAGGTTTCACAGGACTCAGGTTTTCTAGAAAAACCAAGTTTGTCCACTGAAGGACAAACGCGCAGATGTGACATTCTGTTCATAAACTTATTCCGTGTAAAGCATAAAAATGAATAGATCTCAATTAAAACGGAGTCAGGAGACCAAAGAGGGAAGTTCTTATACCCTGCAGCAATAGCAAAGTCCTAGAGGAAGAGAAAGACTTCCTCTTCTTGCCTGGGAAAAGCTTAACCAAGGAGAGACTGTCATGACTCAGCCAATGAAAAGCCACTATACAGCGAACTTCTAATTCCTCCAGGTGACTCTTTATTTCCTATAGCCCTCCCAACTTCCTTTTCCCATCTTTATGAAAGTGCTCCTCTCGTTCTGTGGGCCTTGCACAGTAGCTCTCAGGGTTGCAGACTCTGAATTGCAATTCCTTGCTGATCCCAAATAAGACCATTTTTTACTAGAGAAATAACTGACAGTCTATTTGTTTAAGGTTAACAAAAGGGTTCTTATTATTTTTTGGAAGCTTGGAGCTTTCAATGCCAGTAGTACTGAGTCAATATCTCTAACTACATTGTAAGTAAACTGACCCAAAAACATTTCCCAAAAAACCGACTTGCAGATATTCGTCACCCAACAGCACTCCAATACTGCTCTGTAAATAGAAAATCCCATTTTGTGAAGCTTTCATGCTCTTCTGCTGATATAAAGGGCTCACAGCCATGACACGGCTGTCATTTTTCACACTACCTTTTCACTTCAAGGTATGTTCTAACTTTATGTAGCATCCTAAGTTTTTTTCCAAGAACATTTCTCAAAATAAAACCATCTAATTCTAACACCGTTTAGCTCTCTTTCCTTGGCAAATACACAAAGACCTACTCATTTTATAAAGATTCATGTATTTCATTCCTGTTTATCATATACAGGTCTTCTGTCTCCAACAAGATTATTAGTTTCTTTTCTTCAAATCTTTTGCATTGGATTTTATGTCAAACATTTTGCTGGCAAAACATGATACTCAGTCATTTTGGGCTTAATGGTAAAACAGGATCGCGAAATTTTAGACCAGATGGGATAGAGAATTTATGTAGTCCAGACACCCTCATTTTATAGCTGATGAAATGGGGATAGGCTCAGAGAAGCTAAGATAATTTGATCAAGGCTTGCCAACTGGTTGATGACAAGAACTTTGGTGACTTACCTATTTCGTGCCTTTCATATATCCTGTTTTATCCTTTTTTTTTTCTTTTTTTTTAAATTTTATTTATTTTTTTTATTTTTTAAATTTTAAAATCTTTAATTCTTATATGCGTTCCCAAACATGAACCCCCCTCCCACCTCCCTCCCCATAACATCTCTCTGGGTCATCCCCATGCACCAGCTCCAAGCATGCTGTATCCTGCATCAGACATACTATCATGTAAGAATTGAATCGCCAGTCTATGTCTGATGTTTTATCCTTTTAATAAATATTTATGAAGTACATTCCAAACAGTAAGAATGATGTGAGGAAAAAAGGTGAACAAAGCACCCAACCTTATAGTTTCTGCTTCATGTGTAGAAACAGAGAATACATAGTAAATGCAAGTGATGGGTATAGCATTATCATAAGGACACTGGAGCAACACTTATCCTAGTCTCATAGGGTTAAATGAGGCTTTCTGGAGTAAAACATATATCAGATGAGAGTAGAAGAAAGAGTTAACACAATGAAGGCTGGGCTACAGGAGGCAATCTGCAAACTGGGAGCAGGGAAGAAAGAGACTAGACAGGTAGGTGAAGATGAATCATGAGTGGCCTCACCAGTGAGTTTATAATTTCTATTTTGAATCTATTATTAGATTTAAAGTAGGACCAATTTAAAGATCAAATTGGTCTTTTAGAATGGGATTGAATGGGTGTAGGAGGCTGAGTTATAAGACCAGAAAACCAGTTAGAAGACCACTGTAATATTCCATGTGACCATGATAGCCTTTATTGCAATTAGAAAAGGAGGGAATTCTGCTTTAATATTCTGCTCTAATATTTTGAAAGTAGGTTTTTGAGGTTGCATCCATATTACAAGGATGATAAAAAAGAGAATGTGGTTATCTTTGAGAAGTAAATAAACTTTGGCAAGGAAGAATTTCATATGGTGGGAAGTAAGATTATGAACCTTAATTACTGAATTGGTTAATTGCAACGCAGTGATGGGGGCAGAATGCCTTGAGTTCTAAAGACATCTGTCCGTTACAATGTAGATGGTGTTCTCAATGCCATTGCAGCTTGTCTAACCATGGATAAATGAGATTTAATTCAAAATAGAAAAGGATTTTAAAATAAGCATTCTCAAAGTCCCAAATACTGGAATAGGCTATTTACTTGAAGAGTTCCTCTTCAATTACAAAAGCAAGTGCCAAAATATCAGCCAAGCTCTTGACTGCTCTGCCAACTCCAACTAGTTTTGTGGTTGTGCAGTTGCTCCTCTGCCAACTTCATTTTTTTAAACTATTATGAGGTCTAAGCACTGGGAATGCCAAAAGGGAAAAATAAGATCAAGCAACGTGATTACATTTTGGCTAAGATGCATCTATTACCTAGGCAAGAGGATGAAATTACAGCCTTTTTTTTTTAAAAAAAGGACATGGTTTACAAGAAGAAATTCATGAATTTTCCTTCAAATAGAAACTAGTACAAAATTTTATTTCATGCTACCCCATATTACAGCAATGAATGCTGGAAATGAGGTCTAAAAATAAGAGGAGGGATTGAAATAATATACATAGCAATAGTTGCTTTCAGAAATACATTCAAACTTGGTATTTTATGTAAAACATGAAAAATGATTACAATGTTAAACTAACCAGAATCGGCTCAGATTTATATTCTTTCTGTGGATGTTGACCCTTTACTCTTCAGAACAAACAGGAAAGCTGTCTGCATATAATTGCTACTGTTTTTTCCCCTTTGATTCTAAGATTCTCAAACAACTGGTTCCTCTTTGTCCTTCAGCATTCCTCTATTCTTATCTACATGGGATCACAGCCCCTCTGACCTGGGCTCCTGGGTTCAAACACAGGGAACATGTTCAGGCCACCTTTCTGTTGCTCCTGTTGCTATTCGGCTGGGCAGAAAGGTGCCGACCCTCTGGAAATGTCTAAGTAATCATCAAAGACCTAAATTTGAAAATTACCTCCTTTGGGCAAACTTCCCTTAACTCTCCAAGAGAATTAACTATTCTCTTCTTTAGGCTTTCATCAACTTTCCCACTAAGCTCTTGACATAAGTTTCAAAAATAGATGAATCCAAAATGCCGTTGTCACTTTGCTCTTTTTTTTGTATTCTCTGATACATTCTAATAGGATCTCAATGAAATAGATGATATATAGATAGAAAATAGAGATATAGATATATACATATATAAATAATATTGAAATGTATACACATCAGTTCAGTTCAGTTCAGTCACTCAGTCATGTCCAACTCTTTGTGCTCCCATGAATCACAGCACGCCAGGCCTCCCTGTCCATCACCAACTCCCGGAGTTCACTCAAACTCACGTCCATCGAGTCGGTGATGCCATCCAGCCATCTCATCCTGGGTCGTCCCCTTCTCCTCCTGCCCCCACTCCCTCCCAGCATCAGGGTCTTTTCCAATGAGTCAACGCTTCGCATGAGGTGGCCACATGCATACATTCATGTTTAATTCACGCATGTGTATGCGTGTGTTTAGTCACCCACTCGGGTCTGACTGTTTGCAACCCTGTGGACAGTAGCCTGCCAGGCTCTTCTGTCCATAGAATTTTCCAGGCAAGAATACAGGAGTGGGTTGCCATTTCCTACTCCCAGGGATCTTACTGACCCAGGGATCAAACCTGCGTCTCCTGTGTGTCCTGCATGGGCAGGGGGATTCTTTACCGGTGAGCCACCCGGGGAGCCCCATATTTAATGCATAATAGATAATTATCCATTTTCGTGATGTGCCATGTCCATAGTTCTTGTGCTAGAATATCTTACTTTAAAAAAGATGCATGATGACTTCCCTGTTTGTTCAGTGGCTAAGACTGAATTCAGGGGGCCAGGGTTCAATCCTTCATCAGGGAACTATGCTGCAACTAAGAGTTAGCATGCTGCAACTTAGACTTAGTGCAGCCAAATAAATAAACAAAATTATTAAATATATGATGACTGACTAAAGTTGATGAACTATCATAGTACTATACCGAACAGCTAAAAGTACAAAATGTTTAGGGCTTTTTATTTGCATAAGTCTGACAATATTAAGGGAAAATTTCCAAGGGTATTGATTTACTAAAATCTACTCCTGTCATTATACAGAAGAAAAAAATAGTGAAAAACAAACTTTCAATTCATTCGTGTAATAGGTGTCCATTGGTAATCTTTCAGCAGGGTGCTGTGCAAAGCAAAGCACTGGAATGCAAAGAATAAGACCGGACCCCTGTCTACAAAGAGCTCTTGGTGAAGTGAGCTATGCAGGAAGAAGAAAAGGCAAATGCATATGGGGGAATTGATGCTGACACGGAGGCCAGATGACAACAGCAAGCTCCACCTGGGAAGTCAGAGAAAATGCCCTGTGTAGAAGTCCACCAGGAAAATGGAACAGTGTGGACAGAGGCAGGGAGACTTCAAAACCAGGGCTCATGATAGAAGCATAGGGCACAGGTGGGAGGAAATCAGGGAATGATATTAGGGAAGCAGACAGAGGCCAGATTTTAAAGGCCTCCACTTTCAGGAGAGCTCTGAGCACTTGTGGGGAGGAAGCAGGGACCAAGACAGGGAGCAAAGATCAAAGGGTGAGCTGTGATCAGGAACTAAGGGACAGCCCTTCAGCTTGTCTTCAACATCTCATACACATCTCTAGGGGCTTCCCAGGTGGTGTAGTGGTCAAGAATCCAGATGCAGGAGACACGGGCTCAATCCCTGGGTCAGGAAGATCCCTTGGAGAAGGAAATGGCAACCCACTCCAGTATTCTTGCTGGGATAATCCCATGGACAGGGGAGCCTGACAAGTCACAGTCAGTCCACGGGGTCACAAAGAGTTGGACACGACAGCACGCATGCCCTGCACGCACACCTCTCTAGACATATTCCAATTCTATGTATAAGTCACAATTCCATGTTGTTTTAATGATTGATAGGAATGCATTGCACAAGAGGATAACACTCAACTTTAAGATTCACTTTTTCATTTAAATCGCCACATATAATGCATGCTGATCGTGAATGAGACTCCATTTGAGAACTGTAGCATTATCAAAGATGTACAGAGCACATCAGCCCTCCTCTAAAACGTCTTACACCTTACAATGATGTGGAAGGGAGATATATATATATATATATATATATGTATTTCCACATCAGTGTAAGGCATAAGAAGTTTTAAATTTTTTTATATAACCAAAATATAAGTCTTATCAGGATAGGTGTTCCAGCAAAGTTACAACTACATGCATTCAGAAGAGAAATCATGTTAAGTACCACGCTGTAGCCTGAATAAACATTTGGAATTTGAATAAATAACCCAGGCCTTACTAGACCAGATATAGAGAGAGCAGTTCTGGGCCAATTGCTATATTTGAATTCATCCTTGGGAATTGTGTCACATACCAGGTCAGGAAAATGATACGTTTTCTCTCCATACTTAAAACTTTCACAAATACTCTTATGAATTAATAAAATAAAATAGACTTTTCTATCATACCTTCATATTTATGTATTATGAGCCCTTCTTGGATATTTAAATAAATTTAAGATAACCTAAGGAAAGCAAATGGTAAACCACATACAATATTTATAAAAGTCTCACATATAGCATGTAGAAACTATACTCAACATTTGGAATAAAAATAATTCAACAATTCAACATGAATATTATCAACAGACAAGAAATAGAAATTTAAAAATAGAGAAACCCAAAAAGCTAACTTTTACGTTTTCAATTTTGACATGTAATTTTTCAAGCCTTACAATCCTTAATATAGCTATTTATATTCTATTTCCTTCCTAAATTTACCTATACTTTTCCCCCATGAGGCTCAGGATGCTGACCTATAAAACAAAAAGAAATTCCTAAATATATATAGTATGGAAATGATAGAGGTCCGTGATGCAGTGGATCATTATTCAGGCTGAAAATAAATTGGTTTTCTTGGAAAAGAAATTCCTCTTTAAAGATATTATGAGCCAGGCTCTGCCTACTCTCTTTCCCACCCATCCCAGAAGGACTGAACTAAGTTTCAGAGTTTGGAATCAGCTTCCCTCACTGATGGGGCAAGCGCTGTTTTCAATAAACTCCAACCTACCTCTGATTTAGTTCAGTGCTCCTGAGGGCTTCGTTACTCTAAACAGAGATGCTTCCCTGCTCCAGAAGCCAGGACCAGACCCGGGACCCCCTCTTACTCTCAACATCTAGGTGCTGATGAATGAAACTTTGCTTCTGAGCTGCAGTCTTGTGCCCTAGACCCAATTGCTAAGATACATATTGCTTCCTGACCACCTGCATCCCAGCCTCCATCTCCTCCCCATCACTACACTCTGAACCATCTCCAGACATTTTCCTTGGTCCTTGGAGCACTGACCCAGCTGATCTTCTACACTCTCTCTCATGGTTGGTGAAAATACTGGATTTTACCTGAGCCCTGTGATCCTAGGAAAAAATAAAGGTTACAAAATTCTCCCACTCTTTGTGTTCCAAAAACAGCCCTTTGCAAAATAACACCCTTCCCCAGAGAAGTCAGTTAAGACTCGTGGGTTCCCTTATTTACCTGTGACGTGGGCACAAAGACTTCCTTCAAATGTCCTCTCTTTGCTCAAGAACAGATCAATCAGAACAAAACTTACTGGCCAAATGTTCACTGGGAATCTCTCCTTCCTCTAAACCTCTAAACTTTGGGCCACCCTCAGTCTGAGCCAGCATACAACAGTCTTCCTTCAAAAGCCGACTGACCTCATAAGAAACCATTCTGTGATCTACCACCCCATCACCCGCCAGCGTCCATCACTCACCTCCCCAAACCTTGTTCTCTTGAGCTTTTCTCCTTGCTGTTCAGTCACTAAGTCGTGTTCGACTCTTTTGTTGAGACCCCATGGTCCATAGCCCACCAGACTCCTCTGTCCACAGTATTTCCCAGGCAAGCATACAGGAGACAGTTGCCATTTCCTTCTCCAAGGGATCTTCCCAACCCAGGGATCTAACTCACATCTCCTGTATGGCAGGCAGATTCTCTACCCCTGAGCCACCAGGGAAGTCCATGAGCTTTTCTTGTTACTCCTTATAAAAGAGAACCCCTTATGGATCTATGGTTGGTTCCATTCCTCTTTCTGGCAATAGTCCTTTAGAATAAACTCTCCTTAGTTAATTCTGATTGTTTTTACCCAACATGAGACAGTAAGGTTTCTGCCTCTGTAACTCAGTTGACTGGATTTCTTCATCTTTCCTGGGTTAACTTTTATCTCTCTCTCAGTAATTCTCACAACCATACTCAAACATGACTCCCTAGACCCTTCCAATTTCTCTCAAAAGTTACAGAATCTTTGCACCTCAAGTCATTTCACTGGTGCTCTTATTTTAAAATTCATTCAGTTCATAATGCCTTTTAGTAGTCAAAAATTTAAAGGCAACCTCCATTTTTTTTTTTTTTACCTACTATTCTTCTGAAATTGCTACCAAATGTTCTCACCTCTCATGTCCAGAATGGAAATCTTAAAATATTTTACTGAATTTTTCAGATACTCACAAGAGAAGAAACAGTAATAATTTTTAAAGTGTTTATTGTTACTTGAGAAAGGTGTTTGATTACAAGCCATGTGTAGACAGAATCATTTAATATGTGAATGTGTGTGTGTGCCTGCTTGGTCACTCAGTCGTGTCCAACTCTTTGCGAACCTATGGACTATACCCATTTAATGTGAAGCTATAAAAGCTAGTTCAGGTCACAATATTCAATTTAGGTAAATTCAGATATGTGTTTTTCAAAAATCACAGTTCTTCCTTCAACTTCCTTATAAAAACACCTCGATTAAGCGTCACTCCCTTTGCAAACAGCTGCTATGCTTCATTCAAGTGGCATGGAAAAGAACAGGGGAAGAAGGGTAGTGTGGACCCCTGTACTGTGATCCTCAGTGTCCACGGACAGCCACATGGGGGCGTGTTTTATAAAGTCACATAAACACACTCCCACATATGCATATATACATATACATGCACATATATTTAGCAATCTCGATATTTTTAAAATGACTCTAGAGATGCATCTTATATGACTAAGTAGCTTAAAAAGCATGAGTTCTTTCCTGATCATTAAGAGACATCATATTTTGGTCAATTTGGGTGTGATCTGAACCGGTATTTGGGGCTTTTCTTTACCAGGAGGCTGTGACAATTCCCACAGGAATGTATTGGGTCTACCTCAATGCTGTGTTTTTTGCCTTAAAGGCCCATACAAAGCCGAGGCAGGAAGCCTGCACAGCTTGGCTGTAGTGTGGTGGCCAGTGGGCCCACAGTGGTTCATCAGCCATGAGGGCTACAGTGTCGAGTAAGCTGCTTGGCTGGAAGGACCCCTGGGGATACAAATCTATAGCCTCAGCACCTGGCACAAAGCTCCACAAACTCACACTGCCCACACTCAGGTCCAGGACATTCATGCACTAAGGAAAAACAAAAACAAAAACCCTCAAATGGGGAAAATTAATAAACACAATTATTAAGAGTGCTATGATTTTGTAGCAAATACAAAAAGGAAATATTCTGAATCAACAGGAAATAAAGACAATAATAAGCTAAACTCTAGTGAACTAAACAGCTTTTAAAAATGTATCCTCAACTCAGCTGGCTGACATTCACCTTTGGAAAGCAATATTTACCTTCCATTTAATTACATTACTGATTAAGTTACTTCAATCCCTATCAATGTCTGCTACTTTCAGAATAAATGATATAATGGAGTGATGACAACTGTGATGAAAATAAATATTTTCCACTGCTATGAAATACTGTACAGAATTGTAATCACTATAAGCGGTGATTATATTTCAAAATTATGCATACTGCCAGAGATTACATTTCTTATATTTTCTGAATATTCATCACCTGAGTCCACAGAAGAGATCTAAATGACAAAATTATTACTAAATCCATCAACTGGAAGACACTATGTTATTACTTAATATTTCTGAACACATTCTATCTATTTTACAATCATTCATGGAACACTCACTGAGTGCCAAGTGTTGTGCTAGAAATGGGGTTTATGGAGATGGATGAACCCAGAAACTTTGCAGTCTCACCACGAAGCCACCAATTCTTTCTCAAAATGTGATCAGTAAGCCAGCTTCAGATGTTTCAGGATTTACATCCAAATATTTGAAAATTTGTTAATAATAAATAACAGTGATGCATTATTACTTAATGATGTAGAATAAATAATGTTGCCTCTGGAAGTTCCAAATATATTTTATGTGTGCATCCAGATGACATTTTCATATGTTGAGATAAACAGAAATCAGAAACCTTCTAGGTCTTTTATACATTTAACCAAAGGAAACCCTGATTTCTGTGGGACTGGTTGAATATTGCATGCTCTTTTAATTTATACAGACTAGCTGAACAATCACCTTATTTAACTGAATGCAAAAAAATGTTTTCTTTATCAATGAACAGTTTCTTCCTAGTTAAAGCAGTTACTAAGGCTTCCAATTGGAACTAGCTGTGTTCGTCATATACATCACCAAAGGTCAGATTCTTGCTTATCCCACAAAGCCAACCATGAAACTCACATGCATGCGTGCCTGCTCAGTTGCTCAGACACGTCTGACTCTCACAGTCCAAGGCCCCATGGACTGTATCCTGTCAGGCTCCTCTGTCCATAGGATTTCCCAGGCAAGAATACTGGAGGGGGTTGCCATTTCTTCCTTTAGGGGATCTTCCTGACCCAGGGATCAAACCCACGCCTCCTGCATCTCATACACTAGCAGGTGATTCTTTACTCCTGAGCCACCTGGGAAGAAGCCCTGAAATTGGCATAGTGAATGGCTAAAAACATCTTGAAAAGAATATGGTTTTGGTGTGGGAAAAACATATCTCAGCCTGAAAGCTGCTAGGTTTTCATCTTTTCGATTTTTAATCTTTCCTGTCCTTTGACAAGACATTAATACCCTTTGGTGAAATGAATGCCTTGATGTTAATTACTAAGCAAGTCTTTTTATTAATAACAGAGCTAAACGATTTTAACACCTTCCAGCCACTTTCTGGAATGAATGTATAATCATAATTCTTTCAGCACACTGGGGGAAGTACATAAAAGCCCCTGGAAATTGTTCATTTTGCTTACATGAAGCTGTTAACTCAGTTAATTACAAGCCATTGTCTTGGTATTATTTTTTTTTATACAGTTTCTTCCAACACAGCCATTTATTTAGGAAGAACCGTGCACACTTGGGTGCAGTTAAAGAAAGAAAGGGACTCAAGAGCAATTATATTCGGGGAAGGACACACCGGAGTCCCTGTGGTCCTCACACCCACAGAGCCCTCCTCTTTCACTTGCCTGGAGATGCCATGTATGTAACATCTATCTACCCGGCACACTGCTCTGCATTACCCAAGTAAACATGTACCATCAGATACGGAGGTCTGCACCCTAGTCTCCTCTCTAGCCAAGTCTTCCTTTTCTTAGAGCTCACATCACATGCCAGGTAGTAAAGAGAGACTGAGTGAATGTATGAATGCATAAATGAAAACCAAAGGAAGAATTCATATACATTGGAGAGAAGACATGTGAAATTATATTTTTAAATAATCAATGTAATCCAGTTACATTAATTTATGGGGGTATTGTAGGTTTCTTCCCCATTGGTCTCTCAGGCTAATAGTCTAAACATAACAGCCCTCTTTAGGAGAGCGACTTTGTTTACAGATTGTAAATATGATATGAGTGGTATATTTGATGATCTGTGGGAGTCAACTGTTAAATATTCACAAATCTGGGACACTAGTTGTTAAATTCTTGGTAGCTTGAAATGAATCATGGTAAGCGTTTACACTATGGAAATCAGCAAAAGGTAACAATCACGAATTTCTTTCTCTCTTTCTTTCTTTTTTTGAGAGTGTTTGCCAAATTACCTATGGGTAGTTGTTCCCTTCTCTAGGGGATCTTCCCAATCCAGGGACTGAACCCAGATCTATTGCAAAGTTCTTCATAAACCTCTGACCAAAAAAAAAACAAGAGAGAGAGAGAATTCACAATATTCCAAATTCCTAATAATCAGCTCATGATGTGCCATTCACATTTCCTTTCTAAAATTCTTTTTGTATACATGTTTCTATCAAGTCAATTTCTTGGGATTATTAACGTAATATGAATATTAGCCATTTCATAAATAAGTACTTCTTTTAATAAGTCAAAAAATGATTCTTTTAAAACATCAATGAATTTGGTCAAAAGCCATGTCCTCTCTAATCTATACACTTCCTGACTTTATAGCCATCAATGAAATCCCTTCTCAGCTTTGTTTATTTCAGGCTGAAAAAGCCTATTTATTTTAGACTCTCCTTATATTGCTGCTCTTCACATCAGCTCTTTTTAGGCACTCTTTTCTGGACCAATTCCAGTGCAGTCCTTTCCCAAATGCTGCAATCAGAACCATTTGCAGAGTCTCACTTGTAGACAGAAAAAAAAAATCTGCAACATAATCATGGCAGAATGGTTTTTCACTCTTTTGTCTTTAATTATGAGTAAATCTCCATTCAGTTTAACAACAGCCACAGCAAAACACACCAGCCTTAACAACAAAGATAAAATCAGACCATATCCAAAGAGATTAGTGGTTGAAGTATACATTTGCTCTGAGCAGGAAAAGAACTTACTAGATTCTTAACCAGATTCATGAAATCTCATAGTGTAGAAAACACTTAATAATTCTCCTTTTGTAAATCTCCAGGAAAGTTGATTTTTCTCCTAGTAAGAATACAATGAGGCATCTGTTCCAATTTTCTGTTATTTAGCATTACCAATGAAAATTAAAGCAGTCTACAAAATTAATATTAACAATACCAGATTTGTCAGCATTATTTTTTAAGTGCATGCTTATTAATATCTATAATATCCTTGATTAAGGCATATGCCTGAGACCAATTAATATATTTTGTTTTTGTAAGACTATTCCATACATATTTAAGCATCCTTTTTTAATCAAGCTTTATCTGTGTTTACACTGCCTTTCCCTTTATAGAAGGAAAATGAAAAACAGTTTTCTGGTATCAGTTGGAGAAGCTTCACTTCCATGGGTGATATCAACTCGTAAACATGTCTATTATATTTAAAGATAGCTGTGCAGTATAATATTGAGGTCTATTTTTTTAACTTCCAATCATTTGTTGATTTTAAGTCTTCAAAGGCAAACTAAATTACATGGTCAAGAAACCACCAGAAAATCTAATTTAAGCAATATACCCTAAGGCACGTTCACGAATAATCACAAATCCAAGCAGAAGGTCTTCCCTAACTAAGCAGTAAGGAGGTCTCAGTAACTGTATTGAAAAGTAGGGTGTTTTCCTTTTGTATGAATAAATCCTTTCAATTTTAGGATCTGACTTAAAGAAACAGGGGAAACCAAGCTTTGGAGAGCTTTCAGTGTAGCAGGTATTCTTTGTATAAATGTGTGTGATTTAAGCACATATAGCTGGTTCTGGAAAATCCCATGGACGGAGGAGCCTGGTAGGCTGCAGTCCATGGGGTCGCTAAAAGTCAGACACAACTGAGCAACTTCACTTTCACTTTTCACTTTCATGCATTGGAGAAGGAAATGGCAACCCACTCCAGTGTTCTTGCCTGGAGAATCCCAGGGACGGGGGAGCCTGATGGGCTGCCGTCTATGGGGTTGCACAGAGTCGGACACGACTGAGCCAACTTAGCAGCAGCAGCAGCAGCAGCTGGTTCTACATAATGCTCATAAAGTCACCAAAAAGTCCAATGCAGAGTTTTCAAGTTCTTTTGAAACATTCATGTTTGACAAAATTATAGATGATAGTCCAAAAAGGATCTAATGAGCAAATCTGGAAAACTGTCCCCACAGAAAAATATAAACAGATAAATTATAGCTTTTAATCTGAGTATACTTTCTGAATCTCTAAAAAAGGAATATAGCATTCCGTGTTTCCAAAACAGATTTGAAATTGTTTGTTCTGAACATCTTTCCTGTTGAAAGACAAGAGTTTTTATGAGAGTTTGTTACTGGTTGGCTTGCATTTTTGCCCTTAAATGGCTAATTTTTTAGAGTGACTTTGGTCCATTGAGGCATCTTAATAACCAAGATGCTTCCCTGGTGGCTCAGCAGTAAAGAATCTGCCTGCCAGCACAGGAGACACAAGTTAGATCCCTGGGTTGGGATGATCCCCAAGAAGGAAATGGCAACCCACTCCAGTATTCTTACCTGGGAGATCCCATGGACAGAGGAGCCTGGTGGGCTACAGTCCATGGGATGTCAAGAGGGTTGGACACTGCTTGACTCAACACCACCACTATCAATATCCAAGAAGCTGTCCTTCATCCAGTTTCCCCATAGCCAGCAAGTTGAGAACAAATTAGGTGCAACTTCAAGTCTTGATTTTTGATCCTTTGCAAACTGTAGATAAATTATGGTTCTGAGCATTCAATTTACCATTCATTTTTTGTGCTAAGTAAATCAATGTATTTCCCTAAAGGCAGATATTCTATTTCTGATAATATTTTCCATCTAAAATATTGCTGAACACATTCAGATAAATAAGCAAGTCAAGCAAAACAGAGTTGCTTAAACTGGATCATTTTAACTGATTTTGTATTTTAATCTAGCTTTTTGCTTGAAAAAAGAAAAGAGCTATAGAATGATGCTGAATAAAAAATGACATTCTATAATTCTTCCATTCACGTTTTCCCAGCATAAGAAGGAAAGAAAGTCACCTTGCCAACAAGATTCAGTATCTTATTAAAATGTGTAGAAACCTGTATGTGCTGTTTTCTGAATGTTTACAAACTCTAAATGATGAAGCTAACTTTGGGTCAAGAAACACTCTTTGTTGGCCTTTAAAGCATATCTGTTCTACAGATTCTAGTGGCTCTTACAAACTGAGACTCCATATCAAATAATGTTTAGACTGTGTATACTGCCCTGCTCAGGACCCTTAGACATTGTCCATGGTTAAACATTCTTTGCCTCAATGGATTGCTTCTAACAAACAATGAGTTGATTGTGTGGTTCAATCCTTTAAGTCCAGGGATCCTCAACCTCTGGGATCTAATGCCTGATGATCTGAGGTGGAGCTGATAAAATAATAAAGTGCACAGTAAATGTAGTGGGCTTGAATCACCCCCAAATCACCCCCCTCCCCAACCCTTGGTCTATGGAAAAATTGTCTTCCATGAAATTGGTCCCTGGTGCCAAAAAGGTTGGGGACCACTGCTTCAAGCCATTTGAGACAGTATCACAGTGACTGGAGAGGGAGCTCCATGTGCCCTTTGACTATCAGGTGTCTCTGTTGAGTCCGACTCTTTGTGATCCCCATGGGCTATAGCCCACCTGTCTTCTCTGTCCATGAAATTTTCCAGGCAAGAATACTGGAGTGGGTTGCCATTTCCTTCTCCAGGGGATATTCCTGACCCAGGGATCGAACTCGCATCTCTTGTGTCTTCCACACTGGCAGGCAGGTTCTTTACCATCTGAGCCACCAGGGAAGCGCAGTTACAAGTGCCACCTTGTAATGGCACACAGATGACTTATTTGTGATACGGGGTAGGATAGAGTGTGGACTAGAGAAGGATGCGCAGATGAGAAATAATTTATACCACGTGTCTTAGAAGGAAGAAACATAGTGAAGTCTGGCTTACCTGAAAGTCTACAGAGGGGTTCAAAATAGAAAAGGAAATTCTAACTCATGTAATGAGAAAATGACAATTAGAGGAATCAAATAGTTTTGTATCAGCTCCATGGTCTCATCTATTTTTAAACAGAATGACAGTTAATGCTGAATTTAAGTGTGACCTGGGTTAAGCATTTTGCTCTTTATATGTGTTTTTCTAAATTTTCTTTTCCTCCCTGACAAACAAAGCAAATTAATATCAAAATAAACAGACCAGGGCTTGATGGCTCTCCAGTTCCTACTGCTAAATATTATCAGATAATAAGCATCAAAACTAAATTCCTCTAATAATTTCAGTAATAAAGTTTCCTGAACATAATTCATACTCTTTAATATTTCCAAAATTCCCTAAAGAAAGGTCAATGGATAACAATATTTATCAACTGTGGGACAGGTAGGGGTATGTCTTGGGAACTTTTTTTTGAAGCAATGTTTACACATTAAGCACACTTTTTTTTTTCCAGAATATATATGAGGGGTCAACAAACATAGTAAAATTTCCTAAAGATCTTTCTATTTTCTATAAGGTCAATTGTCCATATCAAAACAACATTATTACTGTGATGACTACTGCGTTTTTATTATTGGAGGTGGCCTAAAAATGATGACTGTGGTCACTGAAGTTCACCCATATGATGCCACATCTTAAGAGCCACTGTCAAAGCCATTGCTACATGCCAGCTCTATGCTAGAGCAGGTTATGTGATAGCATTGGTACCTCTCCTGTGTGCCTTAGACTTGGGTGGGTAGGTGCTGGCTGCTGAGCTTATTTATGGCTTATAAATAATGTAAGCCATGTAATGGTTAAGAGGTGCTTTAAAATCACTCAGGGCTTGAATCCTGTGTTATCGTGGGCATGTTGAACCTCAATACCTTCATCAGTCTATTGTTTTCACCCTTGAGAACTGAATGAAAACACACAGTAAGTGGTGAGCTCAGGAGGGAGGCAGAAGGGGGTTTCAAGAGGGAGGGGACATATGTATACCTATGGCCCATTCATGTTGACGTATGGCAAAAACCACCATAATATCATGAAGCAATTATCCTCTAATTAAAAAAATTTTTTAAAGAGTTGAGCTCATATTTATAAATTCTAAAAAATTAATTGAAAATAATTATAGTAATACCAACAAAACAACAACATCCAAATTGTTTACCCTTAAGGCCTCCTTGCTCTTCCATAAAGGATTTCATGAATTTTTACATTTTTCTATAAGTAATCACATAATTTATTTCTCTACCTAAATTGTTTGCTTCTATATTCCACAAGAGCCTTTCCAGTTAAGTCTGTGCTTTATCTACTATCCATCAAGACAGCTCACTCATTCTGCCCAATCCATTCTTATTTCAGAATCTATTCATTTCTATCTTCTCATGATAACCTCAGAAGAATTGAAAACCAAGTGTAAAGTGAAAACAAATACATCTTTGCAGTCTTTGCAGTGACAAGTTGTACATACCTGCAATAATGATGACCACCATAGAACTAATGAGAAACTATTGTATGTCAGCGACTCATAGCTCTACTTAAGCGATGAGGGAATTGTGGTCCCATACATTTTGTGTACTAAAATTAATTCTAGCTGTATCTTCAATTTGTGTTTGCACTTCCCTTTTGCCCTTATTTCTTGATTTATTTGACTCTTACCTTGCATAATTTTACATTCAAAATTGTTCACTTATATTAATGTATATGTTCTAGCAAACCTTAAGAAATTAATTACCAATTAGCTAATTTAGAACTCAAAGCACTTGAGAAACTTGCTTTTCCACATCACAACCACAGTGCCAGCGACTGGAGTTGAAGGTTGCGGACTTGAACCAAGTTCAGTCTGATTTCACATTTCAGGTCCTTCTTGGCAACAGGGTCAGTTGCTTCTATCCTGAGTTCGTATAGCAATGAGTCATGTTGACTTGAATATAAATTCTTAGGACTTGGGCTACCTTACATCTGTGAACTTGGAGTTTATGGCACTTGTGGATGATTCAAGAACAAGATCTCTACACAACCGTGGTTAGCTGAAGTTTCGAGTAGCTGCAGAATAGGGCCAACTTTTAGGAAGTAACTGTACTTTCAAGGATGACAGAGTACAGTGTGTCATGAGGGTGCCTACTTCTGTCCTGTGCAAGGTCGTATGTAAGAAATCTCTGGGCAAAGTGAGAAGATCAGCAAAAAGAGCTGTGGAATGCAGAGCTTTGGACAGCAGTAGGCACTGACAGTACAAAAATAACTCAGTTAGACGGACCTGTCAACAGACAGGGTCTCTCAAGAGCCCAGAAATGCTCCTACAAAAGCAGGAGTCGAGGGTGGATCTCAACCAAATCTGGAGGAAGAGAAACTCTCCAACTCTGAAGGCTGGGTTAAGCATCACAGTGGGGGAAAAAAGAAAAACATTTATTACAATTATGTGAGATCTTTTGGCAAAATGACTAGAGGAGATTTAACCATTTATGAGGGAGCAGATGGGTTCTGGGCTCTAAGGTTTTATCAAGGGGTCCTTACCTGCCTCCTGAGAAACCCGTATGTGGGCAAAGAAGCAACAGTTAGAACCAGACATGGAACAACGGACTGGTTTCAAATTGGGAAAGGAGTACGTCAAGGCTGTATATCGTCACCCTGCTTATGTAAGTTCTATGCAGAGTACATCATACGAAATGCTGGGCTGGAGGAATCACAAACTAGAATCAAGATTGCCGGGAGAAATGTCAACAACCTCAGATATGCAGATAACACAATCCTTATGGCAGAAAGTGAAGAGGAACTAAAGAGCCTCTTGCTGAAGGTGAAAGAAGAATGTGAAAAAGCTGGCTTAAAACTCAACATTCAAAAAACAAGGATCATGGCATCCAGTCCTATCACTTCATGGCAAACAGATGGGGAAACAATGGAAAAAGACACTTGCTCCTTGGAAGAAAAGCTATGACGAACCTAGACAGCATATTAAAAGGCAGAGACATTACTTTGCCACAGAGGTCCATCTAGTCAAAGCTATGGTTTATCCACTAGTCATGTATGGATGTGAGAGTTGGAACATAAACAAAGCTGAGCGGTAAAGAATTCCTGCTTTTGAATTGTGGTGTTGTATAAGACTTTTTTTTAATTTATTTATTTTAATTGGAGGTTAATTACTTTACAATATTGTATTGGTTTTGCCATACATCAACATGTATCTGCCACAGGTATACACGTGTTCCCCACCCTGAACCCCACTCCCACCTCCCTCCCCGTACCATCCCTCTGGGTCGTCCCAGTCCACCAGCCCCAAGCATCCAGTATCATGCATTGAACCTGGGCTGACAACTCGTTTCATATATATTATACATGATCCAAAAGTCTACAAGCAATAAATGCTGGAGAGGGTGTGGAGAAAAGGGAAACCTCTTACACTGTTGGTGGGAATGCAAACTAGTACATCCACTATGGAGAACAGTGTGGAGATTCCTTAAAAAACTGGAAATAGAACTGCCTTACAACCCTGCAGAAGACTTTGGAGAGTCCCTTGGACAGCAAGGAGATCAAACCAGTCAATCCTAAAGAAAATCAGTCCTGAGTGTTCATTGGAAGGACTGATGCTGAAGCTGAAACTCCAATACTTTGGCCACCTGATGCGAAGAACTGACTTGACTCATTTGAAAAGACCCTGATGCTGGGAAAGATTGAAGGCAGGAAGAGAAGGGAATGACAGAGGATGAGATGGTTGGATGGCATCACTGACTCAATGGACATGAGTTTGAGCAAGCTCTGGGAGTTGGTGATGGACAGGGAGGCCTGGTGTGCCGCGGTCCATGGGGTCGCAAAGAGTCAGACTCAACTGAGTGACTGAACTGACTGACTGAGGAAAATAATTTACCCCAGAGTGGGTTTCAACAGACAGTGGGACAGAGGGAAGTTGCTTCTGACTGCATCCTGAGAAGTTCTGCTTTCTGAACATGATGTTTGAGAAACCGCATGTTTAATATGGGCTGTGGTACACTTTTATGTATCTGTTATCTTATGGTGTGGAACCTGTAAAACTGGGAGCACCTAGAGCTTAAAGAATTTCCCCTTCAAATCATTTTAATTCAAAGTGATGCGATGCTAGAGAAGCAGTGGATGAGGAGGCCTAGCCCCACAGTGGATCCTCTGCTGACTCAGCAGGAAAGACTCTGCCTGCAGCAAGGGAGATGTGGGTTCGATCCCTGAGTTGGGAAGATCCCCTGGAGGAGGGCATGGCAACCCACTCCAATATTCTTGCCTGGAGAATCCTGTGGACAGAGGAGCCTGGAGGGCTAGAGTCCATGAGGTCACACAGAGTCAGACATGACTGGAGCGATGGAGCACAGACACACAGCCCTGTGCTGCTCATACACCACAAATCCTGGGCAAAAAGTTGCAGATAAACCATCCTGTCTTTAGGCATCATTGTGACTTCCAACATTAAGAAATCACCAGAAATTCTATTTTAATTATGCTTTCTACTTGAAATATTTTTCACCACACACTAAAATAAATATTATACTGTGGGTTAACCAACAGTTTTTGATAAGGACTTGTTGTCCTAGAGCATCTCATGACAATTTCTTTGCCTTTCCAAGATACATTAGCAGTTGCTATGGAACCACATTTCACAGCCATGGCTATCTAGTAACACCATATGTGTAGAATGTCAGAATAATTATGTGATAGCTGCTGTGAAAACCATGAAACTTGGACATTAGAAATAAGGAATACATTTTAATTAGATTCCCTGCTACGACCATAATACAAAGTCCAGTTTTCCACTGAAATGTACACTCCATCATCAGAGGGGCTTGATATGTTAGTTTATACTTCTATCCCCAGCCTGGCACAACACTAGCACATAGTAGGCCTACAAAAATGTCTACTCAAAGAATAAAGATGTTTCTTCTCACTATTACTCAAAAGTAGAATAATTTCTGTAAGGCTCAAGCCAGGTGATTCTCCAGGGAGAAGAAGTGGAATGCTTTAAGAGAATTATAAAGGAACCCTTTGCATTTATAATATTCTCACTTTTCAAAGGTACTGATAATAGCAAAATCTTTGGAAATTAATTAGCAGTGGCATTTTAAACTTTCTTGGGGTAAATTCCACTCTGAAAACTACATCTTATTAAAAGAAGAGTGCACAGAAAAAAATACTGATTTACCCTGGTGACTCAGATGTTAAAGAATCTGCCTGTAGTGCTGGAAACCCGGGTTCGATCCCTGGGGTGGGAAGATCCCCTGGAGAAGGGAATGGCTACACTCCAGTATTTTTGCCTGGATAATATGGACAGAGGAGCCTAGTAGCTTACAGTCCATGGGGTCACAAAGAGTTCGACAAGACTGAGCAACTAAGCACACACTATTTAATAACTTACTCTATTTGAGACTAAAAGAATTAACCCATATCCTTGGGCTAAAGAAAGGTAGGGTTTGCTTATAACCTGGTCACTGTAACTGTTTTTATATCCGTGGTCACTAGTGTAATGAAGATATTCTACACAGCATGTTTAAAAGTGGTTCTACCCTTTGCTTTTGGAAACGCTCTTCATCTCAGCAGGCTGACATTCATCTTTTAAAAGGTATGTTTAACTTCAGTTAATTTTCAGTGAAAGCAACAGTGCTTAGACAGACACTAATTTTAATTAATTATTTACTGAACATTTTCTGCCATAGCAAGTGTCACGCGAAAGCCCTGATACACTCCATCTGCTGCTTACATTTTGTTCATCCACTATGCCATTTTACAAAACACTAGAAATCAAGTTTGTCTGGCATAATAAACTCCTATGATTCTGCCCAATAAACTGTTATCCTCCGAACACATGCAGATTTTGTTTTCTTTTTATTTTTCAAATGACTGCACAGGGTCACCAGGCATCCTTGGATCAGACCACACTATTCGCCAAGTACTGCCACATCTTCTCAGCTCTTCTGGCTTCTCTGGGAAGGCGTTAAGTGAATTTTTAATATTCTAGATTTTAGACATGTTTGTTAGATATTCTCTTTTCTGCCTATGCCTGATCAACTATCAAATTATGTGGTCCAGCAATGAATCTATTCTAAAACACCTCGAAAATTAAAATATTATTTTGATAGGAAACTTTTCATGGAGCTTAAGGATTGTCAGTATCCTCATATTAAAGAGATGTTCTGTGATGGAGGTGTGAGGAAGGCATGAGCTGTGGAGGCTACTGAAACTCCAGATCTATGACGGGGACAAATTAAAACAATCAAGCCTCTTATTATTTCTGAATTTCCATCTTCTTGCATATAGAAGAGTTACAGTTACACTAACCTTTTGACTGGCATGAAGACTCGGTAAAAGAATTAAAGAACACGGCATAGAAATGACTGTTAATCATGGGTGATTAAGCACATTTTTATCTCCTCTGCCTCCCAAAAACCCGAATAAGACAACAGTAAACAATCTCAACCTATCCTTACCCCTGAGAAAAAATACATACATTTTATAAAGTGAAAGTGGAGAGTGAAAAAGTTAGCCTAAAGCTCAACATTCAGAAAATGAAGATCATGGCATCCGGTCCCATCACTTCATGGGAAATAGATGGGGAAACGGTGGAAAGAGTGTCAGACTTTATTTTTGGGGGCTCCAAAATCACTGCAGATGGTGATTGCAGCCATGAAATTAAAAGACGCTTACTCCTTGGAAGAAAAGTTATGACCAATCTAGATAGCATATTCAAAAGCAGAGACATTACTTTGCCAACAAAGGTCCGTCTAGTCAAGGCTGTGGTTTTTCCTGTGGTCATGTATAGATGTGAGAGTTGGACTGTGAAGAAAGCTGAGTGCCGAAGAATTGATGCTTTTGAACTGTGGTGTTGGAGAAGACTCTTGAGAGTCCCTTGGACTGCAAGGAGATCCAACCAGTCCATTCTGAAGGAGATCAGCCCTGGGTGTTCTTTGGAAGGAATGATGCTAAAGCTGAAACTCCAGTACTTTGGCCACCTCATACAAAGAGTTGACTCATTGGAAAAGACTCTGATGCTGGGAGGGATTGGGGGCAGTAGGAGAAGGGGACGACAGAGGATGAGATGGCTGGATGGCATTACAGACTCGATGGACATGAGTCTGAGTGAACTCCGGGAATTGGTGATGGACAGGGAGGCTTGGCATGCTGTGATTCATGGGGTGGCAAAGAGTCAGACATGACTGAGCAACAGAACTGAACTGAACTGATAGGGTTAATTAGTAATATTCTACTTGACAGTGTTCCAGAAGAAACATCTACTTCTGCTTCATTGACTACTCTAAAGCCTCTGACTGTGTGGATCACAACAAACTGTGGAAAATTCTTAAAGAGATGGGAATAACAGACCAGCTTACCTGCCTCCTGAGAAACCTGTATACAGGACAAGAAGCTGCAGTTAGTACCAGACATGGAAAAACAGACTGGTTCAAAATTGGGAAGGAAGTACAATAAGGCTGTATATTGTCACTCGCTTATTTAACTTAAGTTCAGAGTACATCATGCGAAAGGACAGGAGAAATATCAGCAACCTCAGATATGCAGATGATACCAGAAAGAGCCTCTTGATGAAGGTGAAAAAAGGACAGTGAAAAAGCTAGCTTAGGACTCAACATTAAAAAAACGAAGACCATGGCATCAGGTCACATCACTTCATAGCAAATAGATGGGGAAACAATGGAAACAGTGACAGACTATTTTCTTGGGCTCCAAAATCACTGCAGATGGTGACTTCAGCCGTGAAATTAAAAGATACTTGCTCCTTGGAAGAAAAGCTATAACCAGTCTAGACAGCATATTAAAAAGCAAAAACATTGCTGACAAAGGTCCATCTAGTCAAAGCTATGGTTTTTCCAGTAGTTATGTACGAATTTGAGAGTTGAACCATAATGAAAGCTGAATGCTGAAGAATTGATGCCTTTGAACTGTGGTATTGGAGAAGACTCTTGAGAGTTCCTTGGACTTCAAACCAGTTAATCCTCAAGGAAAGCAGTCGTGAATATTCATTAGAAGGATTGATGCTGAAGCTGAAGCTCCAATACTTTGGCCACCTGATGAGAAGAACTGACTCACTGGAAAAGACCCTGATGCTGGGAAAGATGGAAGGCAGAAGAATGGGATGACTGAGGATGAGATGGTTGGATGGCATCACTTACTCGATGGACATGAGTTTGAGCAAGATTCGGAAGGTGGTGGAGGACAGGGAAGCCTGGTGTGCAGTCCATGAGGGCACAAAGAGTCGGACATTACTGAGTGACTGAACAAGGACGACAACTTGAGACTGGGTGGGAGAAATCCCTCAGAATGCTTGAGGTGAAGCTTCCATGGGAGGCTGGTTCCTCCCTGACCTGCCTGGGTGCAGAGGAAAGCCCAAGGAGGGCAGGGACTGAGACCAGAACTCAACTCAATCCGAGGTATAAGGAAAGCTGTTTAAAGGGACAGAGCTCATGTTCCTGGGGTGGCCCTTTGGTGTGGGACACAGAGATGCTGAAGATTGATGTTTAATAAATTCCCTCTAAAACATGAAATATAAATACTTGCCTCTGAATCCTTTGGACAACCTTTATAAGATATTCTCTACTCATTTTTACATGATGGAGATGGACTTGACTTTCTGAGGTTGCGGCAGAGCTTTTAGTCTAGACCCCTAAGGGGGAAAACCAGAACTTCTACTGTGGCTCAGTAATCCAAATGAATGCCTGCTGCCCTGGACTCAGTAAGGTATGGCTGCCTTTTATTCACAGAAAGGTCCCGAATTGGTCGATAGATTACAAAGTCATTTACTCCACAGGCTTCTGCTAGGGCAGAGATGAGGCAGTCCATAAAGATGCGTGCATGCTCAGTCATGTCACACTCTTTCTAACCCGTGGACTATAGCCTTCCAGGCTGCTCTGTCCATGGGATTTTCCAGGCAAGAATACCGGCATGGGTTGCCATTCCCTTCTCCAGGGGCTCTTCCCAATCCAGGGATTGAACCAGCATCTCTTACATCTCCTGCAGTGCCAGGTGGGTTCTTTACCACCAGCACTGTCTAGGAAGCCCACTCATAAAAGATTACATGAAATATATATATATGTATGTTCTACTTAATGGATTTCTTTACAGTAAGTACTTTGAGTAAATAAAATACTCAAAGTGATGCCTTTTTGATAAATCGAACAAAACAATTCACCCTGTTTTTGATGACTTGAGTCAATAACTAGGACAATTGTTGAGATACACTGAGGCTTTCAACACTGATAACGGACACAGGCTGAATAGCTCATTGGTAGTTAATGAGCTTCATTTTGGAAAAAAAAAATGCCTTGATGTCAGCTCGATTTTTGCTCATTTGCTTCCTTCACATAAAAGTAAGTTAGGTGTGCAGCTGTGTGACCTCCTGGGTGTTATAGCATGACTGCATCTCTCCATAATTAATTAGCAAATCAAAGGTTAAAGAAGTCTTCTCCAGAGTGATAGGAATTGCAAGCAGACATGCTCCCTGTCGTTCTCACTGTCCTCTGTCTAGAAACCATCAATTATTTTTGCTCGAGTAATACGACTCCTGAATTTACTATATTCTTCAGTCTCACTTATACATACTATGGTTAATAGGTGTGAAGATAGAAAATGCTTCCCCATTACAGGAGTTTGTCAGGTCATATTGATACTGCTCTCTGGATTCTTGACTTATAACTAAATCTCGGACACAAGCTAGTACAAAAATTGGAAGTTGGATGCCATAACAAAATTAAATTTCAACACATTAACTTCCAGGAAAGAGGATGGTGAAAGAATCACATTACCACTTGTTCCCCGCGCTGTCACAGTCATCAAAAAACTGACCAAGAAGGACAAAGAGGAGCAAAAACCAGGGATAAAATTGCACTGGCATTGAAACTGAAAGGATGACCAACCACAGGTCACAGAGCCACTACTGTGTGAACCAAAGCAAAGAAACTCACAAGACACTGGCCAGAATTCACCCTCCTGAGAAAGCCGGCACAAAGCAGCAGAAAGCGATCCAAGAAGAGTCCGGAAGTCTCTGTTAGTGGTTTCTGTTTTGAAGAAGCCAGTGCTAGTGATGTGGGCCCCTCTCTGACCTGCAGGTCAGAGGCTCTGGAGGCCAGGCTGGAAGTGGAAGGAGCAATTACTTTGAGATGGTTGGTTGACATCACTGATTCAGTGGACCTGAGTTCGAGCAAACTCTGGGAGATGGTGAAGGACAGAGAAGCCTGGCGTGCTGTGGTTCATGGGGTCACAAAGAGTCAGAAATGACTGAAAAACAACAAATAACTCAGTAATCGTGACAAGGTTTGAAGGATAGTACCTGCTCCTGTAAGAGATAAAATCTGGAAGGTAAAGGATCCTGGAGACCAAAACCCAGATTTGCCAGTAACCAGGCACCAACTTAGCACAGCTTAGGAGAAAGCATAGCTTATGACATAAAAGATGCCCAACAAGACAGACAGGCCTCCTTGACTTCTCATCTATATGCCCCACCTACCAGGATAATCAAACAATTTTGAGCACCTAATATCAAACAATTTTGCAGCACCTAATGGCTGCAAATTATCTGGACAAAAGGTGCAAAAAATTCTCCTATATCCCAGCTTTTCACATTTACCCAAGCCCCAAAGGCTCTGACAAATTAACCTTAATAAGCTCTGGCCAAGCTCTTCTGTTTTAAGGATAAGATTTTAAATGCAAACTAAAACAACAATGAAATACCACTTTTTACTTAAAACATTGCTGAGATTAAAAGCACCAGAGAGATGTTGTGGGGAGGGAGGTGGGAGGGGGGTTCATGTTTGGGAACGCATGTAAGAATTAAAGATTTTAAAATTTAAAAAAAAAAAAAAAATTAAAAAATAAATAAATAAATAAATTTAAAAAAAAAAAAAAAGCATTGATAATAGACAGCTTAAGGAGGCTAAAGGAAATAGGAATCCTCAAAGACTGCTGGTAGAAACATCAACTGAAAAAAAAATTCTTCCTGAAGGGTAATTTGGCAATCAGCTATAAAATTCAAATGCATGTTCACTGACCCAGCAATTCTACTTCTAAAAATACACACTGATAATCAGATGAGTGTTCAAATATATAGTACAAGGATATTCTATTGATAATAGAGAATAATTAGAAACCAAAAAAAAAAAAAAAAGACATCAGTAGGAATCTGGAAATGCTATGGGAAATCATACAAAGGAATACAGTGTACTCATTAAAATTAATTGTATATGTCTATATTTAGTTACATAGGAAAAGTCTGCAATGCTTGGCAAGTGTAAAAGGCAATTTACAAAGGAGCTGCCTGTGGAAAATATTCATTGAGAAAAAGTCTGAAAGGCTCCACATCAACATGTATGTGGTGGTTGTCTAGGCTCATGGATTTATAAGTGATCTTCACTTCTTTCTTTGCAAGAGTATGTATTCCCTGTATAACTTTATAAGGAAAACATATTGTTTTTATAATTGAATATAATTTTATATTGTATTATTATTCCATTGTTATATTTATGCTTATAGTACAATAGTCACATTTCATATAAAGCTTATCTGCACTTTCCTTCGTTGGACATCGACACACCCCAAACAGCTTTTGCACACAATCTGATACCAAAAGAATGATACATCATCTGTTAAGCACATATTTTGAAAATCCACTGACATACAAGAGCTCTGTTTTAAAGCACATGATCTATCTGAACAGCAGTGTTGGTATAATAATTTTATTTGCATTTCATCTGTTTCTTTGTAAAACGTTAGAATCAGGAAATGAATCTATAAAAAAAGTTAATAATTTTTTCAGTTATTATAATTGAGAAACAACAAAATCATTATCTTTGCCAGACACATACAATTTAAAGTCTCTACCTGCATTGGACTTAAGTCAGCCAATTATTTTAATAGTGAATTACTTGACCTGTATCTCCCTCTTGAGAAAGTCCCTTCCCAAATGTTAGTGTCCATAAATCCTGTTCATAACTCCACAAAGTCATGTGACGTCATTCACATCTGTTACACACTTTCACACTCAACCCTCAGCACCTTCACCCACTCACACACACAACTGATTGGAAAAAGAGCCAAGTGGGCTAATGAAATATCTTTAAATGTCTTTAAAAGAACAAAGCAACTGAAGTTGGTCCCTTCTGGTGCTTGAGTGAAAAAATATATTGGGATTTTGGAAGATGATCTTCACCTAGACACCAAAAGTGAAGCAGAGATAAGGAAAATCTATATTCACAGAAAGACAGAAACAGACGAATTTGTTTCTGGAAGATACCTTAAACTCTCTTTTTGGCTTAAGCTACATTTGTTTGAGGGGTTCCCTGGTGGCTCAGTGATAAAGAATCCACCTACCAATGCAAGAATCACGGGTTTGATCCCTGGGTTGGGAAGGCCCCCTGGAGAACGAAATGGCTATCCACTCCAGTATTCTTGCCTGGGAAATCCCATGGACACAGGAGCCTGGTGGGCTACAGTTCATAGGGCTGCAAAAAAGCTGGACAAGATTTAAGAACTAAACACAAACAACACACAAGCCATTGAAATAAGCCTAGGTTCTGCTGAGAGAAAAGGATAAGGTAAAACAATATCAGTTAAAAATCTGGACATACTGAAAATTATGGTAAACATTTCATGTATAAATAGGAATTTTCTAATTCTTAACTCTCTGGGTGTAAAATACCTATTTGTGTGTGTGCTCAGTGGTGCAGTCATGTCTGACTCTTTGCAACCCCATGGACTGCAGCCCACCAGGCTCCTCTGTCCAGGGAATTTTCCAGGCAAGAATACAGGAGTGGGTTGACATTTCCTCTCCAGTGGATCTTCCTGATTCGGGGATCGGACCCATATGTCTTGCATCTCCTGCGCTGGCAGGCAAACTCTACCGCTGGATCACCTGGAAGCCATCATATACACATAGGAACCAATATGAACTGTCACAAATATCATGGAATTACCTTTTAGAGAAATATTGCAGATCAAGAAATAACACAAATTTATAAACAGTATTAATGAGATCATCCAATGAATAAATATTGAGTGGATAAATCAGTAAATGAACAAATTATCCAACAACACTTTTCTTCAGCTGCATAACTACCCCTCAATGTACTTCTTTGTTTTATTATTCTCAGAGAACTCTTGGCTGTGAAACAATCTCCTGTGATAGAACCTGTTAATCTACGTATAAATCACTTATACTAAGGGAACAAGATTTTAAAAGTCAAAAACCCTGAAGTGATATTAAGCTGATCTCAATAGCCTTTGGAATCATGGGTGAGGAAAGCTTTCAAATAAGAACAAGAAAATATTCAAAAGGCATAACATTTTTTTTTCTGTAATTTGTATTTCTTCTTGATAAAATCACCTTTCTGTGTTTACTTTCTGTTAAAAAAAAGTAAGGTGTCCTGAAGCAGCTTGAAAGGAACCCAACTTCTAACAGTGAAGGGTGTGAAGTTGTTAGCAATGCATCTCAGAACTGCAGAATCACATAAACAGGCTGCTTTAGTAAGACTGGAAAAAATGAATAAATCAATAAAGCAAAGCAAGAACACTTAGAGAATGGCGAGCTATGTGTCAGAACAGACATGTAAGGAAACGGCAAGTGAAAAATCTCAGACTTCAGAAGAAGAGCAGCGGTGATACTGAAGTACAGTCGAGGGAGAGCAATCAACAAGACATCAACAGCTGACCAGGGAGCAGGTTAGAGCAGCCAGTCGCCTCGTGGCAGGGTATCCGGACACAGCGAACGCAGATCTCTGCCAGTTCCAGGCCTCCAATGTCAAAAGAGATCATGGCGACAGATACGAAACATGACAGAGGGCAATGAAAACAGTTATCCTCAACTTGAGAAAACGAGACGGCATTGAGGAGAACAGAGAGGACATAAATCATATTCATTTGAGATAACTTTATTTTTGTTTAATTTACAAGCTCAAAAACTTTATGGCAGTGTGCCAGAGTATACATATTTATTTGCAAAAAAAAAAAAAAAAAAAAAAAACCAACCTTGTTTAATGTCTCAGTTAAGATTGGGATTGACATATATACACTGTTATATGTCCAATAGCTAGCTAGTGGGAAGCTGCTGCATAGCACAGGGGGCTCAGTGCGGTGCTCTGTGATGACCGAGAGGAGCGGGATGGGGTGGGCGAGAGGGAGGTCCAAGAGGGAGGGGGTATATGTATACTTACAGTTGACTCACTTCATTGTACAGCAGAAGCTAACACAATATTGTAAAGCAACTATACCCCAATTTAAAAATGTATACATTGTATTCTCTGGAGCAAAAGTGCATGTGTGCTAAGTCACTTCAGTCATCTGTGACTCTCTGCGGCGTCATGGACTGTAGCCCGCCAAGGTCCTCGCTCCATGGGATTCTCCAGGCAAGAATACTGGCGTGGGTTGCCATGCCCTCTTCTAGAGGATCTTCCTGACCCAGGGATCGAACCTGCGTTTCCTCCGTCTACTGCCTTGGCAGGTGGGTTCTTTACCACTAGCACCACCTGGGAAGTCCAGAGTGGAAGTACATGAACCCAAGTATATCTGACTGGTCCGCTCACTGCTGTAGTATTTCCCAGCAAAGGCAGTCATGGCAGATGGTGTCAGCCTCACTACCGCCCCTTTACCTGGTAGAGGAAAGGCACTGTGGGTGTTTGAAGTCCTTCCTTGTACTCTGTAAGCCTCAAGTAAACGAATATATGAAAGTGTAGAGCAGAACAGAGATTTTGTTCATGACCTCCAATAAATTATCCAAGATTTTTCATTTGAGCTAAAGAACACAGAAAATTATCTGAAGGACTATTTTATCAATAGGACTGCATATAACTGGTATCATTCCAGATGAGAGGAGATAAGGGAACCCTTCACATACAGTGAATGGCTCAGGCCACCAGGGGCTAATTCTCATGCAAACCCAATTGGGTGATTGGATTGAAAATAAACATTAAACTTTTGAGCTACTGCACCCAAAATAAACCTCGTATATAACATTCACAAGAAATAGAACGTCATTGGCAGTCAAAGTGACACTTGCAACCAGAGCATTATAAAACCAACTCCACCACCTCAGTAATGGGAGAATTCCAAAGCATCTTGCCAGATTCAGATACGGCTCACAGATTATACTAGTCAACTTTCCCTAGTCTTGCTAATAATGTCCCAATAGCTCAAAACAGCAAATGCGTATTTCTCATTCAGAGCACCTGAGGGCTCATTTTGGTCCCAGGTGTTCCTTCACTGGGAGGAACATGAGAAAGAAGGAGGCACCCATCTGGAACAGGCCATTCTCTAGAGAGAAGAAGCAAATATGGGACCAAAGGACTTTTGTTCAGTCTCAGTATGCGTTGGCCAGAGGGTCACACGCACAAGGCACACGTGAAGGGGTGGGGACGATACTCCCCCATAGAGAGGGCCATGGGGGAGGGGACAGGAAGGAACAGGCTCCAGTTCCCAGGGCAGAAAACATTTTGAGCAAATAATACAAACTAGTATAGAGTCAGAAGGAACAGGATACTGTAGCACTATGCCTGCCTGGGTGAGGAGTGAAAGGTGGTCAACAATTTGTATCAAAAATTGGAGAAAGCAAACAGCCTCCAGGAATTACTCAACAAGGATTTGCATTTAAAGTTGAACATCAACCAATTATAAACAAAAACTGGTAATATTGTGTAATTCAACTGAGACCTTCAGTCAAGACTGGTGCCCAATGGTTTACAACATCATGACATTTGTATAAATACCTCTTTACAGGGAAATTTGGTAAAACTTGTCAAAAATCATGAAAATATCCTTATCTTGACCCAGAAATTCCAATATGGGAGATTTCCTCTAATTAGACATTCTTAAAGAACAAAAGATACATTCACAAGGATGTCCAGCACAGCAATGTATCTAAAACCCACCAACTGGAACCAATGTCATAACTGAGCCATAAAATTGGTTTGAAAAATGATGGCACAGTCACAAAAATAGAAAGGTCAACAGATGCAAAAGTGAGGGGGACTGGACTGGCTGCTACTGTCACAACCGTAAGACAATTTGGTGAGCATGGCAAGGAATAGACTCCTTGTATTTGCGTAGTGAAAGCATTCATGAGATAGAATGTACTCAGAATGAGATACCTAAAAACTATACAATTTTGGGTCATCATGGTTTGTTATTTCTCACTAACTTTCTATTACCTCCCCAGTTTGAAATGATAAAACCATATTTTTTAAATGTCCATCCATATCCAGTTGAAGAACAGTTTCTCAAAACTCTTTGAGAAAGCACTAATTTAAAGAGACAAACTCAAATATTTCCTTTTCTCTGAGAATCACTAATTAAGAATATGAGCAGAAGGCCTAAACTTTAGGTGAACATACACACTGTCTGTAGATCTGTCCCTTGAGGTAATATGGAAGCAGAGGAAAAATTAAACATCTCTGCCAACAAAGACTTCATGTCATATAGGAAGATGATTTTATTTTATACTTATTCATGAACATTTCTTTTGCTCACAGTATGATTTTTTTGTCTTATAAGAGGAGCAAAGTACTTTTATTCCTTTGGTTTCACAAAGAAAAGAAAATTATTGTAAAAACAAAAGAGACCTCTGGGCTTGATGCAAACATGTGGATTCTATGTTTGCGAGATTCATGCATCACATTTTCATGGCTTACTCTGTGCAGGCCCAAGAGGCGGCACCCTCAGACCCATATCCGGGGTCCTCCTGTGTGTGTGTGTGTGTGTGTGTGTGTGTGCCCATCATGTGTGCACATGCACACTCAGTTGCTTTCAATTCTTTTGCAACCCCATGGACTGTAGCCCACCAGCCTCCTCTGTCCATGGGATTCTCCAGGCAAGAACACTGGAGTGCATCTTCTTCTCTAGGGGATCTTCGAGGCCCACGGATTGAACCCACATCTCTCGCATCTCCTGCACTGGCAGGGGGGTTCTTTACCACTGCACCCCCTAGGAAGCCTGGGTCCTCTTTTCCCCCTGGAGCACATTACAATTTCTCGTCCTCACCTCCTAAGCAACACACATACGCACACACACACTTCGAATGAATATTTTAAGTGCTAGATCACTGTGGTTCTAACACTTCACTTGACGTGCTACATTGAGAGAGCAGTACCGAAGAAGACCCTCCATCTGGAATGTTCCACTTCATCCGGACCTCTTTCTATAACAGATACACCAAGGAAACAAGATAACTCCTTGCCTTACAGAGGGAACATTGAGACCACATGATCTCATCATTTCTCCTTCTCAAGGCCACTTCACGCCCCACCTCTTCCCAGCCCACTCCTGCCCAGCAGTTCAGAGCCGCCCTCTTTTGTCTTCCTGCTGTTGGTCTCCTTTCTCTTTTCTGCGTGCCTGCTGCTCACCAACCCCTACACAAAAGTCATCTCTCACGATTGCCACCCCTCCCCCTCTTTAACTGATGACTCTCATTTCTTCTCTTCTCCATTTTTTTATCTCCTACTTTTCTGCAAAAAAACAAAAGGTCCTCCTTCATTGGGGCATCACTTTCCTCCCTACATCACCACATGTCAGGGGTCTCCACCTGCTCATCACTTGTCATCCTTCCTAGCAGGTCCCCCAGACCAAAACCTCCACCAGAACTCTTTCCCTTTGTGTTGTTGGTAGAATCTGAAGTCCCCAGAAAGTTGTTCTCCACACAGCGGATATATTCATGCATTTTTTACACACATGTAGCAATAAATATGAAATTTTAGCTGTAGCATTTGATATATACTTGGGTTAAAAAGACTTCCTCAATATTTAATCCACAAGGTGCATAGGGTGATTTAATATTTCCATTAGTGGTATGAAGAAAAAATATTACTATTTTATGTTAAAGCCTACTGAAGCATATTCAGAATACTAAGGAAGGGTAATCATTCTTCTCATTTAAAAATTCATTTGGAACTTCTAATTCATTTGGAATTCATAATTCATGTGGAAAATACCTTGAGAGGCTCTTTGAATATAAATGGCAAGGGCTTCAGGGCATGGTCTACAAAACAGAGTTGGAGGAGTTTAGAATTTCCCAAGGACAGGTTGGCTTTGCAGATGGAAGCTGGGCATTCTAAGGAAGAGGAGATGAACGGTGATGATCAAAGATTTCAGGAGAAAGAAAGACCCTAGAAGTATGATGTGAAGTGTGAGCCCAAGGAGATTTACGATCAGTCTGCATCAGCTAATGACATAATTTTCTGAGACCACTGATGTTGACATTGAGTTTTGTTTTTGTTTTTAATTGGGTACAATTGCTTTACAATGTTGTGTCTTTTTCTGCTGTACAACAAAGAGAATCAGCTATATGTCTACATATATCCCTTCCCTTTTGGACCTCCCTTCCACCCCCTCAATCCCACCCCTCTAGGTCACCAGACAGCCCAGAGCTGAGTTCCCTGTGCTACGCAGCAGCTTCCCACTAGCTCTCTGTTCTACACATGGCCATGTGCGTATGCCAATTCCAATCTCCCAGTTCATTCCCCCACCCACCCATGTTGACTTGCTCATAATCTGCATCTGGGTCTCCATCCTTACCTTGCAAATAGGGTCATCTGAACCATTTTCTAGATTCCACACATATGCATCAATATACGATATTTATTTTTCTCTTTCTAACTAACTTCTCTCTTTATGACAGCCTCTAGGTCCAGCCACATGTCTGCAAATGACCCAATACCATTCCTTTTTATGCCTATGTAATATTCCATTGTATATATGTACCACATTGACTTTGAGATTCTCTCCTACCTTTTAATTCCTGGCTTTCTCTACACACTAGTCTTGCCGTCTACAAGGCAAGACAGCATGGGCTGTCTTTATCCCCATGGAAGCTTAGTAGAATGAAGAAACAGAGAAGGTGTTTCACATGGTCTAGTAAGAAAGAGCAGCAGCATCAAAATATGAGGTGTTCTTTACATTTTTAATTGTGATAAAATATAAAATTTACCATCTTAACAATTTTAAGTTTACAGTTTACTAGTCTTACATGCATTCACATTTCAAAACTCTATCTTGCCAAAATGAAACTCTATACCTATTAAACATCTTGTATCTATGATGACTACTCTAGGTACCTTACATAAGTGGACTCAAGTAGTATTTGCTTTTTTTATGATTGGCCTATTTCACTCAGCATAATGTCCTCAAGGTCCATAGAATGATTTAGAATCTCCTTTTTTGTTAAGGCTGAATAACATTCCTTATTCTGCATATATCATATTTTATTTAGCCTTTCATCTGTTGATGGACACTTGGGTTGATCCCACTTTTTGGCTATTGTGAATAATGCATCTGTGCACATGGGTGTGAAATGAGAGTTTTAAATAGCAGTTGATCTATTAG
The DNA here is from genome assembly GCF_001704415.2 of Capra hircus. Lineage (NCBI taxonomy): Eukaryota > Metazoa > Chordata > Mammalia > Artiodactyla > Bovidae > Capra > Capra hircus. The sequence continues at coordinate 23,648,434 of NC_030834.1, forward strand.
CATAGACTGATAACACTATATTCCAAGACAGTCAACTGTGAAAGAAGAAAAAACAGACATGTGAGTTGTGCATGCTAAGTTTTTTTCTACTATATCCAGCTTCATGAGAAATCTATATGCAGGTCAAGAAGCAACAGTTGGAACCAGACATGTAACAATGGATTGATTCCAAATTGGCAAAGGAGTACATCATAGCTGTATATTGTCATCTGCCTATGTAACTTATATGCAGAGTACATCATGTGAAATGCCAAGCTGGATGAAGCACAAGCTGGAATCAAGATTGCTGGGAGAAATATCAATAACCTCAGATATGCAGACAACACCACACTTATGGCAGAAAGCAAAGAGGAACTAAAGAGCCTCTTAATGAAGATAAATGAGGAGAGTGAAAAGCTGGCTTAAAATTCAACATACAAAAAACAAGGCTCATGGCATCAGGTCCCATCACTTCATGGCAAATAGATGGAGAAATAATGTAAACAGTGTCAGACTTTATTTAGGGGGGCTCTAAAATCGCTGCAGATGATGACTGCAGCCATGAAATTAAAAGTTGCTTGCTCCTTGGAAGAAAAGCTATGACCAACCTAGACAGCATATTAAAAAGCAGATACATTACTTTGCCAACAAAGGTCTGTCTAGTCAAGGCTATGGGTTTTCCAGTAGTCATGTATGGATGTGAGAGTTGGACTATAAACAAAGCTGAGCGCTGGAGAATTCTTGCTTTTGAACTGTAGTGTTGGAGAAGACTCTTGAGAGTCACTCAGACTGCAAAGAGATCAAAACAGTCAATCCTCAAGGATATCAGTCCTGAATATTCGTTGGAAGGATTGATGCTGAAGCTGGAACTCAAATCCTTCGGCCACCTGATGCGAAGAACTGACTCATAGGAAAACACCCTGATGCTGGGAAAGATTGAAGGCAGGAGGAGAAGGGGATGACAGAGGAAGATGGTTGGTTGGATGGCATCACCGACTGGATGGACATGAGTTTGAGTAAGCTCCGGGAGTTAATGATGGACAAGGAAGCCTGGCGTGCTGCAGTCTATGGGGTGCAAAGAGTCGGACACGACTGAGCCACTTAACTGAACATCCAACCATCACCAAACTTATCTAAGCTTTGTATAAAACATATTTTCACATGAAAACTATATAGTAGAGCAAACATTTATGCTTAAATTTCTAATAGGCATCTCTAATTAACAGAAAACTAGTCTCTGGATCTTCCCCTCAAACCGAGCCCCCATCAGTGCTCTTCTCTTATCAGTAAAGGGCAACAGCATCCTTCCATTTGCTCAGGCCAAAAGGCATAAGGCCACCCTTTACTCCTCTCTTTATTTTCAGTGGCAAATCCTATATACTGCATCTTCAAATTATAACCTGATCCCAGCCATTTCCACCACCTCTAGTCCAGGTGACCTTCATCTTTTACTTGGATTATTGCAATGGCCTCCCAACATGTCACTGATCTCACTCCTTTTCTTCCTATTCTCAACAGGGCTGGTAAAGGGACCTTTTAAGCCTTGTGTAGAATCATGATGCCCCTTGGGCATCAGCTTCCCTTTTTGCAGAAGATCCAGAGACCTTGCAATGGTTTCTCCATCCTGATAGGATGTGGTGCCCTCTTTGGACTGACCCCGCACTGCCTCCCAGTCTCCTCATATAGCCCCAGACACCCTGCCCTGTCTGGATTCACCTGAAGTGCTCTCCCTCCAGGACATCTTTGGCTCCCATTCTCACCTCCCTTAATGTCACCTTTCCTGTTAGCGCTTTTCCAGGAAACCGTATTTAAAATGGCAATTTTTCTCACTTCCTGAAACACTCCCTATCCTCCTTCCCTGCCTTAATTTTCTCCGTAGCACTTATCGCCTGTCAATATACTGCGTGGTTTCCTACTTTTCTTAGACAGTGTCTCCCCTTTACCACCAGAACGTATGCTTCATGAGGGTCAGGATTTTACTCACTTTGCCTATAGTGCCTGGCAGTAAGTGAATGCTTAATAGATTTTTGTTGAATTAATTAAATAGGCAAGAATGAATGAATGAAAGCAAAGTGTAAAGTTTTAGGAAAGGAGAACTATATACAGAAATGTTATGAAAAGTGGAAACCAACAAGTGTCAACTAAGATATTTTTTATTCTTTGGAGGAAAATTGCTTTACAATGTTGTGTTGGTTTCTGCCATACAATGTAATTCAGTCATAATCACATATATATCACCTCCCTCCTGAGCCTCCCTCCACTCCCTGCTGCACCTCTCTAGGTCACCACAAAGCACAGGCTGGACTCCCTATGTAATAGAGCAACTCATCACCAGCTGTCTATTTTATACATGGAAGTGTGTGTGTGTATGTGTATATATATGCCCACGATACTTTCTCCATTGGTCCCACCAAGGTTTTTGCCTTTTATTTAGTTGGCAAAACATAAATATGGCATTCAAAATAGTTGGCAATTAAGAAACTGTGAAAAAGAAAGGAGGCAAACAGCTTTTACTTCACTGTAAAAAAATCAGTTTATCTTAAAGTTATTATAATCTTACACTCTGAACAAAACTTGTCTAGAATGAAGACACTTATGACATTTAAGTGTCTAAACTTATCAACTTATAAAAGTTTTCTTAGACCCCAGTAAGATGATGGACAAATAACTCAAGAGATGCTCAGAGTTTTCCATTAGTCAAGCTAAAGATAGAAGAAATTAACAAGAAGCTTTCAGTCTAGTCAAACATCTTCTGTTTAGCACCTGTCCAAGTCCTCACCAAAAAGTACAGCTTAATTGGGGTCACTGGAAAACATTCTAGTTTTACCCAGTTGATTCTTTTCTTTATCACAAGCTACAAGCAAATGACTTCTAGAACTAGCCATATATCCTTCAGCTTCAAGATACATGGACAGATATTTACTTATGGCTCAGTTCTGCATTTCCAAAGCGGTTTGATACTCACAGAACATTAACACAAGAAGAGAGCTTCTCCTCTTCAACACTTCATGAGCCATACCCTAAAAGCATCAGACTTTGAAATCACATTCAGTCTAGAATTGTGTTGCATTTTTTATGAGAGTTAGGAAAACCCTGTCTTTCTGAAATTGATGATCTCCAGGGCTTCTTATTGTCGCCCTCTAAACACATTACTTCCATATATTTCTCCTCTTACTGTCTCTTCATTATTTTAATTATTTATTAGGTTTTTATAGCATCTTACCTCTAAAGAGTTCAAATCCTATATGGAGAGTTTCTAGCAGTAAAATCTAATAAACTTTTCCTAAGTATTATGCTGTACTAGTAAAGCAAAAGTGAAACCATAGAAAGAGCCTAAGAGGAAAATGAAGATGAAAAGAGGAAAGAAAGAATAGTGGTGAGAATAGACAGTTGCACATTTACAAAATAAATCTAATTCCCTTCAAGCACTATTCTAAAATGTTTCTGTGCTGTGACTGGGACTGCAGGAGGATGACCGGGGAATTTGTCATACACCTTTTGTTACATACATTGCAGTTACGTGTGTGTGTGTGTGTGTGTGTGTGTATGCATATGTTCAGCCATGTCCAACTCTTTGTGACCCCATGCACTGTAGCCCTGCCAGGATCCTCTGTCCACGAAATTTTTCCAGGCAAGAATACGGGAATGGGTTGCCATTTCCTACTCCTGGGGACCTTCGCAACTCAGGGATTGAATCCGCATCTTCGGCACCGGTGGGCAGATTCTTCACCACTGCACCACCTGGGAAGCCCAGAGCCTTCTTTATATAAGACAGCAATTACATCTGTCCACCTGTAAACTAAAGTTATTCAGAATCATCTTTGAAGATCTATACCCATAGTGTTTATATAGTATTAGCCTACACTTACATAACATGTACCATGTGTTAGCCACTGTTCTAAACACTTGATGAACATGGACACATTCAATTCTCACAATATCCTATAAGGTACTAGTATCAGCTTCACTTCAGAGCTGAGGAAACTGAGGCACAGCTACCAAGTGGCAGAGCCAAGGCTGCACTCCAGGGCACCTCCATCAGAAGCCACGCTGTTGTCCATTACAATAAACCGCGTTTGCATCTGCTCTTAGGCTAGAAAATATTAATACTAGACCCTTCTTAAGTAGGGGCTTCCCAGGTGGTGCTAGTGGTAAAGAACCCACCTGCCAATGCAGGAGACATAAGATACACGGGTTTGATCTCTGGGAAGATCCCCAGGAAGATCCCTTTGAGAAGGGCATGGCAACCCACTCCAGTATTTTTGCCTGGAGAATCCCATGGACAGAGGAGCCTGGCAGGCCACAGTCCATGGGGTCACAGAGAGTCAGACATGACTAAAGCAACTTAGCACACACTTCTTAAGTAAATTCCTTTTACTCTATTTTCTTGGTCTTCATGTTTTCTTTTTCCTTCACTCACTCTTGAAGCGGTTACAAATATATTTAAGTGAAAGTGAAAGTGAAGTCGCTCAGTCATGTCTGACTCTTTGCGACCCCATGGACTGTAGCCCACCAGGCTCCTCCGTCCATGGGATTCTCCAGGCAAGAATACTGGAGTGGGTTGCCATTTCCTTCTCCAGGGGATCTTCCCGACCCAGGGATCGACCCAGGTCTCCCGCATTGCAGGCAGACGCTTTAACCTCTGAGCCACCAGGGAAGCCCAAATATATTTAATGATTTTACTTATCTTACTTTTAAAGTAAAAGGTCTACTATCCATTGTCTAACTAGAGATTCTAAAGTATCATTGAATTTAATGCTGATTTATTTACTTAGAGTTACCATTAGCTGCTAGGAGATCCAACCAGTCCATTCTGAAGGAGATCAACCCTGGGATTTCCTTGGAAGGACTGATGCTAAAGCTGAAACTCCAGTACTTTGGCCACCTCATGCAAAGAGTTGACTCATTGGAAAAGACTCTGATGCTGGGAGGGATTGGGTGCAGGAGAAGAAGGGGACGACAGAGGATGAGATGGCTGGATGGCATCACTGACTCGATGGACGAGAGTCTGAGTGAACTTCGGGAGTTGGTAATGGAGAGAGAGGCCTGGCGTGCTGCGATTCATGGGGCCGCAAAGAGTCGGACACGACTGAGCGACTGAACTGAACTGAACTGACCATTAGCTGCTTACTTTTGGTATGTTGATCTTTTACCCTTAAAAATCTCTCTAATACTTAGGACAATTTGCCCTTTAATAAGTCAAACATAAGCAAAATATAACAAGCAGAGGTTTAGGGAATAAACTAAGCCTTATTGTCCAGATAATAATTTAATTTCCTATATATGGCTCACCATTTCTTTGATTGAAGTACTTTATTGGACATTGCCTTAGTAAAAAATAAGCTATTTAATCCAACAGAGATAACAGTTTCCAATAAAAATACGGCATCAACTATTCAAACCATTGTGGTCAGAGGAAATAGCTAAATGATACAGTTCTGATGGCTAACCGAGAGGTTAATTGCTCAAAATAAGTTTTAGATGGCAACTTTCTGTCAGTAAAAGTAATTGCAGATCAATAATTACATCTGTCCACATGTAAACTAAAGCTATTCTGCCATGGGTCATATATATATCTGCTCTCTGACCCACCTTGTCTATGCCTCCCATAGTTTGCTGGGAGAGACTTTGCTGGTACAATATCCAAGTTTGCTGGTACAGTATCCAAGTGTGCTGGAGCAGAAACTTCCAAAGCAAATATACAAATAATAAAATTGTTAATGGCCCACCCTTGCTCAGTGACACGTTTGCTCTCGAGTTTCAATTTCTTCATTCAATCATTCACACAGCAAACAATTGTTGAGCTCCATCTCTTCCCCAAGATAAAAGGGAAATTAGAATTTCCTGGCTTTGAGGAAGTCACATCTAAAAAGGAAAATAACTTAATAAATGAACAATTGTCCACACCTGATTAGTCAAGTCACCTCTGAACCATTCTACTGCTGCTGCTGCTGCTGCTAAGTCGCTTCAGTCGTGTCCGACTCTATGAGACCCCATAGACAGCAGCCCACCAGGCTCCCCTGTCCCTGGGATTCTCCAGGCAAGAACACTGGAGTGGGCTGTCATTTCCTTCTCCAATGTGTGAAAGTGAAAATGAAGCCGCTCAGTTGTATCCAACTCTTAGCGACCCCATGGACTGCAGCCCACCAGGCTTCTCTGTCCGTGGGATATTCCAGGCAAAAGTACTGGAGTGGGGTGCCATTGCCTTCTCCAGAACCATTCTACTACTATAGCTTAAGTTCTTTCTTTGTGCTCCAGGTGCTGAACTATTTCTTTTATTATTATTATTATTATTATTGTTATTATTATTATTATTATTAAACAGACTAGGGAATTTGACAATCCATTTTAAACTAAAGAGCCCAGAAGATCAGGTATCCCTGGAATCCAGCATCCTATGTTTTTAATCATTCTATCCACTCTCTTCCAAAAGCCACTACAAAAGTGCTTTATACAGAAGAGATATTTGATAGTCCTTTAATTTGAACTACATAGCTTTTAACTATTTCACTATATAAGGCTTACAGGGTATCATATAAAATTTCTAAGTTCTTCATCAGAATGAAAAGAAATTAACCAGAGCTTTGATATGGACTTTAAAAATTAGGAAAAGGGTAAGAAATTGCAAAACATCTATGAATCATTTCATCCAGCAAAGACAGATGTACTATTATGTAATCCTATGAAATGCATTAGAGAAATGAAGATGACAAAATTTAGATTATTTGGAGGCAGTCAGTATTCTACATGTTGAATTGTTATACCTGATATTTAGACTAGCAAAAATATTACAAAGTTCTCTGAAATATATAGAAAAGCAAGAGCAATAATTAAAAACAACAGCAACAACAACAAAACCAATTTACATAGAAGAAAGATAAGGAGAATGATTTCTAAATACTTTCTTATTGGAGTTAACTCTCTGGATAGAGATATTATCTGCTACCTACTCTTTTAATTGAAAAAAGATAAAGTAGCCTTTAAGGTAATTAGTTTTCCTGCATTACAATAATCAAAGAAGTATATTTTAAATGCTTAAAGTAAAAAAGAAATATTGCAGGGTAAGAGAACCCAGCACCAATTCCCAGCAGAGTGGCTCAGCCTCAGGAAAAAGTCCATCATGCTTGAGTAGCCGAAAACAAATCCAGAAATATAAATACCCTTTCTATTTAAAATGCGTTCTTGCATTTTATTTAATTTTATCAGACACATGAGATAATAGGTTGTTCTCCTTACAATGGAAGAAGCACCCACTGAAAGGCCACCAGGCCTTCAGGGCCTCTGTGCTCTGATCATCATTCATACTCAGAAAGCTATTTCTCTTTTTAGCTGGAGATCCAACCGGGTATCACAAAAAAGTTCTATTAAGTCCAGATTTTTCTGTGGGAATAAACTTTATTTCTATCCCTTAGAAGTACTGATTTCAGTTTGAATCATTTTTCTTTTAATCTTGTTAGTATGTGAGCCCCTGAGGGTCTTCCTTTATGACTAAGGCAAGTATCAAGTCTGTTATAGATGGTTTATTTGCAGTCTGAGATTTGAGGTATGTGTCAAATACCGTATCTTGGTCTGGACTGTATGGAACTGTAGTAAAGCCTTTATTCAACTTCACCTGAAGTTGTGAATAATTGTATGTTCATTTCCCACCTAATTTTCTACACCTAATGGCTTCCACTCTATATTCAAAAAGGTCATTCTCAAACACAGGCCAAGAAAATAGCCAAATCAATTGAACAGTGTGTTTCTTCATGCCACTGGAAAGAGAAAATAGATTTTGATTTCTTATGCAAGCAAAGAGAACTAATGACTTAAAACTGGAGGTTTCTATGTTAGAAAACCTAGCTTGTATGTAAAACAAATTGCAAAAAACAGTTAACTAAAGCAGAATTATTCAACATTATATTCTGCCTCATATTAAGGGAAAATAATTCTCCTCATTTTTATTTTCCTTGCTTTAAATGTTTATTTATTCAGCTGCATCAGGTCTCAGTCGCAGCACATGGGCTCTCTGGTCGCGGTGGGTAGACTCCAGAGCACTTGGGCTCAGTACTTCCTGAGCATGAGCTTAGTTGCTCCACAGCATGTGGGATCCTAGTTCCCTGACCAGGGATGGAATCTGTGTCCCCTTCATTGCAAGGCAGATTCTTAACCACTGAACCGCAAGTCCTTATTTTTATTTTTTAATAAAATAGGAACCAAGTATTTTACAGATATGATGAGTGGAAGATATACTGGATTAGCAGTCAGGAGATAAAGCAAATCATTTAATAACCACTCTAAACCTCAGGATATTGATGAATAAAATATTTTTAAAATCTAAAGACTTCCTTCAATCTATACTCACAACCCATTTGTTTGTGTGGCTAACAAAACATCAAAGAACTCTTTACCAAGTCTCAAAAGGAGTAACCATCTCTGATAAATACACTCAATCTTGGACTCTATTTTTCAAAAAAAGTCCTAGAATAGAATTTTACCTTTACTAAAATGTGTTGAAGCATTTTCAGTGTGTGATTTAGCTCTTCAGAACATCTGGCAATGGTGCACACTTACTAAATCATCCAATACCACAGACACAGAGTTTACCTGAATTCTTCACATCAATAAATAGAGGGATAGCTTTATTGCTAAGTCACATACCAAATAAAATATGTAAAGGAATTACTTACTACTAAAAGTGGTTTATTAGTCATTAAAATCAAATAAACCATTATTTTAAGCCTATTTTATTCTCATTTTGGAGGAGATAAAAATATCGCAGTGATCTACTCATTACAACATTCAAAAACAGAAATGGTCAATGAATTTTTTCTCATTGGAGTCTAAAGCATTGCTACAACCTCAAGAAGAAGACAGTAAATCTAGAGCTTAAAAGCCCAGACTTACTGCCATAAACCTGACTTACTATCAGTGTGGCATTGAGCAAATTTTTCAGTCTATGAGCCAGAGCTTTATTATCTATGAAACGGAGGACACAATATCATTTAATACTACTGAGCTGACTAAATGGGATGATTTCTATAAAGTACATAACACAGTACCTGGCACATACATAGGAGCAACCAGATGTCACAAATTATTTCATGAATTTCTTTCATTGTATGATAGAGAAGTGTCTTGTGTATTATAATATGCAGTATGTCTCCACAGAGTGGTGTGAAAACCAAAGATATTAAAATGCAATAGAAGGGTAAGTGGAGTTACTATGGAAACAGTATGGAGGTTCTTTCAAAAATTAAAAAGAGAGCTACCATATAATCCAACAATCCACTTCTGGGTTTTCTTAAAGGAAATAAACTCAGGGATATCTGCATTCCATGGTCATGGCGATATTATACACAGTAGCCAAGACATGGAAACGATGTGAATGTTCATCAACAGGTGAGGGGATTAAAAAATAAAAAAAGGCTAGCAAGGTAGGTAGCTATCTATAGAAAGAAATCTATCTATAGAAAGAATATCATTCAGCCTTTAGAGAAAAAGAAACTCTGCCATTTGCAATAACTTGTATGAACGTGGAGAACACTATTCTATGTAAAATAAATCAGACACAGAAATCTAAAGTGGGTCAGTGGTAAAGAATCTGCCTACAATGCAGGAGATGAGGGTTCGATCCCTGGATTTGGAAGATCCCTTGGAGGAGGAAACAGCAATCCCCTCCAGTATTCTTCCCTGGGAAATCCTATGGACAGAGAAACCTGGCAGGCTAACAGTCCATGGGGTTGCAAAAGAGTCAGACACGATTCAGTGGCTAAACAACAATAAAAAGAATCTAAAAGAATCAAATTTATAATAAGAGAGCAGAATGGGGGTTACCAGAGGCTAGAGGGTAAAAGAAAAGGGAAGATACTGGTATAAGGGTATAAACTGTCATTTATAAGATGAAAAAGTTCTGGTTACAGCACGGTAACTACAGTTAATAATAACGTACCACACACTTGAAATTTGCTGAGTAGGTCTCAGGTATTCTAAACATACACACAATGATAACTATGTGAGGTGATAGATATAAGTAACCTGATTGTAGTGACCATTTCACAATATACATGTATATCAAAACATCATATTATATACCTTAAATATCTACAATTTTTGTCAATCATACCTCAATAGAGCTGAAAGACAACAAAATTCTAAGATATGCATTTTTTGTTAAGGCTCATTTTTCATGGCATTCTTGGAGATTCATTTGAAAATAATCCTTGGCAGTACACAGAGCACTTCTTAATATTCTCATCATATAACTTTAGAATGGTGACTAGACAATTATTAAGTGGCATTTGTATTTTTTCTCAGATTCAACTTCCTCATAAATAGATGTTTTATTTAAATATTCTTTTTTGTTTGGACTTCGATTATGGTCTATCATTAATCACGCTGTATATTCTACAAACAGGTCGAAGTCAATGCATAAAAGTGCAAAACACTTTGTGAGCTGTCCTCATCCTGGAGTCTCTAGTAGAGGGATTAGTATAGCTCATTAACAGCTGAACTGCTAGGTTTGGCAGGTGAATACAAAGTAAATTCGCATTATGCCTAGATGGGGCTTCAAGGTGTAGAAGCCTGTTAAATAAGGATGAAACGCAGGCACGACTTATAATAGAGAAATGGAGAAATACAAGGACTTCTAGGTGAGGAAAACTGCAAAATCAAGGAACGAAGTTAAAAAAGAGAAAAGCCACATTAGGAAGGGCAAGTAGTGATGTCTGTAGGAAGATGGCCTAACAGAACGTAACAAGAGGAAGATAATTTGAGGCTTATTTGTGGGCAGCACTGATTAGCAAGATGAAGAGGCTAAACCTTCTAAAAGGCACTGTCCCTGTGAACTTCGAAAATTATTTTAAATGAATAACAAAAAGGAATTCTATAATTATAAATTAAACATGTTCTTAACATCAACATTATAATGAATGAGGATTATACACATCAAACTGAAAGCTTAATTTAAGAAGTCTGGTAATCTAAAACAGAGGCTTTCTGCTGGCCCACCTTCCACATTGTAACCTGAAAGTTACTCTCTGCTGCTGCTGCTGCTGCTAAGTTGCTTCAGTCGTGTCCAACTCTGTGCGACCCCATAGACGGCAGGCCACCAGGCTCCCCCATCCCTGGGATTCTCCAGGCAAGAGCACTGGAGTGGGGTTGCCATTTCCTTCTCCAATGCATGAAAGTGAAAAGTGAAAATGAAGTCGCTCAGTCATATCCAACCCTCAGCGACCCCATAGACTGCAGCCCACCAGGCTCCTTCGCCCATGGGATTCTCCAGGCAAGAGCACTGGAGTGGGGTGCCATTGCCTTCTCCAGTTACTCTCTAGTGATATGTTAATGGAAGCCACAGCTAGGAGTTCTCTCTTCCTTTGACATATAATTTTATTATATTTTAATTTTTATTTCACATATAATGTACTGTATGTTGTGACCCAAGGATGAAAGAGCAGATAAAACCAAGGAGGGTCTTGGAATGCAGGACTGAAAAACCAGACCCTTACCATCCTTCCCTCCCCCATGCTGTAACTATTAAAAGATTTCAGGTCCTCCTGAGCAGTATAACCTGTCTCCTCTCCTACAACACAGGCAGAAGATATTTGCCTTCCTCTCCCCACCCCCACCGAGTATATGCACCTCATCCAATCAGCAAATGACCCACAAGACCCCTATCTCACTCCTTGTACCCTGGGTATAAAAGTGCAGTAAGGACCCCTGTTCAACGTCGGTTCTCCCTTGAGCTGGCACACTGTTCTAACAGCGTCTCCCATTCAAATAAACTTTATTTCCCTCTCATTATGTCTCATGTCTGGAAATTCTTTTCACGACACTATATTCTCAACTTTAAAGACGTTGATTTTCTTTTCTCAAATATTTCACACCTATAACTATTTAGCATTTGATGACAATACAGCATAATTGAAAATTCTCAAAAACCATCTGTGTTTAAAAAACACACTATATGAACACAACAAATTTTCAAAGAATAAATTTTAAACATATTAGCTTTATACTAAAAATACACAAAAATCCTGAAGTAATGTTTCATAGAAGAATTATTATGTGACCTAACTAAACTATCAGCGAACAAAATAAAGCATATGATTTGAAAAATATATTTTGAAAAAGATAAATGTAAACAACTTTCTCTTCACAAGGGAGTAAATAGTTTTCTCGGGTTAAAAAAAAACTTACCAAAAGAAACTATATGTTCTAAGCTCTTTAAAAATTTGTCAGACTTACTTTCAGGAATAACTTAGAGGTAATTATTTTCCGTTCCAAGGATAGCAAAATGTGAAGTTCTCGAAAAACTTCATTGAATCAAATATTAACCATCAGTCAGTTCAGTTCAGTCATTCAGTTGTGTCCGACTCTAAATAGCAAAACAGAATCAAGAAAACACCTCTAGAATAAAAGTAACCCAACATGGCATGCCAACCCAAAAGGCATGGCCTTGTGCCCTGATGGTAAAACTTATGCCATGAAGGGGCAGGTAAGGGGATGTCTTTCCCACAGAAGCTCACAAGGAAGAGAAGCCAGTGCAGCAAGTGGGCTATAACATGTTCTAGAAAGACGAACTGAGGCTTGACCTCATCTGATAGGACCAAGACACTAACTGACAAGAAATCCAGCCGTTTTCCGGGACCAGTACATCTTGGATTATGAGGTCTTGTTTTGTCTTATCCATAAAACTTGACTGCATCAATTACTTGATAAGGAAAACTAGAGACACTTAATCTTACACTGAGAAAAGGATAAAAGAAATTTATAAAATTCTGATAGAATCATAAATTGATTAATTAAAGAAACTGATAAAAGAGTGAAGGCAAATATTCAAAGATTAAGATCTAAAATGTACAAGGTGCAAGAACAATGATGGAAAATTGTTCTATGAGCTAGAAACAGAGATGAGAGCTTGCCACTTATGTCATCAGTCCATCCTGAAAACCTCCTGAGACACCCTAGCAGCAGTCTGCGTGAACCCTTCAGAGGGGCAGGCTCTTGGGCTTCCATTCCACACACTTGTGGAAGTGGAGACCCTCCCTCTCCCCTAAGGTCCAGTTTCTGCATATGACCCACACAGCCACTGCCCTACAGGAAATACTGCTTCCTAGGACTTCTGCCTGAGCTCTGAGCTCAGGACCTGCCTTGATGGGAGCTCCATACAACTGTTCCCTTTTTCATTCCCTGATTTTTCCCCAGGACATCCCTTCCCTTGCCACTGGGGAACTTCTCTAAAGCACTCTTTTTCTCTCCCACATCTACATGACACCTACTACAGGCTATCGAGTGTTGGAGCTCTAACTGAAGACTGGGAAACCCGCTGACTCCAGATGTCCCTGCATTCTACCCACCCCAAAGCCCTGAAGCAATGATTACAAAGCCTGGACTATGGTATGAATTGCAGGGAAGAAAAATATACAGGGATATCGATGGGAAAAAATACACAATCTATAAACTAAGATAGTCCAAAAGGTACCCCAAATCTGCTTTTATTTTGCTATGATTTATGAAATGTCATCTTTGATCAAAAGCAATACTCACGGTGATCTAGGCATAAGAGCAGTCACAAACTTAGCACAGATGCAAAAGACAAGTTGACAAAGAAAAGCAGAAAACAGAATGCCATCAGAGGAACCCATATGGTTCACAGTAAACTAAAACATTAAAAGAATCAGTGTATGCATCTGGCGGCGCTAGTGGTTAAGAACCCACTTGCCAATGCAGGGGACATAAGAGATGTGGGTTCAATCCCTGGGTCGGGAAGATCCCCTAGAGAAGGGCGCGGCAACCCACTACAGTATTCTTGTCTGGAGAATCCCATGGACAGAGGACCCTGGCAGGCTACAGTCCATAGAATCGCACAGAGCTGGACATGACTGAGAGACTTAGCACACAGCACAGTCTCAGTGAGGACACGTTTGTATGTGCACACATGCACACGCATACAAACCCCTACCTATCGATTAGCAATAGTAATTTATTCTTGAAAATCAAGCCACTTCAATAAAAAGTAATTAAATGAAAAAATATACTTTCATTAATTTCGATGGGGAAAAATTATGACATGTTTCATTTCAATTCAAAGTACCCAAAGAACTTTCACTGAGGAAAAAAATATGTCCATCAATTAATGAAAACAACTTGAAAATAAATAGTTTGTTTTTAATTTAAATTTTTATTTTTACTTTATTTTACTTTACAATACTGTATGGCAAAACCAATACAGTATTGTAAAGAAAATAAGTAGTTTTTATGTGAAATAGAATGAAAGCTTATTGTATTTATATTTTTTTATTTACCACACATTTTTATTCACCAGTTATCAATCATCTAAGAGTTCATCTTGTATTCAAACTATATCTAAGAATAAAACACACACAGAAACACCTAAATGCCAAAATAAAGACTAAACATGAGAGAGCTTACACAGCAACCCTTCCTCCAAAACTGTGTGCGCTGATCAGACTGAGACGTTTTCTCAAATACTCTTGGCAAAACAAGAAGCTTTGGTTCATACAAACACAACACAAAATTAAAATTTGTTCCATGTGATATTTTCTGATAAGAAACTGTAGTGTTAAGTAAAGCTGGTGAGTATGTTTTTACCTACAACCATAATGTTGAAATATACCTTCTTAAAATACACTCAATGTACACTGCTGTGAAGATCTTTATATACTGAAGACAAAAGTCATCCAAAAAGAAGATAACTTTTCAAGAACTGTTAGGACAAAATGCCATTAACCAAACAGTTTCATATGAGGTAATAATCTATAGAGGCGTGTGTATGTGTGTATGTGTATATGTGTGTATGTGTGAGTATAATTCATAACTGCATTAAGGAAAGGAAAGGATGGACAGAAATCTGGAAGATGGAAAGTTACACTTGGATCTAGAAGAAAAAATAAAAAAGGATTACTTGGAGAGTTAAATTTTGTTTCTTCACTCTCCTGATAACTTCTAAAGTCTCCAATTTTTTAATTTTCAATTTTTGAACTTCTGGTACATTCCATGCAGGGGCAAAATGGTTTCTAAGGATAGTAGATAAACGACAGCATGCTTCTGATTACACTCCTTAAAGAAATAATGAGGAAGTCACTTTATTCACTGTAAAATGATGAAACAGCAAAATGACAGTTTTTCAACATCAAACAAAACTAGATATGTGTATTTGATATTTCAGAAATGTTTATCCAGACGTGTAGTATCCTTTATTTAACTTTTAGATTACTATTACACCAAACCTACATCATCAAACTATAAGTGAACACACTATAATCGAAATGGCTATTATACTAAATATGCTACAACATAACTTTGAAAACTCAGAGATGTCACCTGAGTTTGTATAGTCTATGGGTCATTTTATGTGTTAGTGATTGTTGGGCTCTACTCGTATTTGAAAGTTTTAGGGGGTTGGGTTTAATCGAAATGATCCCATGACACATTATTGCAGTGACATTTGGAGAAGAAAAATCACAAATATGTATTTGTTTATTGTCATATGTTTTTATGAAAATATGTGTAAAATACACCAAGATAGTTTCCTCAATTATTTATTTTTACTAGTGATCTTAATTTAAAATAAAGGAGTGCTTTCTTTCATAGATATTATAATGATACAGTGTCTTAAAATCTACTCACATTACAAAAATTAACCTTACTAATGAGCATTTAAGACTCAAAAAATATTTTCTGTGATTAAGGATAATTACTATATAGTGCACAGAGGAACAAAGGCTGACGTAAAACAAAGAGAAAAAAAGAATTGTTATAAGAAAGAATGATGAGCAAAATCTACTTACATGCTTAAAGGGAAAGTGATTGTGCAGCTAGCTACTTTTACAGAGCTAAAAAAATACGTATTTTATTTGTTTGCATCCTCCATCTCAATACATTCGAATTACACATTTTCTATATTGTCTGAAAGATGATTATGCTCGAAATGCTTAATTTTCCTTAGCATGCTTGCTCATAATAGAAAATTATACTTACAATAAGTTCTTTATCATTTCAAGTAAAATGATCACACTAAACTGATTCATATGCCTTTTATCTGGAAGACTTTTGGGAGAGAACCAAAGCCCATTTCATGATAGAGATTACCTAACACTTAAAAAAAAAAATCCCAATCATATTTAAAACTAAAACTCAGAAAACCAAAATGTGTCATTTGTAGTTAGGCCACAGATATGTAGGAACCAGAGAATCAAGCTAATTTTAAAAGCTAAAACAGATGTATCTACATCTTCTCAAAATAGGAAAGATCATCTCATTTAAAAAGAACTCTTAGGTTGTTTGGAGCAAGATGAAAGTTAGAGAGTTGTGCTAGGAACTCAGTTGCTGGTTGGTTTTTGTCTGTCCCTTCCATCCATTTTCTGCCTTTTTGCTGCTGTGTGCTGCTTCCTGCCCTAGAATCGCATCTCCTTGGCTCTTCTGCACTCTGCCTTCACTAGGCAGTGGGAGACACCGTAGGGATTGGGGAAGAGAGAAGAAGCGAGATGAGCGGTCCCGTTGCCCACCGCCTTCCTGCTGTGCTGCCCCTGAAGTGGCAGCCGTGGGTCCCGTCTTCGCCAGGCTTTAGTCACGTTGCCTCTCCCTCTCAACCCTGGTCTGTGATGGCTTCTCGCTCTTGCTAATCCCTACCTACCTGCTTCAGCATCTCTCACTGGCTCCCTTTAAGCAGTCTCTCCATTAAATTCTCATTTATTAAAGTCTAGATGAGCATTTCACTCTTTCCTGCCTGGCGCTAATTAATAAGGCAAACAATTGGAGAGTCTAAGGGCAAGTAGGTCTAAAAGGACATTGAATCTGGAAGGTCGCTTTTACCTCCCAGGGTATCTTCTAGGTTCAGGGCAAATATCATCCCGTTTCATAAAAAGTGGAAATCTGCACTCAGTTTAGGAACGATATAAACATAATGGGGGTGGGGGAGCTGGGAGGGGACTTCCCAGATAGCTCAGTACTGAAGAATCTGCCTGCCAATGCAAGAGATGTGAGTTTGATCCCTGGGTTGGGAAGATCCCTTGGAGAAGGAAATGGCAACCCATTCCAGTAATCCTGCCTGGAAAATCCCATAGACAGAGGAGCCTTCTAGGCTACAGCCCATGGAGTTGCAAAAGAGTCGGACACGACTGAGCACACACAGAAACAGAATGGGAATTTTAATTAGGGATTAGATAAACCTCAAAATACACTCTCTAAAACAAAGTTTCAGTTGTTTTTTAAAGAATTTTAAAATATTCTTTATTGAAGCTACAGCAGGAAATTAATTCAACCTTAAAACACATTAATTTAAAGAAGGTATTTTGAGTAAATTTTTATAAGGAAAAGAGTGTAAGTAATCAACTCATAGAGTCACTGTAGATAGAAGAGGGGCAAACAAGAATATGCATAACTCAATTTGTGAGATAATCCATAGATCTCTATATCTTAATCATAATTACCAAGTTTGTGCATAAAAAGGTATATGTGTTACACTTTTAGGAACTGTATTATTTTCTCTTATAAAACTTGGCATCTTTATTGTGCTTCAGGACTGAAAGTTGCTCAGTCATGTCAGACTCGTTGAACTCCATGGACTGTAGCCCACCAGGCTTCTCTCTTCATGGAATTCTCCAGGCAAGAATACTGCTGTGGATAGCCATTCCTTTCTCCAAGTGATCTTCCCAACCAGGCAGGGATTAAACCCACGTCTCCCCCACTGCAGATGTATTCTTTACAGTCTGAGCCACCAGGGAAGCCCAGGTGATGCTAATAGTAAAGAACCTGCCTGCCCGTTCAGGAGACATAAAAGACACAGGTTCAATCCCTGAGTCAGGAAGATCCCCTGGAAGAGGGCATGACAATCCACTCCATACTCTTGCTTGGAAAATTTCATGGACAGAGGATCCTGGCAGACTACAATCCATGGAGTTGCAAAGAATCGGACACAACTGGGCAACTTTTCTCTGTATTTATTCACTTGAAATGCAGGGACACTCTCTCTACTATCTACAGCTCTAGTTATTTACCTACTCATCTACAACTTCTTGGAAAGTAGCAGATGAGAAAGAACGAGACAGAGGCAAGAGAAGGCAAGCTGCAGAGAGGAAGGCAGAAAAGGGGCAGGAACTAAGCTGCTTATTTTGCTAACAGTTGTTCTCAAGACACCTTCCCTTCCCTGTAAAGATGTCCTTGTCTCTTCCTGCACTGTTCTTACGGCAGCCACTACCCATATGTACCCATCAGAACACAAACTAATTAAAGTTAAATAAAATTTAAAATTCAGTTCTTCAGTCCCAGTTGTCCCATTTTGAGAGCTCATAGCTAGCCTATTGGACACCACACAACAGATCCCTTTAGATCATCACATCAAATTCTCTTGGATTGCATTACTTGAGATATTCCAATGAGTGAACATCTCATATAAGCCAGAACTGCATGTCCATATATATTATAGATACTTATGATATTTATATAAAATGAAATCAACTAAATCCTTAAGATCTACAACTTGGTTAGTGATGTTTTTGACTACAGAAACTTCATATGTAAATATGTATCCTTTATAAATAAAAAGCACTTTTTTTAGCTTTTCTTTTGGCTAAAATAAAACAAAGGTCAAAATGAAATTTACTTAAGCAGTAGATTAAATACATAAAAATAGTCTAAACAGAAAGAGTCTCTGAGGGCTGATATGCTGACTTCAGTGAAAGGTTCAGCATTTGCCATCCTCAAATCAGGCTCCTACTCATAATTTACATATGGTCATGAGTGAGATCTTATCCACAATCCTGGCTAATGCTCCAGCAAAAAGAAGGAGACAGAGACAGGGCATGCACACTCTGGACAGCCACATCTATCATTTCAGCTATAGTCCATTGTTCGGAAGCAACTCTGTGCCCCAGAAAGACTGAGGAATTCATTCACTAGTTATTAGATGTTGGTTAAAAATCCAACTAACACTTCACTTCCTAGATCAGAAAAGAAATACTGGGGAGCGAGTAGAAGCGTTGGCTCATTGCTCTGTCCACATTGACATATTTTCCACTCAAATTTCCCTTTCCACTAATTACTATCCCCTCCCATCTGTTAGAGAAATTATGAGACCATTGACCACATGCTGAGATTTCACTACACATACAGAAATTAAAAGAACTATAATAGTCTCCTTTAAATTGGTGGGCATTTCTTCTGCATGTGTTGCTAATTGACTCCCAAACTTTAGAGTGCTTCTTAAACAAATGTCACAGTAAGAGAAGTCATTTGAAACAACTGATCGAACTGTTTATCAGGTTTTCAAGAAAGAATTAAGTAAAAAATATCACTAAATCAGCGACATAACATGCGTTTCTAAGTATACAGCCTCTAAAATAGTTGCCACTGATATTTACAAAAGTCTAAAGAGCGGTCACTGGTCTAATCATCTACAGAAAGCAAGGATTTGTCAAGGATTTGTAGGGAAGTGATGATTTTATTTATTTGACAATTAAAGTATCTGCTTAGAAAACAGTATGTTGATAGATACTTGATACTTGGTTTGGGTTGGGAAATGTAAAAAAGTACAGTTATCTATTCAATAATTGGATAGAAATACAATGTAATATTAAAATGTACTTCTTTAAGCCTCTAATACATTTTTCTGCTTTCTAATGAATTATTAGGTTGTCCACCTTCAGTCTTTCTCTTTTTCTTCTCCATGTTCTAAGTATCAAACATTTGCTCTCTAATCACCTCAAATATCTCACAGTGAAAATATTATTTTATGATGTGCTTTAAATTACTAGCAAAGGGAGATATGCATGGCACTAAAGAATTCCTTTCCTTTCAAGTTTCAGGTATGGAGCTTGATTTTTCATTTATTTATTTCCTTATTCAGGAAACGTTCTCAGTTAATAGCTTGTGCTAAAAACTTATTCAGGAAGTAAGGACTTCATGTATCCTTTGGCTTTCATTTATATACAGGGTTCTGGGTAAGTTCATAGCCTTTCTGGCCAAGCAGACAAAAAGTACATTTGGAACACCTACATTTCACTTAGAATCCTTACACTTCCCAATGTTGTTTTCTTGCCAGTAGCACAGCAATAAGATTGAGGCGAATAGGATAAAGTTAAGCCGTTAAAGTAAAACATTCAAGTTACTACTGAAGAGTAAACAAAGTACTGCTAATTATAAATGTTGGGCTCCCTATCCTGGTTAATAGCACCAAGATTCTTCTTACTATTGGAGGTAAAAACTTTATTTGATATTCTTTTTCTTTCCAAAATAAAAGAAGGGTAGATTTTTTTCAGATGAACACACCCCTTTCTAATTATAAATCATCATTATCTATAAAGCCTTATTCTTGGAGTTCGAAATAATATCAATTCCTAATTTGCCTCATATTTTATAATTTATCTTCAAAGAAAGGCAGTAAAATTGCATTCCAAGTATAAGCAAGTTGTATCTCATAAAACTTCACATTAGGCAATCAATCAATATTTATTGAGTAAATGAAAGGTATTCACTTAATTTGAATACTGTCTGATTTCAATCAAACTTTCATCTATAGTTAATGAGACAAAAAAGTCTACAACATTGATTTTGTCAAAAACTCTAACCTTGAAAATTTGTTTTTAAGCAACTGGGGTTTTTAAGCATTTAAGCAGATCTTAATAGCTCTGTTGCCTAGTAATTCAACTGTCCGTGACTTCAAATTTAAACAGATAGATTGCATATTGTGGAAATTTTGGAGACAGTTTGAGGGAAGCTGTGATTACATTTTCACTACAATGATTCAAGGATGAGACTCGTTTCATTTTAGGAACTATGACTAGGAAAGTTCAATGAGATGTGATACCTTAGGTTGAGAGCTCTTTTTAGGTAAAAAAAAAAAATCCTATGATTAAATACAAAAGAACTAAATAAAAACCACTTAAAATATGTTTATTTTTAATTAAAGTTTAGACATTAAGCAAAGTCAAGGACCTTTAGACCCTCCTCAAGAGCAATAGATAATACTCTGAGCCATGTCCCTTGTGCTGTTTCATGGATATTGAAACCCCCAGCAGATGGAAGAAACTGACTACATGATGACCGGACTGTAGCCATGACATCAGCTGCCATGATCCTGAGAATTGGCATCAAAGTAAATCAATAAAGGGAACAGACCCTGGAACTGAAGATTAACTGTGCTTAAAACAATCAAGAGGACGTGATAAGACTACCACGCAACCAATTTCAAGATGACTGTCAAACCTGACTATGCTGTTTCTGTATGTAGCCCCCTTCCTCTGTCTGAAACTACTCATTAAAGGCTCTTGCTCACTGATATTTAGAAGGTGGGGAAGTGGGGAATTGGCCTTTGAACATGAGCCCACCCTCTCCCCCAGTGGCCAGCCTCAGAAATAAAGCAAACTTTCCTTTGACCAGAAATTAATGTATTTTTGTACTTATGATCTCTCCTTTAATGTTATTATTTAATAACAGGTATACAGTCAGTTGATATATAATTATTAATTATATGATTATAGTGTGTGTGCTATCCATGGGATGATTATAGTAATTATTTAGTAAATCAGTCTTTTGGGTTTTGTGTTGTTTTTTTTTTTTTTTTAATCTAAAGTAATCTCAGCTCCTATTCTGGGCAAATGTCTGTATACAAGTGCTATTCAACAAGCATTTGTTGAAGCCTCATGGTATTCAATTTTACTGACATTCTAAATTTCTTGGATCATCAAATAAATGTAAAATTAAACATTTGCCATTCTGCCATTTAAACTGTTTATTATTTCTTTTTCTCTCTATTTTTAAGATACATGTAGTAGGTGCTCATTGCCAACCCAACAGCTATTTCCATTTCTTTTTCCAGGATGGTAGAATTCCAATGTTAGTCAAGTTTCTACATAATCAGAAGCACATTCTGATATACTCTGATAAACCAACAGAGGTATGTGTGACCCAAAGCTTTAATAAGGCTTGAAGGAAGGGCTGGGGCAGGAAAGGCTTATGGTAAAATTTCCTCACTCTGAAAAAAAGACAGAAGAAAGAAAGACTGTATTCTCTATTCATCCAATGGCTACATCCAGCCTGGAGAGAGTAACTGTAGCATTTTTGCAGCCGTGAGAGGAATGAGAGAGAATAACAGGAAAACCGCCCGTCTGGGAACTTGATCACATTGTTGAACCACTGAAACAACAGATCTTGGACAACTTTGCATCTGGATTACTTTTTATATAAGATAATTACTTTTTTAATGGTCTAATGTGTTCCTATTACTTATAACTAAAATTATCCTAACTGATATAAAACATTATGAAGAATGATTTCCAGTTAGAGGCATACATCAGTCAATAAGAAGCTTTAAGTTTTTGCAAAAAAAAAAAACCCCAAAACAAAAACATGCAATATTAGATGAGTCTTGACTTAAGTCCAATTTTCCTTATTATTCCTTGAAGCCACTTATGTTCACTGTACAATTACCTTCTTTTAGCCATTTTCTTTCATTTCAGCTTTGTATTCCAAATCAGCTCCATATTCATGTTTAAGGTGGTACTTCTAATATAAAACCATTATATGATCCAAACATGGACCCTCATGAATTTTCTTTAAAAACTGGTATTTTTTCAACTATTTCCCATAAATTTGAATATGTATATTCAAATTTGCAGGGGAAATAAAATCAAACTCATCTAAAGAAAATTTCATATCATAGTAATTTTTAGGCACATTCTTTCTCCTCCCTAAATCCCTCAAGTTAAGAACCAATATTTTATTGACTTCAAAACCAATGTATTGTTTCTACTTATAAATACCAAGATAACTATGGCTAGAGTTTTAAAATATATATATGGAAGCTATCAGTTAAACAATCATGGCATTTTATTAGAGGAGAAAAGATATTTTTTAAAATTCAAATGACATCTCCAAATGTAGAATCTTAATTCCAAGAAAACTATGTGAATTAATTAATTTATTTATTAACATAATTTATCAATTAATTCACCAAACTTATGATAATTGTTATTCAAAATTGTATACTTTTTCTACTTATGAATATACCTGTGAATGGATACATACAAATTTTAACCATATCAATATAACAATAATTTCTATTTTCCATAGATTCAGATATTCTTTAGAGAATTAAATAGTAGTATACTTCCCCAAACATCATAACACCAGAGTATTAAATGAAATGGGAATTACATAAGTTGAATAAAATGAAGAAGAATGGATGATCCCAAAATTGGTGTCCCATCTTCCATTTATATGTTTTTAAATTGAATTAGCTCATAGAACATCTGTCGCTAGAGGAACTGTACTGTACAAACCTATTCTATAGTCTCCTTTAAAATGTACTTCTTAGTGAATCTATAGATCTAAATTAGCTAAAAATGTAAACATAGAATTCATATACACCAGTGTAAGAAATCAATTTACTGGGAAAATTTTTGTCTTTGTCTTTCTACTTGGTAGTCATGAAATGTATTGGGACCATTTTGTTTTGTTTTCACTCATTGGCATGATTCATTTAGCATTTCCTACAAAGAACAGCTCTAAACACAATAAAACATTTTCCAAGGAAAAGTCCTGTTCTGCTTGTTTTAATAAACAGATAAGGATCATTTGTACTTAGCAGAATATATTTGCATATAAACAGTTCACGTGCTAAAAGTTTTCAATCTGCCATTTCACTTGAGGAATAATAAATATACATTCTGCAATTTCATTGTCACTAGTATTTGTTTCCTTTAAGATGTCTTTGTCATATTGTATCAGAAGGCGTCAATTTGAAAAGGGAAGAAAGAGGAAGGAGAGGAAGGGAGAGGGGCAGAAAGGTCTGAGAATGAAGGGAGAAAAGAAGCCTGAAGACAATATGGAAATATCTTCCCCTGTCTTTCGCAATTGTCCCACTTTCACTATTGTTCACTGAATATCCAGAAAATAGCACAGATATGCTATTAGAAATCAAAGAAACTAGAAACTAGAAATCAAAGAAACTAGACTGATTCATGTTGATATATGGTAAAAAAAAAAAAATCACAATATTGCAAGGTAATTACCTCCAGTTAAAATAAATTAAAGAAAAGAAAAAAAAAAAAAGAGGGCAGCACATAGTAGGCAAATTTCAATTGGTTAATTGAGAGTAGTTCAGGAAGTTGGCCATACTTTTATTGAAACATATTTTATTTTTACTTTAATATAGATCAATGTGCATTTCTTACAGTATCGAAGTAAGATTTATGTAAGAAAAATGTACTCAGGTTCATTTTAAAAGAAAATAAATTGGAAAGTCAGTTTTGCAAAGGAGCAGAGAAAATTAAGAACAAAGAATTTGATCTAGGACTCCATGTGCTACGCTTAGTTGCCAAGTCATCTCTGAGTCTTTGTGACCCCATAGACTGCAGCCCACCAGACTCCTCTGTCCGTGGGATTTTCCAGGCACGAATACTGCAGTGGGTTGCTGTTTGCTCTCCAGGGGATCTTCCCAGCCCACGGATTGAACATGCATCTCCTGTGTCTCCTTCACTACAGGTAGATTCTTTATCTGCTGAGCCATCCAGGAAGCCCACCCATAATGTTTTGTATTTGTTCATTGTATTAACACACTCACTATACGAAAGCAAATACTTTTCACCAGTAGATGCATGATGCCCTGAAGGAATGATTCCTTGAAATGCCCGCTCTAAATGGCCATTCTAGGTTTTTGTAAGGGAAGGTTTCCATCCAAAAATTTACCTGGCACCTAAGTCATGACAGCTGAAACAGTAGACTTGGCACCCATTTCCTGTTAAAGGACTCTTCGGATGAGGGTATCATTTCAATTATTTTGAGGACACTGATGCATGTTCCCAAGTTAAACCTCCTGCCATGTTCAAGATGCTCTTTATTTCATCTCCTCCTTGGGTCTCCACTGACTTACTGTGTTCTACAGGCCAAAACCTTTGCCTTTGCACCCCAAGTCCGTAACAACCTAATACAGCCATTTTCCACAAAACTGCCTTGACTGTCTCATCCCGGTCCCTTTCACAGATCTGTGACTGGTTGTTCTTCCTCTCTGCACTCAGTCCCTGATCCCCCTGGTCGCAACACCAGGGCTCAAGTAGTTTTGAACTCCTTATGCTATAGCTTGTTCAGACTGTATGCAACCCTGCTACCAGTGTCTTCATCTGCATAGAGCAGTCTGTGCATGTTATTTGTGGGCAAATCAGGAATGGAGAGATAAAAGGACTGCTAAATCATTCATTCGTAAGTACCTATCATGCACCAGGCAACACCAGGCTCAGAAAAGACTGCAGAAAACAAGATGTAGTGCTGCTTGGAACTGACAGTCTTATTAGAGAAACAAAGAATCAAATAATTACAAACCAGACACTTCCAGTTCCAAGAAGACCTCTTGAAGGACTCTAGAATCAGCTTGTCTCCTCCAGGCATGCAGCAATACAAATATATAGGTTGATACTATTCAGATACTTTTTAGATTATTTTGAAATCCACAAAGTGCTTGCCTAACCTCCTATTTAAAACTGGCAGTCCAGTGACTTCACTTTCACTTTTCACTTTCATGCATTGGAGAAGGAAATGGCAACCCACTCCAGTGTTCTTGCCTGGAGAATCCCAGGGATGGGGAAGCCTGCTGGGCTGCCGTCTATGGGGTCACACAGAGTCGGACACGGACATGACTGAAGCGACTTAGCAGCAGCAGCAGCAGCAGTTACAACTTCACTTTCCAATGCAGGGAGTATAGGCTCCATCCCTGTTTGGGGAAATAAGATCCTAACTGCCTCAGGGCCAAAAACCCAAAACTTAAGACAGAAGCAGTGCTGTAACAAATTCAATAAAGACTTTTAAAATGGTCCATATCAAAAATAAAAACTTAAAAAATAAATATACTGTGTGTGTGTGTGTGTTGGTTAGCAATCAAAACTAATCAATAAGGATTAGAAATTTAGTAAAAAGTCATCTTCATTAGTAACAGTATGAGAAATAATGTTTCTAAAATCAGTTAGTAGCAGCTAAATGACAATTTCTTTTAATTCAATTAAATTTGGACAAGGTGTACAATTATTTATTTCAAGTTTGCAGTGGTACCCAATGACCTAATCTGGCCCTACCTTTTTCCTATTTTATAATTTTCTATTCTAAGTATTATGGATACAGTGTCCTAAAAATTAAAACTCCAAAATACACTTTAATTACAATGATAATTCTAATTAAAATCAATTTTAAAAGCTTAATAATTATGCAACATATGTAAACAATGTAACTAAAAGTATTTGTGTTTATTTTTCCAGGATCATTATTGGTACATAATTCATCTGATGAATTAAAAGGAATCTAAACTGAAATATATACAGTGTTCAAGATTGAAAAATTCCAAGTTTCCTTCTGATTTAGTCATTATTCAGTTGACTCATTCTCCGAAAGAAAATAGTTCGTATTCACTTTCTATTTGCAAATGCACCTAGCCAGGCAGGTAAACTTATCATAACAAATGATGCGGAAAATGTTTGACCAAGTTGAATGTCACTGCTTAAGGGATTTAAACTAAACTATAAATTTGAGAATAGGAATCATATTTAACCTTGAGAACAACTTGAGGTAAGGGTTTAAGTGTTTCTTTCTTTAATTCCTTAGTATTTTTAAACTAGATATGCTAAGACCTAAAGTTTTCCTAGACAACATGTCTCTGTTTATTCAAATTGTTTCCAAAAATATTTACTAAATTATTACTATATATGAAGGTAGGACATGTTTGATTTAGGAGAAGCAGCAAGGATAGAAACATCATGGATATTTAGCACATGCCTCACATGAACTTCAACTGTAGTAATGAAGCATATTACAAATGATACAAAACTTTAAATAGTTGAAAAGCATCATTATATTTCAGGAGAGGAGTAAAGTCTCTGTTTAAAGTTTTCAGCCGTACTACTTATACAAAATTATTCTAAAATATTAAAGGTAAGATAACCAGGGCTTCCCTGGTGGCTCAGAGGGTAAAGCATCTGCCTGCAATGCAGGAGACCTGGGTTTGATCCCTGGGTCAGGAAGATCCCCTGGAGAAGGAAATGGCAACCCACTCCAGTACTCTTGCCTGGAAAATCCCATGGGCAGAGAAGCCTGGTAGACTACACTTCATGGGATCTCAAAGAGTCGGACACGACTGAGCGACTTCACTTCACTTCACCCAGGGAGAAATATATCACAGTTCCATCTCCACAACAGTTTATGGTAGGATCTTTTTTTCCTTTTTTAATGGCAGGATCTTGAATCTACTATCTCTTAAAGTACACGTTGATCTTGATGGGGCCAGATTGCTGGCTTTGAGATTCAGCTCGAGTTAAACAACCCTGAGCAAAAACAGTTTCTCAGTTTTCTTATCTGAAAAATGGCATAAAAGCAGTGCCTGTATCAAAGGATTATGAAGAACAAATAAGTTAAGATGTATAAATTACTTGGAACTTTATACATCATAAAAGCTCCATAATCAGAGCTTTTATTATAGTCCAGGGCTTATAATTCTGCCATGATAACCCCTTCTCCCAATAACAGCAATATTCCTACTCCAAAACTGTATTTGTTTTTCTACTATTTCTTCATCAGTGTAAAATTTTGCTCCTAAATCCTCTTGCCTGAATAGATAATTGCCCTGGTGGCATCCCTTTATTCTTTTCCATGGCCAAAATCCCTGGAGATCACATTAACATAGCTTTAACTTCTTCATAACATTGTTTAACGAGTAATATGTGAAAAAAAAAAGGAAGAATGAATACTGCTATCTCTTAAAGTACATGTGAATTTGAAGACCTTCTTGAAAAAGGCTGAAACCTAACAGTTTAATTTATAATAAATCAAGGATGCTAGAAAATATTTTTAAAACAAAATCATATCACTCCACGTAAACGTCTTCTAGTTGTGACTAAGCAACAACTGAAAACATTCCTTCTTTATCTCTTCTACAACTCAGAAATTTGGATTTTCAAATCCTCATTTTAGGGAGAGAAAGCTGCTAATGTCTAATCGAAAATCTCAGGATTGATACTTAACGGTTGACTGCCACCAATGGCAAACACATCAAGAGGTCTCGCACACTATGAGTAAAACAGACCAATGTCACAAGCATGAAGTTTGATGATGTTTTCTTACTCTGGAGTTGCACAGCTCCAGAAATTATCATTTTCATTCAAGTCTTCTGTTCCCTCACAGTTAACTTCAGAGAAAATTTTGAGCTGCTTTAGGAAATCCTTCTGGATTTTGTGTCCTTGTAGTTTCTGATTTCGAAAAAGGCAAAAACAGTCTGAACTGGTTTATTTTAAGCTGTATCTATAGAGGAAAGATAACTCTAAAAGAGAAAATGTATTGAAATAAGAATTCCCAGATGAAGAAGTAGATTCATAGCAAAAAAAAGTTTAAAAGAGGCAATACAACTGACACCCTTTGTTCATTTAGTGGAAATTATTCCATCCCTGTCAAGAAAGCTTTGCCACTTAGAGCGGTAAATACTGGGAGAGCAGGTGGAAATGGGGATATGGCTATCTAGAACTTAAGGCAGGCAGGTAAACAGTAGATGCATCTAACTGAAAATGCTAACATCCTTCAGGTTAGTCTCCCAACTAACATATGTATTTTTTTCTCTCAAGCTTCCAGTATGACTAGGAGTAGAAAATCATAATAGCATTTATGGAAGGCATTCAATAAAAGGGTAAGTCTCAAAATATGGAAAATTATTTGAATACGTTGTTGAATATAATTTTATACTTACCCAAGCATGCAAAACCATTTAGGTCCAAAACACTTCGGATGATACCTTTATAACTGCCACACGTGGGATTTTCGACAAATTTGGACTGACTTATTATCTATATTAGGCCTCCCTGGTGGCTCAGATGGTAAAGAATCTGCCTGCAATGCAGGAGACCCAGGTTCAATCCCTGGGTTGGGAAGATACTCTGGAGAAGGAAATGCCAGCCCACTCCAACCAGTATTTGCCTGGAGAATTCCATGAACAGAGGAGCCTGGTAGGCTACAGTCCACAGGGTGATAAAGATTCGGACAGAACTGAGCAACTAACTCAAACAAACACAAACTACTTTTATTAATATCTACTGAGTATTTTCTATGTATTAAGCATTGCTTTAAGCCCTTTCCATGTATTAAGTCATTTAGTCCTTGTAACAATCCTATATAGTTCAGTCCTATATAGTAGGTGCTATCAAACGGTACTTTGCAAAAATAACAACTGATGCACAGAATAGTCAATAACTTGCCAAACACCCATAACCAAGAGATGGTGAAGAATTTGAACTCACATATCCTGCATTATGGTGCCCTTATTCTCAAGCATCATTTTCTTATAACTGCTATTTTATAGTATTCTCCATTATCCAATTTCTGGCTGAAATATTTACAGATAGTAAGTATTGTGGCAAATCTATAGTAGAATACTTCTATACAAAATATAATTTTCTTATGGTGGCACCACGTGGCCATATATAATCAACAATTTAAAGCAGAGAAAAAGAAAGAAAACTGAGTTCGCTTTTCTGTGGAAAACCATGGATCTCATTTTAAGATAAAATATAAGAAGTTACCTTTTAAGTGTTACTTCTCAAACATGCTCAACACTATTCTAGTAGCTTAAAAAAGTGAACCAAAATTCTCACTGGCTTTCTTTTTCCCTCAAATTAAGGACTATAATTTGTTAGAATATATATTCTCCTACTTATAGACTTGATGAATTTCACTTTGCTTAAAGTAAAATCAGGCCTGTTAACATTTAATGTTTTCTAAGTTGACTTTTAGGTCAAATTTTTATTTTTTTCTTTGCTTAAATAAAGTTTCTGTGTAGTTTTAGTACTTTTTATTCAACAAGGTTTTGACCTGAGCTATTCTATATGCTCCACCCTGAAACATACACACAAACACACACACACAATGCCCTCCTTTGGGTATAACTCACCCAAGATGAAGTCAGCCTCATCAATAAGCATCCTCTAAGGTGTGGTGCCTCTAAGTTCATTCATCATGGGCATCAATGCCCAATCATAACGTCAGAGAGGGTCTACCTTCAAACAGATATCAGTATGCAACTTAGTGTGGTAGACACAATAATTCACCCCAAAAGATGACCACATCCTAATCTCATGAACCTGTAAAGATGTCAGTTTACTTGGCAGAAGGGAGTTTGCAGATGTCATTAAGTTAATAATATTAGAATGGGGATATTATCCTAGATATCTGAGTATAATATAATCATAAGCATCCTTATAAGAAGGATATAGGAAGGTCAGAATCAGGAGGAGAAGTAAGGATGGGAAAAGGAGGGGGTGGGATCAAAAATGCTACATTTCTAACTTTTGATATAGAAGGGGTTGTTGGCCAAGGAACAAAGGCAGATTTTAGAAGCTGGAAAAGGCAAGAAGAGATTCTTCTCTAGAGCCTCACTGACATAAAGTCCTACTGACAACTTGATTTTACCCAAGTGAAACCCATTTTGGACTTCTGACCTCCCAGACTTTGAGAAAATAAATTTGAGTTGTTTTAAGCAGTAAATACGTGATAATTTGTTACAGTGTCAGTAATAAATTAATACACTTGGAATTTATCTGTAAGCTTTACTGAGGTATTTAAAATAATGCAAAAGGCATTATGAAAAGTCTGTTTCTAACCATAAAATTCTCATCTTTTTATCTTAAGCATCTGTATCCACCCAATTAACTGTAAATACTATCCAGTAAGTGTTAGTCGCTGCCCAGTTGGGTCAGACTATGCAACCCCATGGACTATACCCTGCCAGGCTCCTCTGTCCAAATTTAGTGAGATTCACAGATCAGCATTCAGCTTTCCCTGATGAAGGAGCTAATAAGAATGCTACACTATGAAAAATACGATACAGTTGGATCAGGATTCTGCTCCTGCTATCCTACTAATAATTTTCTAGACACTAAAGTTTTCTTAGACTGCAAGGAGAGCCAACCAGTCCATCCTAAAGGAAATCAGTCCTGAATATTCATTGGAAGGACTGATGCTGAAGCTGAAACTCCAATACTTTGGCCACCTGATGTCAAGAACTGACTCATTGGAAAAAACCCTGATGCTGGGAAAGACTGAGGGCAGGAGAAGAAGGGGACGACAGAGGATGAGATGGTTGGATGGCATCACCGACTCGATGGACATGAGTTTAAGTAGGCTCCTGGAGTTGTTGATGGACAGGGAATCCTGGCATGCTGCAGTCCAGGGAGTCACAAAGAGTCAGACATGACTGAGTGACTGAACTGAACTGAGAGTTTTCTTGCCCAGGGGATCTGGTGCTAGGAGTGCTGTTCTCTTGCCAGGGCCCTTAATAACCTTTGAAGACTATGCACACAGTTCGTGACCACTTATTTAAAATGCCTGACACTTGATTTCTCCGAAGGCTCACCTTCTCAGCCCCAGCCGCCTGCTGCTGGCTCTGGATGTTATCACAGGCTGACTTTTGTTTATGATCTCAGCCCTTGGCACACTCGCTCTCATGCCCAGCCCTTGGTTCTCTCTAACCTGAGCATCTGTTTGTCACTTGCATCTCAGAGTCTTGCTGTCATCAGCCTTGTGTCTGGCAACGCTAAAATGATAGGAAAGGTTATATTTTCATCCCTTTGGTGATATGAGTCCTTGTCTGATTGGTGATCCAATTCCACTCATGAACCAACCCAGTGAAATACTGCTGTAAGGCAACTAAACATCTCACTTCAAAATCACCCCCCAAATATCACTGCCTAGCATGCCAAAGGACCACAGTGTAACCCTAGGGCTGCACATCATTTTTCAACTCAAAAATTTTACCCCCACATTTCAGTGTGAATGTATAAAAAATAATTTAAACTGTATGTTTATAGTATAAATAAGACAACACAAACTAACAACTATTCTTAGCAATGGGTTTTATGCATTTATATTGTCTTAAACTTAGTTTTCTTTTTTAAGGAATTCTTCCCCAACTGTCATATCTATTTATGTAAATTTGTTCAAAAGTAAAGTCAAGTTCTTTTCTTAATGCCAAATTTGTTTAGTGTCAAAACTAGGCTCAGAAATATCTCATTATCTCCATTAGGTCAAGTAGCATTCACAAAGTTTTAAAGAAAAATAATTATAAATTATTTTAAGCATTAAGGTATTATTTAATACTAAATCATTCTAAATGTTTAGGATACAAATGTATAGCATATAGTATTATTAAGAGAGTGGGTAATGACAACAGACATGTATTAAAATACCACTGTGAAAATGTACAGGAATTCAAATTCAGTAAGTTTAGGAATCACAGTATAAAGCTTCCCAAGTGGCGCAGTGGTAAAGAATCCACCTGTAGTGCAGGAGACTCAAGTTCAAGCCCTGGATCAGGAAGATTCCCTGGAGGAGGAGATGACAACCACTCCAGTATTCTTGCCTGGAAAATTCCATGGACAGAGGAGCCTTGCTGGCTACACTCCATGGAGTCACAAAAAGTCAGACATGACTGAGCAGTCACACATGAACACATATCTAGTCTCAATTACATGAGATGTTATCATCTTGCTAATGAGTGATAATTGGAAGAAATTTATTGATTGTGTTCTTTTATATCTTTTCCAGCTTTTTTTAGGTAATATTGACAAATAAAAATTGTGTGTATATATATTATTATTGCATATATATTATATATACATAGTGCAATGTGATACTTTAAAGTATACAATGTGATTTAATTTACATATACACTGTGAAGTGATACCCTATTATTTCAGAACTAATATTATATTTCTTATAAGTTCAATAATCATGCCCTGGGGGCTCCGCCCTCATGACCTCATTTCAATCAAGTTACCTCCCAGAGGCCCTACCTCCACATACCATCACTTTAGAGGTTAGGGTTTCAACAGATGAATTTGGGGAAGGGACACATATTCAGTCCATAACAATGCTGGAAGTGCTTATGCATTTTTCATTGAACTCACATTTCACATCTCAACAAAAAAAGAAAAACTTCAAATTCAGAGTTTTTCATAATTCTTCCATATAACAAACACACATATTAAACTTGGCAGGCCCTTCTGGGTATTCTTACTCTAGTCATCACATTCTACTCACCCTGATTAGAAAGTATTAAAAATTTAAGTTAGGAAATGAAAGCCTTTAAAACTATGACATTAATCTAGGGTAGTTCATACATGTAAAATTTTTATGAAAAGAATAATTATACTTTGGAATAAAAAGAATTCAAATTAATGGTAACAATAGCATATGGCCACAGCCTTTCCTTAGATGTTGTTAACAGTATGCTCCAAAAGGAATTATTATAATGTGCTAGTGGTCCCTGGTGGCTCAGATAGTAAAGAATCCACCTGTAGTAAGGGAAACCTGGGGTTCGATCCCTGGGTTGGGAAGATCCCTTGGAGAAGGGCATGACAACCCACTCCGGTAATCTTGCCTGGAGAATCCCTTTGACAGAGGAGCCTGGAAGGCTACAGTCCATGGGGTTGCAAAGAGTCGGACATGACTGAAGCTACTTAACACAGCGCAAAGAACCTGCAGGCCAAAGCAGAAGACAAAACAGATGTGGGTTTGATCCCTGGGTCGGGAAGATCCCAGCAGAAGGGCAAGGCAACTCCTTCCGGTATTGTTGCCTGGAGAATTTCATGGACAAAGGAGCCTAGTGAGTTACAGTTCATAGGGCTGCAAAGAGTCAGACACAACTGAAGCAACCTAGCACACACACAGGCAAACCTTAGTATAACAGAAACAAAAACCAATCATCACCATAACTATGGCTGCTGTTAACTGTGAGGCTACCATGTACCTGTCCATCTCCTTACCAAGTAGGCACAACTAAACACACAGCATGGAGCATAAGAGAAGTTTCCAGCTTAATGTTGGACAGTATAACTGCAGTCTCAGATTCAGTGTGACCCTGTGGCTTCTGTTCTTTACCCTCCACTGTGTTTTTGTGCCTTGGAAATCAATCTAGAGCTGGATTTGAGTATCAGGGAAAAGCACAGGTTAGCAAGCTAATGAAACACCTACATGATGTGCAATTCACATTTAGTATAATTTTTAGCATACAAAGTAACTTAAATCTTCTCTCATAAGGCAATCATTTGTTTAAAAGATCTTCCTGACCTTCTTCAGCCTACACTAGCTACCAAACCATTGTAAATTTTAGAAACATTCATTTTTGGACAGCAATGATGTCCAGGATTTTGGATTTTTCACAGAATTTGGGATGGCATTTCCACTTCATTTATTCATTCATTCACTCATTTCTTTATTTGACAAATGTTTCCTGAATGATTGCCAAATAAAATCACAATGTTAGTCCTTTTTAAAAAATGTTCATTATATATAGCTGACTCGACTTGATGTATGCTTGAAGCTAACACAACATTGTAAATCAACTATACTCCAATAAAAGTTTTAAATAAATAAATAATGTGCATTATGCCAGTGATAGCAGAAACTGCAAAAATCTGAAGCTAACTTTCATTGTAGATCAGAGGTGCAATTCTCTCAACCACTGAAGCAATTTAATCCCCATTAAACACCAAATTTTTCTTTCTAATGTTTAATTTTTAATCTTTTAAATTTGTGTAATAAATGTGAGCAGTATCATCACTTATAAGATTGGAAAGATCCATGTGTCCTCAAAATCACTATCACCCCATGGAACTCTAGAGTCAGAAGTAATTATGATTTTTCATCCAGTAGGGAAGGTATGAAGGAGATTGTGGCTTCCATTCAGGATTAGAAGTAAATGAATAGATCATCTTTATAAATGAGAGATAAAGCAGTTGACACTCCTCTACAGGCAGGAAGATACAAATCCACAGTTTGCTAATACCTGCCAATAACATTAAAGCAGAAATCAGTATTAATAATTACCATATAAACTATCTCTTAGGAAATCAAAGGATATACTTGATTAACTTCAGAAAAAAATGACCCTCAATTAAGAAACAAATGATACTTATGAAATATTTACTCTAAAGAATCAATTATGTAAGAGGAGGTGAAATATTTTTCCTGTTTTTAGTCAGGTGAAATAGGGCAAGAATTTTTAAGTGCATTACTTTCTTTCTCCCCAACCAGTGACAACATGATGAAACTCTAAGTACCAATTACAAAAATCAATAGGAGGATTTGTAAAGAAGAGGAACAAAGCCTTCAGATGATGTGACATATTTGCTGTGGTCCATACTTTCATTTTTCTTGATTTTAAATGACCTAAGTCAAGTTTTCGATTTTCAGTGTTGTGAAAATTTTGTAACCAAAAGAAACAGTTTCTTTTTATCCAGGATGAGCTTTCTGGGTGTGTGTTTGGTGGGTTTTCACAAATGCCTCACCCAATCTCCCAACTTAAAGTCAGTTCTGAAGGCATTTGTGTGCTCTTTTATAGCTGTGGCTTCAGACCGGTTTAAGTTCCTGGAATTTAAATAAATTTTCTCTTGCTACCGGATCTAAAATTGTGAAAAATTCAGTAAGAGCCTCACTAGTATTCCACCAGGACTTGAGCCCTCGGGTTTCCCTCATTGCTCCCAGCAATCGCTGTACCGCCTACAAGGTATCAGAATATTATCTGGCTGCTCTGCTGTGAATACAATGAGACAGATACAAGCTGAGTCCCACAGAATCTACAAGCAGGATTCAGCGCTACCTGGAGAGGGGCCACAGACCTTCAGGGTGGCCCCACTGTGTGATGTGTGAGCAGTAACAATCAGTGCAACTCTTGGCTTCCAAGATTGTCTGCTCACTCATCACTGTTGGGTGTAGTCATATTACCTTGGGTCCTTTCTGTCACGTGGGCAGGAATAAGGCAAAGTGGTTAGAGAAAAACAGAGTAACTCACAAATGGAAGTTCCCTCAACAATATTCTTGAGTTCTAGGAACTGGCAAGGTCATAAGAGATGAGAGAAATAAAAAGAATGCAGGCAATATCATGGAAATAGGAAAAAGCTAGGCGGAGACACAAACACATGTCTGTCTGATCCCAAAGGCCCTCTTGTCTCTTACACTCCACCTCAGCCCCTCTTCTCAAATGACTCACTCAAATACTCCACTTAATCCTCAGAAATAATATTTGCTTATTATAAGAGTTGTAATCAAAGTTCAAATGTAAATGAGCATCTGGAAAGTTCCTGAATATTTTTTTCCTCTTGTGTCTCCACTGTCACTGGGGATAGCGAACTCTCTGCCCACAGTTCAGTTCAGTCACGTCTGACTCCATCCATCAACTGCAGCATGCCAGGCCTCCCTGTCCATCACCGATTCCTGGAGCTTACTCAAATCGAGTTGGTGATGCCATCCAACCATCTAATCCTCTCTCATCCCCTTCTCCTCCTGCCTTCAATCTTTCCCAGTGTCAGGGTCTTTTCCAATGAATCAGCTCTTTGCATCAGGTGGCCAAAGTGTTGGAGCTTCAGCTTCAGCATCAGTCCCTTCAATGAATATTCAGTGTTGATTCCTTTAGGAATAACAGGTTTAATAATCTCGCTGCAGTCCACAGGACTCTCAAGAGTCTTCTCTATCACCACAATTCAAGACCATCTTGGAGAAATGTAACTTGCCAAAGGACACACAATTCATAAATGTTAGTTCAAGGCCAAGCCTGAACTTTTGTCATTGTTGGAACTACACGAGGCTCCTGAGTTAATGGTCTATATCTAGGCCTTCTGATGGGGACTGTCCAAGGGTTTGTGAAACTGCTGCTGCCCTCAGTTCAGAGGCAAAATTATGCTCAACCACTGGGATTACACAACTGAAAAGAAATACACATTGCAATCTACAAAATGTGGGATTCTTCCCTTTTTGGTAACATTTTTGAAAAATCGGAATACAGACAGGTTTTTCACACCAGAATAATTCCTCTGTTTACCCAAAGAGTAAAAACACTCACCTTATTCACTTGTCCTTCTAAAGAGCTCACCCACTAATGCACTTTTGTTTTCATTCTTTATGTATGATTAAAATAATTAGAGACACAGCCTCTTGTTCCACAGGCAAAACCAATCATTGCTAATGGATCCATTTAAGGGTCAGAAAAACAACATTCTCATGTTAGAATGTCTTATAATAAACTGGATAACAATTTCACAGCCCAAGATCCTGGATCAAAATCTCAAAGTAAAGGAGGGTTCCAATGGTAATATGTTGCCACTGTTAATATTTGCCTAAGTAATAGTATCTCTGACAGGAATATTTCTTATTTTCTATAGACAGATATTTTATGTCTATTCCTAAATTGTAGGAACAATCAACATCAATTTTTTTTTTTTTGTACATGGACGGTTTTTAAAGTGTTTATTAAATCTGTTACAACATTGCTTCTGTTTTTTGTTTTGGTCTTTTGGCCATAAGGCTTGTGAGATCTTGGCACCTCCACCGGGGATCGAACCTTCACTTCCTGCATTAGAAGGTGAAGTCTCAACCACTGGAGCACCGGGGAAGTTCCAACATCACTTAGAAATGAGAAAAATTGTAAGGAATGTGGGCAGGGCCAGAGAGCTAGCAAAAAACTAGACGGAGGCACAAACTCATCCGGTTTGACCCCAAAGGCCCACTGCTTCTGTGACACTCCCTCTCGGTGCCCCTCCCATTCCACTCTTGGGGGTGGGGGAGGTTTGCTTATTACAAATATGTAAATCAATATTTGAATATTAATGCATATTCTGAAGATTCCTAAACTTATCTTTTATCTCTACTGTCACTAGGGATAAAAAAAATCTATAGGGATGGGACTGGTATTTGGCTTCTCAGTTAGACCAGTGTCAAGCTTGAGTGTTTAAATCCCATGACAGAACCACAGTTTCTTATGTGCATTTTTATCAGATTCAGCTCAAATGGAATACACAGAATTCATGTAAAACATGATCTTCATTTTGTGGATTTAACTACGCAGCAAGAAGCATATTGATTCTTCATGCAAATACCACAGGCTACTTAAAACCTGAATTTATTTTGATTTTTACTTTTTTTAAAAAAAGAGACATGTGAAAGTCATATGTATCATATAGTTATATGTGATATGTGAGCCAGTGATAAAAACAAAATGCAAACAAAATGGATAATAAATAAATTGCCAAGACCTTGTAAGGCCTATGATCAGGAAATTAAAACAGCACATCGATGGGAATGTAAACAGGTACAACTACTACAGAAAACAGTACGGAGATGCCTCAAAAAATTAAGACTAGGACCACCATACGATCCAGGAATTTCACTCCTGGGTACATGTCTGAAGAAAATTAAAACACTAATTTGAAAAAGATAAATGTACCCAAGTATTCATAGCAGCATTGTTTTTAATAACCAAATTATAAAAGCATCCTAAAAGTCCATCAACAGACAAGTAGAAAAGAAAGATGTGGTATATACGTAAAATAGAATACTACTCAGCCATAAAATAAAATTAAAGTTTGCCATTTGCCACACCATGAATGGACCTGGAGGGTATTATGCTTGGTAAGTTAAGTCAGACAGAGAAAGACAAATCCTATGTGTGTCTCACTTGTATGTGAAATCTAAAAAAATTAATCAATGAATTTAACAAAACAGAAAAAGACTCACAGATACAGAGAACTAGTGGTTACCAGTAGTGAGAGAGACAGAGAGAGGTTGTAAATAAGACACGGGAAGAGAATCAAGAGGTACAAACTATTAGGTATAAAACAAAGAAGATACAAGGATATAATGTACAACATGGGGCATATAGCCAAAATTTTTGCTATAAACCTGAAACTAATATAATGTTGTATCTCAACTATGCTTTGATTAAAACAAGCATACGCGTGGTTTAACTAAAATATCATATATAATAAAGCCAGTGCTTCAGTATCGATCATTTCCTTTTCCATCTAAGCATTAATAATGTCCTTTTTGTTTCTTATCAAAAAATGACAATAATTTTAAAAGAAGTAGAATAGCTAATTTTGTATCTCATTTACATACTATACAAACAGAATTCAAATTGAGTCACTTGCCCTAATTGTAGGTTATACAGTTTTTGCTACAAAACTAGTTTTCCTTATTTAATAAAATTCTCTTTGGACTATATTTAGGTGACTCACAATAAAAAATATTTCTCATTTTCTTGTTGCTCTATATTTACATTTATCACATATGAGAAAATAAAAATTTGTGTGGCCAGAATTATTAGCTTTCCAAACCATGACCAATTCTAGTAGCTATTTAATTCCCTTAAAAAGTATTGCTTCATATTTTCCTACATCTCTACAGCTTCTCAAATATCAAGCACTGTTGAAGAAAACTTTCTATAGTTTAAAGATACCTTTCTATACCTAAGAGAAAAATGGCCACCTTGATATTGTTTCATACAAATTACATGAAATTGAAGCCACCAGGTGTAGAGTTTGCAATGTATAAATTCTAGAAAGCTAAAGTCAAATAATGTTTTCTCCAACATAAAATGCAAATAATATAAATAAGGGTTTTATCTTAACAGTTGTTTATAGAAGGAAATGCATGAATAAAAGGCATTTTTAGGAGGAACTGGAAAAAATACATCCAAACGATACATAATTACATTATTTATTTTAATTTTTATCACCACCAACAAAACACTATGCTTCGGTCAAATTAGACAGCTTGCTTTATTCTTAAAAATGACTTGAATTTTTATATATTCTATTCTATTAAAAATCTACATCTCAAGAGTTAGCTTTCCTGTGATAAATTTCCTCACCCAGCTGAGGTCTCCCTTTCTCTAGAGATGCTCAGAGCACTTTATAAGAATAAAATATGGCAGAAAAGGGGGACCTATTTTGATGACTACCCTCAAGAAAGTCTTCAGACTCCTCTATTAGTGTGACCTTTTCTAAACACTCCTGCTGATGGCCGTCTCTCCCCTTCCTCCAAACTATATCCCACACATAACTTCTAGTATAACATTTAAAACAACCTTCAGCAATTACCCATTTATCTACCAGTCTGTTCCCCCAAAAGTGGCACTGTTCACAGGCAGGATCATGTTTGATTCAGCTCCACATCGCTCAAAACTTTCACAGAAAATAGAAAAATCTAAATGAATGAACACGGCCCTTGTCATTACGGTCTTTTATTCTTTTATTCTATTCTATTTTAGTGAAGAGAAATAAACACATCTACAGTACATTTTAAAATAGATTCAGCTCTTGAAAATATATTTCTAAAAGTAGTTCAAGATAACAGAAGACTAGGTTGTCATGCCAGCACACAACTCTCTGCAAAATGAATGATTATTTAACACATGCTACCAAAGTTTAATGGCAACCCACTCCAGTACTCTTGCTTGGAGAATCCCAGGGATGGAGAGGCCTGGTGGGCTGCAGTCCATGGGGTCGCTGAGAGT
The DNA here is from genome assembly GCF_001704415.2 of Capra hircus. Lineage (NCBI taxonomy): Eukaryota > Metazoa > Chordata > Mammalia > Artiodactyla > Bovidae > Capra > Capra hircus. The sequence continues at coordinate 23,688,719 of NC_030834.1, forward strand.
TGGACATGACTGAGTGACTTCACTTTCACTTTTCACTTTCATGCATTGGAGAAGGAAATGGCAATCCACTCCAGCGTTCTTGCCTGGAGAATCCCAGGGACGGGGGAGCCTGGTGGGCTGCCGTCTATGGGGTTGCACAGAGTCGGCCACAACTGAAGCGACTTAGCACAGCACAGCACCAAAGTTTATGCGTGCATAAACATGGTGCCGTGTCAGGTGATCCAGGAAGGCTCTGCAGAAGAGGCTGGTGCTGAGCTCCATATTACGGGCTGAGTTGGTTGTGAGCAGTACAAAGGGCCTTCTGGGAAACACGCCAGTAAGAGCATCAGCATTTCGTGAATGTGGTGACTGATCCAATTAGCTCGAGCAAAGGGTCCTTTTGTGAAGAAAGATAAGAACAGGAAGATAAACTGCTTTTACATTGGGAAGAGTCTTTAACGAGTGACTAAAGAGATTTTTCTTCCAATAGAGGAGTCATGTAAGATTTTGTTTAAAATGGCATAATCAAAGTGGTATTGAAGAAAGACGAATTTGCTGTTAAGAGTGCAGAAGGGATAAGAACTGAAGTGAAAGATGAGATAGGAGGATATGACCTGCGAGGTTGCTGCAGTTAAGACAAATATTACCCAATAAAGATTCAGGGTAGAAAAGTGCAGTGAAAAGACAGATTAAATGCAAGCGATACTGTCAAGAAATAATTTACAGAAACCCTAAGACTGAAGGGATATGGAGCTTAAGAAGGCAGACAGAGTGAAAGGAAGGCTATTAGGTTTCAAAACTTTCTAAAGTGAGATTCTGAAGTCACTGAAAGAGAAGAGAAAGTCAAGAGGCTAAGGAGTTTTATAAAGAGGAAAGCTGTTTCATTCCAGACACACTGCGTTTGAGCTGATGGCAGGCTAATCAAGCAGAAATGCTAGGCCAGCGATTGGAAAAGTGGACCTTTGAGAAAAGACTAGACATTTAGTTGAAATCATTTTCCGGGATAAAGCCCTGAGAACAAAGTGAGTAAGCTAAGAAGAGTGTACCAAGAAAAATTAGGTTAGACTTTGAGCCAAGCACCCACGTTTAAGAGACGTGAGTGTGGAGAGGAAAGGAGAAGAATGAGCTGAGACAGCAAAAGAGGAGAGTTCGATGGTAGAAATCGGGGATGAAAGAGGGCAGAGGGGTCCAGGGAGCAAAGAGCTCAGCAGTACCTACAGGACAAGGAGATTTAGGCCAAGAAAAAGTCATTGTACTTAACATCAGGACGTTAGGAAGCCTAAGAAAACAGATGACAGAAGCAATTAATTACAAGGAGTTTGAGAATGAAGGGCTTTCTCCATCTGACCAGAGAGTCTGGAAGTGAAAAGAAGAAACGTTAGCTAGAAAGAACAATAAGGTTTAGAGGAGAGGCATAAAATAGAAATCACATAGCATTTTTATACAAAGAGGGAAGGTAGAAGGCGAAGGAGACCCTAACACAAGGAAACAAAAATGGACAGGTTTAAAAGGGAGTTTGACATAGGAAACACACTTGTTCTAAGAGAAAGCTTATATTTAGTATTGACAATTTTAATGGAAGCTTCTCCAAATTCTATACTTTTTAAAAATAAGGCCTGATGCAAGCCCTGCACTTCTTTTGGTTTCCCAAAGAGCTTTCAAATTTCTCCAAACTCTTAGGAAATTTTAAATTTCTTAATCTTTATTCAATAGGTTCATATGTCTATAAGATATTGTTTATCTCTGTTGTTTAAAGACAAGTCATAAAACAGTAAAGCCACATTGAAAGACAGGTATAATGAAAAATAATTCCTTTCAAGGCCAAAATGATTTCTCTAGAAGAATGTGTAAGAATGACAAAGAAACTGATCCTCATGCAGGAAAAGAGATGGGGAGGGACTCACCAAAGCCAGGCCAGTGATGCCACTGATTATCTCCAGCATAAGGTATGGCACATTATAGCAAAGAATCAATTATTACCAGTGGCAGGTGTAATTTAAGACATAATTTCTAACTAACCCATCCAAATAATTTGCTTGTAATCTATTCTGAAGTTTGTTTTATATTTAATTACTAACAATTCCCATCTCATAAATAGTGTTTTCCAGAAATGAGTTTATAAATCAGTCATCAGAAACTCAGACTGTATTTTTCATAGACTGTTTTTCCCAAAATATAATATAGAATACAGTGATTCTGTGAACACTGTAGCCTACAAAAGTTAACTTATTCCATTGTGTATCAATAAGAAGAAGCATTTTTAGTGACAGTTACCTCACTGAAAGCTCTCAGGAATTCTATAAGGTAGGAATTATTGATATCTTATATTTCCAATGAGTCAACTGAAGGATTAAAGAGCAACATAAACTATTATGGGATGCCTTGAGCAAGTTCAGTTCAGTTCAGTCGCTCAGTCGTGTCCGACTCTTTGAGACCCCAAGAATCGCAGCACGTCAGGCCTCCCTCTCCATTACCAACTCCCGGAGTTCACTCAGACTCATGTCCGAGTCGGTGATGCCATCCAGTCATCTCATCCTCTGTTGTCCCCTTCTTCTCCTGCCCCCAATCCCTCCCAGCATCAGAGTCTTTTCCAATGAGTCAACTCTTCGCATGAGGTGGCCAAAGTACTGGAGTTTCAGCTTTAGCATCATTCCTTCCAAAGAAATCCCAGGGCTGATCTCCCTTAGAATGGACTGGTTGGATCTCCTTGCAGTCCAAGGGACTCTCAAGAGTCTTCTCCAACACCACAGTTCAAAAGCATCAATTCTTCGGCACTCAGCTTTCTTCACAGTCCAACTCTCACATCCATACATGACCACTGGAAAAATGTTAGTTTCTCTCTAATGCTGCAACTGACCCATTGCAAATCTATATAACATATAATACTTCCACATATAAACATATATGTAGTACAGGCTTTGTTGGTGGCTCAATGGTAAAAGGTCTGCCTGCAATGCAGGCATTGAACATGGGTTCAGTCTCTAGATTGGGAAGATTCCCTGGAGAAGGAAATGGAAACCCACTCCAGTATTCTTGTTTGGAAAATCCCATGGACAAAGGAGGCTGGCAGGCTACAGTCCATGGGGTTGCAAAGAGTCAGACACGACAGCAGAGACTTAGCATGCACACACACATGTGGCCTTGAGAGATTTCAAGTTTCCTCACCTGTAGAACTAGGATTTAAGTTACACAATATGCCTACTGCTGCTGCTGCTAACTCACTTCAGTCATGTTCAACTCTGTGCAACCCCATAGACGGCAGCCCATCAGGCTCCTCATCCCTGGGATTCTCCAGGCAAGAATACTGGAGTGGGTTGCCATTTCCTTTTTCCAATGCATGAAAGTGAAAAGTGAAAGTGAAGTCACTCAGTCATGTCCGACTCTTAGCGACTCCATGGACTGCAGCCTACCAGGCTCCTCCATCCATGGGATTTTCCAGGCAAGAGTACTGGAGTAGGGTGCCAGTGTCTTACCCGATAATATGCCTAGCCTTAGTACAAAAAGTACTGGGCATCAATCAGCTGCTGTTCCTCCTTTCTATTTTTTAATTTTTGATACTTGAAATAGGTGTTTTAACACAAGCTAAAATTACCAAGTTTCTTTAACTTCTATGCTGACTTTCAACTATTTTGTCCCTACATCTGCACTGAAAAAAAAAAAAAAAGACAAGATTGTGAAAATAAAAAGTGAAGACTGAATATGGGTCTCTCCAATTCCAGAGGTCTTAATTTTTTTATACCCCTTTCAAATTGTCGCAGAAGTCACTTAGAAGAGAATTCTCATTTAAGTGTATTATGTATGGAAGTCAAAGCACTTCAGCGGCTTTTGCTGTTGCTCTGTCACCCAGTCGTGTCTGACTCTTTGCAACCCCATAGACAAAGGTTTAATTTTCCTTGTTCATCCAGCTAAGTATATAAAATAATGCAACACAAATTGATCACAGAAACATAGAATTTTGGCTCTATGCTCTGTTGCAAATAGTTATGCAAAGAATGAACAATCCAGTACTCTCCCTCTCCTTGTATCCCTCATTTCTAGAATATTTATCACCAATGCCCTCCAGACATGCACTCCCACACCCATACTCAGCTGAAATTTCTCTAGCTCTTAAAATCTAAACTTAAGCCTCTGACTCTCTGCCAACAATCTCCCATTTTTCTATCCCCATTTACCCCCACTAACCTTTTCTTTAATTCTTCCCCAACTGGTATAGAATCTACTATCATTTCAAAGGCTTCAACTTCCTTCAGTTCAGTTCAGTAGCTCAGTCATGTCTGACTCTTTGCAACCCCATGGACTGCAGCATGCCAGGCTTCCCTGTCCATTACCAACACCCAAATCTTGCTCAACTCATGTCCATCAAG